>NC_141110.1:30886247-31591247 GCF_041138505.1 Cibotium barometz
GCTGCCATGGCTTCCTCATGCAGTGAATAAGCAAATCAAGCTGTGTGGACACAGTTAAGAAGAGGGTAGAGAAGAGAAGAGCCCATAAGCTTGAGGCAATGCCTCCCAAACATCAGCAAAATCCTCCATCCACTCTCCAATCCACATGGCACATGAGGCCGGACCAAGGGTCACCAAACATGGGTGAGATGGCCACGAGAAGTTCCTCATCCCCCAGCATCAAATGATTTGTCCACCACCTCCCAAACCCCTGAGTGTAGGAATACAATGCTAGCCAATTTGACTCTCATCAATGATGATTCTAGTATCTGTTTATCTTCTTCCTCTCTCAAATACACTGAAGACCACATCTCTCCACATGCCTTAACCTATCTTAGATACATCCAACCCTTTCGCAATCATGTCTTTCCTCCTCCCTCAAGCTTCTAATGCCCGCCCGTCCGCCCGCCCAGGGATGTCACCATTTCACTCTCATTATGCTCAAGAAGCACACACTTCGACTATATAAGAGTCCAGTCAACCTTACACTACTTCCGGGGAGGACTGCCCTCTGGAGCTTCTCTTATAGCAGTGCAGTGAAACTCAGCTACAACACCTACAGTTCCGATAGGATGCGAAGGAGGTCGCCAAAGAGATTTGGAGCTATGCATGCGTGTACCTGTGAAGGGCATAGGAGGAGAAGTTAGGTGAATCACCCCATGTCTATCAAGCCGCAGCAATGCCACCACTAGAGCTGCATTGCTGTAGCACACTACAGCCGTGATCTCGTAATGGCTGGGCCCTCACTTCTAGCAAGTGGAGACACTTTCCCTTCAAGCAGATAGTGACAGCCCCACTTCCCTACCCTTCCAATGGATGGCAGTGGCATTGAGTCACACAGCTGCCTCGTCAGCTCCCATCTTGAAAGTTCCCAATATCAGACTGGATCATAAGCTACCATCACAGCGACAAGCAGCAGGTCCCTCCAGCATAAGCAATAATAGAAGGTCAAGGTTTTGATTCTGAGATGGAACCACACAATGACTTGTCTAATTAGTCAATGTACATAGATCGTCTAGTGTTACTCCCTTCAATGAGGGGAAAATCTGAGACTTATGCTTCCGATACCATCTTGCATTAGGCTTCTCCTTTATATGTATAAACACTATGTGAAGGAAGGGAGGTGTATAATGATGGCAATCACCAAAGGTGATCCTGGCAATACCTATGCAAACAAAGTACAGTTGCAAAAGGTAATGTACAGTAATTCCACTTGGATATCATCAACCTGACGACAACGGCGCCGCACTGCAGTTGGTGATGGAGGGCTCCACAGCGGCAGCACTTGTTACACTGCCCACATTTTGAGAGCTCAGTTGTGGGCTTGCTGGGCCCCCGACTAATGACCCAAGGCCGCCCAATGAATCGTGTTGCTGGGAAGCTGAGTTGATTTGACCTTGAGGATTCAATTGCTGTTGTTGTGGCTGTTGCTGTTGTGTCTGCGAAAGCAGTGGTGTTTGCGGGTTGAGCGGTGGTTGTGTATTCTTTGGCTGCTGCAAGTTGACCTGTTGTGGTGGATTTTGCTGTTGCACCTGCGTACTCACCTGCGGTTGTGTCAATGGCAGCTGCTGAGCATTCATAGGTTGTTGCTGCCCATTCTGCTGCAGTGGGCTGAGCTGTTGTAAATTAAATTGCTGCTGCGAGCTTACCTGTTGAGAGGGATTTAAGTACATACCCTGCCCAGCTACCGCTGGCATGTTAGAAGTAGCTACTCTCGGACTGCCCAGGCTCCCAACAGGAGACGCACGCTGTATGGGAGTAAGGCCAACCCTTCCTACCCTATTCATGGATTGCCCCATCATTGGCAAGCCAGCTGAAACATGTAACTGATTTGACGCATTCAAACCAGTAAGATTCTCCCTTGCAGTGGGATTGGCTGCACCCACAGGGTGACCACTCCGTCCTTGTGCAAGATGCGGCTTCGAAGTAAAAGCTGCCATTTGGGCTGCTGTTAGATTACTCGGACGCCCCATTAAAGTACCCAGCCCTGTGTTCTGTCCCATGGCCACCATACCTTGTAGTTGTCCGACATTATTAAGACCAGATATATTACCCATAGATGCTGATACATTATTTATCCCCGACATGCCAACGACATTGTTCATAGCATTGACTCCTACCATGTTTCCAAGGCCACCTTGATTTCCACCACTGACAGGGATTCCCACTCCTCCTAAATTGCCCATTGCCCCCAAGCTTCCCATTCCCATCAATTTCCGTTGAAGGACTGACGTTTGCGTTTGTTGACGCTGCTGCAGAAATTGCTGCAGCTGACCCTGATTTGCCACCATCTGTTGGTTGATCTGTTGTGCCGGATTATGATTCAGCTGGGCAAGCTGAGTTGGCATTACCATCTGCTGTGCACGTTGGAGGTGTGGTGGTGGTTGATGCTGCTGTGGATGCTGCACAGCAGCAAGTTGAGAGGCAGACCCATCCAACTGCAATGGTTTGGAGGAAGTATTAACCCCTGACTGGCCCAGATAACTTGCAGAGATCTGCCGATTTGAAACATTTCCTGGTGGGGGCATGCGAGTTGCAGCAAGGGCACTAGGGGAAGATGGTTGCATTGGCAACATCCCTGGCATTCCAGCAACAGCTGCCATTCCTGACATGTGTTGATTCATTAAGGAACGAGGTGAAGGCAACGGGCCAATACTGTTGCCAAGAGTCGACGCGCCAGCAGGCAACGGGCGGGCAGCAGAAGCAGCATTTGTGGTCGCGTTGCCACGTGGCATTGTCGGTTGGACTTGATCTTCTACTAGTTCGAATCCCTCCTTCTCCAACTGCAACAGAAGCAGCCTCAAAAGTGAGCAAGCAATGGCTTTGCAAGCAAAACACACTAATCCTTTTTCAGTTATGATGCAAAAAAAAGGTCCATTTTCTTACAAGGGCACAGAACTGTTTCGCAAAGATATCTGCAGCATGCTGCGTACACAGAAAACAGACCAGATTTCCATAATCAGTTGCTAATCAGATGAAAGAAACAAAGAGCAGTGGACATGCATGTGTTGTGATGCAACTTACAGCATTAGCCATTGTAGGAAGGACATGATGTGGAACTGAGTTTAGTGTTTCGTCATCTTGATCGTCCCCAAACTGCACAACCGCCTCAACCATTGCATCCTTACCTCTCTCACACATAACAAGCCGCACACGAACACGGCGGAACTGAGACCCTGGGGCACATTTTCCCCATGTAAATGTACAGAAAAAGCATCAATGCAATGGTTGCCTTTCAAAAGCAATAGAAATCAGCTGGCATGCACACACACAAAAAGTATATACAAGAGAAAAACCTTGGATAATCTGCCGCTGAAATTGTAAAAAACGTGTTTTACGGACATTCACGTTCCCTCCCACAAGGGAATCGGCCATATTTCTTTGGCCTTTGGGATCTTTGACATCATCACCCGCAGTGTTTGCAAGAGCAACTGCTAGTAGCTGCCAAGAAGGAGACGTTTTCTTGCTATCCAAAGGCGGTGGCGGCTCAACCCTCTGTCTCGATGCAGGGAGCCCATTCCTGTATGCAATCATTAGCACAACTTTGCAATCAGAATCTCAAATAGTCTACCGTTAGGTAAAGAAAAACAGGCTCAAAACGCAAAGAACAGTCTATTACCTCTGTGCGACAGACACCAAGACTCTAAAATTATCCATTGGCTCCTTTCTTTGCCCTGCAACCATCAACCCTTCACTCTTTACAGAAGCCAATGAAGTCATACTTGCAGTGGAAGGGCTATTAACATTTGGCATTCCTCCAGAATTGACAGTGCTCCCCGGAGACGCAACCCCAGCAACACTTGCTGTGTTCTTTGGAAGCGAGTTTGCCCTTCGCCTTGACATCTGTTGCACCTGCATCATTGGATCTGATGGCCCCCCCAATCCACCAGCCATTGTCCCCGGAACCTGTAACTGGTCTTTCGGCTGGATCAGAGTGGATGATGAGGATGATACTACAGCCGGGTTGTTAGACGCACCCACTGCAGTGGCAACATTTTGCACCATCCCTGATGACATGTGAGAGATATCGTTGGCCAATGATTGCTGAAATAGTCTACCATCAGACTTCTGTGACATCAATAGAAGCTTTTTCCTCTGCAACAAGTCATCCTGTTTGTTGTCTCTGTCAACTCCTGGACTCAAGATCTGCCATGACTGCTTTTCAATGTCCTGCTGCGTCACCCTCTGAGACAAGAGCTGTGGGTCATGATGTTGTGCCTGCCCACTATCCATCCCGAACCCACTCTTTTCATCTCTCATCCTTGTGGAATCCTCAATTCTCTGCTGGTCTGAATTTAGCTGTGTTTCAAGCTTCATGAGCTCTAATGCATCCTGATGACCCATCGATGCCACCTTGATGTCTTGTTCCTCAGGTGTCTTGTGGTCGAGCCTGACTAACTGGAACTTATCTAGCCTAGGTGAATCTTGCTTAAGCTTCTTCATATCAAGCTTAACTCCTCCAAAATCTCTGCCATCCCTCCTTCCAAGGATTGACAACTGTTTTTCAATTGTAAACCCGGTCGGCTCGTGCCCCGCTCGGGTGCCCGACATGCTTGAGTTTGGCGACAAAGGAAACTGTGCTATTAAGCCCATTGGCCCCAATGTCTTGGACTTCACAGCAGACTGTGTTGAAACATCTGAGCTACTTGTAACAGTCTCCGAATTCACTTCACCAGTTAACCTCTCTGGAGCCATCTCAGAGGCAATCTTCTTGCTGTTAACTAGACTGACCATAGCCTTTGCTGAGGCTGCCAGGCGCAACCGTCGGTCCAGCAGAGTTCCCTTATTTGTTCGATAATGTTTGAATAATGTTTTACTCGAACGGAGCTTTCCAACCCACAACACAATAATCACACAAAATGATAAGCTTTAGCTTTGTTAGACTACATATACAGTGATGAAAATATCATGCCAAAGTATCAATTTATGTACCATTGCTTTCTTTTCTGTTTGATTAGAAGTCGACTTTGGGTCAAGGTGCAATTCTGGCCATGCAGTCTTCAAAATCTTAGACTCTACCTCCTGTCAAAAACCAAGGGACATGAAGAAAGGCAAGATATGGGCGATCAGACCACTTATGTTGACCAAGGAGAGAACAAACCATTAGGTCCTTGTAGGTCCACGTCTCATCTACCATCAAAGAAACATCTTTAACAATACTCTCTGTAGTGGGCCTTAGTGTGATCTTATAAACGACCGGCATCACATCCATTGACGATTTGGGTGAAAAAATCGTACCAGCAGAAGAGGGAGCATTAACACAGTAATCAAGTACCTGCACAACCAAAACCCCACAACTCTATGAAGGACAACCTAACCTTCTTACACCAGATTCGGCCTCTATTACTAAGGGAGAAATCTTCATATATATGGTAAGGATTCCCTTAGAAGAGCTCATATAAGAGCTGCACCATTGCCATTCTCCATTACATTCAAGGAAGAATGGTAGTGGCTGCCATTCTCAAGGCCTCCAATCACCTTGAATCAAGAAGTACATACCTCACAGGCTATGCAGCCATTTACATATTTACAAGGTATATCTTCAAGCAAATCCCCAGGAATACAACCTCCGTTGAGAGCCTATGAAAACCCGGAAAAAAAAAGCATATCAAACAGTAAATTTCATTTGAAAAGTAATAAGAAACCTAACAATAACATTCTTCACAAGAAATACATAAAGAAAGACCCTTGAAGCTACAAGGGAGGTCCAAATAGTTGTGCCCTTTAACTATACCCGCAAGAAGCTTTCACTGGTGCGATTGTACGGATATAGCATGTCCATGGCTTCATGGGCAGGCGGAGCCGCTTTCTCTCTCTGAGACAATAAAGTTGACTGGCTTTAATCTACAATTCAACCTACTGTCTAGATAACATGAAAAAATATTTTCAATAACAAAAAGTCAAGCACATACCTGTAAGGGTTTCCCGATTGAAAACCCCTCTGGAAACAACCTGACTGAAAAAGAGGCCTCCAAGTCTGCATTATCATAAAGCCATGAGTGCACAAGCATATATGTACACCACTTTCAGTCATATGAGAGCCGGAAAACGCCTTCTAAAAGGTATCACTTAATGACTCTCTCAGAGAGGATCTCACAAATACCTGGTATCACTTGGCATTTCTCTTCAAGAAGTTTAAATCTTCCATCATCTGGAAGATGCTGAAGAACGTCCACACTCATGTTTACAAATGCACCTGCAAAACTACCAAATTATAAATTCTTGCAGAAGGATACCAGAAATTGTTGATTCTGTTTATTATTTTTTAATCTTTCCAAACAGTTAGGAGCCCCAACTGGTGCCCATAAGTCGTCTGATGCAGCTACCAAATCTTATTAGTGCAGTTGGACAGAATCAGGAATGGAGAAGGTGCATCATATAACCCAGTACTTCTTCACTGCATCCGGGTAAAAGGCAAGTACATAAGCCGGTTATGGCCAAGTTTCTAAGTGTTTGGCACATGAACAAGTCAGAATAGGACGCCCATGGCAGTGTGGACACCATAGGTATTATGGACAACCAGCCAACTGGCCAACCAGCCTGTCAGATGTATATTTAAGGGTAGGTCAAGGGTCACTCATGGCATGAAGAGACAGTTTTGTGCACAACCACTTCCAAAAGCAGCATAACCAACATCTGGATCAGCACCCCATGAGTGTTTCATCCATGTGCTGCTAGAGGGCAGTAGTGCATTCATCAAGCCGTCAGTAGCATACAACGCCTAAATGTGACACACCTCACCTGTTGTACACAGAAGATAGCATGTACAAGTCCCTGGGCAGGTGCAGGTTACACACGGCACTGCCGAGTGGCAATGATGACATGGCAGTGATGACACATGGCAGGTCATGGACCTGGCCGAAAGCAATAAAATAAACCGACACGAAGCATTGGTGCATATATATGTGGGTAGCCAAATCGTCATAGTCATCTGGTTTCTTCAGAGCGTTGGACTTCACACAACGTTTCTTTGTACGCGAAGTGCTAGCCAGGAATGTATAGAAGGTCACACAGCAACGGTAGACGTTTTCACCCGGCCATATCCATTGTACTAGATCTTTTTTGTACATAATAGTCAATAGTTTTTAGGACTCTCTTGTGTGTTGTGTGTGATTTTGCCGCACTCTTCTTCTCTGAAGCACCATTGAGTCACTCAAGGATATGCTCAATCCTAGGCATTGGGAACCTATTCTTCACTGCCCTCCTTGGCCTTTTCCTCGTGTGTTTTCTTAGGCTTGAAGTCTTTATCCTTCTTGCCTCCTAAGGTGCTCTGGGATGCTTTCTTGTTGTCTTTACTATTCTGAGCTCCCCCCCCCCCCCCCCCCCCCGCCCCCCCCCCCCGCGCCGAGATGATGACTATTGGGTGTTCGATGATTGTTGTTAGGGTTTGTAGCTAGCCTAGATTTGCTTGGTCTTAACTCCGTTCAGCACCATTTCTTGATTACAAGGGAGAGTGAGAGCCTTATCATAGAACTGTGGCTCAAAATTACGAACAAAAAACCTAATGTTGGTATCCAAACCTCTAATAAATTGTTTCAATTTATCCTCCTCGGATATACCTAGCTACTGTGCTGACGTGATTACTCTATTAGAGTATGTCAATACAGGTAACCCATTTTGGGAGAGTCTGTAAAACTCCTCAAGGTTGATCATATATTGTGGAGGTAGAAACCGTTTTTTGAGATTGGACACAAAGGTGTCACATACCTACTACGGAGCCCCTATGATCGGGTCTACATGTAGACTCGACCAATGCTGCCACCAAGTGACCACTTCGTTGAAAAGGTGAGGTGCCGCTAGGTGGACTCGATCTTGAGGATTTGAAAGCTTAGCCAATGGAAAATGTGCTACAAATTGATGAATGAATTGCATGACTGCAACATGATCACACTTACCATCATACTTACTGAAGTTCAGTTGAGCTCGCATGACGGTTGGGGTGGTGGAGAAACTTGCTCCATAGTGCGCCAGGGTAGGGAGAAGAGACATCATATTTGCCTGCATAGCAACTATCAACTGCTGGTTTTGGAGTTGCATAGTGTCACGTTCAAGCCTCTCGGGTTGCTTGGTTAGCCCGTCTTTGGTCTTCTTCAGCCCTGCGTTTAGCGTCCTCGGCCATTCGTTCATCCTCACGTCAAGCTTCTTTGGCCCCTCGTTCTTCCGTCTTTTTAGCATCTTCCTTTTGCCTTTGATACTCCAAGATGAGGAACAATCTTTCCAATTTTGAGAGAGCTTTTGGCTTTTCAGCCAAGGTTGTTTCCGTACGGCATACAACGGCTTATCGTATGGAATATAGTACGGTACGAATCCGTATGTACTCGTACGGATTTTTTCAAAAAAATCAACCTTTTTTTTTCAAAAATACTTTTTTTCCCCCAAAAAAAAATACTTTTTTGGGAGGTAATGGTCCTTTTTTTTGCTTATCTATGGCTATTTGAGCTTCCTTTGTACTATGATGCTTCCCTCCTTTCTAAAATACTCCATATCTGGACTTGGAAATACCTAAGTTTATAAGTTATTTTTTAAAACACTGTATTTTATCGTACGATAAGAAAAAAAATTTATATCGTATCGTATTTTCTCATACAGTATCGTATCGTACGAACTGTATGGTATCGTACCTGACAACAATGTTTCAGCTTCCTCCTACGCTTTTTTTTTTCTTTGGCTACTGCTGCTTCTTTAGTCTGTATCTATTGCCTTAGCAATCTATTTTGTTCCAAGAGTAACTCGATGAAGTCTTCATTCCTTTTGCAGAAGCGTTTCTATAGTGGTTGTGCCCTCTTTGTAGATTTCTCCTTCCATATCTTCTTTGTAACTTTCTAACAATGTCTCTCCTAACATTGTGGAAGCCTGGGTGGTTTTTCTTGACCGCAGTTTACCATCCACAAAATGCTCTCACTTTTGGGTAGCCAAGTTGGGTCACAACCTGCAGCTATGATATCAATGTAGCATGCAATAGGTTGATCATCATAACGCACAACAAAATCTTCTTCATATCCGTGAGTTTATGCAATTCCATTTTACTTGAGAGAGAGGAGAAGAGAGGTAGAAGATAGAGTCGACATAGTATTGGGTCCCGATTACCCACTGAAGACCTCCCCCCCCCCCCCCCCCTCTCTCTGCAACAAGCAGGGGTTTTTGCTTATATTTCTTTGGAGAACTTTGTACAATGAAAATGAAAGATAACTGTGACATGTGAGGGATGAAGACCGTAGTAATCACAACCTTAGTCTGGCTTAACTGCACTTAATGATATTTAAGAGACAAACAGATATACAAGAGATAGACAAGTCTGTGTCAATGCAGTGCAGCTATATTAAATGAATGAATGCGGTTACAATGAGATCCAACTGGATCTGTGCTGCTGATTATGCTGACTATATGCTGGAAATGCGGGATGGACTGCTGATTATGATGCTGAATGCTGTCCTGATGATGAAACGCAGCACTGATGGGCTGGACTGAACTGAATGGGGCTGCGTTTGCTGAGGACGACTGCTGATGAAGATGCGTTAACTGAAGATGCTACTGAAAGTGATGCGTTAACTTATCTGATGCTGATGGTGGGCTGAAACGCATGATGCTTCCAGAGGAGGCTGCGTTTTGCTGAATATGCTGCTGAGGCTGATATGCTGAAACGCCAGATGATCCAAAGGATGATGCGCTTCACTCTGATGAGCCTCCTGATGGCTGAGTGGCTGACGAACTACTGAATGGAGAGGTGCCTATATATATGTGTCTGAGAGGGCTGGTCGGCCAGCACTAATGCAGTCGGCCAGCTCATATCCCCATAAAATACTCATAAAATACCAGTCGGCTGCCTCATAAAATGCCTAAAAATGCCTGTAAAATGCTGATTAAATGCTGGTAAAAATACCTGATGAATCTGTGATGCTAATGATGCTAGAATGAAGCCATGTCACTGTACACCTGACTGGTGTGCACGTGACATTCCCCGCTGCTAAACTGTTGCTGGGTGGATACCTGGCAACCTTCGACTCGTCGTCTGCGATCCTTCTCCTCCGAACCACTGCCCCCTTCTGTCTTCTGCTGGGACTGAGGCCGTCTGCAGGAGTAAAAATCCTTGAGCCAAGACGCTATGTACTGTGGGAACTGAATGGCAACTACCTGAGTCACCCCTGACCTGTTCCTGGAAACCTTTCACCTACCATCTCCGTCGTACCTGAAGCTCTGAACCTCCTGAGGCGATGTTGGAGCAAACTTCCGTCTTCTGTGGAAGAGAAACTCCCTGCTGCCAGTTGAAGCCAAAACTTATGTGTTCCTTTGATGATGGATGTCATTCTTCCCTGAGAGTGCATGGGCAACATGTATGCAGGACTGACTGCTAAGATGACTGCTAGGATGACTGCTATGCAAACCATGTGCAACCCTATATGCTGTGCAAGAATGCAGATGGATGGGTTACTGATGCAGACCTAAGGGAAAATCCCTAAGGGTGGCTTGCAAAACTTTCAGAACTGGGTTTAACTGTGCGGAAGCGATAAAAATGATGGCTGACTGAATGACTGCTGGAATGAACATGCTCTAAGGCTGGTTACCCTGTAACGCTCTGATACCAATGTGACATGTGAGGGATGAAGACCGTAGTAATCACAACCTTAGTCTGGCTTAACTGCACTTAATGATATTTAAGAGACAAACAGATATACAAGAGATAGACAAGTCTGTGTCAATGCAGTGCAGCTATATTAAATGAATGAATGCGGTTACAATGAGATCCAACTGGATCTGTGCTGCTGATTATGCTGACTATATGCTGGAAATGCGGGATGGACTGCTGATTATGATGCTGAATGCTGTCCTGATGATGAAACGCAGCACTGATGGGCTGGACTGAACTGAATGGGGCTGCGTTTGCTGAGGACGACTGCTGATGAAGATGCGTTAACTGAAGATGCTACTGAAAGTGATGCGTTAACTTATCTGATGCTGATGGTGGGCTGAAACGCATGATGCTTCCAGAGGAGGCTGCGTTTTGCTGAATATGCTGCTGAGGCTGATATGCTGAAACGCCAGATGATCCAAAGGATGATGCGCTTCACTCTGATGAGCCTCCTGATGGCTGAGTGGCTGACGAACTACTGAATGGAGAGGCGCCTATATATATGTGTCTGAGAGGGCTGGTCGGCCAGCACTAATGCAGTCGGCCAGCTCATATCCCCATAAAATACTCATAAAATACCAGTCGGCTGCGTCATAAAATGCCTAAAAATGCCTGTAAAATGCTGATTAAATGCTGGTAAAAATACCTGATGAATCTGTGATGCTAATGATGCTAGAATGAAGCCATGTCACTGTACACCTGACTGGTGTGCACGTGACAATAACTGACAGATAACTGACGTCTGCCAAACGCAAGGACGAAGTAGACCGACCTTATAACATGCGGAAGCTTACACACAGGATTATACTTCGGATAACAAATATTTAGCACCTTTGTTCCAAACGATTGCAAAATGTAGCGGAAGTAAGAGTGCGAGAGAGAGAGAGAGAGAGAGAGAGAGAGAGAGAGAGAGAGAGAGAGACAATAAGGCACAGTACACCCCATTGGATCCCAATTTCCAAATACCCTATGCAAGGCCCCCACCGATGATGGTGTATTTTCATTATTGAATGATGAGATATAACGCAAATCTGTAGATCTTCCCGTGGCTATAAACCTCAGCCTGTGGAAGATCTGGTTCTTGACCTTCAAGCTTCACCTTTGCTTAGGGATTCCCTTTGGCTATCTTGGCACTTGCAATGCTTCAACACTTTGTGAATCATACTTGTTTCCGTACGGCGTATGATGCCATATCATACGGAATACCATACGGTACGGTACGGTTGGAATATATCATCTCCAGAGGGTCTACATTGCTATAAAATGCCTAAAAAATGGTAGAAAAATGCCTAAATAATATCAGCTAAATATGCCAATGCAGGGTCTCATAAAATGACCAGTACAAGCATGAGAAAGGTGTTTTATGCTACAAGACAGCTGTGGGCCTGCTACAGCTGGCCGACCAGCTCTCTTGAGGGATATATAAGGGTTCTCACCCTTCCCCTCACTCTTGCATATCTGCTGGAGGTCATTGGCTATAGCAACAGTCTCTTATGCTTGTAAGCACCTACGGGCTTCCCTCATGCTCATTTTCAGCAATAATCAATTGTTTCCAGCCTTCTACCGTTTGTGCTTTGGGCCTACAACCTGTGATGCCCTTTCTTTCATGGTATCAGAGCCAAACGCTGATCTACAAGTAAGAAACTGCTGCGTTTTTCTGATTGGAGCAGAGGCTTCATCATTGTGCTGCGTTTTTCTGCATCTATACTGCTGCACTGTTGTGTTTTTGCTGTTGGAGGCTGAAGCTCTCTTCTAGGTGCTGTGTATAGGGTTTCTAAGAGATTTGCTATCTCTATTTCTCTTTTCCAACCTCCCTCCCTTTCTTCCTCTCCTCTTGCTGTGCACAGCTTGAGAAGAGGCTATTTTCTGCTTTTTTTTACATCCCTCTTTCTTTAGAGAAGGTTTCTTGTCAGAGGACATGGCTTCAGGAGATTTCTCTAGTGTTGCTCCTTCTCCCGTTGATACTCCAGCTCCTTCATTGCCTGGATCCCCTGCTCCCACTCCCCAGATGATTCCTCTTCCCAATCTTTCTTCTTTGAGTTTCTCTCATCCAGGTCTTGCTCCCACCCCTACCCATATACCATCCTACAATCCTCCCCAAGTTAGTGACTCCATGAAGCTTACAACAACCAACTATCATACATGGTCTTTCTACACTCAATTATTGCTGGAAGGAGCTGGTGTATGGATGGCTATCTCCACCCCTCACTTGGGGGACCCTGCTTTGAGAAGCACATTGGATGCCCAGGCTCGTTTGATCATCATCCATTGCATGACTCCATCTATACAGGCACAGTTCGTCTCTACCCAGAGTAATGCTCGTCAAAAGTGGACAGAGATCCAAAGGAGGTATGGGGTAGTTTCGACAATGAAGATTGCCAAATTGGAGTGAGATTTGGAGAAGGTTACAATCAATGAGTCAAATAACTTGATTGAGAAGATTGGAGAGTTCACCCGTATCAAGCTACAGCTTGAGGAGTATGGGAGCACCATCAACAATCCCATCCATAAACTTCTTGGTAAATTGCTTGCTTCCTTTCATTCTTTTAAGGATAATATTTATTTCCGTAATCCTCTCCCCCCTTTTGAGGAAGTCGTGAGTTATCTGCACGACACGTGCATGCTTCACGGAAAAGGCAAGTCGGAGTCTGCTTTTGTTGCCTCTGACAAGGGCAAAGGCAAAGGCGGAAAAGGGACCTCCAACAATAACAACAACAACAAAAACAAAGGCAAAGGCAAGGGTAAACAGGATTCAAAGGAGTCCCAAGACAAAAGCAATGAATGTGATTACTGTGGCAGGATAGGTCATACTGAGGCTCGTTGCTTTGCTCGTCGTGATGACTCTCGAATAACAACAAAAACAAAGGCAAAGGCAAGGGTAAACAGGATTCAAAGGAGTCCCAAGACAAAAGCAACAAATGTGATTACTGTGGCAGGACAGGTCATACTGAGGCTCGTTGCTTTGCTCGTCGTGATGACTCTCGAGCAACCAAAGCCAAGTATAAAGCCCAGGATGCTTCCAAAGCATCTGACAAGGACAACACCAAAGACAAGGGCAATGACAAAGTTTCAAAGGAGGGATCTGCCAAAGTTGTATACATGTGGCAGTCACAAATTCATCTACTTCTTCACAAGATTCACTCCTCGTGATCACAGCGATGACTTCTCCAGAAGAGGTCAATGATACACATGAAGCGGTGGAATGGGTTGGTGATAGTGATGCTTCTACCCACATGACCAATCAAGCCCATATCTTGGAAGACTACCAAACTCTCTTCTTCAGTTCGTATCAACGACAACTCTTCGCTTCTTGTCACCGGTGTTAGTAATGTTTCTTTGAATTCCTATGCCACCTTACATGATGTTTTACATGTTCCACGGATTTCCAAAAATCTGTTTTCTGTATACAAAGCTTCTCAAAAGGGACTTGGGTGTGTACTTTGATGATGAGGTCATTGAAGTGATCGACAGGAAGACTCTCTAGGTTGTTGCCAATGGAGTCCATGAAGGGGGTCTTTATAAGATCACCAACTTTTCTTCCCATATCCCTCACACTGACTCACATATTCATCAGCTTTTCTCCCCCTTCATGGCTTTGGTTTTTGAGGCAGATACTTCTCTGTGGCATTCTTGCTTCGGTCATGTACCCATTGCTGCCTTACAAAAGTTCCATTCTCAGCAAGTTGTCTACGGACTACCTTAGCTCAGGTCTCTTTCACACATTTGCTCATCCTGCATGATGGGCAAGCATCATCAAGATGCATTTCCAGAGGAGGCCACTCATCGAGCAACAGTCACCAGAAAGTTTCAAGGTTTTTGACGTTTTGGGGGTTTTTGAGGTTTCGGGACAACGTTTGGTCTTTCGGCTAAGAAACACGGAGGTTTCTTAATTTTTTCTATATAAAATAAAATGGTTTAGAACTTGTAGTTTGTAGAATTATTTGTACGCCTACCTGGTGCTAGCTAGGCACTTAAAATATGGTAAAAGTTCAGGCAATTGTGGTCACAATTGGGCAATTGGGGAGTTGTGGAATTGTGACTCGTGAGAAATTGGGCAATTGTGAGAAATTGGGGATTTATGAGAAATCGGGCAAATTGAGAATTTAGGGAATTGGGAATATTGGGGAATTTGTGAGAAATTGGAAGAGAGAGGAGGAGGAGGAGGAGGAGAAGAAGAAGAAGAAGAAGAAGAAGAGGTGACTGTAGATCGCGTGCAAGAGAAATGAAATGAAATTTTATTATTGTCTTCGAAGGACCATAACGGGTCCATGAGACACATGTCGAACATACATGAATACATAAGTCGATGCGCTCGGGAACCTCATCGGAAAGCATAATGAAACTGAAATGTGTGAAACTAGAACTGAAACTGAAATGAAAATCAAAAAGCTATGTAGCATACTATAAGTGTACATCATGAGAAGCATGTCATGCTATATAGGTACTCATGAGGGTTGGGCCCCCTCGTCAGGAGGACCATAATAGTAGAAGAAGTCGTGCCCCTCCACCTCTCCTCCCTGGATCAAGTGGATAATCTGGTCCCTCGAGAGCCTGCGATCCATAGGCGACAATGGAGGGTCCCCCGCGAGGTGTCTGTCTGAATGCCCGTAATGTCCTCTGGCGTCGTGAGACCAGTCTCTTGTAGTGGCCTCTATGTAGGTGCTCTATGCGTCTCCGCTCAATCATCTCATATGTGCATCCTCGTGGGTACAACAGTGGTCTCTGCAGCCATGTCGGGTCCGGAATCTATGGATCCTCCCTGTGAGTCTCAGTGTGGTCTGGTGGGCTGCCTGGCTCCTAGGTCTCTCGCGCATTGTGAGTCTGGTGGCCCTGCATCTGTCTAAGTCTCTTGTCTCTGAAAGTGAAAGCCTCTCTGACGAATAGAGCTAGGCATCTCTGATCCTCAAGTCAATGACCCTCGAAATAGGGCCAAAGCCATCTCTAAAGAGACAGTGAAACCTCCCCCGGATCTCATAGTACGCTGGGCATCTGCATAAGAAGTGCTCCTCTATCTCAACCTCGCCCATGTCACATATGGAGCATGTCCGGTCCTGTCTGCTGACTCTCTTGCCTCTCCTCGTCCGTCTCATCCTGCCTGCCTCAATCTCCAATCTGTGGGATGAAACTCTAAGCTATCCAAAAGAGATCCTGAGTGCATGCGAGAGATGTATCCTCGTGTACCCTGGAGGCTCAATGAAACCCTCGTCCGAGATCCTGAGAAAATGACTGCGGTATGCAGCCATCTTCACAGGCAAACGTGTGGGGAGGAGCGAATGACCTGACTGGTCTGGTGTCGTGATAAGTATAAGTGAGGAGCGTCAAGACTGTATTTGAGTGGCGGAAGCCTGTCTAGGTCTAGGCCAAGCGAGTGAAACCATGTACGGAGTCTATGGAACTAGCATCTCTGAGTACCTGCATCTGCTAGAGCCTCGGATGAAGTCAAAGCAAGCCATGGAAGCCGGGTGCGACCCTCTACTGTGTCTCCAAATCTGAGGATCCGCTGGAGGTATATGATAGTCCGGAAGGCTGCATCGAGGACCAATGGTGAGGCTCCAAACTCTGCCAATAAAATGTGGTGGGGTACCAAAGGCTTGGCTCTAATGAGCCTGGAAAACATTAGAACATGTACCCTCTCGATCACTCTCCAGTCGTCCAATCCGAGGTCGCAGGCCCAGAAAGGACTCCCATACATGGTGGCAGGTCGCACTAATGTGTCGAACAAGAGGGACTTCGTGTCCGGGTGCTAGAAATGAGACTGATGACACTGTCTCTCAAGATGCGCCAGTGAAGCATATCCTCTCCGCATCCTATCTCGAGCCGCTGGTATCATAGTGAAGGAAGGCCCTATGAAGACCACCCCCAGGTACGTGTAACATCTGACCAGCTCCACCTGCTCTCCTCCAAACACGAATCCCTCATGTCTCTGGAATGCTGAATAAGAGGTGTTTGAAGATCATTACCTTGGTCTTCCCAAGGTTCACATTCAACTCCCTCTCCTGGCAAAACCTATGAAGAGCGTCCAGGTGCATCTGAAGTCCCTGTGCAGTGGACAAGATCAAGACCACGTCATCGGCATAAAGAAGAGTCGGAATAAGAGCTCCTGCCAACAATGATCCCTCCCCTCCCAAGGTTTGCATGAAAGTCTCTAGCTCGTTGATGTATAACCCGAATAGTGTAGGTGAAAGAGGACAGCCCTGTTTCACCCCTATCGTGCTATGGATCTCATCGGAGAGCCCGGTCCTGGTCCTGACTCTGGCTGTGACATGCTCATATAGTGCTACTATAGCCCACTGAATCTACGTGTTGTATCCCAACTGCTGGATCTGGTGCAAGAGACGGTGTCTGGGAACAGTATCAAATGCTCTCTTGAAGTCTACAAAGCAGCAGTAGAGACGCTGGCTCCGTGATCTCGCCTCCTTCACCATGGCCTTGAGAGTAAAAATGTGATCTAGTGTGCAATAGTCCCTGCGGAATCCTCGGCCTGCTACAGCTGGCCGCCAAACTCTCTGGAGGGATATATAAGGGTTCTCACCCTTCCCCTCACTTTTCATCTCATTCTTGCGTATCTGCTCGAGGTCATTGGCTGTAGCAACAATCTCTTATGCTTGTAAGCACCTACAGGCTTCCCTCATGCTCATTTTCAATAATAATCAATTGCTTCCAGACTTCTATAGTTTGTGCTTTGGGCCTACAACCTGTGATGCTCTGTGAGGATTTCTACCTCTTAATCCTTCTATTAACTATTCTAATCACATGATTAAGAACTAGAAAGATAAGACTTGCAAGATTAAGCCTGAGAACTTGAGTTGATTGAATTGCACACGGATGCCCTCTTTAAATAGGGGTTGAAGAGTTACAATTGAAGAGTCATGTCCCTATGCACGATCATGCCCTTTCATGAATAGGTGTGTCTTTAGACTAATAGTCATGTCCTTTGTGAAGTGGTGTGGCTCTTCGAGAAGGTGTGTCCCTTGACTGGTGACCACTCGAGAAGGCACAACTCTTCACTTGATGAATAATAATAATATTAGTCACAAATCGTGACATTCCCTCCCATTTAAAATAAGACCCACTGCTAAATAATGAACTGGTGTTTGTCAAAGAAATCCTAGAGAAGCTCTGGGTAATTCTGCAAATCTTCATCACTTTGCCATGTAGAATCTAACTCATCCAGATCTTTCCACTTAACAAGAAATTCGGTAGTAAGCTTTTTTCGAGTCTCTTTCTGTCGAACATCTAGAATCTCCTCAGGAATTAATATAAAATGTTCATCTTCAATTTCAGGAACATAGGAGGAAACATTTGGTATAGGCAAATCTCCTTGAACATACTTCTTAAGCCAAGAAATATGAAATGTCATATGAATCTTTCCCCAAGGAGGAGGAAGTTCCAACTTATAAATAACTTCTGAATTCTTCTTCAAAATCCGAAAAGGACCATAGAATCTAGGCCCGATTTCGAAAATACTGACTTTACTGTCTTATACCGATGAGGCGCAAGATACAGTAGAACAAGATCACCTTCATTGAACTCTGCATGTCTTCTACTCTTGTTTGCATCCTTCTGATATTTCTCTTGAACTCGAATCATTTGATCACGAATTTGAAGAATAATGTCTTGCATTTCTTGAACTAACTGGTCAGCTAATGCCACTTTATGTTGCAAAACAAAATTTGTCCACATAACTGGTGTATAACCATACGGTGCTTGAAAAGGAGTCATTCCGATTGCCGAATGGAAAGAATTATTGTAGGCAAACTCTACCAAAGGCAAATAATCTTCCCATGACGCCAATCGAGAATGAATATAATGTCGAAGCATTTCCTCTAAAATATGATTCACTCTTTCAGTCTGACCATCTGTTGGAGGATGATAAGCTGAACTGAACAAGAGATTAGTTCCAAGAGCCTTGAATAATGAAGTCCAAAAATGTCCAGTAAACTTTGGATCTCAATCAGAAATAATCGACTTTGGTAGGCCATGAATCGTGAAAATATATTGCACAAATAATGAAGCAATGTCTAGCGCAGTAGCTCCTTTCTTACAGGGAATGAAGTGAGCCATTTTAGAAAAGCGATCCACAACCACAAGAATGTGTTTCCCTTGGAAGACTTTGGCAAGGAAGTAACGAAATCCATACCAATACTTTCTCATCTTTCTTGTGGTACCAGCAAGGGCTAAAGAAGACCTTGAGGTAACTATCTGCTAGGTTTCATCTGCTGACAAGAGTGGCATGCTGCAACAAACTTAATAACATCATGTTTTATATGAGGCAAGTAATAAGACGTTGTCAATAATCGATACATCTTGTTTACTCCAAGGTGTGTTGCATAAGGTACTTCATAATGTTCACATGGTAAGAACTTTCGCAAATGTGCATTGTGCAGCACACATATGCGATCTTGATAATAAAGAAGACCATCCACAAGAGAGTATGAAGCATAAATCTTCAATTCTGAAGGAGTCGACTGTGTCGAATGCAAAGCATGAAAAGCACTTGAGAAATCCTTATCAGTCAAATACTGATCTTTAAAACAATCTGGTATCTCCATTGTCACTGTAGAAATTACCGTCACAGTTGCTTGAGGCATGCGACTAAGAGCATCAACCACAACATTCTGAAGTCCAAGCACATACTCAATAGTCATGTGAAAATTCGATAAAAATTCAACCCATCGGCCTTGTCGAGGATTCATCACATGCTGAGTGAAGATATACTTTAAGGAATGATGATCTGTCTTAACAACTGAATCTGCTCCAAGAAGATAATGCTTCCAAGTACGATACGCATGAACTATTGCCAAAAATTCCTTGTCATAAACTAGATACCTCATTTGTATGGCTGAAAACTTATGA
Source organism: Cibotium barometz (assembly GCF_041138505.1). NCBI lineage: Eukaryota > Viridiplantae > Streptophyta > Polypodiopsida > Cyatheales > Cibotiaceae > Cibotium > Cibotium barometz. Next base: position 30,905,770 of record NC_141110.1, read on the forward strand.
CTGTCAAAAGCAATGACACGTCCAAGCTACATGAGAACACCACCAAAAGCACGATCGGAAGCATCAGTCATTACTTCAAACGGAAGAGTAGGATCTACAATTGCCATAACGGGAGTAGTAGTCAAGGCCTCTTTTAGTGCTGCAAAAGCTGCTTCTGCTTCGGGGGACCACTGAAGCCTTTCGTACTTTGTCAACTCTATTAGAGGGGCTGCAATTTCAAAAAATCAGTACACCTTCGTGTGATAAAAGTTAGCAAGACCCAAGAAAGATCTCACATCAGAAACTGTCACTGAAATTGGCCACTTAACAATAACTTCAATCTTCTTAGGATCCACTAAGATGCCATCTGCAGAAATGATTTGTGTCCCAAATACTCTAGACGAACTTTGAAAAATTCACTCTTCTTCTTGTTGATGAAGTGAACATTGGCTCAAAGAATTGAGAACACAATCCGAAAATGCCCTTTATGCTCACTGACTGTCTTACTGAAGATCAAAACATCATCAAGATAAATGATGACAAACTTATCCAGATGTGGTCCAAATATCTCATTCATAAGAGCCATAAATGTAGCTGGGACATTGGTTAACCCAAAAGGAATTACCAAGAATTCATAATGACCATACTTCATTCGAAAAGCTGTCTTGTACTCATCTCCTTGACGAATACGAATCTGATGATATCCGGACTTCAGGTCAATCTTGGAGAACACCTTCACACCGCGAAGTTGATCAAACAATTCATCGATACGTGGCAAGGGAAATTTGTTCTTAATTGTCAGCTTGTTAAGTGCACAGTAATCAATGCAAAGACGCATTGAACCATCTTTGTTTTTCACCAATAAGACTGGAGCACCAAAGGGACTCTTGCTTGGGCGAATATGTCATTTGTCAAGAAGTTCCTTGAGCTGCTTTTGGATCTCTTGCGATTCTGCAAATGAGACACGAGAAGGTTGTCCTTTTTAATCGACAATTATCGAGATAAGCTGGATTTTGAAGTCATGCCTCTCTCTCTCTCTCTCTCTCTCTCTCTCTCTCTCTCTCTCTCGCGCGCGCTATGACATCATCCTGGGCAAGCATGGTTGTACCAGTATGATCCCTTAATCAGTTTTCAGAATCATACATTGCAATTCGTCAAAGGAAATCAATGTTTTCACTTACAAGGACTTTTCAGTCATAAGCCTCCTCCAGTCATTTCCGCATTGCAAGCCAAGCGGTTAATTCACAAAAGAAATGCGCCAGCAGCCCTTCTCATGGTGCGGGCAATGGACATAGACAATTCAGCCTTGCCATCAACAATCTCCTATTTGCAGCAGCCATTCTTCCAGGAGTTTGTTGATCTGTTTCTAGATGAATTACCTAATGAGTTTTTGCCCAGACGTCCAGTGGGGCATCCAATTGATCTTGTTCTTGACGGTACTCCTCCTTCTAGATACAACTAACTTGTCGCATTCCAAGGTAGAACCATCTGCTAATTCGATTGTAGAAGGATGTTTATTCTGCTTGGTACAAAGATGAAGTTGTCTAACCATAGCGGTGCCAACGAAGTTTGTGGAACAACCGCTGTCAATCAGAACATTTACAGGCTTGTCTGCAACAGAACCAAGGAGGGTAAGCACCTAGGATGCCAAGGGGACTCGAGCTTGTGCAACGGTCTCTATATCACGGTCATCTGCTGTAAGCCCAACGGAGAGTGCAGTGACAGATGCAACCACGTGTACGAGAGATAAAGATAGAGAGAGAGAATGGAAGAGAAAGATGGGAATAGGAGATTTACACGGTACACCACACTAAGCAGGGAACAGGGCCCGCCCCCTCTTCAAGAATTTATTTCAGGAACAATCCACGGGCTTTTCCAAGCCAGGACCAATACAATATATGAATACAATATCAAACAAAGTGTCGATGTCAAAATCGGGCCGAGGTCAATGTCAAGGCACAAGATAGCCGATGTCAAGCTCACCACGAAGATGACCCACAAGAGGCTTACACCGGGCTAGTACCAAAATCCAATGAATCTAGCTGATGTTCCCAAGTATCCACAAAGCTTTCTATACTCAATCCAATCCGGACAAGGACAATTTTAGAAGTATCCACAACTAGGTAGTGTTTTCCACAAAGTAACTTCTCTCCTTTTAGTGGGTATAGAGAAGTTGGCGTTGCTCCAACTGAATTCTTTGAAGGGGATAGATGCTGCAAAAAAAGCTGGTAGCAGTGATGCTTTTAGGGCAGAGAGTTGTGCACAGCAGCATCTATCCCCTTCAAAGAATTCCCAGAATAGATGCTGTTGTGCACAACTCATACAGATTTTTGTAAAAAAAACTTCTTTCCAAATTTTTTTTTCCAAGAAAAATCATTCTTTTGGGAGGTAATGGTCTTGTTTTTGCTTTTCTATTGCTATTTGAGCTTCCTCCGTACTATGATGCTTTCCTCCTTTTTAAAATACTCCATATCTCGAAATCGAAAATACCTAAGCTTATAAGTATTTTTTTAAAACGCCATATTTTATCGTACAATAAGGAAAAAAATTTATATCATACCGTATTTTCCCGTACAGTATCGTATTGTACGAATTGTACGGTATTGTACCTATCAACTATGTTGTGAATTATGAGATGACTAGAAGCCTCACTAGCCTATGCTTTTATAGTTTTCTTAGAAGCTGGTCAGTGAATATATACAGGAGTCGGCCTGTTTTAATACTCCATGACCTGTTTATATTCCCTTAAATAGGTGCCTTTTTCTCATTTGTGCTGACCGCCTTTTCCTACTGCTGTCCAGGCTGCTTGGCAGCCATTGTGCCTTGGCCATACTGCCTAGGCTGCCTATATAAGGCTGGCCAACAGGCTGTCCAGGCCGACCAATCCTTGGCCTACAAAATGCTTTTTTATATTTTATGTACTTGTAATTCTTGAAGACCATACAATGTCTAGCTGAATACAGTTTATACTGTCAATATTTGTAAAGAATCTGTATAATTTTTTCTTGAGCTTTCCCAATACACCACATACTCTTTGTTTGTGATTCTGTACCTTAGACGTGCAATCTAAAAATCGCCTATTTGTGTCTCTATTTGCAGGTCATACAACTTGGACAATTCTTCAAAATGTCTGCTCCAAGCAACTGGAATCGTCCGTTCCTCTAGATTGAAAACCTTATCGTTGCGACTCTTGCGATGTCTATGCAACTTTAGCATATTACAACTATTGCCCTCTATGTGCTACTAAAGTTCCACTCAAATAATTACTCCAGGGTTGTCAAAAATCAAGGTGATTATGTACAGCTGAAATAATTCACATTTTACACTTATACATCCCACAAGTATGCAACAGCTTGGATCCAATGATAAAAGATAGAGGCCAAACTTTCAAAATTTGCTTTCTCCTCCAAACATCAATCAAACCAAACTCTCGAAAATATGGATTTCCAGGAAACCCTAAAAACAAAGCACGGAGCAAAAATACCTCTGATGGATTGGGAGAAAAACACGGTCTGCAGATCAGATGAAGAGCAGAAACCTTAGTTGCAGTAAACAATTGTTGCTCCAATGGCCTTTCCAAAGGCCCCCGCTTCTGCTCCACAAAAACCCTAGCCGCAGGGTAAAGTCGACCTTTCAAATCCCCCGCTGCACCACAAGAACTCTCATCGCGATGGACGATGCCCCCTAATCACAGGGCTTGGAAGGCCGCCCCCCACCCAAAAAAAAAAAAAAAACAGATCGCAAACCTTTAACAGGGGAGATCCGCAAGATCAACACCATTCTTCCTTCAATACAAACCCTAGCAATGGCTTCCTCCCTGCGGAAACCCTCCTCAGACAGCGATCTTGGCGAACACAACACAAAAAAAAAGCTGAGCTTTGCAGCAGTACTTTGATCTGTTCCACTTGGTTTACAATATTATTAAGGGCCCATTCATGTTAATCTACCTTATAACTCGTACTAATTTACGTACTTTTTGGTCCCTAATGGGCTAAGTCAATCATTATCAAGCATAGAGGTTTATTTGGTATTTTTGTTTATTTTCAAAACAGTTAAATTAATACCGGCAGTGCAGTAGAGCAATTGGTGAAGCGTGTGTGTGTCTGGGGTAAGGTCTCTTGATCGAGTCTTACTTCCAGCTCTCATCCGTAAGGACACTGCTTGGTACAATTAAAAATCTCGCATTACAAAAAAAACACTTAAATTAATGGACTAAGCATGCCATTATTTGATTGGTAGCTTTAACGTAAAGACATTTGTCATGTGTTCCATTTAGAAAAAAGCCTAGTTTTGACCCCTCTAATGTGGGTGGATTTAGCTAAAACCCTTGTTTTGATTAGCATTAATGTGGGTGGATTTATGATATCATGCCAGACATCTCACTTATTGCTACATGCTAACTAGCCTTGGATTGCTTATGTTTTATAGCAAATCCTCCTAGGAAGAATCATGCATTGGTCTAACATGAAAGCTATCTAAGCCAAGCCACAATTCCACTAGCATCAAAACCTACATTTGACAACTCTTCTATTAGCTCTAATCTCTCGCTAATCTTTTACTTTTTTCTAGCTTAACTATTATTAGGTTTGTCTTTTCATTATTGATTATTTATTCACCACCTCATCCTTCGTTTTTCTTGGTTTGATCTCCTACTATGGTCCCTTAAGTGGATAAGCATTACTCAGTTCTACTATCAAGAAGCTAGCATAGGTCTGTAACTATGATGCTTAAAATAGAAAGCAATATATAGTAACATTGATATAATGTAGTGCCCAATCGATTGAAACATGAGCAGCTTCAATTCTTCACTCCGTCTACCATCATGAACTTAGACAAGTGACAATTGTACTAACAGAGATTAACATTTGTGTGCATGTGTGTGTGTGTGCGCGCATGCATTTACGACCCCCATCGTAGGATAACCTAATCATATAGAAATAGTTCTTGCAAGTAGCTTCAAAATTGCTATAGCAAGCAAAGAGAAAAGTGAGTTAACTATGAAGGGCACTTAATCATATAGAAATAGTTCTCATAATTAGCTTCAATTACAAACTACTATAACAAAGCTAAGAGAAAAGTAGCTAACTATGAAGGTCACTTAAATTCAAGTATCAACTACAAAGAGTCTGAAGACTAATGAAAAATTTGAGTATCACCAAACTTAAAACTCTTGTATACTTGTTTATCGAAGAGGAGGAGTTGCTACATGAGCTAACTCATGTCTCCTCACATGTTATAGATGCCGCAACAAACCCGTAAATAAAAGTAACTAAGATTAGTAAAATTATAAGTACCAATAACAAGATTAGTAGTATTATAAGTACCAATAACAATTCATGAATATATAAATCACCAACATGTAAGTGCAATCATGACAAAACACTAGAGGAGAGAGTTATGAAATCAACATGTAAGTGCAATCATGACAAAACACTAGAGGAGAGAGTTATGAAATCAACATGTGATCATTACATGAAGGGACATCGTTCATCTTGTGTATCCCAACACAAAGTTTTTATCTCAAAGAAATTACCAAGAGATTAAAAAGAAGGTGACCAAGACTTGAGAGTAAAAGGTATAAGCAATCAAAGAAATAATAGTAAAGTTAAGGTATGCAACTATATTATTATGAGTTCTTTCAGCAAGTCTAAGGTAAGCTCTTAACTTGAACACATTTGGCACCATTGCCAAGGGCTAACCTAGGCTTAGCTCTGTTTCCCATCCATTATAAGCTATTGGGATCACCCAATATTGCCTAGTGTTGATTAGGAGGTCACACTCCGAAAACCATACGGTTTTGGAGCATTGGATGTGTTTGTTTGTTCTGTTTGGAGTTTATTTTACATAAGGCATTCTATGTTCATCTATTGGTAGGGCAAAACCCTCATTTTTTTGGTGATTTGCATGAAATTGGAGCCCAAGAGACTTAGATTTCATTGCTTTGATCTAAGAATTGGCTTAGCAATTGTGATTAAGAGTGAAATCCACTTTGAAAACATGATCACATTGAGCTCCATTAGGTTGAATTAGAGTAAAATCATCAACTTTTGTTAATGCATGGTTGTACCACAACCATTAATTAGAATTAGGAACATCAATCATATCCCATCAAGTCCAAAAAAAATCACAAAAATCACCAAAAACTAAGCCAAATGAGCCCATAGTCCCATGTAAAAAGACATAAGTTTGGGCACATGAGGCTATAGACTTAAGCTTGAACACGTGAGCTGTGAGCTTGGACAAGTGATACTGCACCAATGCAACATCTTTTCTAAGGTGATCGGTAACTTTATCTCGTCTCTTCGCAAGGGCAATGCCTCCTAGGGAGAGATTAGTGCATAAACCCAACACATTAGCAGGTTCTAGCCCACCTCAGAGTGAGTACGAGCCCAGTGAGTGTGCGAGGATCACCCATGTGACATAGCAGGCCTCACATCCTTCTTTTCCTTAAGGTCGAGTCTCGATAAGTTCTCTTTTACACAAAAATAATCAAGTTTGAAGAGACTTATCAGATTGGATGAATGGAAATTTAAGAGCCCACACACCTGAACCTGACCTTGAGGAGGAAAAGCTGACCCTAAGGAGGAAAAGGACAAACCATGTCTCATCAAGCACCCTCCCTCCATGGCCAAAACCAAAGGACAGCCCAAAGTGCCCATGAACAAGCTAGGATATTATTTTGAAAAGCAACGAAATGAATACAGTGTTACCTATCATGTACAAGGGACTTATGATCTTTGCGATCTTGGATGGTGGTGTTGGTGTTAGCATAATCACCAAGGATTGATGGGACAAGAGGCAAGCTTTGCTATAAGAATGCTTTCATGTAACGACACTAAAAGAGGCTCAACTATCGCTGGCCAATGCAATATATTTTACTCGAGCTTCAATGTCTATGGTCGATCTCGAGAGGAGTGGAAATTAGCATGGAAAAATATAGGAGAGTATGGTGTTGGTTTTAGTCCTCCCTCATATCATCAAATGATAAATGCTTTACTGGATAAATGCTATATAAGTGTTCAAGAGAGGGTTCAATGATTAATTTTGGACAATTTATCGCTATCTGGATGTACAATTGTTTGTGATGGATGATCAAATGTGCAAAGGCAACCTCTCGTTAATATTATGTTTGTGTCTCCTCGAGACGAATGTTTTATCAAGGCTATGGTGGATAGCTCACGTCAAATAAAATTTGGTGCATATATAGCTGAAGTTCTTGCACAGGTAATCGAAGATGTGGGTCCAACAAATGTTGTCCACGTTATCATGGATAATGCAAAAAATTGTTGATCTGCCTAACAGAATATTAGAGTCTCGTTACATACACATACATGCATGTGGATGTAATACACACTCTTTGAATCTAGTATTAAATGATTGGTATAAAAGTGCAGATACAATTTGGTTCAAAGAGATACTTGATGAATGTAGGGGGATTGTGAAATTTGTCCTTAAGCATCAAAGATTGCTCGATATCTTTAGAGCGCGTATGACATGGATGTTGAAGGTGCCTATAAAAACAAGGTTTTGCACTCACTTTTATACATTAGAATCTCTCCCAAAATAAAAATGGGCTACAAGAGACGTTTACATGCACTGCATTTTGAAAGTGGGAAGAAGTGTAGACACAAAAGGTGCGCTCGAAGGTGACAACCCTTGATGGATTGCTCAAACGTGGCTCTTCTTGGCATGGAGTTGAAGATGCAAATCATGGGTGGATGGCATGGACTCAAGTGATTTGGCAATTGCACTTAAAAACTTATTCACTCATTGCTTCGAGGATTTCTAGCACAATGGATAAGAAGAATTTGATATCTCGCAAACTTTAAAACTTATCCACTTATAGTAAAATCTAAAATCAAACAAGGACATAAAACCTCACAAACTTTAAATATTGTTTGATTGTAAAAATATACATGTCAACAGACTGTATCAAATATTGATTGTAACGAAAATATACATCTTGCTCCCCATTAGATTTTTATAAAAAAATCTATATCTTAATAAAGTGTTGGCATCAGCTTATTAGATTGTATCAAGTATATTTTACAAAAAAATCTATATCTCAATAAAATGCTGGCATCAGCTTAATGGCCGGTCAAAGCGCTGCTTGAGGCTGAGTATTAATCTTTTTTAACATCTTAGAAAACTCAAGTAGGTTTTTTCTAACTACCTTCTCCTTTACAAACATATAATACGTTACAAAAAAACAAATACGCTCTAGTTTATCGCAATTGGGATGCAATTCTAATTGTCTTTAGTGTAATCTTTTTTAACATCTTAGAAAACTCAAGTAGGTTTTTTCTAGCTACCTTCTCCTTTACAAACAAATAACGCGTTACAATAAGTTCTAGTTTATCCCGATTGGGATGCAATTCCGGATTAACTTTTGCATAATGCTCAAAGCTCTCCTTAAAAAAGGTTACTAGTTGGATAATTAACCAACCTAGTGCATATATATCTGATTCTTTACAAAAAGCATCCCGATTTTCAAGATTAAGGGCTTGCCAAGGGTGCAATCAATTCATGTCTTTGGCTTCATTCTTCATGATCTCCCATGTTACATCATCTACACCTATAGGACGCTGCAAGTAGTTCATAGATTCTCTCTTCTCCCCTTCAAACATTAGTAGCTCCCAGTCTATGACTCCCACCCTGAATGCATGCTCCCTTGTATAATCTAACACAATATTGTATGCATGAAGGGCACAATGAATGATTCCCCTTGCATAAGTAGCTCCCATGGCCTCGACTACTGCATGAATAATATTAGGTAGCCCCTCCAAAAAGGCATCCAGCCGCGAGCCATCTATGACTCCCACCCTGAATGCATGCTCCCTTGTATAATCTAACACAATATTGTATGCGTGGAGAGCACAATGAATGATCTCCTGCTTAAGTAGCTCCCATGGCCTCGACTACTGCATGAATAATATTAGGTAGCCCCTCCAAAAAGGCATCCAGCCAACAAGCCATAGGATCCTCCCCTAGGAATCTTATTGTTCCTCGCTAATGTAGCTTGGTGATTATACGCTTAAAGGTCCCACGCTTGAAGGGGAGGGGCATGAGTAAGGATAACATTATACCATCGTTGTAGTAAGGAAATATTGTTGCCCAGGGGAACTAATGGTTGGGTAAATGCAATGCATCTCACAAGGTCCTGGTGTGATATTTGCATTCCATACTCCTTTGTATGACTTATGCTTCTGCAAATAGGAGCCTTTGTATTTCTTTGCTATAAAGGTGATGTGAGGAGGGAAAGATGGCCTTCAAATTACACTCTTCAACACTCCCCGAAGGCACCCTCTCTGATCTTGCTCTTGTACAGGATGGCATGAGGCACCCCTATTAGGAGTGAGCATTATTTCTGGAAGTAAGTGTTAAGTGCATCGTACTACTTGTTAACTGCTTCCATTCGGACATGGCTTGATTCTTCGCTTTGAGGGGCCTCCCCATGGACTGCTTGCTTTAAGGCGAATGCGCTTCGACAGTGTGTGTTGGGAGTCTACTCCCTTTTATCTCTTGCTTCTAGCCTTTTCTTCTTTCCACTTTGTGTCCCAAAACTACCGTGCATGTTTACTCCGTGAGGGAGAAAGTCACGCAAATCTGTGGCACATTTCTACATACCCCTTATGATGCCATTGAGGAGATTGTGCATCTTCTCATCTAGGGAATCGTCTTCTATGTATAGAACTGCCTTCATGGCTTTCACAATCTCCCTGCGAGCCTCTGGAGTTGGACTTCATTGGAGATGAAGTCTCCAATGATGTCATCCTCAGCAAGTGTACTAATTCTACGGGGCAAAGTTCTTAACAGAGTGTTTGCTTTGTCACAGGATCCATTATGCCCTGCCGTGCACAATAACAATGCTATTGTGAATACTGACAAAACCTAATTCTTTGATATTTAAAGAAGATATTTTATATAGCAAATCAGAATTTAATAACAATTTCAAAATCACACAACTGAGAGAGAGAGAGAGAGAGAGAGAGAGAGAGAGAGAGAGAGAGAGAGAGAGAGAGAGAGAGAGAGAGAGAGGGTGATGTGCATAAGATAATTGATTTATGCAATTTAAACACACTAAGGCATCATATTTTGAAATAGCATCCTAGCTAGTAAATTCATATATTTTACATTAGATAAGTTGTTTGGATACTTTATAGAGAAATAAGATTTTTTTTAAAAATAAAACAATCTCATGTATTTGAGATATTGAAAATCTATTTGGAGATTTAAATAATAAAGGCATTTTTATAAGCACTTATATGGTATCATGAGTAGGAATGGTAGCATCCAATAATGTATGATATATAACTCAAATTAGAACCTTTACCCTAGGTTATAAACTAGATTAAAAATAAAGAATTTTACTAAGGATTAGAATATCCACTTCCATAATGACCATAAAAAAAGCATAGAGATCAGAATGTCCACCTAAAGAAATTATACATGGACAAGATTGGAATACTCATGGAGATTAGTGAATTAGATTTATGACGTGGTTTAAAGTAATACTATTTATCTAGTTAGGATATTTTAACATTATGGTTGATGAACATTTGTTTTATTTGAAGTACCTTAATATAGAATGTTTTATTTGAAGTACCTTAATATAGAATGTTTTGTTAACGATTGATACATGAATGTACATGATGTAGGCAATTTTAGTTTTAAGGTATTACATTGAGAGACCAGATTTTCAAAGCAAGCAAAGCAAGAGAGAGAGAGAGAGAGAGAGAGAGAGAGAGAGAGAGAGAGAGAGAGAGAGAGGGGGGGGGAGGGAGAGAGGGAGAGAGAATAGACGATGTAGATTGTGAAGAGAGGAGATTGACACTCAGACTGAGAATAAACAATGCGCATTAGACAAACAACATAGAATACATATACATGCAAATCGTAATATAAACAACATGTTATGACCAAATAATATACGAAGAGAGGAGATTGACACTGAGACTGAGAATAAACAATACGCATTAGACAAACAACATAGAATACATATACATGGCAAATTGTAATATAAACAACAACATGTTATGGCCAAATAATACGAACCAGTATCAAAGTATACACTCATATACAATTAAAACGATGACACGTTATAGCCAAGCAATACGACCCAATGTCAAAGTTTATATACACATAAAATATGAACTAGAATGACATGTGACGGTCAAGCAATACGACCTTAACACACTATATACAAACGTTGGAGATGACCCAAACAGTTGAGAAATACGACTTAGAGTCAAATCCTATATACCACACCCTACGGTTGACAGACAACACTGTATGGCCGAGCAGTACGACCCAGTATTGATCTTAATTTGCAAACAAGGGAAGGTGTTTCGTCCATAATGACAATGATGGTGGTCCAGTGATATGACCAATTGTCGAAATGGCAGACATACTTGTCTAATGGCACATACAACCAAACTTTACGATATAATGTCGAGAGATAAGCACCACACCATGCATGGGGTGGCCCAGACATGACTCTAAAGCCTAGCTAGTCCTTGATGTTACGTGTCAAAAATATGACACATCGTCGATTTCTAATTAGGTTTCTTAAAAAAAAAAGTAAAAGTAAAACATAAAAATAATTTCCTGTGATGCAGCTATGTGCTCTCTCTCTAGCACTCTCTCTCTCTCTCTCTCTCTCTCTCTCTCTCTATATATATATATATATATATATATATATATATATACCTCATAAAGTGAAAATAAGCCGGCCCGGATGGTGGATTATATTTATAACCTTGCCAGCCCATTGGGCTTTTGTTTTGTACTAAGCCTATAAATAGGCTACCATTCAATGAATATTTACAAGTCTTTATCCACTCTTGACATTGTCATTATGTTGTGATCTTAATTAGGCATGCACGCTTAACCCTAATCACTCGCTTTATGGGTCTATTAGTGGAGGGTTGATTCCTCTCCACACACAACCCTTTGATCAAGCTAATCCTTAGGGCCTCTTCTTCACTCAAGGGTGTATTGGGCTGCAGCTTCAATGCAAAAAAATTGAAAGACAAGGCGATATATCTGCTAATTAAAACACGCCTGTGTTTTAATGAGAAAAATGCTCCAACATGCCAATAAAGAAAAATTGGAGCAATTCCTCTTTTACCCCCCCCGGAGGTTTTTCAAGCATGGTGAATTGACTGGCAGTGTCTATTTTGCAAATGATAGACTATAGCAATCGCCTTAAGCCTGTAATGCCCAAAATAAGCTACTTTGATAAAACTTTGATTAAGCCTTGATCATATTAGTTAATCATGTGTTTATGGGCTTGGATCATAAGTAGGCATATTTCTATAGGTAGCCCTTAAATCTTTTGTGAAGAATATTTGAGAAAGGCCTTCAAATTTGTTAAAAAAACATGGCTACCTCAAGCTATGGCTGTGGAAGCTATGACCTAAGGAGTTCATGCAAAACCCTAAGCTAAGATGGATGATGCCTAAGTGCACCTATAATGATGAGAAGATGAACTAATTAAGCTTTAGACTCAAGTTTAGTTAGGTTGCAACAAGATTGAGACTTGTACTCATAGAAAGACTTGAGAGCTTGCTTGATTTGATTATTGCTTGAAAGTGACCCCTTTTATATGAGGTGGGTACATCTTGGCTTTGTTAGCTCATATGGGATAATTCCTTCTTGCTCATGTAGCAACTTACTAGTCTTACACTCACTTCATACCTTCCTTGTGATCTATGGCACCATATTTCTCAACACCCCACCTTGGTGCCATATTCTTAGGCTATTCTAAGGTGGTTGGATATGAGATTTACAACCCTAATATCCTCCTTGAGTGCTTAATTTTCTACTCTTGGATGGTAAGGGTTGGTTACAATATATCATCAGCCCCCCTTAGTGCCAACATAACTACTTAAGGTGGTAAGGTGTGGTGGAAACAACAGAAATGAGATGAGATGGGTGTCTAATCATATGGTGATACCTTTTTACAACATGTAAACTGAAAGATAGGATTGGGTAGTGAGGTTTATTGATGTAGTTCTTAGAAGAGTCTGTTGTTAGGAATCTCCTCTTTGCTCGATGAAGACTCTATGTAATTAGATTCTTGGCTCTTGAATTTACATTCCTCTTCTTTATGTCTCATCTTCTTGCAATGGTCACACTTTGGCTTGTGCTTAACTCTACATTTGCTTTGGTAACGTCCCATTCTTTCATAGTGAAATCATTTGTTAGTGGTTTTGTTCAAGAGTACATGTTCCACAATTGTGCTTCCTTGCTTTAGCTCCTTTTCTTCTTCAAGAAGAGAGGAGACACATCCTTCAAAGGTTGGTTTTGGCAAATTTTTTATTGTGGGCACCAATGCATTATACTCTTTTGGCATTCTTTTTAAGAGAATGGCTAGTGCATGTGCATCTTTATCTTCTATCTTGGCATTCAGGCCATCTAGTTGTATCATTATGCTTTTTATCTTGCTAGCAAATTGTACTCTTTTGGCATGCTTTTTAAGAGAATAGCTAGTGCACCTTTATCTTCTCTCTTGGCATTTAAGCCATCTAGTTGTATCATTACGCTTTCTATCTTGCTAACAAATTGTGCTAGTGACTCATTGCAATTCATTTCAAGCCCATATAATTCAAATTTGAGATGAATTAATTGATTCTTGGCTTTTTCCCCAAAAACTCAACTCAACTCTTTCCATGCATCTTTAGCGTGTTTTTTAGAGTCTATGTGATGGATAAGGTGAGGCCCTAATGAACGAAAGTGCTTATTGATCCTTTTCTACCTACTCGTCATTAGGATTAGTAGATGCATTATCTTTAATGAGTTTTCATAGCTTTTTGTGCATTAAGAGGTACTTCATTTATGTATCCTAGGTATGGAATCTTTCCCAAGTGAAATTTTCAGCTTGATTTATTGTGCTTGATGCCATTTGCAAAGGTCTTACCCAAGTTTACACTTAGGCAGTGTCTAGTCGCTTACAATGCAACGGTGAAAAAAGTGGTAAAATATGCTTAAATGCTTCTCTACAATAACCCAAATTGTAAAATGATAATATTTGAGGCTTATACAAGGCTAATGCAACCCAAAATTTATGTTTTTGATCCTTAATTATCTTAATTTTTACTAATATTTCACTAATAATAGTGAGTAAGAGATGAAAATAGTGATTAACAGAGCTACACCTTGGAGGATCAAATTGAACATGTAAGATGAGAGTTTGAAGGGGCTTTTAGGCTAGTGTGTTTACCCGTTATGCATTTGAGGGATCCAATAAAAAAAATCAACTCCTCTTCACTTAAAATTGGTGTGCACAGGCACATTTGAGGGCTAGAGTTTGAAGGGGCTTTTAGGCTAGTGTGTTTACCCGTTATGCATTTGAGGGATCCAATAAAAAAAATCAACTCCTCTTCACTTAAAATTGGTGTGCACAGGCACTTTTTTTTGACTAGTTTTCTGCTTCCTGTGCTCACATACCATGCTCTAAGCACACCTTAAAAAGAATTTGAGTAATTTGATGTGTGTAGGCATTAAATGGACTAAAAGACTAGCGAGTATTTCTACATAGTACAGGCTGATGATGGTAAATTTTTTGAATGGTTTGGTGAAGATTGGTGCACCTACAGTTGGGAAAGAGCCTCCTAAAGTTTAGAGGGCAATGGTAGAGTACTTGAGAAGAAATAAGCAATGCAAGTTTAGACATTAGTGAAGCTTAGTGGATAAGGTTGATGTTTAAGAGATCTAATGATTTAATTAGTGTTAATGAAGTGCTAATGAGCTAGTGAAAGCTTATGAGGATTTGCAATTAGAGACAATGGTGTAGAAATTTAGCAATGGCAAGCTTCACAATCTTTCATCACTAGTGAAGTAAGTGGATAAGCTTCACTAATGAGATGGTATTAGTGCTGATATAAAATGATTAAACTAATGCAATCTAATGATAGTGCAATGACAAGATTAGAGAAGCTCATGGGGAGAGGGGAAGCTCTGATACCATGTTAAAAAAACCTGAGTACCTCAAGCTATGGCTATGGAATCTATGACCTAAGGAGTTGATGAAAAACCCTAAGCTAAGGTGGATGATGCCTAAGTGCACTCATAATGATGAGAAGATAAACTACTTAAGCTTTAGACTCAAGTTTAGTTAGGTTACAAGATTGAGACTTTTGCTCATAGGTGAGAGCTTGCTTGATTTCATTGCTTTAAAAGTGACCCCTTTTGTATGAGGTGGGTACATCTTGGCTTTGTTAGTCCATGTGGGATAATTCATGTATGCTCATGTGGTAGCTTGCTAGTCTTACACTCACTCCCTACCTTCCTTGTGCTCCATGGCACCATATTTCTCAATAAAATCAACATTCCAAGTGAGCTCATTTTTTTACCCTATTAACAAAAAATTAACTCAGTTAGAATTAATTCATTAATGTTAATTAACTTGGGTTTTTTAAGCCATTGGGGGTTCATTCCTATCATTAGGGACTTGCTACTACAGCTTGCCAAAGCTTTACATTGAAAAGCCCCTTGATTTGCCTCTCCCCAACGGTGTTAAATTGGGGTATTAAAAAATTTATTTTCACTAATACCTTGATTAGTGCTAATGATCTAAGGTTTTTTTATTGTTTTCAAAAAATTATTTTCACTAATACCTTGATTAATGCTAATGATCTAAGGTTTTTGGGCATTTTATGGTTGGATCTACATATTTGGATGTTGCTAAACCTCTATAAAGCATCAAATCAAATTTGCTCCTAGATTTGAGTGGTCAATTTTTAAATCCAAAATAGGGTATAAATCTGCACAAGCATTACTTGGGACAATGGGATTTTTGAGCTTATATGCATCATATAATTCATTAATCATGCTCATAAATCACTTGTACAAAGGTAAGGCACTGGCCTTTGATAAGGCTAAGACCCCATTAAGTTATTGCATTATCTTTTGAAAGGGACATCATCATCATGTAAGGCTTCATGAACACATTGAGAAAATGATTTATCTTTGCCTACATGGATTTCAAAACGAAAAGAAATCAAGGATGAAGAAGATCAAGAGCTACATTGATAAGATTAAGATCAAGAAGGAAGCATCTTCAAGCAAGAAGGAAGAAGCCTCCAACTACACTGAAGATAAATGGGATCTCTAGAACAGCTAGAAATCAGCCTACCTGGCATTGTAAACCTCCATGAGTAAACCTACGAACACTTGGATGGTCATCATAACTAGCTTTGTAAATAGTAACTAGAGCTAGCATTGACATCATAGTAGCCATGGATATTTTGGTGAGCAAGGGTGTTGAAATAATACACCAAAATACCATGTGACATTGGGGATGTGGGCATATGGTTCTATGATCTAAAGTCCTTAATTGGCAAAAGGTTTTTGGTCATGGCCACACCTCTAGGACAAACATAGTTTATGTGGAAGGGATCTAAGGTTGCACTCCATTCTAAAAAATGGGTGCACTTTTTGATGCGACTTTTGGATTAGGTGGATGTGATTATCTCTTAATAACTTTTTAATTATTTTTATACCAAGCCTATAAATAGGTTGCCATCTAATGAATATTTACAAGTCTCTCCACTCTCTACATTCTCATTATGTTGTGAACTACATTAGTCATGTGTGCTTAACCTTAATCACTCTTTATCTACACTCATCATGTTTATTACACTTGATTAGGATCTTAATTAAGCCACCATGAATTCTATATGTACATGATATAAGCTACAATTTCTTCCCGCCACCCTTATGCATATTGTATAACAAGAATTTCCTTCATGAAAACAATTACCTACGGTGGATCAAAATTTACACCCATCGGCTATATGATGTCTGCCTCAGTGTGGCCCTTCTTCTTACAAAATGTATACTTGAGTTGAGACTTGACCACCATGGAGAGGGCCGAAGAAGTATTGTTTGCGATGGAGGAAGATGCCTTGTCACATACCTTGCACTCTTCCTCAAGGAAGGCCAAGATGCACCTTTTGGAGGGTTGGATCGAGGAGATTCTTGAGGGTCTTGACTAGCGAGTCATACTCCCTGGGAATGCTCTTCAAGAGCACGGCTATTGCATCATCATTGTCGACCTTGGAGTTGATCGATACTAGTTGGGCCATGACGGTCTTGCAATTTGAAATGTGAGTGCCTAAGGATTCTCACGACTCCATTTTTAAATAATAGAATTTGATCTTCAATGCAAGCATGGAATTTTTACCTTTGGCTCCATAGAGCTTGTTAAGCTCCTCCCACATGGATTTGTGGTGGTCAAATTGGAGGTAGAGAACCCACTCTTTGTTGAGTAGAGAAAATGCTCCCCATTACATCAATTATTCACCGAGAGGAGTTCATTGAAAAGCTTGAGCTGAAGGATTCGAGATGATATTGCTTTCATGTGATGAGAACCTAAGTTGCAAAAAAGAACAACTATAGGGAACGCAAGAAAGAGGGCACCCACATGCTTGTATTGCTTGTTGTAGCTTGCTCACACCATGAAAAAATACATGGGTTAGATCATCCAAAATTCCTTTCCCAACACACAATGGCCAGCACACAAGGGGCCTGCTTACTTGTGCCAACCACACAAAGGGGGTGCTTACTTAAGGACACATAGGGGGTGCTTGCTTAAGGACACACAGGGGGTGCTTGCTTTCACACCAAGATGGAGCTTTCTCTCGATTACACCCAAATCAAAAAATGATGAGAAGGAGGTTATGAGGTATTGTACAATCACAAAATACCTTCTTCCTCCTTCTTGATGGGCTTGATTTGTTGATTCATGGAGATCTCTTCTCCTTACCAGCTTGTCTTCTTGATGGTGTTGCACCTCCTTCCCCAATATTTGAGAGCCGGCCTTCTTTTTCATAGAAATGCTTAAGCCTTCTTCACTTCTAAGAACCAAGAACACACCATCGGATCTTCCCCTTCATGGGATTTGATGAGCATGACAAAATATTGAAGAAGCAAGTGCACAAAAGAAGCTTGGGCTTGAGTGTGTGTGCTTGTGCGAGAGCTATGTGTGCGTGTGTGTGCGCGTGTGTGTGTGTAGGAATCCATAGCCAAAAAGTAAGAGAGCTTTGAGTTGTAAGAGAAGTGTGAGAGATAGAGGTAGAGCCACAAAAAGGGTCCCCTTATCACCCTGTACACCATAAAATCAAAAAGTGGACAAGTGAGGCCACATAACTATTAACCAAAAAGATCTTAGTCTAGTTGATTTTCAACTTATTACAATGAAGCTACCATGGTGCATTATATAGATGCACATGGTTATTAGATCCCTCTTTATAGGTGAGGTGTAGACTTTCCATCCACTCCTTACCTCATCCTCTCTAGAACACATGCCTCAAGGGTATGTTCACGTACCTCCCGAGGGTTGTTGTAAGATCAGGGTGTCCAATTTATGCTGGACTAGGACATTGCTTGGAGAGAAATTTTGGGGGGGGCAAGGTACTTCAAATGAGATCAAGCAACTAATAGAAAATACACATGCACTTAAATTAACCCAATATATCTTAAATTAATATAAATTAGTCTAATTGATAAAAAACATGATGAAATGATAAAAAAACTATCTTTCCATACTTAGAGTGATCCAAATCTTTTTCCATACATTCATCATTACAAATACACTAGTCCCTATAGGTTTTAGATAATTTACATTAAAATTATAATTTTACTAATTAGATTATTAATATTTGTAGGCCTTCTGATAATCTAGAAGAATTTTAGAAAAGAGATCATTAAAAATTCAACCATTGGATTTGCAATTTTGATTAACCACCACATTCTACTAATGTCTCACTATCTACCACTCTTTTGATGTGCAAGATTGAGTATTTTAAGTGGTAGTTATTGTGGGTACAAAAAGTTACATATATTATAAAACTTTAAAGACCTTGAAATATTTAAAGAAAATAGACAAATAGCTTAAAATTTTCTCAAAAAATCAAGTGAAGCTCTATATTATGTGAAGATCTAAGTTCCAAAGTGGGAATCTCATACGAGTTTATATGTAAAAGATATTAGCATTTTATGGAATCAATCCAAATTTGGGACAAGGTTTATACATTTACTTTGTGCCTAAGGAAATGAGAACTTTTCACTATCTAACGCTTAATCAGATTATGCAACTATATTATGAAATTTGTAGGTGATGTACCAACAAAACCAGTTGACAGGAAATTCGTTCATTAGCTAGGAGAGATTAGCCAATGAAGGTAAATGAATGTCTTTTTTTTAAAAAAAACTGTTTACAGGATGGCTAAATGGACAAAACTGGGCACCCTGATCCTGCAAACCACCCCGAGAATACATGGGTTTTTCACAATAGCCCCCCTCAATGAATAGATGCATTGGACTTAACAAAAACCGACATCTTACAACCAATCATAATGGGAATGCCTTTATAATGTGAGACGTACATAAGAGGTTATAGTTTGAGTTTCACAACATATAATAGAAATTTAAAAAGTCCATTGGGTAGCTTAGAGGAGACCACAAAATTACCCTCTTCTTTGTTACCACACCACTCATGCATTCTCGAGTGAGATGACCTTGCTCTCCAAACTTCCTACACTTGTTCTTTTGTTGCAGGTCCTCCTTGAAGCACTCAGCCTTGGTGTGGCCCTTCTTCTTACAAAAGGTGTACTTGAGTTGAGACTTGGCCACCATGGAGAGGGTTGTGAAGAAGTGTCATTTGAGGTGGAGGTAGATGCCTTGTCACATACCTTGTGCTCTCCCTTGAGTAGGGCCAAGATGCACCCTTTGAGGGTGGGATTAGGGAGATTCTTGAGGGTCATGACCAATGAGTTGTACTCCATGGGCGTGCTCTTCAAGAGCACAACTATTGCATCGTCATTGTCAACCTTGGAGTAGATTGATGCAAGTTGGGCCATGATGCTCTTGAGGTTAGATGTTTTGGACTTAACAAAAACCGACATCTTATATACAATCATATCGGGAATGCCTTTATAATGTGAGGTGTACAGAAGAGGTTATAGTACGAGTTTTAAACATACAATGTTACTTTAAAAAGTCCTTCGGGTATCTTAGAAGAGACCACAAAATTCAACTCTTCTTTGTTACTCCCACTCATACATTCACGCGAGTGAGATGACCTTGCTCTTTACACTTTTCGCACTTATTCTTTTGAGGGTCCTCCTTGAAGCACTGAGCCTCGGTGTGTGGCCTTTCTTCTTTTACAGAAGGCATACTTGAGTTGAGACTTGGCCACCATGGAGAGGGCCGAAGAAGTGTTTTTTGAGATGGAGGTAGATGCCTTGTCACATACCTTGTGCTCTTTCTCGAGTAGGGCCAAGATGCACCCTTCAAGGGTCAAATTGGCAAGATTCTTGAGGGTCATGAGACGAGTGACTTGTAATCCGTGGGCATGCTCTTCAAGAGCACAGCTATTCCATCATCGTTGTTGTCGACCTTGGAGTTGATCGATGCAAGTTGGGCCATGATGCTCTTGCGGTTTGAAATGTGGGCGCTTAAGGATTCTCTCGACTCCATTTTTAAATCATAGAATTTGATCTTTAATGCAAGCATGGAATTTTCACCTTTGGCTCGGTTGTTGAGCTCCT
This sequence comes from Cibotium barometz, assembly GCF_041138505.1. Taxonomy (NCBI): domain Eukaryota; kingdom Viridiplantae; phylum Streptophyta; class Polypodiopsida; order Cyatheales; family Cibotiaceae; genus Cibotium; species Cibotium barometz. The sequence continues at coordinate 30,926,304 of NC_141110.1, forward strand.
CCCACATGGCTTTGTGAGTGACGGTGGTCAAATCGGAGACAGAGAACTCGCTCTTTGTCAAGTAGAAAAATTCTCCCCATTATGTCAATTCTTCACCGAATACTCGCCAGAGGAGTTCATCGATATGCTTGAGTTGAGGGCTTCGAGATGATAGTGGTTTCACGCAATGAGAAGCTAAGTCGGGAAAAAGCCCAATTATAGGGAAAACAAGAAAGAGGGCACCCCCATGCTTGTATTTCTTGCTACACCTTGCTCACACCACGAAAACATACGTTGGCTAGCTTATTGGAAAGTACTTGGCCAAGACTCCATATTGATACCCACTTTGCACAAAACAGTGCTATGTACAGAAATCAAGCAAGCACACAAGGGGCTTGCTTACCTATACTACCAAGCACAGAAGAGGGGTGCTTGCTTACCTATGTATAGAAATCAAGCAAGGACAGAAGAGGGGTGCTTGCTTACCTATGTACAGAAATCAAGCAAGCACACAAGGGGCTTGCTTACCTACACTACCAAGCACAGAAGAGGGGTGCTTGCTTAAGCACACACAAGGGGTTCTTGCTTTCACCAAGATGGATATTTCTCCCTATTACACCCAAATCGAAGCATGATAAGAAGGGGGTTAAGAGGTATTGTACAACCACAAAATACCTCTTCCTCCTTGATGGGCTCGACGTGGAGAGCTCTTATCCACACCGGCTTGCTTTCTTGACGGTGTTGCACCTCCTTCCTTCAAACCTTCTTCTTCACACGAATGCTTGAGCCTTCTTCACTTCATGCGATGAGCACCAAGAACACATCACCAGATCTTCCCCTTCACGTGCTCTGATGAACATGACAAAATGTTGAAGAAGCAAGTGCACAACAAAAGCTTGGGCTTAAGTGTGTGTGTGCTTGTGAGAGAGCTATGTGTGTGTGTGTGTAGGAAGCCATAGCCAACAATCAAGAGATCTTTTAGTTGCAAGAGAAGTGAGAGAGAGAGAGAGAGAGAGAGAGAGAGAGAGAGAGAGAGAGAGAGAGAGAGAGAGAGAGAGAGCCACAAAAAGGGCACCCCCTATCACCGAGTTGAGACACAAAAAGGTAGAGGGAGGGAGGGAGAGAGAGAGAGACAGAGATGCACATGAGAGAGAAAGTAAAATGTCTCTATATTGGAGTGAGAGAACTATGCGGATTGAGAGAGAGAGAGAGAGAGAGAGAGAGAGAGAGAGAGAGAGAGAGAGAGAGAGAGAGAGAGAGAGAGAGAGAGAGAAGGTGCAAGCTTAGAGAGAGGAAGAGGGAGATGTTGCAGGGTTGTTACAAGATCAAGGTGTCCAGTTTTTTCCAGTTTAAGCTGGACTGGGACAATGCCTGGAGAGAAAATTTAGGGGGGCAAGGTACTTCAAAAGAGATCAAAAAACTATTAGAAAATACACATGCATTGGAATTAACCCAATATAATTTAAATTAATACAAAATAGTCTAATTAATCAAAATTAATAAAAAATATGATGAAATGATTAAAAAATGATATTTCCATACTTAGAGTGATCCGATCTTTTTTTTCCATAGATGCACCATTACATGTACACTAGTCCCTATAGGTTTTAGATGATTTACATCAAAAATGTAATTTTACTAAATAAGATTATTAATATTTGTAAGCCTTCTGATAGCCTGGAAGAATTTTGGAAAAGAGATGATTAAAAATCCAACCATTGGATTTGTAATTTTGACTAACCACCACATTCTACTAATGTCTCACTATCTACCACTCTTTGGATCTACAAGATTGAGACTTTAAGTGGTAGCTATTGCAGGTACAAAAAGTGGTGTAAATTATAACACTTTAAAGACCTTGAGATATTTAAAGAAAATAGACAAATAGCTTAAAATTTTCTCAAAAAATCAAGTTAAGCTCTATATTATGTGGAGATCTAAGGTGAAAAGTGGGAATCACATATGAGTTTATATGTAAAAGATATTAGCATTTTATGGAATCAGTCCAAATTTGGGACAGGGTGTATACATTAACTTTATACCAGAGGAAATGAGGACTTTCGACTATCTAATACTTAATCAGATTATGCAACTATATTCTCAACTTTGCATGTGATGTTCCAAGAAAACAACTTGAAAGGAAATTCCTTCGTTAGCTAGGAGAGATTAGCCACTAAAGGTAAACAAATGCCTATTTTTTTTACTATTTACAGGGTGCTTGAATGGACAAAACTAGGCACCCTGATCCTGCAACTACCCTGCACGTGTGGGTGTGTGCAGGTTAAGAGAGAGAGAGAGAGAGAGAGAGAGAGAGAGAGAGAGAGAGAGAGAGAAGGAGCAAGCTTAGAGAGAGGAAGAGGGAGATGTTGCATGTGTGGGTGTGTGCAGGTTGAGAGAGAGAGAGAGAGAGAGAGAGAGAGAGAGAGAGGGTGCAGGCTCAAAATGGTTTCAAATTCAAGGCCTACTGTATGGTATCCAATCCTCTCCCGTCTGGAGGATGGGTTAGGAGGCTAGTTTTCTTTAAAAGATATTCGGATGTATCCCGCCGAGGGCATTTCTCCTTCCTAGCTTTATTTACACAAACACACACACACACACACACACACACACAAGGCACCACCCCTTACACAAAGGTGTCCCTATGTCAGGGAGGGCTAGGACCAATAAGGTTGGGAGTTGGAACTTGGGACTGCAGAGTCCTAAGCACTATCCCTCGATCCTTTAGTACTTACCTACCACATGACCACTGCTTCCCTTGTCTTTTGTACATTGTAAATTATCGGTTCAAGCCCTCCCAAGTTACCACGTGACCATTGCTTCCCTTGTCTTTTGTAAATTGTAATGTAACAGTGCTAGGTGCACTTTAAGTTGCCTCAAATTTGTAAGGCTACTATAGTGAGAAAAGCGATTTTTAAAAAATATGGCGATTTTAATAATTAATTAGGTGTGCACCAGTGCATTATACTTTTGTGTGATTTCTTTCTAAAACAAAGGAGGAAGGTAGATAATAATAAGGGGGCTTTAATCATAATAGTTCTTGGAAAAAATGTGCCACCTTTAAATTCCAAAAAGGGGGAAGGGGGGAAGGCAAGAGTGTAATTCCCAATAAGGGCTTTGGCCCTAGTGCTCACAAAAAAATGTGCTAGCTTTACAGTTTATTAAAAAATGTCTAATTTTCCTTTTGAGAGTGTAAGTAGCTTCACTTTTTATGATGGTATTATTTTGAAAAACGTTATTTTTTTAAAGTTCACCTTGGAGCTTGGATATGATAAAGGCCTTTTATGTTTTTGGAAAATTACCAAATATGGAGACGTTTTTGCTTAAGCGAAGAGTATTAATTTAGCACTAGTTTGGTAACAAGACACTTTTATGTCTTCTTTGCTCACCATGTTTGAGGAATTTTCACAAGATATGTATAATGAATTGTCATATGTTATCTTTAGCAATCTTTAGCAATATTACATTTGAATGATTCAAATGCCACTAGAAAAGGAATATTAGAAGGTACTACAACCTATATTTCTAGTACCAAAGTATTTTATGGCCAAAATGTTCAAAAATAAGTAATTCCAATGCATGTAGCACTAATTAGACCACATGGGTCGGTCCAATTGTTGTCTTTTGCAATATTGTACTATAGGCTAGCTATGTCATTTCATTTTTATTGATTGAAGTGCATGTGCCACTAACTAGCGCACATGGGTCCACAATAGTACACTTCACGCTTTTTCTATTGCTTGAGGTGCATATACAATCACCATTATGTTTTACTTTTGGTCTTAATCTCTCAAAGTTCTTCATTGTAATATCTGTTGAAATTCTTTTGTTAGTCTCTCTCTCTCTCTCTCTCTCTCTCTCTCTCTCTCTCTCTCTCTCTCTCTCACACACACACACACACACACACACACACACACACACACACACACACACACACACACACACACACACACACAAACACAAATACACATGATCAGAATCAAGTGCTCCGATATGGTGAACCATGAGTAAATTTGGAAAATAAAGCACAAATCATGGAAAATCATGCAAACCAAGATATCATGAAAAACACACACAAGAGATAGAGGGAGAAGGGAATCTAAAGATGCATATAGAGAGAAGATACACAAATGGCCTAAGTGAGCTTACCTCCCAATTATGGGTGAACCATGACTAAATTTGGGAACTAAAGCACAAATCGTAGAAAATCATGCAAACCCAGATATGATGGAAAACACAAACAAGAGATAGAGAGAGAGACGGTAATCCAAATGTTAGTAAAATGTGAAAATTACAGGTATTAAGGCAATTGTATGAGCTAATTATATTTATATCGGAGCACTTGATTCTGATCATGTGGATTAGATACGGAAAGCCACTTAATTGTAACATACGTTGGCTAGCTTATCGAAAAGTACTTGGCCAAGACTCCATATTGATACCCACTTTTCACAAAATAGTGCTATGTACAGAAATCAAGCAAGCACACAAGGGGCTTGCTTACCTATACCAAGCTCACAAGAGGGGTGCTTGCTTAAGCACACACAAGGGGTTCTTGCTTTCACCAAGATGGATATTTCTCCCTATTACACCCAAATCGAAGCATGACAAGAAGGGGGTTAAGAGGTATTGTATAACCACAAAATACCTTCTTCCTTCTTCATGGACTCGACGTGGAGAGCTCTTATCTACATCGGCTTGCTTTCTTGATGGTGTTGCACCTCCTTCCTTCAAACCTTCTTCTTCACACGAATGCTTGAGCCTTCTTCACTTCATGAGCACCAAGAACACATCACCAGATCTTCCACTTCACGTGCTCTGATGACCATGACAAAATGTTGAAGAAGCAAGTGCACAACACAAGCTTGGGCTTAAGTGTGTGTGCTTGTGAGAGAGCTATGTGTGTGTGTGTGTAGGAAGCCATAGCCAACAATCAAGAGATCTTTTAGTTGCAAGAGAAGAGAGAGAGAGAGAGAGAGAGAGAGAGAGAGAGAGAGAGAGAGAGAGAGAGAGAGAGAGAGAGAGAGAGAGAGAGAGAGAGAGAGAGAGAGAGAGCCACAAAAAGGGCACCCCCTATCACCGAGTTGAGACACAAAAAGGTAGAGGGAGGGAGGGAGAGAGAGAGAGACAGAGATGCACATGAGAGAGAAAGTAAAATGTCTCTATATTGGAGTGAGAGAACTATATGGAGAGAGAGAGAGAGAGAGAGAGAGAGAGAAGGTGCAAGCTTAGAGAGAGGAAGAGGGAGATGTTGCATGTGTGGGTGTGTGCAGGTTAAGAGGAGAGAGAGAGAGAAAGAGAGAGAGAGAGGGTGCAGGCTCAAAATGGTTTTCAAATTCAAGGCCTACTGTATGGTATCCAAACCTCTCTCGTCTAGAGGATGGGTTGGGGGGCTAGTTTTCTTTAAAAGATATTCGGATGGATCCCGCCAAGGGCATTTCTCCTTCCCAGCTTTTTTTACACAAACACACACACACACACACACACACACACACAAGGCACCACCCTTTACACAAAGGTGTCACTATGTCAGGGAGGGCTAGGACCAATAAGGTTGGGAGTTGGAACTTGGGACTGCAGAGTCCCAACCACTATCCCGATCCTTTAGTACTTACCTACCACATGACCACTGCTTCCCTTGTCTTTTGTACATTGTAAATTTTCGGTTCAAGCCCTCCCAAGCTACCACGTGACCATTGCTTCCCTTGTCTTTTGTAAATTGTAATGTAACAGTGCTAGGTGCACTTTACGTTGCCTCAAATTTGTAAGGCTACTATAGTGAGAAAAGCGATTTTTTAAAAATATGGCGATTTTAATAATTAATTAGCTGTGCACCAGTGCATTATACTTTCGTGTGATTTCTTTCTAAAACAAAGGAGGAAGGTAGATAATAATAAGGGGGCTTCAATAATAGTAGTGCTTGGAAAAAATGTGACACCTTTAAATTCCAAAAATGGGGAAGGCAAGAGTGTAATTCCCAATAAGGGCTTCGGCGCCCTAGTGCTCACAAAAAAATGTGCTAGCTTTACAGTTTATTAAAAAATGTCTAATTTTCCTTTTAAGAGTGTAAGTAGCTTCACTTTTTATGATGGTATTATTTTGAAAAACGTTATTTTTTTAAAGTTCACCTTGGAGCTTGGATATGATAAATGCCTTTTATGTTTTTGGAAAATTACCAAATATGGAGACATTTTTGCTTAAGCGAAGAGTATTAATTTAGCACTAGTTTGGTAACAAGACACTTTTATGTCTTCTTTGCTCACCATGTTTGAGGAATTTTCACAAGATATGTATAATGAATTGTCATATGTTATCTTTAGCAATCTTTAGCAATATTACATTTGAATGATTCAAATGCCACTAGAAAAGGAATATTAGAAGGTACTACAACCTATATTTCTAGTACCAAAGTATTTTATGGCCAAAATGTTCAAAAATAAGTAATTCCAATGCATGTAGCACTAATTAGACCACATGGGTCGGTCCAATTGTTGTCTTTTGCAATATTGTACTATAGGCTAGCTATGTCATTTCATTTTTATTGATTGAAGTGCATGTGCCACTAACTAGCGCACATGGGTCCACAATAGTACACTTCACGCTTTTGCTATTGCTTGAGGTGCATATACAATCACCATTATGTTTTACTTTTGGTCTTAATCTCTCAAAGTTCTTCATTGTAATATCTGTTGAAATTCTTTTGTTAGTCTCTCTCTCTCTCTCTCTCTCTCTCTCTCTCACACACACACACACACACACACACACACACACACACACACACACACACACACACACACACACACACACACACAAACACAAATACACATGATCAGAATCAAGTGCTCCGATATGGTGAACCATGAGTAAATTTGGAAAATAAAGCACAAATCATGGAAAATCATGCAAACCAAGATATCATGAAAAACACACACAAGAGATAGAGGGAGAAGGGAATCTAAAGATGCATATAGAGAGAAGATACACAAATGGCCTAAGTGAGCTTACCTCCCAATTATGGGTGAACCATGACTAAATTTGGGAACTAAAGCACAAATCGTAGAAAATCATGCAAACCCAGATATGATGGAAAACACAAACAAGAGATAGAGAGAGAGACGATAATCCAAATGTTAGTAAAATGTGAAAATTACAGGTATTAAGGCAATTGTATGAGCTAATTATATTTATATCGGAGCACTTGATTCTGATCATGTGGATTAGATACGGAAAGCCACTTAATTGTAACATACGTTGGCTAGCTTATCGAAAAGTACTTGGCCAAGACTCCATATTGATACCCACTTTTCACAAAATAGTGCTATGTACAGAAATCAAGCAAGCACACAAGGGGCTTGCTTACCTATACCAAGATCACAAGAGGGGTGCTTGCTTAAGCACACACAAGGGGTTCTTGCTTTCACCAAGATGGATATTTCTCCCTATTACACCCAAATCGAAGCATGACAAGAAGGGGGTTAAGAGGTATTGTATAACCACAAAATACCTTCTTCCTTCTTCATGGACTCGACGTGGAGAGCTCTTATCTACACCGGCTTGCTTTCTTGATGGTGTTGCACCTCCTTCCTTCAAACCTTCTTCTTCACACGAATGCTTGAGCCTTCTTCACTTCATGAGCACCAAAAACACATCACCAGATCTTCCACTTCACGTGCTCTGATGACCATGACAAAATGTTGAAGAAGCAAGTGCACAACACAAGCTTGGGCTTAAGTGTGTGTGCTTGTGAGAGAGCTATGTGTGTGTGTGTGTGTAGGAAGCCATAGCCAACAATCAAGAGATCTTTTAGTTGCAAGAGAAGAGAGAGAGAGAGAGAGAGAGAGAGAGAGAGAGAGAGAGAGAGAGAGAGAGAGAGAGAGAGCCACAAAAAGTAAAATGTCTCTATATTGGAGTGAGAGAACTATACGGAGAGAGAGAGAGAGAGAGAGAGAGAGAGAGAGAGAGAGAGAGAGAGAGAGAGAGAGAGAGAGAGAGAGAGAAAGTGCAAGCTTGGAGAGAGGAAGAGGGAGATGTTGCATGTGTGGGTGTGTGCAGGTTAAGAGAGAGAGAGAGGGTGCAGGCTCAAAATGGTTTTCAAATTCAAGGCCTACTGTATGGTATCCAAACCTCTCTCGTCTAGAGGATGGGTTGGGGGGCTAGTTTTCTTTAAAAGATATTCGGATGGATCCCGCCGAGGGCATTTCTCCTTCCCAGCTTTTTTTACACAAACACACACACACACACACACACACACACACACACACACACACACACACACACACACACAAGGCACCACCCTTTACACAAAGGTGTCACTATGTCAGGGAGGGCTAGGACCAATAAGGTTGGGAGTTGGAACTTGGGACTGAAGAGTCCCAAGCACTATCCCGATCCTTTAGTACTTACCTACCACATGACCACTGCTTCCCTTGTCTTTTGTACATTGTAAATTATCGGTTCAAGCTCTCCCAAGCTACCACGTGACCATTGCTTCCCTTGTCTTTTGTAAATTGTAATGTAACAGTGCTAGGTGCACTTTACGTTGCCTCAAATTTGTAAGGCTACTATAGTGAGAAAAGCGATTTTTAAAAAATATGGCGATTTTAATAATTAATTAGCTGTGCACCAGTGCATTATACTTTCGTGTGATTTCTTTCTAAAACAAAGGAGGAAGGTAGATAATAATAAGGGGGCTTCAATAATAGTAGTGCTTGGAAAAAATGTGACACCTTTAAATTCCAAAAATGGGGAAGGCAAGAGTGTAATTCCCAATAAGGGCTTCGGCGCCCTAGTGCTCACAAAAAAATGTGCTAGCTTTACAGTTTATTAAAAAATGTCTAATTTTCCTTTTAAGAGTGTAAGTAGCTTCACTTTTTATGATGGTATTATTTTGAAAAACGTTATTTTTTTAAAGTTCACCTTGGAGCTTGGATATGATAAATGCCTTTTATGTTTTTGGAAAATTACCAAATATGGAGACATTTTTGCTTAAGCGAAGAGTATTAATTTAGCACTAGTTTGGTAACAAGACACTTTTATGTCTTCTTTGCTCACCATGTTTGAGGAATTTTCACAAGATATGTATAATGAATTGTCATATGTTATCTTTAGCAATCTTTAGCAATATTACATTTGAATGATTCAAATGCCACTAGAAAAGGAATATTAGAAGGTACTACAACCTATATTTCTAGTACCAAAGTATTTTATGGCCAAAATGTTCAAAAATAAGTAATTCCAATGCATGTAGCACTAATTAGACCACATGGGTCGGTCCAATTGTTGTCTTTTGCAATATTGTACTATAGGCTAGCTATGTCATTTCATTTTTATTGATTGAAGTGCATGTGCCACTAACTAGCGCACATGGGTCCACAATAGTACACTTCACGCTTTTGCTATTGCTTGAGGTGCATATACAATCACCATTATGTTTTACTTTTGGTCTTAATCTCTCAAAGTTCTTCATTGTAATATCTGTTGAAATTCTTTTGTTAGTCTCTCTCTCTCTCTCTCTCTCTCTCTCTCTCTCTCTCACACACACACACACACACACACACACACACACACACACACACACACACACACACACACACACACACACACACACAATACACATGATCAGAATCAAGTGCTCCGATACGGTGAACCATGACTAAATTTGGAAAATAAAGCACAAATCATGGAAAATCATGCAAACCAAGATATCATGAAAAACACACACAAGAGATAGAGGGAGAAGGGAATCTAAAGATGCATTCAGAGAGAAGATAGACAAATGGCCTAAGTGAGCTTACCTCCCAATTATGGGTGAACCACGACTAAATTTGGGAACTAAAGCACAAATCGTAGAAAATCATGCAAACCCAGATATGATGGAAAACACAAACAAGAGATAGAGAGAGAGACGGTAATCCAAATGTTAGTAACATGTGAAAATTACAGGTATTAAGGCAATTGTATGAGCTAACTATATTTATATCGGAGCACTTGATTCTGATCATGTGGATTAGATATGGTAAGAAGAAAATTATTCAAAAGAGGAATATTGAATATAATTCAATTGAGGAATTGAGAAGGAATATGGAAATAGTCGTCGAGAAAAAGAAAAGCTGGTGATTGATCTTGAGGTGGGACCAATATGGTAAACGATAAAAGATGGAGTATCTAAACAAAAGCTGGTGTTAGCGGGCAATCTTTATTTCCAGCCAATATAGCACACAATAGTTACAAACCCTTACCGGCTCATGCCAAGTGGTGGAGGAGTCGTGGAACCGTCCCAAATTCTCATCCAATCTCTCGCTGTGAGTGATTGTGGGAGGACTTCATTCCAAGGGGCAACATATCTAGGATGATCAGGTGGGAGAAATCGATGGTGATTTTCATAGATGACCTTATTCAATGCGCCTGCCCGCCGTGAGGCAACAAGCGAAGGACCACAAACAGGACATGCATGGTAACCCGATGTAGTAGTGAGACCTGAACAATAGACACAATTAAGAGTTGAAGGTGGGTTTAGGGTGCCACATCCTTTGCCTACTCATAATTAGAAGTGCAATGCTTACCTGAACACTCGCCATAGCCTGGGAAGTCATGCATCGTCCACATCAAGATTGCTTTGCAGTTGAAGTCTCGTGTGATGAGGGAGGCTTGCTCACATCATGCACCTCGATACCTCTCCAAAGTATCTCTAGCTCGTCAATCAAAGGCTCCAAATAAACATCAGGATTTTTGACTTTATGTTTCCCTAGAATTAGAAGGGATAACATAACATGTCCTTTCTTAATCGCCATAGAGGGTGGAAGATTATAATTCACCAATATCACTGGCCATACACTGTAAGAGGTGCTTTTGAGACCAAATGGGTTCACACTATCCATACCCAATCCAAGTCTCAAGCTCCTAGGTTCTTCCTTGAAGCTTGGCCATGTGTCTTCAATATGCTTCCATGCAAGAGTGTCTGCAGGAGTTCTCCACTTGCCATCGGTTGATCGATGGGAGGAATGCCATGACATGAGCTTTGCAATGGATTTGCACTTGAACATATGTTGGATGCGAGGGATTATGGGAAAATGTCGCAGAACCTCACGAGGCACGTCCAAAGTTTTGAGATCTGCTCTATATCTTGCCTCTCCACAAGTAGGACACTCTCTTGCATTCTTATGTAGTCCACGAAACAAAACGCAATCGTTGACGCATGCATGAATGCGCTTGTAATCTAATCCTCCACATGTTGCCTTGCCATATCTCTTGAGGTCGGTAATTTATTCTCCCTTGGAAGCATTTTACACAATAGCCTGCACGTGAAGACCATAAATGAGGAAAAGCATTCGAGTAATTGACCCACTAGCATAATTCACCATGTTTGCAAAATAGACTTTAAAGCTTACTTGAGTAATGCATTCAAACTTGCATTGCTCCATCCATAGATGGTTTGCAAGTTTAGTAACTCAAGGGAGGCACGTAGAACAGAGAATGTGCACCTCTCAACCAGTGGAGTCGATGCTGCGGGGGAGGTAAAAAGATTGTCCTACTCCATGCTATCATCCCTCCCTTCGGATTGATGGACATATAAATCCCGCACCATATCATCAAACACCTCCTCCTCCACGGCTTCATGAGGTAATGGCGGAGGGCTACTATCACCATCACTCCATGCATCCGTAACGATCCCTCTTGAAGATCCCACCTCATATCGCCGACGCTTTGCCTCCTCACAACAAGCATAGGGCAACATATGCGGGTGTGGCACTGCATCCTGTATCAAATTAAAACGGGATCATATCTCAAACATATGAACACCCATAGGTATCTTAATCAACCTTAACTCTTTAACACTTACCATGTTTACGGTCGCATCCCATTCTCCATACTTTGAGATGTGATTGAGTGTAATCCTGCATGCACGATACATGTTTCCTCGACATCGATCACACATACATTTGATTTTTTGCTCCAACCACATTTCGCGATGGTGGATACGGAGTGATTCATCCTCACTGGAGCTACTTGTTGAAGATGAAGACATCCTACAAATAAACAATCCAAAAAATTGCTCTTGTATCAAATATTTAATTTGAAAACTCTGTGTCGCATCCAATACCTCGTCTAAAACCGCGTCTGTTCTGTGTGGTACACGTCTATAGGCACGTCTAAACTTATGTAAACGTGCAATCAAACGCGGTTTTAGACGTGATAGTAGACGCGACATTAGACGCTCCTGTAGACTCAATTTTCATTTTCAAACCTACTTTTAGCGCGCTTGCTTTTCTTCACATACTTTTCACGGGCTTGCTTTGCTATTAACAGATCCACAACCTAGCATCCACACTTATCTTCAAGCACCCACACTTATCTACAGGCTTACATAATCATCTCCAAGCACACAAGAGAAGAGGGAGAAGAGGGTGAACAAGGAAGAGAAGAAAGAGAAGCAGCTTTGAAGAAGGACAAGAAGCTTCCATACCTCTATCCAAGGTAAGTCTCTTTAGGGTTGATCTTCTTTGAAAGTTGCTCTCGTTTAATTCGTCCTTTGCTCTCTTTGAAACGAATGTTTTTGGTACAACAACTGTGTTTTTGTGTCGGGCGCGTCGGGCGCATGTCCTTTTCGTCTTTTTTAAATAGTTTGTCTGTCAGAGCGCGTCTATAGTAGATGCATCTGAGAGAGTGTCTAAAAGCGCATCTAAAAGTGCATCTATAAACGCGTCTACTCTGTGTTGGAAACAAGTAGCCGCGTCTGTAGATGCGCTATTAAACGCGAATATAGACGCTTTGTTTTTTCTCTCTTTTTTTTCCCCTCCTCTCTTTTTCTCTTTTTTCTCCTCTCTTTTCCTCTCCTTTCTCCTCTCTTTTATCCCCACTTTTTCTACTCTCTTTTACTCTCCTTTCTCCTCTCTTTTCCTCTCCTTTCTCTCTTTTATCCCCACTTTTTCTCTCTTTTTCTCCTCTCTTTTCCTCTCCTTTCATGGAAATAAGTGATTGCATGAATGAAGAAAGGGATTGCATGAATGATGGAAAGGGATTGCATGATTGAAGAAGGGGATTGCATTAATGATGGAAAGGGAAAGCATGCTTGAAAAAATAGATTGCACTCTATATTTTCCTCTCTTTTTCCTTCTCTCTTTTATCCTCTCTTTCCTTCTCTTTTCGTCTCTCTTTTTCTCTCTTATCTCCTCTCTTTTTCTCTCTTTTTTTCTCCTCTCTTTTCCTCTATTCTCCTCTCTTTTTCTCTCTTTTCTTTCCTCTCTTTTTCTCTCTTTTTCTCTCTTTTCTTTCCTCTCTTTTCCTCTATTCTCCTCTCTTTTTCTCTTCTTTATCCCCCTCTTTTTTCCTCTATTCTCCTCTCTTTTTCTCTATTTTATCCCCTCTTTTTCTCCTCTCTTTTCCTCTCCTTTCTCCTCTCTTTTATCCCCGCTGTGCATGCCTTTTCTACTATCTTTCCTTCTCTCTTTTTCTCTTCTTTTTCTCTTCTCAGTTCATCAGTAATCTTCTTTTTTTCTTTTTTCCAGTTCATCATGTGGCTAGGAAGCTCTTCAGGCTCACCTGATCTTCGAGAGACCATCTTTCGAGACTTATATAACCTTTTGGGGCACCCTCCCAGTCCTGCGGGGTTATACGGCTACATGACGGGTACTCTAAACACCCCCCAGGAGTCGACACTATATAGACTCCCCAAACCACCCCAACCCCACACCTTTTGAGATTACCCCAGTGGAGTCAACACAGCCCAGCCGGCTACATAGCCAAGACCCTTCCCCCATGCCGTCCTATGTCCCTTCCCCTATGTCGTCAGGAGGCCCTTCTACCTCACAGAGCTGTCGGCGTACTCCCGTGCAGTCGAGACTTGGTTCTCCAGCAGCTATAGGAAGGCACTACTCCTCGCTCCCTTCTCTGCCTCCTTCTTCCTCGTCTTCTTCCTCATCTTGTTGTGCAGGATCCTGTAAACAAGGGACAACATATATCAATGTCTAAAAAATCAAATCTTTATTTATAATATTGACATTATTTAATTACTTTCAAATACCTCGGGGGACTCTCCAGTAGCCCGGATATACTGCTCCTCAGTAATCAATCCGTCATTATAGAAGTGCCTCCATGTATCTCCTCTGCGATGGTGGCGGTGGTAGGCTATCTTGACAGGAGTAGGGTACCTGCCCCCCACGATATCAAGTTGTAAGATGACACAATTTGCAAAGGGATTAGTACAAAGAAACAACCTCCTAATAAACTACATAAACAATATAATTTGAGATCGATACTTATAAACTGGGCCTCCCATGATTCAACACCCCCTGCTCCAAAATGCACGCTTCCATATTGCTCCATTTGGATCCTTCGTGCCTCCACGTGCTTTAGACTGGGTTCCTCCTTTGCTGACTTCATTGCTTTCTTCCACTCACGCTTGTGAGCGGTGTGGGGCACGGCCCCTTGGTGGTTGACCTCCCTGAGGCCTGGCAAGCTCCGCTAGTGCATGCCTCTTAAGCGATCTTTTATTGCTAAGTATCAAAACAATCTTTGATGACTTGGCCCATTTATCTGTGAACTGAACATTGGGGGGGTTAGGATACCTAGAGAGAACAGCAGTGAGGGTCTCATCAGCTAACCTCTTTGGTTGATGTTTGTAGTGAATAAAGCAATCTCTGTAATTATTAGTAATTACAGAGCGCATGAAGGCCATGATGTCCTTCCCTTTGTACTTAGCCACTGGCTTGGCTTCGTGCCTCTTGTATATACAGTCCTCTTATTTTTGGTACTTGAAGCCACAAGATGTGGCTTAGCTTCGTGCTATATGTACATACAAGCACTTTTTGAGCTATCAATTAATGCCTTGTAACTAAACGTTTCGGAATTGTAATGTTTTATTTGGAATTGTAATTAATGTCGGCTATAGACGTGCTTGCAAGAGTGCTAATTAAAATGCGATTGGCTGTAAGAATTGAATTACACAATGTGGAAATGGGATTCCTGTAATACATAGCATACACAACATACACAGCATTCTGTTAAAGCACACAAAATTTAAAAATAATCTGTAGCACGTCTATAAACGCGTCTATATACGCGTTTGTCTGTTCAAAAAGCGTCTATTTGAGCATCTATAAACGCGTCTATGCATGCGTCTGTCTGTTTGTGTGTATAAACGCGTCTATGCATGCGTCTATCTGTTTTTTAAATTTCTCCCCGACCGTCTATTTGCGCGTCTATAGGTGCGTCTGTTTGCTACCTTTTAGACGCGCCTTTAGACGCGGGTTTGTAGACGCGCTAATAGACGTGCAAATAGACGCACCCGTAAGTTTTTTTTTTAGTTGAGTAAACGCATCTGTGTGCGCGTCTATAGGTGCTTTGTCTTGTTGTGTTAGGTTACTATACAAGGTTATGCCAATCTAAGAACGAACAAGCGCATCATATTTTGAACTTAAACACTGCTTTGATAAATTCTCAAGCACATCTTACTGAGCTTGAAAGAAAACTCAAATATCTTGAAGATTTAAATGAGTTCTTAAGTGGTAAATTGTAAATTATAAAAACGCACCCATTGGGTTGAGAGAAAGGAAAAGGCAAATGAAAAATATAAATAATTTGTTTGAGACTTTGTGGGCAAGAAAAAGAAGGATGAAATTAGCAAGACAATATGTCACTCAAATTTCTAGTCTAAACGTGTATGATTATGAAGATAGAGTAGAACTTCTGAATGAGACAATGAATAAAACAGACATCATTAAAGTTCTTAAGCTACAAGAAAATTCATCATTAAGAAAAAAAAGTTCTTAAAGAGTTGCTCAAGGATATCAATTCAAGTTTGTAGATGCTTTATAAATTGTAGAGACCTATGACACAGTGGGTGTAAGTAGGAGGGGATATTGGGCTTTATCTCATTTATGGTTTAAAAATTTAAGGCATCATAAAATAAAGGCTTTTGGATTGCCAAGGCCACACAATGTTGTCAAAGCATGAAATCAATTGAATCTAGAAATACCTAACTACTTTGGAGATTATTTTCATATAGAGGGTTGCATGCCATTTGAAAAACAGAGAAGAAAGTCTATTTTTGAATATACTAATTTTAATAACATATGGATGGACCTAAGAAGAGTGCAAATTTATATGGTACAACTATAAGTAATTGGTGTTAATGAATGTAATGGGCATTTGAAATTTGTCTTAAAGTTGGATGCAACTCAAAGTCAAAAGTTGGATGCAACTCAAAGTCAAAAGAACCAGAAAATGAAGAGGGTAAGCATTTCTCTTATGAATAGAGCATTGGAGTATAGCCAAGGTATAAGAGATACCCCTTGTCATAGTGTGCAATCAGAAATGGACCTGTGGTGGATTGGTTGTGCCTAGGCATCGATAGAAAACCACGAAACACTGAAATGGCTTTTTTCTCATACTCAAATTCCTAGCATTTTAAATCTCAAAATGCAGGTGAATGCCTCAATGTTGATGTTGTTGGAAGTTTTACAGTTGAATGGCACATGAGTGTAGACTTAAAGGCATTAAAGTCAATGTTTAGTATAAATGGTGGTGGTGGTAATAGTAAACATCCTTGTCTTTATTGTATGGCAAGTATGGGGACAAATGAGTGGTGTAACACAAGGGCTATTGGAAGGCCACCCTCAAGGAGTATGGTAGGTTTGTCAAAATTCAAATGTACAAAAATGATTTTGGGATCCTATCCTCCCTATTCAACTCCAGAATGTCATATTTGCACTTTACATGTTATGCTGAAATAAGAATACTAAATAAACTTCTTCATCTTCACCTAGACTATGCATTTTCAATTAGCCTTCAAACATTACAAATGAATGCATAGATAAATGTGAGGTATTACTTTCAAAGATGGGTTTCCATGGTAGTCAAGTTCACCTAAGGAGGAAAGACCCTAATCTTTCTGGTAAGACATGTGATGTTCTTGCAGATGTATTAGTGGGAGGATCAAAGGTTAGAAGATTTTTGAGCAATCATGATCAAAAATAGGTGAATGCCATGTGGGAATGTTGGAAAGAGCTTTTCCAACTAACAACAAATGTAGAAAGTAATCCATAGGTAGCCTCGAGGGGTTCACCTCAAAAATGTTCAGTGTACCACGTGCGATCAAAAGGAGAGGTATTTTAATTCAAATTTTAGAAAAATTTTAACAGGATTACAATAACAGGAGGGGTATTTTAATTCAACTTCAAAAAAACTCTGTTAGTTCATAAGTAAAGAGGGGTGGTTTTATTGGGGGGAAATTTTAAGTTAAGGGTTTTTTTAAATGCCCCTTAAACGCTCGTGATACATATGATTTTTTAGAAGTGCACCCCCCGAGCAGGTAGCAGACAAGATAATGGAAGTGTGGATGCGACTTGATGAATTTCTCAAGCTTCTAAGAAAACAAAAAAGAACAGTAACATATGCACATGATCTCAAAGAAGCAATCACAAATCTTATTTAAGAAATCAAGCTGGCATGGGGAGAAAAAGATATCACATATTATTTGGTAAGGAAAAAATCCTTTGCATGCTATTTCTTTCAACCATTTTCTTTGTATGAAACAAACATGGCTAATATACAATATTGTTACACATGCAGCATATTCTTTATATTCATGGGCCATTATTTGCTAAGAACCAAGGAGGACCACTTGCTACTTGGAGTACTCGAGGCATGGAAAAATCACATTATCATGCACACACATCATTTTTTAGGAGTACAAGGCATGGAGGAGGACAGACAAGGAGCAATGCATTAAAAGAGCTATTCAATTGGTTTTTTAGAAGATAACTTCAAAAAATGATAGCATGAATTTAGTAGGAGAAACAATGCCAGTTTTGAACATATATATATATTGGCAAAATAAATTATATGTACAAGCTCTTGCATAAAAGCAATTCTGAATAGAAAGTACTTCTTGAGTTTTTTTACATTTTTTTCTTCAGGCATATCTCCTCTAAACCTCATAAATTTCTTCCTACTATATCCACCAAGAAGGTTGACATCTTTCTTATTATCTGTAATAGCATAAGATGAATAGCACAAAAAATAATGAGTCCTTGAGGCCCAAAACCCAGGACCATATCCAAAAATTTTGACTGCAGTTGTCTTCTTCAATCGCATTACTTTGTTTGCATTAAACTAGACATGGGAGTATCCCATCAACCAAGATAGAACTTTAGGGGCTAACATTGGTACATCTGGATTATCTGACAAGACATTGTGATAAACAATGAAAACCTCCTTGTCCATATGTGGCAAATAGTGGGCAAGGGCAGAGTCTTTTTTGCTGGCATCCTTCTCTATAGCTCGCCTTGAACCCATTCCTCTACCCAAGAAGTTGTCTTCATCTGCAATTTCAATCTACAAAATAAACAAATAGAGTCATTTTAACATTTAACAAAGGAAAACAATCTGTAATTTTAATCACTAGCACAAGGACAAGAATGCCCAATTAATCCAACCAAAAGTTGACTCACTTTTTGATTTTCCTCTTCTTCAAGAACTTTATCTCTCCATAAATTTATGGAGCCATACTTCTCTTCTATTGGCTCACAAACTTGTTGCTTGTCTCTCCCGAGTCCCAAAATCAACAACCTCCGGGGTCTTAATCCTCTACTCAAAATCTCCATCTTTAAGATTTGGAGGTTCCTCTAAAGCCCTTCTAATACACGGAGACAAGGCATTTGATCCATCAATAAATATTTCATTGGAGGTATCTATATCTAAAGAAATGAACTCCTCCTTATGTTCATTCTCAATTTCTATGAATCCTGAGGCAACATCACAACCCCCTTGCTATAATTGACAGACAATAGTCCTCCCTACTAAGGTTGTAAAGTTTTTGCATATGTGAAAGCAAAATAAACTCTTTCCCATTGATATAGAAGGAGGAGAGGCTTGACAAGGTAAATGATGACTTTGAAACATCCTCCTCTAGGATAGGAGACTCTTCAATTATTGTTTTAGCTTTGAACATTGCCACATCCAAACCTGCACTCAGCTCCTTTCAATTTCCTCCTCTACTAGTTCAGCCAATTCTTCAATTTCTCCTTTCACCAAGTTACTCAAAATCAAAGCATTCTCTTGAGATGAGGTATTCTCAACCTCTGCCAAAGTCTCCCTCATGTCAACCAAATGTATAGGAAATAAAGGTATGCAAAAGACTTATAAATTAATATGCAAGCTATATTATGCACATGGCATATTTGTTATGCTGGCATCTGACACTGAGTAAAGTTTAATGTTTTAAACTTTCTTGTGACCTTCCCCCTATCTGCCCAGCTTTGTCCTATCAAAGAAAAATGAACATACTCAAATTCATTCACTTTGATTATTTGACCCTCACACTGAAGTTGAAATTTGGCCCACTCTTCAGAAATGAACTCCTTAGAGTGATAAAGAATAGCTTCTAAATCAAACTTTGTAGTATTGAAAATTTCTCTTGCAACATTAACGAAACCTAATTCACATCCCCCCTTGAGCATGAAGTCAAGGAGTTTATCCCAAGTGTTTCATCTAAGATCTCACATAAACCTATTGCTAAAGTACCTTCATGCTGCTCCATAGTATCAAGAAGGACCTTGCCAAAGAACGTGCTAGGATGGGGTTTGGTTGAAACAGAATGGTCAAATTTGTTGCGTTTGGTTGAAGTAGAATTTTTGACTACACGACACGAAATAATGTTGTCTGGCTATGGCAGAATGTCTCTAATCGCGTCGTTTGGTAGAAGTGAGTGTTGAAAATATTTTGAAAAATATGGAAAATAAGAGCGCATTTTCTTTTATATGATACTGCCATGTGTCACGACCATTGGAGCCCATCCATGCGATCAATGGGAGCTTGCCACATGTCATGACCCTTGGAGCCATGTGACGAATACCAACTTGCCGCGTGTCACGAAAGTTGGAGAACACGTGTCTTCTTTTCTTATAAAACCAAAATTCTACACTTTTCCTCATTTTCATTGTTCATTTGTGAGACCCTTCAACGTTGATTATCTCCTTAACCAAATGCCTCTACTTCTAGTCCTTTTTCTGCTTTTATGGTCAACCAAACAACGCCCAAAATCATGCTTGAAGATAAAAGTCTTGAAATCACTAACTTTGTTCTCCTTTTTGGGCTTAGGCTACCCATTCCTCTTTTGAATTCACTCAGTTGGGAGATCCCAAATACATCAATAATTTTAAGCGTTAAAAACAAAATTACACAGGACAACCAAAAGGTAATGACACCGGGAAGGATCTCAAGGAGAATAAGGCTCTCATGGTTTGTTCCTCTTCATGTGTTTGTTTCTTGTTTTAGGTCCTTGGTGTTGCAAAGAACAACAACTATGTGGCTAAATAGAAGGTTGGCTGAACACGATTTGGACTCTGTTTTGGGAGACATGTTGAAATCAAGGGAAAGCTTTCATCTAGGTGACACTATAAGGTGTAACGCAAGTCACAATCCATTGGCTCTCTCATACCAAATAGCTCATCAATCCTTGGTTTTAGGGTATGATTATAGGAGGTGGAGGCAAAGTCTTGGCAGCTGGTAATGCTAACTAGACCTTAAAAGATATAAGAGATTCACTTGAGTTTCTTGATTGTATAAACTCTAACTATAGGCTCAAGATCAATGATGATGCCATTGGAAAGAGGAGTGAAAAATCAACTTCTTGTATGCCCCCAAATATTGTAGCCTTTGAGCCATTATCAATGAGAATAAATGAAGAGAATTGATGAATACAGACATTATTTTTTTCTCAACTCTAAGCCTGTATTTGTGTGTCTTGAAATTCAAGTGTTATCTTATTTATGTTATCTAATAGAAAATGGTACAATGACAAGACGACATCACAAAAAATTATTTTTCATTGCAAAAATATGTCTTCTATTTTCATAACAAGATGTTACATTGGGATAAGCTCCATAAAACGGAAATATTTTACATTGGGATAACTCAAAAAGGCCTCATAGGGAGCATGTGTAATGGGCTTATAGACAAAATCATTGGGCCTCCTCAGTCTGTTGATCTACACCTGTGGACTTTTGGGCCTCTTCACATGAAGGCTCTACAACTAGGGCATTTGTAGGCTCTTCAACTTGTTGATTTGCAGCTTTGGATGATTGAGACCCCCCCTCCACCTGTCCATCATCTTCAGTGGCTCCAGAATTTACTTGATTCTAGCACTTGGAGCTTCCCCTGGCCTCTGATATATTCTTCTTTTTTATCTTAGAGGAAGTATTTTTTAAATCATAGAACTTTAGAGGTATACATTTGTCCTTTCGAGTGTGCTAGAGGAGGGCTTCTTGGGTAATTTCTGATCATGCTTTATGGGAGAATACATGGGCATCCCCTTACTGCTACCTTTCTTCTTTATCTTCTTTGATTTTTGGGTCTTCTCTTTTTATTTTGGAAGTGGGGAATCTGGGTCATAGTAGGGAGTAATTACTTTCGCAACAATGCAAGAAATGTATTTTCCCCTCTCTGACCCACACCAGACCCACACCAAACCCATGACTCAGGATAGTCATGCATCTAGAAAGTGCAAAAAACATTTAATTAGAAACTAAAATTAAAGCCAAAATGAAGAGCACAAAGGTACTACAAACTTACAGTCAATGTAGGCATTTTGTATTTCATTGCAAGAAATCTCCAAGCATTGGCAATAGCTCTCCATCCACAAGATAAGGAGTTTGGTTGAATAGGTACCTATCAAACAAACATTTCCCGAATAACAGAATCATTATGAAATAAAAGAAAGGGAGATACTTAGAAATAATCTCACCTACTGACTTAAATACTTGAAAGGATTCTCACTTTGGATATCTTCATATCTCTTTTCCAAATATGCAATGATAGATTTGCATGGGCTGAAATTTGTAAAAAAAGACATTATTTGACAAAACATGGCAAAATTTCAATAAACAATGATAATATTAATAATATGACACAGTTTTCTTACAAACAAACCATTCTTGTTGAAAAAAGATGATGGTTGCTGAGGATATAGAATATACAAAATTTCCTTATTATGAATGGCTTGAAATGTGCCACTTAAGCTCTCCATAGGTTGCCATTCAACACATGTTGATGGAAACACGTCTACAAATCTGTTGAAAAATAGGTAGAGGGAGAGGAGACACACACACAGGAGAAAACCCTAATGTATATTGCAAACCCTAACCATAGAGGGAAGCCATCTCCCTTCTCACACAATGCATAAAGCCATTCTCCATAATACACACAACACACTATGAGTTGTGTCCACACACTACTAACCCTAGCTAATGTCCACACTCTATGACTAGCTGGACGCGGTCATTTATGTCTCACACATGTTCCTACCTAACATGCCAGCACATGGCATAGCTGGCACACACTAACATCGAGCTTGAATCTCAACAGCCCCTCTCAAGCTCATGATGTACTGCCATAGATGAAGATGTAGATGAGCTTGGGATATCAAAGCTCTCAACACTCCCCCTCAAGCTCATCCCATGTACTCCCAACATAGTACGGAAGTACTCAAACTTCTCCCTGCTAAGTGGCTTTGTAAAGATATCTGCCACCTGCTCTTCAGTCCTCACATACTGTAGATTAACTGTACCATCTAGCACCTTCTCTCTGACAAAGTGATAATGGACCTCTATGTGTTTGGTCCGTGCATGAAACACTAGATTCTTTGCCAACTGTATACTGCTCATGTTGTCACAATGAATGACAACTTTGCCATCAACAATAGGCTCACCCAAATCTGCCAAGAGACTCTTTAACCATATTCCTTCATAAGTAGCAATGGCTGCACCTCTGTATTTAGCCTCTGTACTAGATAAAGCAACTGTAGGTTGCTTCTTGCTACTCTAACTCACCATGAATGACAACTTTGCCATCAATAGGCTCACCCAAATCTGCCAAGAGACTCTTTAACCATATTCCTTCATAAGTAGCAATGGCTGCACCTCTGTATTCAGCCTCTGTACTAGATAAAGCAACTGTAGGTTGCTTCTTGCTACTCTAACTCACCACGGCACTTCCAAGTGTAAAGGCATAACCACTAGTAGACCTCCTGTCATATGAGCTACCTGCCTAATCAGCATCTGTGTAGCCATGTATATCCAAGCCTTTACCATGCTCATATAGAAGACCATAATGTGCAGTGGTCTTTACATATCGCATAATGCATCTCACTGCATCCAAATGAGGTTTTCTGGGGCTCTGCATGAATTGGCTTACTAGCCCCACAGCATAACTCAAATCTGGGCGTGTGATAGTCATGTAAATGAGACTACCAACCATCTTTCTATACATAGATGGATCATCCAACTCCTCACCAAAATCAGCCCGCAACTTCACATTCTGCTCCAAAGGTGTACTCATAGGCTTACACCCTGTCATGCCATATTTTGCCAACATATCCAATGCATATTGGCGTTACACTAACCATGTACCTGCATGGTCTTTGATCACTTCAATTCCAAGAAAGTATCTCAGTTCACCCAAGTCTTTCATGTCAAATTGCCCACTCAATGCTTTCTTGACATGCATCACATCTGTACCATGATCACCTGTGATAATCAAGTCATCCACATAGATGACAAGTAAAACAATCCCATGATCAGTTTTCTTCACATAGAGTGAAGAATCTGCTGTAGAAACTTGAAATCCAAGGGATATAAGGTATCTGCTCATCTTATCACTCCAAGCACGAGGTGCTTGCTTCAAACCATATAATGCCTTTTTCAATCTGCATACATGAGTGGGATACTTTGGGTGTACATAACCTTCTGGCTGTGCCATATACACTTCTTCTTGTAGATCACCATTTAGAAATGCATTTTTGATATCCATTTGATGCATTTCCCAACCATTAGCTGCAGCCATAGCAATGACTGCTCTCACTATTCCCATCTTTGCCATTGGACTAAATGTTTCATCATAGTCCAACCTTGGGTTTGTGCATAACCCTTAGCTACCAATCTTGCTTTATGTCATTCAATGGAACCATCAGATTTGCATTTCACTTTGTAAACCCATTTACAACCAATGACATTTTTGTCCTGTGGTAATGCAACCAAATCCCATGTGTCATTATGAACCAATGCGTCCATCTCAACATCCATTGCTTTCTCCCATACATGCTTTCCAATAGCTTCTGTATAGCATGTAGGTTCCACATGCTTCACCAAAGACGTCATATATGCATAATGCATAGCAAAATCATGGTATGTCAACCTGTCAACTGGATATCTAACCCTTTGGGATCTCCGCAATGCATGCGGATCACTCTGAACACCTGTCACTATAGCATGTGGTGGCACATATCTATCCTGCCTTGCACCAGGTGTGCGTAAAACAGGTATACCAAGCTCCTCATCCAAACTCTCTGAACTTGATGACTCATAACCTGTAATTCCAATTCCTTCAACCTTCTTCTTTCCTTTATCCACAACACTACTCCCACCAGTGCTCACACTCTCATGCCTCAAACGTCCTGACAATGGACGTACAATGCTACTCTCAGCCTCTACTGGCCCAGACATAGAAGTAGAACTAGAACTTGCTTGTGGCAAGTTCACATGTACATCAGCTTCAAGAGACTCAATGACACCCTCATCCTTTGCTTTGTACCAACTAGCAAGCTCATCAAACACCACATCTCGTAAGATAACCACTTGTCTAGTTTGTGGATTGTAACATTTGTATGCCTTGCGATCCTGTGCATATCCAACAGACACACACTTTTCTGCCTTAGGATCCAACTTCCTCCTTCTCTCGTTAGGCACATGTACATAAGCTATGCAACCAAATACTTTGAGGTGTCCAATGTCTGGCCTAAAACCTATAAGCCGCATCTCTGGCGTACGTCCATGTATGGCTGTTGTAGGTGTTTTATTCAGTATATACACCGCGGTAGCATAAGCTTCTGTCCAATAATAATATGGCATGCTCTTTTCATTGAGCATCGCCCTGGCCACTTCACAAATGACTCTATTCTTTCTCTTAGCCACACCATTTTGTTGAGGTGTATACCTGCAAGTCAATTGCCTTCTTATACCATGCTTTCTCAAGAAATACTCAAAAGCATTTGAGGTGTATTCACCACCTCCATCTGTCCTCAAACACTTAATCCAAGAACCATATTGCTTTTCTGCAAAAGCTTTGAAATCCATAAACTTTTCCAACACTTCACTTTTCTCTCTGAGAAAGTATATCCATGTCATTCTGCTAAAGTCATCAATGAATGTCACATAATATAAACTGCCTTTGATGGATGGGTTTTGTGCAGGACCCCATACATCGCTATGTACTATCTCAAGTGGCCTGCTACTCATGTTGCCTTCTCTAGGAAACCGCAACCTTGCCTGCTTTCCAAACTGACAGGCTTCACAAACATGCATATTCCCATCATACTTGAATCTAGGCAGTCCACTAACAATGCCTCTTGCCTGCATGTTCTTTAACCTTTGTATATTGACATGTCCAATCCTCTTATGCCACATATCAATGTCCTGTACCACATTTCTGCTTTTAGAGAACATGGCTGATTTTAACTCAGGAATTCCAGCATCTAGCTTAAACAACCTGCCTTCTTTCTTGCCTTTAGCAATGACTCTACATCCATGTTTGAAATCCTCAACGAAGCAACCATGCTCGTTGAAACGAACCTGTTATCCCTGTTCCACCATTTGACCAATTAAGGCCATACTTTTTGTAATAGAAGGCACATACAATACATCTGACATAGACTTTGTTTGACCATTGTGCATAACCAATGGTACACTTCCAACATGTGTAATGGCATGCTGAGTATCATCTCCTGTCTCCACATAGCCTTTCACATCCATAGGCTTCATATGCTCAAACCATTCACCATGACAAGTCATATGGTTTGATGCTCCAGAGTCCATATACCAAGTGTCATCATTTTCAGCATGCATAATTTCCACCACCATGTTGTGCATAATGTTCACGATGTTGTGCTCTACCCCCTCTCAAATCATTTTGTTTGCGGAAACAATCACGTGCCATATGACCAAATTTCTCACAGTAATTGCATTCCACATCTTGCATAGATGTTTGATGGCCTTGCCAATGTCCTCTACCACGAGGATTACCTCTGCCTCTCTGAGGTGTATATCCACGACCACCTCTAGCACCATATGAAGGCTAAAAATTCTGTTGTGGTGACCTGTCCTACCATCCACGACCATTACCACGGCCACGTGATACGAATCTCCCCCTGCCTCTAAAACCTCTTTGCGAATAGAAAGCCTGATTTCTACCATTATCATCATGGCTAGTAGATGCATCCTGAAATGAATCACTGAGTTTGATTTCCTCAACAAGCAAGAGTGAAACCAACTCATCAAAGTCTCGTAAACCTGTACTCCGAACCGAGATGGATGTATCAAAAGATTTATATTCCTTGCCAAGACCACGCAAGGTAATGTCTACCAAATCATCATCAGGCATGGGGGCATTGATTGTTGCCAATGCATCTGCAAACTTCTTTATTTCTTGCACATAATCATGGATGCTTCTTCTATTTTGCTCCACATTATGTATCTGTTGTCGCAACTGAGACTTGCGCGAGCACTCGTGTCTGTATATCAAACAACTTCACCAATGTATCCCATGCATCCTTGGGATTCTCAGCATCATGTATGTGTATGAGCATAGCATCCGGCTCTGGCTCATCAGCACCTGTAATGAGATTCCAAAAACCTTTTCCCTTCAGAAAACTTTTGATCCTGTACTTCCATGCCTGGAAGTTCTTCCTATCCAGCTTTTCACCAACAATTTGTACTGGATTATCCGACATATTGCTCAATGCAAATACACCTTTCGTACAATTCCAAATCTATAAACGAGCCTTCCTCAGCTCAACCACACTCCAATGAGTGTTCCAGATACTCCAAAGTAGTCAACAAACTTCAATTTTGATGTATAAAATCAACCTGTATGCATCCAAAATGAACTGGCTCACACAGTCCAAGACCTGTTTTGATGCGCTTTCCAAGGCTCCAAATTGCAATGTAGTGGTTCAATCAAGTGTGGGTAACTTGCATTGACACCTAAACAACCTCAATGTTGAGTATCAACACCAACCAACATGCGTACATATCAATTTTGTCAAACCCCCTTCTCTGTTCTAAGAAAAACCAGAAAAACCAGTAGTAATTTTGCTCTAATTTCTTCAATCCTTGTCCAAATTGAGCAACCAGGCATTCATTAGCTTAGCAATGATGTCCACTAACTCCATGTAAAAGGAATTAGATCAATTGTTTAAGACCAAAGAGTAATTGATCGATTAATCACACTCTATTTCTCTGCACAACCAATAGAGACAGCCTGTTTAATCAGCTCATTTCCAGCTCCATAGATGATAATTGTTCAATCCAATCATGTAGCCTCCTTCTCAAGTGTATGTAGCAACTAATTGCTAAGTCAATTTTGGAATATGTCAAGCACCCAAGTTGAATTGTGGCCTCCACTCATCCAAAAATTAAAAAAATACTCTGTTTCTGCTGTCCAGCCTGCGCCGCCTGCTCTCCTGAGGGATTTGGGAGTGTTTATGTTGATAATTAATGATGTAATTGAGTACCCAACACACCTAGGCAAGTGTACAATCCATCAATGCTCTGCTTTTTGCCAAAAAAAACATGCTCCAAATTCATCAAAATTTAACTTCCTTTTCTCTGTTTTGTGAGAGCTCAAAAACCAGTAAATTTCACTCATTCAAATGCATAAAAAATTGCTCCAAAATCAGTTGTAGGGCTTGTACATGAGTTGCCAACACATTCTTGCTTGTCACATACATATTTCTTTGCCAAATTTGCATGTATTTCACCATACATCACCGCTTTGGGCAACCCTAATTTGCTTTGTTTCTATCTGAATCACCTGCAATCCGCTCAAGGATGTTTAGAATACCTTACCCGGTAGGCCAAGCTCTCAGATCTGATAGTAATCGGTGTGCTCCAAGCTTCACAGCATCAATGGCAAGCTTCACAGCTTTTCTTCACAGCTTCTTCTCCCTCTTCTCTCACTCACATAAACCCTAATAGACAGCACAAGGCTCTGATACCATGTTGAAAAATAGGTAGAGGGAGAGGAGACACACACACAGGAGAAAACCCTAACGTATATTGCAAACCCTAACCATAGAGGGAAGCCATCTCCCTTCTCACACAATGCATAAAGCCATTCTCCATAATACACACAACACACTATGAGTTGTGTCCACACACTACTAACCCTAGCTAATGTCCACACTCTATGACCAGCTGGACGCGGTCATTTATGTCTCACACATGTTCCTACCTAACATGCCAGCACATGGCATAGCTGGCACACACTGACATCGAGCTTGAATCTCAACAAAATCAAATAGCTACATGTTTATTATTTACTAGGCAATAACAATACATATTAAAATATGAGATTATATCACAAAACTTACGGTGTGAATGCATAGATGGTTGCATTGTAGGGTTCAAGAACATATCCTTGGCCATGTAAACATGTTGAGCTTTTGTAAACCGTCTCTATTATGTCAACTTGAATGCAGTGATGCGGCCTTTCTAATGGTTTCTAATGTCCTCTCATTTAGTTCTCTTCACTCTATGAGAGCCCTTATAAGATGGAAGCATTGTTGACCAATCATTGACATTTAAAGTCAACGGCTTCTAAACCCCATCGTCTTTTATGTTATGAAATATACAAGATTAAGTAATAGTGTAAGTAGGGTGTCAAGAAGAAGCCATTAAAGCTTGAAGAGTAGAAGAAAAATAGCAAAAATAGTGTTTGAGAGAAATGGCAGGTATTGTAATGTGAGAGGAATTAAAATTGCAAAAAGGGATAGTTAATACACCCTACTTTTGCGGACCTCATGCAAAAAGAGATTTATTCTACCCTTGAAACTAACTACTTCACCTTGTTTTCAGTGTATTTTGGCTAAATTGAAGAAAGACGGCCCTTTTGAATTTGAAAATAAGCCCAAAACCTCCAACATAGAGGAGACAAGAATGTCGTATTTTTGTGCTCATGGCAACTTGTTATTTGTCAGCTCCTTAATCAAAAAATTAAGATAGGGCGAGGGCCTTTTTTAGACTTTTTGACCCTAATGAATTTTTCATGGTTTGTCTTCGAAAAGCCTAAAGTTTATCGTAACACTTTCTTGAAAGCCAAATCATTGGAGCAAGCAATTGAAGCTAGTTAGCCTTATAAATAAGAAATCCAGTCAATTATATAATTAAAGAGAAATTGAAATAATAAGCCATCAAATAATGACCCATATTAGAAGGCATACATGGGCCTTGCAAGGCATACAGTGGTGGCCACGTGGGTGTCCAAGTGGCGGAGACCTTACATTGGGGGTGGGTGGTCTTTTGTCAATGTACAATCGTTTGTATGGGTGCCTTAGTGTGTGTACGATGTATATATATAATTATATATATACATATATAATCCAGACAGCTATATAATTAACGAAAAAATAAAATAATAAGTCATCAAATAATGACTCAAATAATGACCCATAAATTGAAAGGCATACATGGATACCAAGGGAATTTATCTCCTATGATTCAAGCAATTTTGGGGTCTGTTGTCATGACACTCGGTCTTTGTCCTTTCATGTGATGTTTCCACTCTGTGTAGAACTCCTCCGCCACTATTGTGGCTTTAACATATCTTAAGTAATATTCATCACTTTCTAAAATGGGAGGGTTCTGACTACTAAGCTCATGTGATTTCTAGCACATTCTCATCGCTTCTGTAATAATTGCAACTTGTAATTGGAGACCAAGTTTAAAGCTTGATCCAAGGAAATGTTAGCTTTCATATCTTGTAAATCATCCCAAATATCATATTGTGTCTCCATTCTTGTCTATCCATGCTGGGCTTCTTCATCATAGGCCACCTAGAGTGATGATAGTTTCCTTCTTGAACCATGTTGATCAGGACCACCATCTCAGTTGGAACTTTTATGTTGCTCTCTTGGCAAACCCGAGCCCGAACCTGTTACTCCTTTTTACAGGGAGCTCCATCATAATTTCTTCAATATCCTAAGCAATTGAATCAGCTTATGCTACATCAGCTTGGTTTTAGGAGACTGTTGTCTACCTTGAACTATCTCAAGAATCTTGTGTTCTCCCCTTGGGCTTCATACACCATCTTGGTGATATTCTCCCATACTTGATTTTACTCCTTTCATCCAATGAGGTTTCTCTTATCCTTAGGGAATTCTACAAACTCCATTAATCCTAAAGCACCCAATCAATGATGAAGAGCCCTTTGCATCGCAATTTGGCATAGGTTTATCTCTATGCAGTGGGGCTTTCACTCTGCCACCGTCGAGAGCACTCTAGAGCTCAACCGATAACCAATATGCCATGTGTAAAACACAAATACATGGTCGGGGTGTGTCACTCACCTCATGAATGCTCATGGCTTAGGATTCTCATAGGTAGCTTTGTAAGAGCATGCAAGAGCCCAATCCGCTGCCGTCTCGCCACACCATCCTCATGGCTCAATCTCCGTGCCATGTTGAGAAATATGGCACCTTGAGCACAAGGTAGAGGCAAGGAGTGAGTAGGAGAGCATCACGCCATATGTCAAAGTCACAATATTCTATAAAGCAGGTAAATCAAATGTTGTACTCTACCTATATAAAAAGGGTCATTTTCACATAATGAAGCACACAAGCACTTATATCAAGTTTCTCTATGAGTCCAAGTCAATCTATCTTGGAACGTAACTAGCTTTAGTGAATTTTAATTAGTACACACATACACTCACCATGAGAAACCATAGGTACCATCCACCTTAGCATTTTCATCATCACCATCACTCACATAGTGATCTCTCCATTACCATAACCACCATGCACATATAGCCATGAGGTGCCATGGTTTCTTAATATGGTATTAGAGCATCCCCTTTGTCCATAGCTTCTTCATTTTGAGCTTAGAATACTCATTTATATCTCATATTAGTATTTCATTAGCTTAATCATCTTATTATGCCTTAATTGGAACTTTATCTTTTCTCATTAGAGTAGAGGTTTCTATTTCTTGCTTGTAGAAAATCATTAGAGAATGGAACCTTTAGTTTTTTTGGTTCTCTCCATAATCAGAGTTTTTTTGTCATCTACATCTGCTCACAAACTAGAGAGACAAAAAGACATATCTTCATGAGTTGGTATTGGCTATGCTGTAACATATCAATAGTAAAGGCTTGTGGAATCTATTAGAAGTACACAACAATTTGATAAGAAATACTAGACATAGCTAGCACTTTTAAGACGTGAAGCATATATAAGCGACTCCTTAACAAAAGGCAGTAGTATGGTTGTAGTAAAGAGAAGCGACTTTGTAATGCATGCTAACTCTTGACATAGTTGAGGAATGCCATAAAGTAGCTTGAGAGAGAGAGAGAGAGAGAGAGAGAGAGAGAGAGAGAGAGAGAGAGAGAGAGAGAGAGAGAGAGAGAAAGAGAAATAATATTTTGTTTGCCTCAAGGGTCTGTAACAAGGTGGCTCCCTCAAGTCTGTCTACCAATGAAAGATTTGGTAGTGCATGATGGTGAATGAGCATAGAAGATAAGGTTTTTTTAAATAAAATGTGGTGTAACAAGTCCTCCATATAAGGGCTATTCGCATTGGACTCATTTTCATCATGTTTTTTTTTAATCATTTACATCTCTTGATTTTGCATCGCATTACACCACTAAAAGTTTATAAGCGATTAGACACTGCCTAGAAGTGGGTAATACCATCACACATCGCAAGCATGCACATGGAAAAGCTTCCTGGGGAAGGGTCACACTAGGCAAATCACACATGGGTACATGAGTATCCATACACATCAAAAGCATATCAAAGGTGCACTAAACACTCTTTTAAGCATGCTTAGAACTTGTAAGGTTCCTCCCTTCTAAAATGGGAGAAACACTTAAGATAGTCCACTAAGTCTTATCTTGGGAAAAATTTCCTATTCATCGACACCTTGACCCTGTAGAGATTCAAGGATACGATTCATAGGTATGACCTAGCTCTATCCCGCAGGGGGAGCGTGATTTTCTAAACATCAAATCACCCATAGGGCAATTGATCATAAATTGGGCAACTACTAGACTTGATTTCT
This sequence comes from Cibotium barometz, assembly GCF_041138505.1. Lineage (NCBI taxonomy): Eukaryota > Viridiplantae > Streptophyta > Polypodiopsida > Cyatheales > Cibotiaceae > Cibotium > Cibotium barometz. The sequence goes on from NC_141110.1 coordinate 30,958,385, forward strand.
AGAGACAATGCTTTTTTCCTCATCTTATGCAAGGCACAGCCGCTGGCTTAGTCTTCTAGAATAGAGTTGCCCAAGAACCTAATTATCTAGCGTAGGGCTTTCACTTAATCTGTTGGAAAGCTACCCGACTAGTCGGGTCCACCCGTCCATAGGATGGTGCCGTCGGGGCATTCCATCCTCCCACTTTCCACCCTACTCACGCATCAATTTGTTTTCTAATTAATCCTACCACACTGTTTGACATAAATAAACATATTTCTTAGTTAAGGTTTGTTAAAACAGCCTTTTTACACAATACAATCATGCCAAAGATAAGATATATTTATATAAAAAGTTTATACATGAATCAATTCCATACAAGCCAAACCGGCTCTCTTATTCTTATACTGTCGATGATCTAGAATTTGGCCTTCCAACCTCTACATGTTGTGGGCAAAACCCTACGGGACCATACACCTTATCTGGCGAGGACTCAAGCCGGCCTGTCGCCCTCTCAGGCTCCATCGCTTGATCCTCCCGCCCCTCAGAGGGATGTCTGCACACTAGGGTCGGCTTATTTACCGCACTAGCCTGGGCCCTCAGAACTAGGCAGCCTCATAATCTCTCGCCTCAATCGGCTATCCTTATTCTCCCAATGGTATGAGGGATACCTTGGGCTATTCCCAGGCTTTGCTAACGACGCCGCCCGGCTACACAAGCACAGAACGGAGTTAGCGTTGAAGCCAAAAAAAATCTTGAATTCTAAAGATAACAACTTCAATGCAATTTATTAAATCTAGCATTTACAATTCGTGAAGATAACAATTTCAACGCAATTTATCGAATACAGCATCACATAATTCGTAACTTTATACAATTTTTATGTCGTCATTTTAAAAGGAAAAGAGACCATTCATTAACACTAATTTAAGGAAAATCTCTTCTTTTAAAAATTAACCAAGCTAACCTGGCCACCATTTCCTTGAGGAGCTTGAAAAGGGAGGGCTGGCATTGGGAGCATCTTCCCTAATCTCGTTATTGCGCGCTCCTCTTGAGGCAATATTTTGACGTCTTCGAGAAGAGGCCATCTTAGGCATCGCCTTATAGAGCTCGCTGCTGCGATCAAAACGCTTCAGTTGGATCTGAATTCTGAGTTTGTTTGCTCACCGTATGAGCAAAAGAGTATGATGCACAAACCCTTTCTTAAGGCAAAAAACCCTTATCGCAAATGGGGGGGGGATTGTGAGATGTCCTTAAGGGTAAAAACGTGGAGGAGGGCTGAGAGGGCTGTTGTAAGTCTATTCACACGGGGGGGAGAAGAGTTAAGGACACTGCCTCCTAGCAAGAGGGGGATGGAGGAAAATTGGCTTATCTGAAAAGAGGCAAATGAGGGGGTGTGAGGGGGGGGCTGCAAGGGACGGCTGTACTACAGTAAGTACACTGCACAGGGACAGACGGCGGTACGGACGATGATACAACAGGGCATACGCTACACAGAAATGCGTGCTGCCTGTGGAGCACCCCGAGGGTTTATATAGCTGAGGGGTATGGGTACGGGCGCTGCACAAAGAATTTGAAGATTCTAAGTAGAAATGACTCAAATAATAAAATCATTGATTTTTATACCATAAAAACTCATAATTACATGGACATTTCTTTATTAGTGAAGATGGGTATGTTACATCCTTCCCCCCTTAAAGAAATCGAGATGTCCTCATCTCGTCATGAATTGTTGCAGTAGGGCTATCATGAGCTTCATGGAGGATTAGTTTCTTTAAAGCAGGATCCTTAGGGATACATAGCCTGTGATTGAAGTAGAGGCTTCCTTCGTGAGTGGAGTATCCCTTGATTAGATTCTTCTCTTTCTCTGAATTTCCCCCTTCTTCTACTAACTTCATCATTCTCTGATAATCTGGATCATGAGATGAGACTTCTTCCACCTTGACCAGAATGGGATTATTTGGCATTGAAATAGCACTCAAGAAAGATTTGCGGCTAAGTGCATCTGCTACCACATTATCTTTCCCAGGGCGGAATTTGATGTCGAAATCATATTCTTGTAGAATTTCAATCCATCTGCTTTGCCGCATGTTGAGGTTAGGCTGGGTGAAGATCCACTTTAGACTTTTGTGATCAGTTTTACAAGCTGGAATTTGCCCCCCAAGAGATAATGTCTCCATAATTTGAGGCAATGAACAACTGCCAAGAGCTCCAAATCATGGGTGGCATAATTTGCCTCATATTGCTTCAGCTTGCGGGAAGTATAAGCAACTGGTCTTCCTTCTTGGCCTAAGACACCACCAAGTGCTAGACTACTAGCATCAGTAACTACTTCAAATTCCTTGGCAAAATCAAGAAGTTTCAGGACTGGGGCAGAAGTAATAATGACCTTGAGCTGATCAAAACTGTTTTGATGGATTGGCAGCCACACTATTTTGCAATCCTTCTTAAGAAGATCCGTCAGAGGTGCAGCTACCAAGGCATAATCTTTGATAAAAATCCTATACCAACCCGTGATTCCCAAAAACCCACGAACTTCACGAACTGATTTAGGGGGTGGCCATTCTAGAATATCCTTGACCTTGGCGGGGTCTACTAAGATGCCATCTTTGGAGACGATGAATCCAAGATACTCAATTTGATGAGTAAAGAAGGTACATTTGCTTTTCTTGGCATAGAGTTTGTGTCTGCGCAGTAATTGCAAAACTCTACGCACATGCTCCTTATGCTCTTCCATTGATTTGGAGTAGATTAAGATGTCATCACAGAAAACAAGCACAAATTCATCCAAGTAAGGACGGAATATATCTTGCATTAGGCGGTTGAAGGTTGCAGGAGCATTGGTTAACCCGAATGACATTACAGTAAACTCATAGTGGCCATAACGGGTATTGAAGGCTGTTTTGGGTATATCTGCTTCCTTGACTTTGATCTGATAGTAACTAGACCTCAAATATATTTTTGAGAAGACTTTGGCCCCATGAAACCTTTCAAGAAGTTCGTCGATGCGAGGGATAGGATACTTATTCTTGACAGTGACTTGATTTAGCCCTCAATAATCTATGCAGAGGTGGAGAGTCCCATCCTTCTTTTTTTGGAAAAGAACAGGTGCTCCCCAAGGAGAGCTACTGGGGCGTACAAATCCTTGTTCAATGAGTTGGGAAAGTTGCTCCTTAAGTTCAATGGCTTCAGGAAGGGACATTTTATCGGGTTGAGCTCCAGGGATCACCTCAATTTCATGATCGACTTCTCGAGGAGGCGGTAACCCTGTAAGCTCATCAGGGAAGATGTCAGAGAATTCTTGGAGCCAAGAGGGTTCTGTCTCCATACTAGGTTCAATGACTTTGTTGAGTTTGACTAAGAAAACTTGCTGACCCTTACGTGTTCCCTTGAGAAGATGTTTTGCCTTGACTACCCTAGATTTAGGTTTTCCTGTGATCCCCTGAACAGATATTACTTGGCCATGCTCATTTTCAAAAGTGATACTCCCCTGGTTACGATGAATGCTAGCTTTGTTTGCAATTAACCAATCCATCCCAAGGATTCCATCATAAATTCCTAGTGGCAAGACTCTAAAGTGACCATGAGTTTGCTCATTACCCAGCTCAAAATCAAGGTTTCCTATAGAGTGGCGAGATACTACTTCTTTCCCACTGGCTAACTCTACAATCATTCTTCTAGCTATTTTTTGACCCAAGTTTAATTTTTGCAAACACCTAGGAGAAAGGAATGAATGGGTACTGCCACAATTAATCAAAAGCTGAAATGGCTTACCGTGATGAGTGGCGGGGGTTTGGATTACACCAAATTGTTTATTCGGACCTTGGTGTTCTACTGCCGCATGGACGGTGGCGCGCTCTTCTTCAACCGTTTCCAAGGTCGGTTCTTCACTTATAACATAGGCAGTCCTAGCAACTGCTCCTCCGCGGCCTCTGCCATGGCCACTGCCTCTTGCACCTTGGTGGATAGGGGTTCCACGGCCTTGATTTCCTTTGCTACCTTGGGGAAATGATGTTGCCATCTTGGGACAGTTGGCTCTAAAGTGTCCCGGCTCATTGCACTCAAAACATAGAGGGCCTTCTCTGGAAGAAGCAGCATACGAGCGGGGGACAAAAGAGTTGCCTTGTCACCCTCTGTTGTAGTAGGGGAAATTCTATTGGGGTTTCTTGTAGGGTTGATCTTTAAGATTTGCCTCAGGGTAAGATCTCTTTTGATTCTTTGGTTTGTTAGCCTTCATTTCTTTTACAAGGGGCTTTGCTCGTATGAGAGCATTGCTTGGCCTCATTGCTTCAAGGCGGGAATCTAAGGGTTCATTTAGCCCTTGGCAGAAACGAGCCACTTGCTGGGAAGTAGTCGTAGCTAGGGCATGCTTTCGAAGGGTGATAAATTTGGAATAGTAGTCCTCAAGAGTTAAGCTGCACTGCCTAAGACTAAAAAACTCATTCATCTTTATGGATTCATGGGATGGGAGAAGATATCTTTCCTTCACTGCTTGCTTGATGTCTTCCCACGTTTGAGAATGCTCGGTGACTTCCTTGTCACGGCACCACTGTTTCCACCAGAGTTTAGCATCTCCGATGAGGCGAAACCATGCGAGCATAGACTGATTTGCTACTCCAGTACCGGCAGCAGAGAAATAATCGTCCATCGCCTCAATCCAGACTTCAGCATCCTTCTCAACCTTTGAACCTTCTCCTTTAAAGGAGGGAGGTTGCATTTGCTTGAGCAGGAGCTTCTTCTCCTGGGTATCGGTGTAAAGCGCATTGGGAAGTGGAGGGTGGTCGTCCTGGCCATCATTGTAAAAACAATTTTAAGATTACAAGATTCATATTTGCACAACGCTTATTTTTGGAGAGTAAAACATTGAAATTATTTTATTTCCAAATATTTACAAGGACAAGTTTTATTACAAAGATCTGAGACTAATATAATTAGTCTTATTTGACATCAAGGGAAATTCCTAGGCTTGACTATGACATAAGGGTAGAGCAGTCCACATAGGTGAAATATGGGGGTTTCGCTGTAGTTTCTAAGACTCTAAAAATTGATGGTAAGGGTGGTAGACTCTGGATTGGGGTAGATCCCAACACAGCTACTCTATCAGCAGGTAAGATCTGCATCACTTGGTCATACACCCAACGATCCTCAGGTATGCGAACCCCATCTATAGTCACCAAGGTGTCGGCCCTGGGGGTACTGACGAACCAAAATAAACGGATCATCTTCAACTTCTCAATCCAACGAATCCGCTTTAGGTCGGTGGTAAGGTTCCCAATTTGATCTGCTCGGATGAAGAAGTATCTCGGCCCACTCCAAAAATCTCTACCCCATCCTCTTTGAATATGAGAGAAATGAGGGACATCTTCTCTAGTATCTGTACCATGGTGTCACGGAACTCGAAATTCGAGGAGTGACTAGCAGTCTCGAAGATGCATTGGAAAACTAGAAACTTGGAGTAGGCATCTTCCTCTTCCTACAATCATTCAAACATCAATTCAACTTATTTGTTTTAGTAGGATGAATTTACTAATTAGCATTATGTTAGGTAAAACATTCATTGCAAAACAATCCTTAAATGACAATTCCTAGGAGCTAAGATCGGCTCTGATACCAATTGTAAGGTTGCTCCCTTCTAAAATGGGAAAAACACTTAAGATAGTCCACTAAGTCTTATCTTGGGAAAAATTTCCTATTCATCGATACCTTGACCCTGTAGAGATTCAAGGATACGATTCATAGGTATGACCTAGCTCTATCCTGCAGGGGGAGCGTGATTTTCTAAACATTAAATCACCCATAGGGTAATTGATCATAAATTGGGCAACTACTAGACTTGATTTCTAGAGACAATGCTTTTTTCCTCATCTTATGCAAGGCACAGCCGCTGGCCTAGTCTTCTAGAATAGAGTTGCCCAAGAACCTAATTATCTAGCATAGGGCTTTCACTTAATCTGTTGCACTTAATCTGTTGGAAAGCTACCTGACTAGTCGGGTCCACTCGTCCGTAGGATGGTGCCGTCGGGGCATTCCATCCTCCCACTTTCCACCCTACTCACGCATCAATTTGTTTTCTAATTAATCCTACCACACTGTTTGACATAAATAAACATATTCCTTAATTAAGGCCCTTTTTCACAAGGTTTCACAAGGTTTGTTAAAACAGCCTTTTTACACAATACAATCATGCCAAAGATAAGATATATTTATATAAAAAGTTTATACATGAATCAATTCCATACAAGCCAAACCGGCTCTCTTATTCTTATACTATCGATGATCTAGAATTCGGCCTTCCAGCCTCTACATGCATGGGCAAAACCCTACGGGACCATACACCTCATCGGCCGGCGAGGACTCAAGCTGGCCTGTCGCCCTCTCAGGCTCCATCGCTTGATCCTCCCGCCCCTCAAAAGGATGTCTGCACACTAGGGTGGGCTTATTTACTGCACTAGCCTGGGCCCTCAGAACTAGGCAGCCTCATAATCTCTCGCCTCAATCGGCGATCCTTATTCTCCCAATGGTATGAGGGATACCTTGGGCCATTCCCGGGCTTTGCTAACGACGCCGCTCGGCTACACAAGCACGGAACGGAGTTAGCGTTGAAGCCAAAAAAAATCTTGAATTCTAAAGATAACAACTTCAATGCAATTTATTAAATATAGCATTCACAATTCGTGAAGATAACAATTTCAATGCAATGTATCGAAATACAGCATCACATAATTCGTAACTTCATACAATTTTTATGTCGTCATTTTAAAAGGAAAAGAGACCATTCATTAACACTAATTTAAGAGAAATCTCTTCTTTTAAAAATTAACCAAGCTGACCTGGCCACCATTTCCTTGAGGAGCTTGAAAAGGGAGGGCTGGAGCCGCATTGGGAGCATCTTCCCTAATCTTGTTATTGCGCGTTCCTCTTGAGGTAATATTTTGACGTCTTCGAGAAGAGGCCATCTTAGGCATCGCCTTATAGAACTCGCTGCTGCGATCGAAACGCTTCAGTCGGATCTGAATTCTGAGTTCGTTTGCTCACCGTATGAGCAAAAGAGCATGACACACGAACCCTTTCTTAAGGCAAAAAACCCTTATTAAAGTCTACGCAAATGGGGGGGGATTGTGAGATGTCCTTAAGGGAAAAAATGTGGAGGAGGGCTGAGAGGGCTGCTGTAAGTCTATTCACACGAGGGGAGAAGAGTTAAGGACACTACCTCCTAGCAAGAGGGGGATGGAGGAAAATTGGCTTATCTGAAAAGAGGCAAATGAGGGGGTGTGAGGGGGGGCTGCAAGGGACGTCTGTACTACAGCAAGTACACTGCACAGGGACAGACGGCAGTACGGACGACGGTACAACAGGGCATACGCTACACAGAAATGCGTGCTGCTTGTGGAGCACCCTGGGGGTTTATATAGCTGAGGAGTATGGGTACGGGCGCTGCCCAAAGCAAGGACGAAAGGACGGTGTACCTTCAAAGGCTATGGATCAGTGGCCTGCATGGGTCTAGGGGAAAGGTACTGTATCGGTTGTTGTCAGGGAAAAGAGTGGTACGCATGTACCTTATCTGGTCTGGGGCAGCATGGGTGTCCACGTAGCGGTACGTGTGGATCACACAATGGGCGGTCGTCCTTTGGTTCTTGGGCGACCATTGTACGGGCACCCTAGTAAGTGTGTACGGCCCAAATTTTGGGGCGGGACACCCAAATTTGGGGCGCTCGCCTCGATTTGCGTGCCAGACCACCCCAGGGGGCAATTTTTTTTTTTGTCCGGGAGGTTCTCTTGGTCGTTGGGGTTCAGACCGTTCGTCAATCAGACGCCCGGTCGTGCATTTATTAAGGTTTAAAGGTCGCCGTTTTTTAACTAAAATGGCTGAAATTTGCGTATAGGCTTGATCAGGTGTCCGTTTTGGATGCTGTAAAATCCTATATAAGGGTAAAATCGCGCGTAGATTCCAAATTTGGGCTCAAAATTTGAAGATTATAAGTAAAAATGACTCAAATAATAAAATCATTGATTTTTATACCATAAAAACTCATAATTACATGGACATTTCTTTATTAGTGAAGATGGGTATGTTACAGAACTCATATGCATGAGGTGACTGCATCACAAAGCATGACACCCACATACAAAGTACAAATGGAACCTAAGAGAAATATGAAGCAAAGCACCAAGAACAAGTATCAAGTGGAAACAAGATTTATGAGGTCTACATCAAAAGCTCAAGAACTGCAAAGATACAAATAAACAAAGAGCCCAAAGGTGGATACTCTACAAAGCTAGGACGACAAGGATGAGCAAGACAAAGTAAGCAATGAAATCCAGCACTACCCTGGGTATATGTTGTAAAAAGGGGCCACCATACGAGTAGACACACATGTTATTTCATTCAATCGTATTCACATCTTACCACCTAGTAGCAATGTAGCACTAAGGGGGGATGACATGTTGTAATCATGCCTTACTGCCTAAGAGTGGCCATTCAAACACCTAGGGGGGATAATGTAAGTTATAACTCACATCCAATCACCTTGTAGTAGCCAAAAGTCAAGGCACCAAGGGGGAGTGTTGAGAATTGTGGTGTCTTGAGCACAAGGTAGAGATAGGGAGCGAATAGAAGAGCATTAAGCCATGTGGCAAAGTCATAATATCTCATAGAGTGTGTAAGGGAAATGTTATAATCCACCCATATAAAAGGTGTCATTTTCAAGCGTTGAAGCACACAAGAACTTATCTCAAGTATCTCTCTGAGTCCACGTCAATCTATCTTGGAACCTAAATAAGTTTAGTGCATTTTAATAAGTACACACATACACTCACCATGAGAAAGCGTAGGCATCATCAACCTTAGCATTATCATCATCACCATCAGTCACATATAGTGAGATCTCCATTGCCATAATCTCCCTGCCCTAATTAACTTCAGTACACACATACACTCACCATGAGGAAGTGTAAGTATCATCACCCTTAGCACTAATATCATCACCATCACTCACATAGTGAGATCTCCATTGCCATAATCCCCATGCACACATAGCTCTAAGGTGCCATGATTCTTAGCATGCCACTCAATGCTCAACACAAGCACACACAAGCAAGAGGCAAGAGAGTAGAGAAAAGAGCACACTTACATTATGCATAAGAGAATGAGTGGTGAGAGTTACATTTTGGTTTTTGCATGTGACCTCTTGGGTTCACACTCTTGGGTGGCCAAAGCTTCAAATTAGGTCCTAGGTTGCATTTGGCCTCTCTAGCTAGTGTAAACACCTAGTCCAAAGATAATTATCTCCACATATTGTATCCATGGCATGCCTTTATAGATAAGTCATGATTGCATATGCAAAACATTATATTACATGGCTCATTTAGGTGAATATTGGTGTTTTTAGGGGATTTGGCCAAGATCGTTAAGGTATCTATTGAAATTTGTAAGGTGGCTCGCATGACATAAACGTCGCACTTAACATGCCCCTCTTCTTTATTTAGATTTTGTCCTTGGAATATATGGTTAAAGAAGAAGTCAATGCCACATGCAATGTAGGTTGGAATTGTCTGAGAAAAGTATAGATATAATAAGACAAATCATTAGGGGATTAGTTCATACCTCGATTGCTCAAGCTAGCAGAACAATGTTAATAGGGGATTAGGTATGGTTGGAGCATCCTAAATTGATCTTGAATTATCACTTGAAGTATAATTAGAACTTCATCCTCCTTTTTAGGGTTTCAAGCTTTAAGTAAGGTTCCACCAAGGATCATTATTTTTTTCTATGGCCTTTTATGAAGGTATGATTATAAAATATAAGACATTTCTCAATATAGTGGGCCATAATTGGGGTTAAGATTAGTATGAAAAGAGCTAGCAGCAGCAACCAAGTGATGAAAACCTACCTAGATGACTTGAATTACTACCCATACCAAAATTGTAACAAAGTTTATGGTCTTCAATGTCATTGATGATTTTTTTGAAGGGATTTCTTTGTTTTGAGGCCTTGAATTTCATGATTATCCATTTTTTAGAGAGTTATTTTTCCAATTCTTGAAGTGATCTTTGTTGATGTCCTTATGGATTTTCATTAGCCAAGGTATCAGATGAATGCCTATTTACTAGATTTTTACACATTCTCAATTGTGGTTGGTGTTGAATACTCATTCTATTTTCTTTTTTCCTTGTTAAAGATTATATTTGATATATTGAAGATACACATTAAGGTCATATGACCTTATGAGTAGCATTAACTTTTCCTAATGTACTCCCTCTGCTAGGGTGGCCTTATTCATCACGCTATCTTGGGACCGCAAAACTACGCAGCTCCATAACTTTTTGCCAAATTGGTGAGTTCTAACTTCCTAGTGGTGTGGTGGGAGGAGGGATACCCTGGGCCGACTCCAGGCCTCGCTAACGTCATTGTCTGGCTACACAAGCATATGAACAGGGTTAGCATCTAGGCGAGAAGAAGATGTACCTACACCATAGTTAAAGCAAGATACACCTTAGTAGTTAAAGCAAGATGTACCTGGCTACACAGGCATAGGAATGGGGTTAGCATCTAGGCGGGGAGAAGATGTACCTACACCTTAGTTAAAGCAAGATGGCAACACAACTTTTAATGAAAACAATTCAAACTAATCTCATAAGATACAAGAAACCACATTATCTTTTCAAAAGAATCAAGAATTTAATAGAGAAACTAGCTTTTCTTATGCAAATAATTCTATAAGAAGTTAGGTTTTCTCCATTTAGTTGAATATAGAGGCCTATATTCTTAAAACAAGGAAAAATAGCATCTTTATCCTCTTAATCAATGCTTAGATCAATGATTTAATTAATTATTAATTCAATAACCTCTTTCTAAATGATTCCCATGATAACCTGGCCATTGCCATTATGAGGCACTCCTAAGGGAAGAGTCGCTGCCGTGTTCAGAGTGTTTTCTCCATTGTTGTTTCCTTTCATGTTTCCCCAGGTGGCATACTAGCATCTTCAAGGAGACATGATATCCACTCTCACACAACTCGTACAAGTGCAAACACAATGGACCAGATAGCGCACAAATTGGAGCCCATTTGCTCACTTTATGAGCAAAAGACTTCACTCGTGGTTGGAAACTGCCTCTTAAGACTAGAGTGTGCTTGTTTAAGTCTCTTTATATGGGGGGAAGGTGTCCTTAACTGTAAGACAAGGAGAGAAGGGGGAGGCAAGGCGAGACAACAAGGTAGCTAAGGGCACTCCTCCCTTAAGTCTACTCACACACGGGAGGGAGAAGAGTTTAGGACACCCCTCCCTTAAGGGTTGTCTGTAGCCTACCTACAGAAAGGAATATGAGGGGGGTTTGGCTTACCTGTAGAGTAGTCTCAGGGAGCTTCCTGCCCCCCAGAGGAGTGGTTGCAGTAGAGGGGGTACTAGGGGGTGTATATAGGCTTGGGGAAGGAGAGAGAGTGGGTGAAAGGATGGTGTACGTGCAAGTACGCCATTGTACAGTTGTATGAGTAGCCCGATTTGAGGTCACATGTGTAGGCAAGTCGATGTACAGATGCATGAGCAGCCAGGCTTGTGGTCGCATGCATGGCCTAGCCAGTGGGATGATTGCATGAGCACCCAGAACTGTGGTCGCATGTGTGGCAAGACTAGTGTATAGTTGTATGAGCCTGGTGAAAAGAGGGGTGTATTTGAGTGGGCTAAATATAAGGTACCCACCATGGGCCTTGCACGGCAGTGGCCGCATGGGTGTCCATGTGGCGGTCTTAGGGAAGACCTTATGTTTGGGGCAGGAGGTATGTTTTCAATTTATCATCATTCGTATGGGTACCCTAGTGTGTGTATAGTGTATAAATATAATTATATATCTACATATATATATATGTGTGTGTGTGTGTGTTTGTACAGTGTATAAATATAATTATATATATACATACATATACATCTTGCATATCTTGCATACATGCCATCAAGCGTAAGGTAAGCAAGAGCATTAGAATACAATTAGACGTAGAAAAGAGAAAGGTTTAGGCAATACATTACCTCGTCAGATTGAGTCCCCAAAATAGACTCATCCAAGTGTACACCTCGCGTACAATCCACGCCCACAATTGCGGAAGGGGGGCTCTATACCCATAGTCGTATTTCTCCTTTGTTGGGTCATGCCCAACAACCTCCCTCTACAAAAAAAAATTAAGAAAATATACAATTATTTCAAGAAACTAATATAGTATAAAATGAAATGAAAGGTGGGAAGAAATGATACTTAGGAAACTTTCAAGAAAGGAGGATTTCCTGCCAGAGCCGAAGTGCGAAGCCCCTTGCTTTCATAGTCAGGAAGCACTCGCCACGCTTGTTGTTGAAAAGCACTTGGGTGCTTTCTCACAAAATTGCGTGCATGCCTCCACTCCTCGACTGTACACATGCTAGGCTTCTCCAAATTATTTTTCATTGCTCTCTTGATATTTGTTCTCCTATTTTTAGAGAGCAAAAGCTTGATGCGCCACTTCATCCACTCCTCGGAGAAGCACAAACCCACATGTCGCACAGGGAACTCTAACTTAAGCACATCGATAATATATTGCTTATAAAGTTCATCTTGTGCTTTCCACTTTTTGAAGACTTTCACAAACTCCAGGTTTGCAATTACATGCATACGATTCATGACTTGCTTTCCTTGTGCATCCATCACGAGGGCACCATCGCATCCACGGTGTATGGTAGGAGGCGTGGATGGAACGGTGGAATTGGGTCTCCAAGGGGCTGGCTCATAATGTGTAGATGATGAGCCCCCTGTTGGGGAGACGCATTGGGAGACCTAGTGCTACTTTTGCCAAAGCAAAAGCAGCCCCCCTGGCTAACATGTCTACCACCCCCCAGACTCCCTACTCATCGTCATCGACGTCGTGGTGAAGACGGACGTGAGGGAGCGGGGGTGGGTCTAGTAGAGGAATGTGGTGTAGGCTCATCACAACCATATCATGATAGGCCTACGCCACTTGGCCCCGCGCCTGTCAAAGGCGTGGCCTACCTTGATTGAGCAAGTGGGGTAGACTACTCCCACGATGTCAACTGGCCAAGTGGGGGTGCGTCGACTGGTCCAACTGTAAGCTCACCTTCATATAAGATTAAAATATAAGACAAATAGAATGCATAAAAGATTAACTTTGTGTATGTGAAAAGGTTTGATAGAACAATACCTGTGTTTGTGTAAATTGTGACCAAGTTTGCTGCCCATATCGTTCATTTATAATGGACAATAGATTAGCCACATTAGGATCTTGTCGGGTTGATCAACATTGCTGCTACATACATGCATAGGCAACAAAACACGATTTCTCTAACCCAAGCCATACTTAAAGCTTAGACAAAGAATACAACATGTGATATTAGAACATTATTAAGACCTCCTACAATACTTCCTAGACAATCAGGGTGGACAGTGCCCCTTTCGGCGGATGATAGCTTCTGAGGACTTTCCACAGGCTCCTGATGACTATTAAAGCCAAAGGCAACTCCTCTTTTGCAAGAGAAGGATAGTGAGAAGATCAAGGGCTCCCTAGCCACTATAATCACCTACTCGCGGATAACCACTTCTGACATAAGCAGCATTCTAGATGGCATATAACAATGACCCAAATATCTATACATAGTTCGTATGCATAAGCCGTATATATAGGCCAATGCATACGGCCTATGCATATGGCATACGACCTATGGGGATAGGCCTATGCATAAGCCCTATGCATACGCCGTATGCACACGGCCTATGCATAAGGTTTATGCCCCAAATATCTATGCATAGCTCATATGCATAAGTTGTATATATAGGCCGTATGCATAGGGCCTATGCATATGGCATACGAACTATGGATACGAACTTTCTACTCCAGCTATTGCCTCTCCAACCAAACCCCATTGCTTATGGAAAGATTCCAACCAAGTCCATTGCTAAACTTGTGGAGCCCATGTGCTCCGCCAACCCCAAGGCACTCCTAAAACCTCATCTCCCTTTGCTGGTGCCTCACATGGACCCTAAACCACTTGTGCACACTATAGGTGCCCCCATAGGAAAACCACCTCTTTTGTGTTTCCTATGCCATGAACCCCATAGAGTGGCAGAATTCCCTCAAAAGAAACGTCTGCTAATGGAACCCCAATGTCATGGCTGTGGAATTGACCATTACTATAAGGATTTCCCTTTGCAATCAGTTTTTTATTCCATAGTCGAAGGCATGCCATCCCTCAACGTGTTAAGTGTTCAACATGGGAAGATATCCACTGTCCCATTGAATGTCATCACATGGTTGTAGGCCAAGCTTGAGAAGGACGCATCCCAAAAGAAACAAAACTCTAAGCACGTTAGTCATGGAGAAGATTGGGTTAGCATTGGCACTGGCTCCACAAAGACCACATCCTCCTCCTCCGGGAGAAATGATCATGCCGAACTGTCACTCCCCCATGCAGCCTAGCAAAAACTTGTTGGAATTAGGGTTGCAAGAAAGCACACAAAGCTTGGAGAAGAAGAAGTAAGAATGCACACAACACACAATGTATTAGATTGTGTCAATGTACAAAAGATAAGTTAGCCCTAGAATGATGGGCGTATATACAAGCCGGGGGAAAAAACCTCCTAAAGAGGGAAAAAGTGCCCCGGCGGTCCTAAGTGTGTTCACACACATCACTGCCTATATATATGGCAACAAATTCCCCCTCGGAGTGATGGTGTGAACGAGAGCTGGCACTCATGTATAGGGAAGTGCCATGCCCGAAGTAGATCAGTCCACAAAGGGGAGCAAGCCCAAAGCTTTACGGAAAGCTTCGAACTTCTCACAAGGAAGCGCCTTTGTGAAAAGATCGGCGAGGTTGTCCTGTGTTAGCACATAGGCCAAGCTGATCTCTCCTGCTGAGAGTCTCTCTCTGACATAGTGATAATGCACCTCAATGTGCTTTGTGCGAGCATGAAAAACTGGGTTTCTCACAACTGCCAATGCGCTCTGACTGTCAGTGTAGATAGAGGTGGCAGACTCCTGTCCAACATCCAAGTCAGCCATAAGCCGTCTGAGCCACACACACTCAACCGTAGCCTGTGAAAGCTGCCCTGTACTCAACGTCACAACTAGAAGTGGCCACAGTAGGTTGCTTCTTGCTTAACCAAGATATGCATAAGCTACCGAGCATGATGAAACAAAAACCACTTGTGGATACTCTTGTGTCATAGCAACCAGCCCACTCTGAGTCCAAAAAAGCATGTAAATCTGGCGGCAACGATCCCCCCTTGGGATAAAACAACCCAAGATGTATGGTGCCACTCAGTAAGAGAAAGATACGTATAACTACCTTCCAATGCTGAGACCCTGGGCTATGCATAAACTTGCTCACATGTGAGACTTTAAACCGGCCTCATAATGCATTCATAAATGAGGCAACCAACAGCTGTCTGATAGAGTGTGATATCAAAGTGATCTCCAGCATCATGAAGACTCAACTTCAAACCTGTCTCCATTGGAGTAGCAATAGGCTTGCAGTCTTCAAGGCCAAATCTCTGCAATAATGTCTCAATATACTTTGTCTGACACAAAGCAATACCTCCATCACACTGCTTAAATTGTATCTCCAAATAATGATGCAAATGCCCCAAATCTGACGTCTCAAAAGAGGCATTCAAATCAGCCTTAAAATCAGCAACATGACTCTCATTTGGTCCTGTGATGTCATCGACATAGAGAGCAATGATTAGATGTTCATCATCCACACGTTTAACATACAAAGTGCTTTCTGTTGGACTATTCTGAAAACCATGTGCAGTCAAATATGCATGTATTTTTTCATACCAAGCTCGCAGAGCTTGCTTTAAACCATATAAAGCCTTTTTCAACCTGCACACTTTGTTTTCCTGCCCTCTTTGAACAAAACCATGAGGCTGCGATACATACACCTCCTCATGCAAATCTCCATTCAAGAACGCAGTCTTTATGTCCAACTAATGTACATTCCAACCATTATGAGCTGCCAATGCACAAATGTTATGAATGGTAGTCATACGACAAGTGGGAGCAAAGGTCTCATCAGAATCAATGCCCTTTTCTTGAGCATAACCCTTTGCAACAAGTCTAGCCTTATAGCGATCAACACTGCCATCTGGCTTTCGTTTCAACTTAAAAACCCACTTACATCCAATGGCCTTTTTACCAATAGGTAAATCACACAAAGGCCATGTACCATTCTTCATTATAGCATCATATTCACTTTGCATTACAACCAACCAATTTTCTGATTTTTGTGCCTCATCAAATGAAAGAGGTTCTTCCTCTTCACACATACTAGACACAACCAAAGCATAACAATCTGATGCATAAGAGGCATGCTAAAAACCTGAACGAGTACAACTAGACATAGGTGCATCAATTTTACTATCACGCAAGGTTTGCACCAGCCATTTAGGCATACCTCTAGCCTGCTCATTTTTAGCCCTATCCTCATAAATTACATCTTGTAAATCTACATCAGAAATAGGCTGATCTATGATGTCGTTTGAAATCTGCATAGGCTGAATATTTACCTCATTAGGACTTACATTTGAATTCCCATCTGTAAACAGAGGCAACAACGTATCAAATACATCCTGTGAGCTCACAACTGTCTCTTTGGTACATGATAACAAAGGCTACACAGCATCTTCCACAAAAATAACATCTCGACTAATCAAGATACGCTTTGACTGCAGATGATACAATCTGTAACCCTTGCTCTCAGCACTGTAATCAACAAAAATGCATTTGACAGCCTTATCATCCAATTTTCTACGTTGTTGCACAGGCACTAAACCATAGGCCAAGCAACCAAAGACACGCAAGTGACCAATAGAAGGCTTCCTGCCATGCCAAGCTTCGTATAGAGTAGCAGACTGCAAGGCCTCCTGCAAGGTTGGTGGGACACCTGTTGAGTACATATGCAGCACACATGACAGCCTCAAGCCAAAACGCATGTGGCAAAGCTTGGCTCTTGACCATACATCGTGCCATCTCCATAAGTGACCTGTTTTTCCTCTCAGCAACACCATTTTGCTAAGGGGTATACGGCACTGTACATTGGTGTTTTATCCCATGACTAGCCAGAAATGCATCAAACTCTTTAGACATGTACTTCCCCCCTCGATTAGAACGGAGGGTGCCCACAGTATAATTGGATACATTTTCAACCATAAGTAAAAATTGTTTGAAGCACAAAAACACTTCGGACTTTGCCTTCAGTGGATATACCCATGCATGCCTTGAGTAATCCCTACAGAACCATTGCCTTGCTTAACACCTTGAGGGTTAGTGTAGCTTCACAACCTAAAACAACCACCCTACGGGTCTGGATAGATTTTCCCTTTGGCACAAACATTCAATGGAAACATGCCTTGTTGTCTCCCATAGTGAGCCACAATCTTTTGCCGTGGGAAACATGGGTCTCTTTGGGAAAACCATCTCTTAAAACTGCCCATGCCAAAATTTAATTATCGGGTGGAAAATGCATACAAAGCCTTGGGTCCTTTACACAAACTGTACATACTATATCTAACCCACTGGTTCGTAAGTTTTATGTGGTTCCCATAGGTGAAACAAAGGAAGCAGTCATCCTTGGAGGAAGTTGGGTCCAGAATGCTACAAGTACAATCAACCAAGCTGACAACATAGCTACCCTCAAGCTTCCACAGGGCGAGGTAACAATGACCCTCTAGGGGACAGGGAGTGCATCGAATCCAACCCTCTTCCCCCACCAACTACTTCCACAAAGAGCACTTCCTCACCCCCCACAATAACTGGTAAGGCTTCCAGTACCCTACCACTAGAACTCAACCCACCAAGAATATGGATTGGATGCCAACCAATAATGGTCTACAACAATGCCAAACTCACATATATCCTATGGTCCACACCAATCTCATATTCTTGGAGACGTGGAAAGCTCTTGGAAAACCCACACTAACAAAAGAAAGCAGCAAAATGGCCATTTGTCCTCTTGTGTCCCTAAGAGGAAATCATCCACACACCCTCACCCTCGACTTCTCTTCCTGCTCATGCCCCCTCCTCATCCACTGGAAGTGTCCCCTATTCCCACACCCCATGACTCACCAAAATTGATCGATCGGCCACCACTATCGACCCTCCACCAATGACAATCTAGCCTCATCATCGACATTTCCTCCTAACTCTACACCCTCGACCACCCACACTCCAAACATCTTGAACTCATATCCAAGCTCTTTTAGAGATCATCATTGCAACATGGAGATACAAAAATGCTTTGTTAAAATTCGGCATGACAAAATTTTGTACCTGTCGAGAGAAGTTAATACAAAGAATTTAAACATTGTCAATATAAATTTACACATTGCATCAAAGGTGAATGGGCTGATGTAGAATATTATCATTGGGTAGGGGAAGCTTCCTCTTGTTGTAGGGGGGAGTGCTATTCTTATTGGGGAGAGTCAATAGCTTGCTCTTTCTATGCTTGCTCCCACCGAGGGGATGGCGAATCTCCAAGGTGGATCCACTCCTTGTCTGTTGGTATTTGTGGGATAATACTGTCGCGAAGGTAGCATTGGTTTTGGTCATTGTGGAGGAGGCACAAATGCATATGGCATATCAAGCTCTCATTGACCATTATTGTTACTTAGAGTTTCACTTGTTGTGGCCCCATATAGTCGTACATCCAAATTTGTATAATCCGATAGTCTTAGATTCTACACATACAAAAAATTACATATGTGCTATCAGTGAATGTACAAAGAAACTGAGGTATCATTAGAAGAAGAAGTGCATGATTACATTTTCTAAGGGCAGTGCCAACATTGCATGCAACAATAACATGGCCTTGTAGCACACTCTCCAACCACACAGCTAAAGCCATCATGTTGCTTTGGGACTTCTGCATCCAATGATCTCAATTGCATCTAAAATCTCCTCCTAGGTAAGAGCCTCAATACTAGCTATTAACTTTCTAATAGATCTACACACCAATTTTCAATTTTCAATAATCTCTCTCTCTCTCTCTCTCTCTCTCTCTCTCTCTCTCTCTCAATAATATGTAAAATTATTGTAAGAAATTACTGCCTTACGTTGCCATGAAATCCTATAGTTGAATTAGCAAGATAGCATTGCTTTGCCTCAGTATCTATAATAATCAAACTCGAGTGTCCACGAGACAAAAGTCAATAAATAGTATAAGATGGTAAATCTAGTATCTATGTCAAAATACCAAAAGTACAATTTAGGTCATATGACACTTACGCTTCATGGTAGACCATTACAAAGATCTGGGCATGGTCCAAATCTACGTGCCTAAAACATGGACAGATATCCACATAGGAAACATCCTATGAAACTAGAAGCGGGGATATAAGAGAATCCAAAATATATACCCTGCGCTAAGCTTCTCGTGTGGCAGATTTGATAAAACTAGACTGCATAGATAATCAACATCATATTACTTCCAGAAAGAATAACACTTTAAATTAAAGTTTAGGGAATGGAACATAACAAACCTTAAAATAGCCTGCATAACTCTCTCATTGGCCTCCTTGTGTATTCTGGATTACACCTCAATCTCCTCCAACTTGAAAGGGAAGTATTGAGGAGTGTCTTGCATCGGTAACCTCACAATGAAGGAGGGGTGAAAATACCTCAAAGCCTAGACATTAGAACTATGCAATTCTTGAAATTCATCTTCTCTCATTGCCCTTTGAATTCTCTCCGTATTATCCTCCCTACTTTTGGATTCATTGTTGGTCTTTTGTATGTTGTGCCATGTGTCACATGAATGATTACCCTTGGTCTCTTCAGTGATAGTAGTATCTTTTTGCCTCAGGGGGGATCTCTAGGATATCTTTCATCCTTGTGCCAGTGAGGCTCATTGGCTCTCTAGGGTCTTGTCATATATGAACCTAAGAAGCCGTAGAGTGAGTACATGTCCTTTGACATTATTGTTACTCTGTGTGCATGGGTAGCTAGAACGTAGCTATCTTAGAAATTCTCAATGAGCTAATCCTCGGCAGCCTCATGCAAGCAACCCAGCACCGAATCCTCGGCCTCGGCAAGCAACCCAGCACCAAATCCTCGGTAGCCTCATGCAAGCAACCCAGCACCAAACCCTACCAACGCACATCATAGCAATTCCTTTCACAAATGGATCTGACAAGGTGCTCAAATGGGAGCTTCGGAATGGCGCACAGCATGTGCCTCTGCAACTTTTGCAGTTCACGTAAAATGAAGATATGTTGCTTGTACAACCTTCGAGTCCTCATTGACTGAAGGCTGAAAATATTCTTCCCTGGTCCAACTTTCTGAGCTTTCTGCCCTATTTTAGGATCCTTAGACAAGGATGCCCTCGCAGTCCTCTTTGTCTGTGCCATCTATAGCAAAATTAGACGGACGGCTCAAATGACTAACTAGGAAAAATTTTGGATAAATATCTCTACAATGCAATGTAGACAATGAACACACTCAAGCCCAAACATTACGTTGTACTGCATTCACAATCGAAGAACCTACAATACACCAAAAAGTCTCAAATGAAAAATAAGGAAAAAATTTGAATTAAATTCACTACAACATGGTGGGAAGACTTCCAACACATCCCCCCCCCATATCGCGTTGTATTGAATTTGTGTTAAAGGAAACTCCAACACATAAAATTGGCTCAAAGGACCAATAAGGACAAATTTTAAACAAAACTCACTGCAATGCAATAAGGGGACTTCCAACACACTTAATCCCCTATATCGCATTGTACTACATTCACAATCAAAGCAACTCTAACTTGTAAAATCGCCTCTAAGGACAAATTTATAACAAAACTCACTACAATGTGATAAGAGGACTTCCAACACACAGAATCCCCCGTATCGCGTTGTACTGCATTCACAATCAAATGACCTTCAACACACAAAATAGGCTCAAGTGACAAACAAAGAAAACATATTTGATAAAATTCACTACAATGCGATAAGAGGACATCTAACACATAGAATGTTCCATATTGCATTGTATTGAATCAACAAAGAAGCAAACTCCAACATGGAAAATTGGCTCAAATACAATGCGATATGCAAACAAAAAAACATATTCAAACCAGCAAATCGCATTGTGTTGCATTCACAATCAAAGAAATACAACATATTTGGATTCAATGCACTACAACGTGATGGGAAGAGTTCCAACACATTGAAACCCCCATATCGCGTTGTATTGACAAAGATGCTAGAGCTTCATGACAATCGCCACCGACATACAACATCTTGAGGCGCAAGGAGTCTCCATGTGTGTTGCCTCCTTGTCCCTCTGGAATTCTCCCCTTGCTAGTTGCTTACTAACCCCTCTTTAATCATACCACCTGCCATTGGGATACTGGTCATTAAGCATTCCATGCTAGTCTCTGCATTTAAGTACTATGACTCCTCTAATGAGGATGTCCCGCCACAAAGACGATATAAGAAAAAAACACCAAAAATAAGATAAAGAGTACTACTGGGCACCTAAAAAAAAACAGCTGATAAGTGCCCCATCAGGCTAGCTGGATACTTAATCACCAATACTCCACTAACTTATTTCCATCATACTAACTCCCCCACCCCCTCTCATTTTCGGAGAGACAGGAGAACCAATTTAGTGAGAACCTCATAGAGTGCCTCGACAACTTCTCGCTAATCACAAGGACGTGATCGACTTCAGGAAGGGGAGTATGCTAACCACATATTGGTTAACCCATTCCTATGATAATGATGTCTACACACTAATGTAACGGGTGCCTGTGCTATATTGTAAATCCTGTCATTTGATGAGGGAACGCCCTAAAGATGCTCCCAAGTATTGAGCTTTAAAGGACAAACAAGAGGATCTTGGTTATTTGGCCAAACCATAGAGAAAAGCCTTGTAAATATGTTTTGGGCACCCCGGGTCACTTACTCTCATGGGCGACGGTATAGTGGGAAAAGGCATGGAACTATGTTTTGGGCACCCCGGGTCACTTACTCTCATGGGCGGCGGTATAGTGGGAAAAGGCATGGAACTATAAAAACCAATTTCTCTTGTTTGTAACAGATTCTCTCATTTGTGCAATAGAAGTGGAGTGTTCTCTCTCTCTCACTCTCTCTTGCAACTCTAATCTAGCATGTGTGGTGTGTTTAGGGTTAGGGTTTGGGAGTGATTAGTACTAATCACTTGTTTCCTTTTGCTTCCTCTCTCTCTCTCTCTCATGACTAGGGCTACCAATGTGATCCTCTTCCATGGAGATCCCACACAATCTTTGCAAAGAGAGCTTGCATCACCTGTTGGATTAGAGAAACTGCCTCAGGGTGACAATGAGTGCGGGAGGACAACGGTGACGAGCGGCTATGGTGGAGCTCTTGAGCCATGCCCGAGCTCGACGGATAGGAAAATTTCCAGACATGTTAGGGTAGGGTTTCCTTAACAAGTGCAAGTCAGACAACACGATATAAGGCTTCGCCTCGCCAATGCCCAACATAAATCACGTTGTACTAGCATTCAATATATAAGTTCTTTTTAGCTTGAATATGGAACCTTTACATATCTCTATCTCATAGTTGTGTTTGCTGAAATTTTAGCAAACATGTTAGGGCCGAGCTCGATGGATAGGAAACTTTCCAGACATGTTAGGGTAGGGTTTCCTTAACAAGTGCAAGTCAGACAACATGGTATAAGGCTTCGCCTTGCCAATGCCCAACATAAATCACGTTGTACTGACATTCAATATAGAAGTTCTTTTTAGCTTGAATATGGAACCTTTACATATCTCTATCTCATAGTTGTGTTTGCTGAAATTTCAGCAACACAAACTTAGTATAGCTTAAATTCGGAACTGTGGAGAACGAAAGGAACATTTAATGTAAAGATATTCCCCTAAAGCAAGCTCTCTTAGAGATCATCATTGCAACATGGAGATACAAAAATGCCTTGTTAATATTCGGCATGACAAAATTTTGTACATGTCGAGAGAAGTTAATACAAATAATTTAAACATTGTCAATATAAATTTACACATTGCATCAAAGGTGAATGGGATGATATAGAATATTATCATTGGGTAGGGGAAGCTTGCTCTTGTTGTGGGGGGGAGTGCTATTCTTGTTGGGGAGAGTCAGTAGCTTGCTCTTTCTGTGCTTGCTCCCACACCGAGGGGATGGCAAATCTCCAAGGTGGATCCACTCCTTGTCTGTTGTTGGTGTTTGTGGATACTGTCGCGCGCAGGTAGCATTGGTCTTGGTCATTGGCACAAATGCATATGGTATATCAGGCTCTCATTGCCCAATATTGTTACTTAGAGTTTCAATTGTTGTGGCCCCATATAGTCATACATCCAAATCTATATAATCCGATAGTCTTAAATTCTACACATACGAAAAATTACATATGTGCTATCAATGAATGTACAAAGAAACTAAGGTATCATTAGAAGAAGAAGTGCATGCTTACATTTTCTAAGGGAAGTGCCAACATTGCGTGCAACAATAACATGGCCTTGTAGCACAGTCTCCAACCACACAGCTAAAGCCATCATGTTGCTTTGGGACTTTGCATCTAATGATCTCAGTTGCATCTAATGATCTCAGTTGCATCTAAAATCTCCTCCTGGGTAAGAGCCTCAATATACTAGCTATTAACTTTCTAATAGATCTACACACCATTTTTCAATTATCAATAATCTCTCTCTCTCTCTCTCTCTCTCTCTACAAATGTGATGTACAAAACTTTACATGCATAAAGGGGTATAGCCCATCAAATGTGATGTACATATGCAGCCATTTAGTGCTCTGTTTACTTTAGAAACATTGGAGGCAGCCCTCAACAAGATGACTAATGGAAAAGCATGTGATACTTTGCACAGTTGAATGCGGAGATGTTGAAATGGACAACAAAGGAGACGAGACTGTTTATGTTGCATGTGATACATCATGCTTTTGCATATGGTTTTCCCCAAGAATGGCAGGAGAATTGGATATGTTTATGTTGCATGTGATACATCATGCTTTTGCATATGGTTTTCCCCAAGAATGGCAGGAGAATTGGATACAACCGTTGTATAAGGGAGGAGATCGCAATTTGCTCACAAACTACCGCACGATTATGGTCAGTTCAGCCATAACAAAAGCTATTCAGCACTATCTTGGAAATGCAATTGAGTAAATGGGGAGAAAGTAATAACAAACGAGCTTATGGACAAGCAGGTTTTCGCCCTGGTCATAACACCATAGACCATTTGGTTACTTTACGTGTGCTTATGGATGAGAGTCGGCTTGAGGGAGCAACCTTGTATTGTTGTTTTGTGGATTTTAAGAAGGCTTTTGACACCATACCAAGGGTTGGATTATGGCAACGAATGCAAGAATTAGGGGTCCCAAATGATCTATGCATGGGAATTTATAGGATATATCAACGAGTGGTGTGCCGCCTCAAAGGTTGCAATGGGCTGTCACTCACAAGTATTTGAGAGTAATATGGGAGTCAAACAAGGTTGCCCGCTCTCCCCTACATTATTTGGTTTATGCATTGATAAGCTAGAGGAAATACTTCTCACGGCTATGAATGAAGAGGAAGCCAAAAGCCCGCATATTGGTATGATTGTCATCTTGCTCCTACTTTATGCAGATGATGTGGTCTTCTTTACATATAATGGGGAACATATGCAGCAGTTCATGGGGATTCTTGAACGGTTTTGTCAAGATAGTGGTTTGACAGTGAATGTATAAAAAACAAAGCTAATGGCTGTGTGCACCAAGCAATCAAAGACCCCACCAAAAGTACATTATGCAGGATAGTCTATAGAGGTAGTATCTACTTTCAAATACTTGGGGATTGAGGTACCTGTGCAGACCATAGATGGCATACATGTGTGGAGCGGCGATTACAGAGAAAAGCAAGTATTATCACTTTGAAAACGACTGCAACCGTACAGATACTAAATGCTGGAAAATACGCTGTATGATTTTTGATGCATATGTTCTACAGACGGTATTATATGGAGTGGAAGTGTGGGGGGGAGCATCTCCTCATCTGCATGGAATGACATTGAGAATCTGCAAAAAGCTTTTATTCGTAGACATTTGGGCATCAAAAGCACCACACCATATGTACTTATGCTTTTGGAAACTGGCCGACCAATTGAGGTACATGCTATGATCTGAGTACTGAGATATGCCACCCGAGTACGTCAAATGGATGACAGTAGGCTCCCCAAACGGGCATGGATGCTAGTACACGCCTACTGGGGAAAACATGGAAAAGTAAAGTGCCTTCAACAGGATGGGTGCTGGTGGATATGCGAAAATGGTTTAAAGGGTGGGAAGTGGATAGATATCTAGATATGGCACCAGAAGATATATGCATGGACACATTTCAATCATGGACACATTTCAATCAGACCTCTTACTACTACAAGCGTATCAAGCAAAACATCAAAGCAAGGGAGCAAATGGCAAACTTGCTTATTATAGTATACATATCTATCCTTCATGTTGGGAATCCTACATGCAGGCAGAGGCACACACGCAGCCATACATAGCCAACCCGCTCTCAGTGGTATTTAGACGGAGTATTGCACGACTTCGAACTCGATCACACACTTTATTGATCAAGACAGGTGCATGGAGTGGACAGGCACGAGAGACGAGGTTATGCAAGCTGTGTGGACTACAGAGTGTAGAATAGGGCTCCCCGAGGTGGGACAAATGTGTGGGGTGCCTAGCATATTCTTCAAAGTGTCCCTTCACATCTCATCCACATTCATTTTCATTAAACCACATCCCATTTACATCTATCACATCTCATTTACATCCATTCACATCCATTCACATCCCATTTACATCTTATCACATCCATTCACATCCTACTGCATCCCATTTACATCCATCAGAGGAGCACATGATTATGACATGCCCAGCATATGCACACATACGGGCTGACTTTGATATCCCTTTACAGAGGCCACTTCACCAGTTTCTGACCACTACTCCTATATCGAAGTTAGGGCCTCATCACCCGCATGTTACGCTTTCGGGAGAACCACGCTACATAGATCGTTCTTTCACCGTAGCTACTCTTTCCTACCATGGGGGAGGAGACTCATTGTATATCTGGAAAGGTCTCATGGGTCATAATTTGGCCTTTCGTGGACGATAATAAACTACTCTACTCTACTCTACTCTACTCTCTCTCTCTCTCTCTCTCTCTCTCAGTAATATCCAAAATTATTGCAAGAAATTACTGCCTCCTCACGTTGCCATGAAATCCTATAGTTGAATTAGCAAGACAGCATTGCTTTGCCTTAGTATCTATAATAATCAAACTCGAGTGTCGACTACAAAAGTCAATAAACAGTATAAGATGGTAAATCTAGTATCTATGTTAAAATACATAATACAATTTAGGTCATATGACACTTACACTTCATGGTAGACCATTACAAAGATTTGGGCATGGTCCAAATCTACGTGCCTAAAACATGGACAGATATCCACGCAAGAAACATCCTTTGAAACCAGAAGTGGGGATATAAGAGAATCCAAAATATATACCCTCCTGTGCTGAGCTTCCCGTGTGGCAGATTTGTTAAAACTAGACTACATAGATAATTAACATCATATTATTTCGAGAAAGAATAACACTTTAAATTAAAGTTTAGGGCATGGAACATAACAAACCTTAAAATAGCTTGCATAACTCTCTCATTGACCTCCTTGTGTATTCTACATAACACCTCAATCTCCTCCACCTTGAAAGGGAAGTATTGAGGAGTGTCTCACACCGATAACCTCACAACGAAGGAGGGGTAAAAATACCTCAAAGCCTGGACATTAGAACTATGCAATTCTTGAAATTCATCTTCTCTCGTTGCCCTTTGAATTCTCTCCGTATTAGCCTCCCTATTTCTGGCTTCATTGAATGATTGCCCTTGGTCTCTTCAGTGACAGTAGTACCTCTTTGCCTCAGGGGAGATCTCTAGGATATCTTTCATCCTTGTGTCCCCAGGTCACTGGCTCTAGGGTCTTGTCATATATGAACCTAAGAAGCCGTAGAGAGAGTACATGTCCTTTGACATTACTGTTACTCTGTGTGCATAGGTAGCTAGAACGTAGCTATCCTAGAAATTCTCAATGAGCTAATCCTCGGCAGCCTCATACAAGCAACCCAGCACCAAACCCTACCAGCGCACATCATAGTAGTTCCTTTCACAAACGTATCTGACAAGGTGCTCGAATGGGAGCTTCGGAATGGCACACAACATTTGCCTTTGCACCTTTTGCAGTTCACGTAAAATGAAGATATGCTGCTTGTACCTTCGAGTCCTCATTGACAGAAGGCTGGAAATAATTTTCCCTGGTCCAACTTTCTGAGCTTTTTGCCCTATTTTAGGATCCTTAGACGAGGATACAAAACTCACTACAACGTGATAAGAGGACTTCCAACACATAGAATCCCCCATATTGCGTTATACTGCATTCACAATCAAATGAACTTCAACACACAAAATAGGCTCAAGTGACAAACAAAGAAATCATATTCGATAAAATTCACTACAACGTGATAAGAGGACATCTAACACATAGAATGTTCCATATAGCATTGTATTGAATCAATAAAGAAGCAAACTTCAACACGGAAAATTGGCTCAAATACAATGCGATATGCAAACAAAAAACATATTCAAACTAGTAAATCGCAGTCATTTACAATCAAAGAAATACAACATATTTGGATTCAATGCACTACAATGAGATGGGAAGAGTTCTAGCACATTGAAACCCCCATATCGCATTGTATTGACTTTATAATGAAAGAAACTTGCTTGGGAGTCCACATAGAAAAAGAAGAAGAAGACATGGTGCAAGCTAATAAACATTGGATTGAGAAATGCACACTTACTCGTCAACACGATGTTGTGCACGAAGGGATGAGATGGTGTAGACGATGGAGAGCAGATCACAACAACGATAAAAATCGATGAAAAGAAGCTGTTGTTTATGGAGAGCTTGATGGTTAATTTGACGATTAAGGGTTTAATAGAAGTGGTCCCATCTTAAGTAGATAGGAAGTAGCACGATGACATTGGCATTAAATGCACGTAGCATGCAATGATGACAATCGAATGCATGAGTGACACATGTCTATCACTTTTGTGAACGAACATGGGCGACCGCCAATGAAATCCTGCTATGTGTAAAGATGAGTTGAGTTCTCAAGTCTTATTGGTATTAAAATGTTCGTTTTCATATGATTGTGTCATTCCTTCTTTTGGACTATGCAAATCATGTATAATTGATAAATAATTTTGATTTTCAGTACAACGCAATGTAGGGCTTCACTCGAGAACGTCCACCCTAAATTGCGTTGTACTGACTTGTGTTATACAAGGTCAGTATAGCGCGCATTGTACTAACTTGCAATATATGATCTCATTATAGTGTGATTATGGAAGCCTATGACCGATCGGCTACGTTGCGTACTTGTGCAACGTGAAACCATACAGTCATTGTATA
This sequence comes from Cibotium barometz, assembly GCF_041138505.1. Taxonomy (NCBI): domain Eukaryota; kingdom Viridiplantae; phylum Streptophyta; class Polypodiopsida; order Cyatheales; family Cibotiaceae; genus Cibotium; species Cibotium barometz. The sequence goes on from NC_141110.1 coordinate 30,986,880, forward strand.
CAACAACAAACTGAGTATAATGAGCTTTAGTGGCCTGTTTGTTACATATTAGTGCAATATAGACCTTGTATAGTGCAAGTTAGCACAATGCGATATAAGGCTTCCCCTCGTCAACATCCGATATAAATCACATTGTACTGACTTGCAATATAAAAGGTCTTTTAGCTTGAATATGGAACCCTTTTCCATATCACTGTCTCATAGTGATGTTTGTTAAAATTTTAGCAACACAGACTTAGTATAGCTTGAATTAAGAATCCCCATAGTTGTGTTGTAATGAAAAGTTGTAGTATTGCTAGTTTCTGATGCATATTTGTGCAACATAGACCGTATATATTTTGGTTCAGCACAATGTGATAGCACAATGTGATAGCACAATGTGATATCAAGCTTCACTCACACCAACATCCACTGTGAATTGCGTTGTAATGACGTTTGCACTGCCACTACAGATCTCCATTATTCTCTCATTGTTGTGTATAGTTAACAATCATTTTGCTAACTTTTTTCTGCTTGTAGATGCATCCTTTTGAGATCGAGGTCAAACTCGATATTGGGTTTGAAGAAACGCCTAGCGAGAAATTGTTTGATTTCCTTCACAAAGTTGGCCATCACCGTTTCCAAACTTAGATTTCACATATGTTGTCTTGAAATATCTTGATCGAGAGTATGATCTTGTTTGGACACACATATCTTGATCGAGAGTATGATCTTGTCTGGACGCACATATCTCCAAGAGAAAGAGCAACAATACTAGGGGACAACTTTGAATGACGGTCATCCTGGAAAATATTCAATATATGCATGTGGACGATTCTTTTTTTGCCACATCCTCAAGAGATAAGGTGAACAAGGATATTTCAAAGGTGTCAAGGGATGAGAAGAAGACACACAGTAAGTGCCCAATATATAAGCACAAATGTCATCTTGTTGACTACCATTACGAGTTTATTTGCTATTTACATTTGCTACTTGAGGGGGGTGAGAAAGGTTTAATAGAAGGAGATGAGGAAAGGTCGGAGGAACCTTCAAGAGCAGAAGATGATGAGATGCATGAGGTTGTTGAGGAGATAAACTTGGCCGTAGAGAGGAAACTCGGTGAGATCATTTTGATATTGATGCCCTCAGAAGAGAAGACACCCAAGTTGTTACAGCTACCTACTGCTGTGTGACAAGGAGCCCGCTATGGTAGAGGAAACAGAGAACATTCCAACCTCAGTCTTCCTTGTGTTTCCAATAGGTGACCACCAATATGTCCTCCTTCTAATAGATATTCAAGAATTGTTTGACATCAGGGAGGACTACTATCTTGCCATCATCACATAGAATCTTGAAGAAGATGATATCATCGATCCAAGTGTGGATACATATCCTCTACTGGATTCAAATGAGTACCATACTCGTGCTCAGATATTATCAATGATGTAGAAGGATGCTCATCACATTATGAAGCCAACCTTACCACTGAAGAGGAATTTCAAGATATTCAGCAAAGACTCAATACTCCACAATGGAAAGAGGATTCTTCAACTATCCAAGATGCCAAGTCATCAATCAACTTATGGACAAATGATTTACTTGTTAATGATGAGGCTCAAAAGATCTGATTATAATAATGCATATTGCATTTGTTTTGTGTTGACTTATGGACAACTTTTTTTTATATAGCTGGTGGTCTGTGATGATGATTGTCTCATGTGCGCGTCAGGATGACAAGTGGGAGGACTCGAAAAGGACTCAACATTGGGAGAGTACATTAAGTGGGTTAGATTTCCAGAGGTCATTATCTTCCCCACAAAAAGTTTTCAAAGGATAAAGCTAAATTCCCATTGTTTTCAATCAAAACATTACCTAGATGTCTTGGGGGACACCCTGTTAGGTGGAAAGACAAAATCATGCTTTTGGAGAAGTGGGCACCGGTACGAACCTTCGCGTAGGGCCCCGGAGTGTATGCTCTAAGGATAAAATATTACTTAGCCTACATTGTATATGGATTAACATGTGGGATTAAGGATCCCAAGATGCTAAGTAAATATGGCAAAAGGGAGCTTCACGCACTAGAGGATGCTAGTCAATAGGATTAGGAGTAGCAGTAGACTCCCATCCTTGTAAAAAATTGGTTTTTTAATGTAATACAATGACACTTCTAGAGTACTGGCCTTTTGATTTGGCTCTATGATATCCAGGTTTTTGATGTCTAAAAGTTTGAAAGTATCCATGGGAGGTGGTGAATATAGAGAAGCATAAATTGAAACGAATCAAAATTTTATTCAAGTCTCACTGATTTATAATTTTCAATATCTAAAGCATTAAGCCCTTTGAATTTAATGTGATCTATCGGCTTTCGCTTCTTTCTCCTCTATCCTAACTGCAATCCTCCTATACCACCACATGAGTAATTGCCTCAATGCACTGACTTCATGGATTCCACCACCATGCGAGGTGGCCTTCTGAAACCCACAATGAGCCAATGTGAGTGCTCCATGCCTTGGGTCGACTAGATAGCCAAGCTTCCATGATTTGCAAAGTAGGGCCCACCATGAGCCTCCAAAATGTTGTGGAATAAAGGTGACAATAACATATAGGCATTGGTTATTTTTAATAAGAATCGCTAAACAACATAAGAACGTACAAAATTGATCTTACCATATAATGTGTTATGCTACTTGATGTCCATGCGTCCACCATGTACTTGTAAAATGTAGTCATAGCTTCTTTAAAGTCATTGGCATCTTCTTCGTTGAATGTCACTTATTGTAGAAGGGTAGCAACCTTATCAAAGGCAATCCATACATTAACCTTATCAAAGGCAATCCATACATTAACCTTTGCAATTCTAGTCTCACCATTATTACTACAATCCAAGACAACCATGTGTAACTTCCTCCATGCTGCCTCATACTTCCATGGTTGAAGAACTAATAAATGCCCTTCATGATTCAGTGGTGGTGACAAAAATTTTCTAGTCTTGGCTCCACGAATACTTGGTTTGCATGACACATTTCCACTTGTACCTGACCTCTTCTCATCTTTCTTGATTTCCACTTTTCCTTTGTGTAGACCCACACATGAAAGAACCTCCTCCACTCTCTTACACATTGCTTGGGCCTCTAACGTTGGTTGCATCTTATATGCAAAACATATATATTCATAAACCAATTTTTTCACAATTCTACAAATGGCATGTAGTGTACAAGGATGGACTCGTGTTAAAGGAATGTCCTACTTTAGATTCACACCCTAACTATTGTCGTGCCATCCCATATGAATTGATCACTCGCGAGTCAGTGCACCATCCTTCCTAGGATCCATCCTAACCATTGTTCTACCATCCCATGTGAATTGATTGCGTGAGTTGGTGCACCATCCTTCCCAGTATTCATATTCCATGCCTTTTTTCCATTATTTTCCTTTTTCCTTAAGGACATGTAATACAAGCAAGAAAACTCTACATTTGCAGCATTTGAGACACCAAACATGCACTTTAGTGTCACCTACAAGATGCCATTCTACTGAGTAGTCTCCAAAACCATCCACATGTAGAATATCACTTGCTTTTTGACACTGAACCATAGTAGGAATCTTTGTTAGATTGAAAAACATCTTTAGGATCTCATGGTCCTCTTTTGGAACCTCAAATGCTGCGAGCCATCAAATTTTGTTTTCAGATTGAAAATTGAAGTACTGAGGAAACATTGCAAATGAATGCATAGATAAATGTGAGGTATTATTTTCAAAGATGGGTTTCCATGGTAGTCAAGTTCACCTAAGGAAAGACCCTAATCTTTCTGGTAAGACATGTGATGTTCTTGCAGATGTATCAGTGGGAGGATCAAAGGTTAGAAGATTTTTGAACAATCATGATAAAAAATAGGTGAATGCCATGTGGGAATGTTGGAAAGAGCTTTTCCAACTAACAACAAATGTAGCAAGTAATCCATAGGTAGTCTCGAGGGGTTCACCTCAAAAATTTTAAGTGTACCACGTGCGATCAAAAGGAGAGGTATTTTAATTCAAATTCTGGAAAAATTTTAACAGGATTACAATAACAGGAGGGGTATTTTAATTCAACTTCAAAAAAAATCCGTTAGTTCATAAGTAAAGAGGGGTGGTTTTATTGGGGGGAAATTTTTAGTTAAGGGGTTTTTTAAATGCCCCTTGAACGCTCGTGATACATATGATTTTTTAGAAGTGCACCCCCCGAGCAGGTAGCAACAAGATAATGGAAGTGTGGATGTGACTTGATGAATTTCTCAAGCTTCTAAGAAAACAAAAAAGAATAGTAACATATGCACATGATTTTAAAGAAGCAATCACAAATCTTATTCAAGAAATCAAGCTGGCATGGGGAGAAAAAGATATCACATATTATTTGGTAAGAAAAAAAATCCTTTGCATGCTATTTATTTCAACCATTTTCTTTGTATGAAACAAACATGGCTAATATACAATATTGTTACACATGCAGCATATTCTTTATATTCGTGGGCCATTTTTTGCTAAGAAGCAAAGACCATTTGCTACTTGGAGTACTTGAGGCATGGGAAAATCACATTATCAAGCACACACATCATTTTTTAGGAGTACAAGGCATGGAGGAGGACAGACAAGGAGCAATGCGTTAAAAGAGCTATTCCATTAGTTTTTTAGAAGATAACTTCAAAAAATGATAGCATGAATTCAGTAGGAGAAACAATGCCAGTTTTGAACATATATATATATATATTGGCAAAATAAATTATATGTACAAGCTCTTGCATAAAAGAAATTCTGAATAGAAATTACTTCTTGAGTTTTTTTACATTTGTCTTGTGGCATATCTCCTCTATACCTCCTAAATTTCTTCCTACTATATCCACCAAGAAGGTTGACATCTTTCTTATTATCTGTAATAGCATAAGATGAATAGCACAAAAAATAACCAGCCCTTAAAATCCAGGACCATATCTAGAAATTTTGAATGCAGTTGTCTTCTTCAATCGCATTACTTTGTTTGCATTAAACTAGACATGGGAGTATCCAATCAACCTTGATAGAACTTTAGGGGCTAACATTGGTACATCTGGATTATCTGACAAGACATTGTGGGAAACAATGAAAACCTCCTTGTCCATATGTGGTGGCAAATCGTACGAAACTTCCTTATTATGAATGGCTTGAAATGTGCCACTTAAGCTCTCCATAGGTTGCCATTCAACACATGTTGATGGAAACACGTCTACAAATCAAAGAGCTACATGTTTATTATTTACTAGGCAATAACAATACATATCAAAATATGAGATTATATCACAAAACTTACGGTGTGAATGCATAGATGGTTGCATTGTAGGGTTCAAGAACATATCCTTGGCCATGTAAACATGTTGAGCTTTTGTAAACCATCTCTATTATGTCAACTTGAATGCAGTGATGCGGCCTTTCTAATGGTTTCTAATGTCCTCTCTTTTAGTTCTCTTCACTCTACGAGAGCACTTATAAGATGGAAGCATTGTTGACCAATCATTGACATTTAAAGTCAACGGCTTCCAAACCCCATCGTCTTTTACGTTATGAAATATACAAGATTAAGTAATAGTGTAAGTAGGGTGTCAAGAAGAAGCCGTTAAAGCTTGAAGAGTAGAAGAAAAATAGCAAAAATAGTGTTTGAGAGAAATGGCAGGTATTGTAATGTGAGAGGAATTAAAATTACCAAAAAGGGATAGTTAATACACCCTACTTTTGCGGACCTCATGCAAAAAGAGATTTATTCTACCCTTGAAACTAACTACTTCACCTCGTTTTCAGTGTATTTTGGCTAAATTAGAGAAAGACGGCCCTTTTGAATTTGAAAATATAAGCCCAAAACCTCCAAGATAGAGGAGACAAGAATGTCATATTTTTGTGCTCATGGCAACTTGTTATTTGTCAATTCCTTAATCAAAAAATTAAGATAGGGCCTTTTTTAACCCTAATGAATTTTTCATGGTTTGGCTTTCTAAAGCCTAAAGTTTATCATAACACTTTCTTGAAAGCTAAATCATTGGATCAAGCACTGTTGAAGCTAGTTAGCCTCACAAATAAAAAATCCAATCAATTATATAATTCAAGAGAAATTGAAATAATAAGCCATCAAATAATGACCCATAAATTGGAAGGCATACATGGGCCTTGCAATGCAGTGGCCGCATGGGTGTCCAAGTGGCAGTTAGGGAAGACCTTACAGTGGTCTTTTGTCATTGTACAATCATTTGTATGGGTGCCTTAGTGTGTGTACGATGTATATATATAATTATATATATACATATATAATCCAGACATCTATATAATTAAGGGAAAAATAAAATAATAAGTCATCAAATAATGACCCATAAATTGGAAGGCATACACGTATACCAAGGGAATTTATCTCCTATGATTCAAGCGGTCTATTGTCATGACACTCGGTCTTTGTCCTTTCATGTGATGTTTCCACTCTGTGTAGAACTCCTCCCCCGCTATTGTGGCTTTAACATATCTCAAGTAATATTCATCACTTTCTAAGATGGGAGGGTTCTGACTACTAAGATCATGTGATTTCTAGCACATTCTCATCGGGGCCAACAGCTTTTGTAATAATTGCAACTTGTAATTGGAGACCAGGTTTAAAACTTGATCCAAGGAAATGTTAGCTTTCATATCTTGTAAATCATCCCAAAGATCATATTGTGTCTCCATTCTTGTCTATCCATGCTAGGCTTCTTCATCATAGGCCACCTAGACAGACGATAGTTTCCTTCTTGAACCATAGAAAATTTATGAGCAAAAGACTTCACTCATGGAAACTGCCTCAGAGTGTGCTTGTTTAAGTCTCTTTATATGGGGGAAGGTGTCCTTAACTGTAAGACAAGGAGAGAAGGGGGAGGCAAGGGGAGACAACAAGGTAGCTAAGGGCACTCCTCCCTTAAGTCTATTCACACGGGAGGGAGAAGAGTTTAGGACACCCCTCCCTTAAGGGTTTCCTATAGCCTACCTACAAAAAGGAATATGAGGGGGGTTTGGCTTAGCTATAGAGTAGTCTCAGGGAGCTTCCTGCCCAGAGGAGTGGCTGCAGTAGAGGGGGTACTAGGGGGTGTATATAGGCTTGGGGAAGGAGAGAGAGGGGGTGAAAGGATGGTGTACGTGCAAGTATGCCAGTGTACAGTTGTATGAGTAGCCCGATTTGAGGTCACATGTGTAGGCAAGTCGATATACAGATGCATGAGCAGCCAAGCTTGTGGTCGCATGCTTGGCCAGGACAGTGGATGATTGCATGAGCACCCAAAACTGTGGTCGCATGTGTGGCAACTCTAGTGTACAATTGTATGAGCCTGGTGAAAAGAGGGGTGTCTATAAGTGGGCTAAACATAAGGTACCCATGGGCCTTGCATGGTAGTGGCCACATGGGTGTCCATGTGTGGCGGTCAGGGAAGACCTTATGTTTGGGGCAAGTGGTATGTTTTCAATTTATCATCATTTGTATGGGTACCCTAGTGTGTGTAGAGTGTATAAATATAATTATATATATACATACATATATATATATATGTGTGTGTGTGTGTGTGTGTGTACAGTGTATAAATATAATTATATATATACATACATATACATCCTGCATACATGCCATCAACAAGCGTAAGGTAAGCAAGAGCATTAAAATACAATTAGACGTAGAAAATGGTTTAGGCAACACATTACCTCGTCAGATTGAGTCCCCAAAACAAACTCATCCAAGCGTACACCTCGCGTACACATCCATGCCCATAATTGCGGATGGGGGGCTCTATACCCATAGTCGTATTTCTCCTTTGTCAGGTCATGCCCAACAATCTCCCTCTACAAAAAACAATTAAGAAAATATACAATTATTTCATGAAAACAATATAGTATAAAATGAAATGAAAGGAGAGAAGAAATGATACTTAGGAAACTAGCAAGAAAGGAGGATTTCCCGCTGGAGCCGAAGTGCGAAGCCCCTTGCTTCCGTAGTCAGGAAGCACTCGCCACCGCTTTCTCACAAAATTGCATGCATGCCTCCACTCCTCGACTGTACAACGCTAGGCTTCTCCAAATTATTTTTCGTTTCTCTCTTGATATTTGTTTTCCTATTAGAGAGCAAAATTGATGCGCCACTTCATCCACTCCTCGGAGAAGCACAAACCCGCATGTCGCACGAGGAACTCTGACGTAAGCACATTGATAATATATTGCTTAGAAAGTTCATCTTGTGCTTTCCACTTTTTGAAGGCTATCACAAACTCCACGTTCACAATTACATGCATACGATTCATGACTTGCTTTCCTCGTGCATCTTGCTTTCTCACAAAATTGCGTGCATGCCTCCACTCCTCGACTGTACAACGCTAGGCTTCTCCAAATTATTTTTCATTGCTCTCTTGATATTTGTTCTCCTATTAGAGAGCAAAAGCTTGATGCGCCACTTCATCCACTCCTCGGAGAAGCACAAATCCGCATGTCGCACGGGGAACTTTGACTTAAGCACATTGATAATATATTGCTTAGGAAGTTCATCTTGTGCTTTGCACTTTTTGAAGGCTTTCACAAACTCCACGTTCACAATTACATGCATACGATTCATGACTTGCCTTCCTCGTGCATCCATCACGAGGGCACCATCGCATCCACGGTGTATGGTAGGAGAGGCGTGGATGGAACATTGGAATGGGTCTCCTAGGGGCTGGCTCATAATGTGTAGATGATGAGCCCCCCTGTTGGGGAGACGCATCGAGAGGCCTCTAGTGCTACTTTTGCCAAAGCAAAAGCAGCCCCCCCCGGCTAACACGTCTACCACCCCCCCAGACTCCCTACTACGTCATCATCGACGTTGTGGTGATGAAAGACAGACGTGGGGGAGCGGGGGTGGGTCTAGTAGAGGAAGGTGGTGTACGCTCATCACAACCATATCGTGAGAGGCCTACACCACTTGTCCCCACGCCTATCAAAGGCGTGGCCTACCTTGACTGAGCAAGTGGGGTAGATACTCCCACGACGTCAACTGGTGGCCAAGTGGGGTAGTCTGCCCCCATGGCGTCGACTGGTCCAACTATAAGCTCGCCTTCATATAAGATTAAAATATAAGACAAATAGAATGCATAAAAGATTAACTTTGTGTATGTGAAAAGGTTTGATAGAACGATACCTTTGATTGTGTAAATTGCGACCAAGTTTGCTGCCCATATCGTTCATTTATAATGGACAACAGATTAGCCACATCAGGATCTTGTCGGGTTGATCAACATTGCTGCTACATACATGCACAGGCAACAAAACACAATTTCTCTAACCCACTTAAAGCTTAGACAAAGAATACAACATGTGATATTAGAATAATATTAAGACCTCCTACAATACTTCTTAGACAAGCAGTGTGGATAGTGCCCCTTTCGGATGATAGCTTCTGAGGACTTTCCATAGGCTCCTGACTATTAAAGCCAAAGGCAAATCCTCTTTTGCAAGAGAAGGATAGTGAGAAAATCGAGGGCTCCCCATCCACTGTAACCACCTACTCGTGGATAAGCACTCCTAACCCGACATAAGCAGCATTCTAGATGGCATATAACAATGACCCAAATATCTATACATAGTCCATATGCATAAGCTGTATATATAGGCCATATGCATATGGCCTATGCATATGGCATACGACCTATGGATAGGCCTATGCATAAGCCCTATGCATACACGGCATGCATACGGCCTATGCATAAGGTTTATGCCCCAAATATCTATGCATAGCTCATATGCCATATGCATAGGCCGTAGACCATGTCTGACTGCAAATCCTTGCTACACTGACACCCTCCCAGATTGCAAACTCGGCACACAATTTGTGCTCCCAAACGGCAAGACCCTTCATGAAGCCTACAAAGCCATTGCCTTGCTTAACACCCTGAGTGTCAGTGTAACTCTAGAACCTAAAACAACCACCCTATGGGTCTGGATAGATTTTCCCTTTGGCACAAACATTCAATGGAAACGTGCCTTGTTGTCTCCCATAGTGAGCCACAATCTTTTGCGATGGGAAACATGGGTCTCTTTGGGAAAACCATCTCTCAAAATTGCTAATGCCAAAATTTAATTATCTAGTGGAAAATGCATACAAAGCCTTGGGTCCTTTACACAAACTGTACATACTATATCTAACACATTGGTTTGTAAGTTTTATGTGGTTCCCATAGGTGAAACAAAGGAAGCAGTCATCCTTGGAGGAAGTTGGGTCCAGAACGCTATAAGTACAATAATCAAACAAGCTGACAACACAGCTACCCTCCTCAAGCTTCCACAGGGTGAGGTAACAATGACCCTCTGGGATAGGGAGGGAGTGCATCGAATCCAACCCTCTTCCCCCACCAACTACTTCCACAAAGGGCAATTCCTCACCCCCCACAATAACTGGTAAGTCTTCCAGTACCCCTTAACTACCACCAGAACTCAACCCACCAAGAATATGGATTGGACGCCAACTGATAATGGTCTACAATGATGCCAAGCCCACATATATCCTATGGTCCACACCAATCTCATATTCTTGGAGATGTGGAAAGCTCTTGGAAAACCCACACTAACAAAAGAAAACACTTATATTAAAATTTCACATGAAATGTGTTTAATGATTGTTGGGTCTTTCATTACTAAAATTTCTATTGGAAATAACTTCCTTATTAATGGCTTGAAATGTGCCACTTAAGCTCTCCATAGGTTGCCATTAATGTACAATCATTTGTATGGGTGCCTTAGTGTGTGTACGATGTATATATATATTATATATATACATATATAATCCAGACAGCTATATAATTAAGGGAAAAATAAAATAATAAGTTATCAAATAATGACCCATAAATTGGAAGGCATACATGGATACCAAGGGAATTTATCTCCTATGATTCAAGCAATTTTGGGGTCTATTGTCATGACACTCGGTCTTTGTCCTTTCATGTGATGTTTCCACTCTGTGTAGAACTCTTCCGCCGCTATTGTGCATTTAACTTATCTCAAGTAATATTCATCACTTTCTAAAATGGGAGGGTTCTGACTACTAAGCTCATGTGATTTCTAGCACATTCTCATCGGGGCCAATAGCTTTTGTAATAATTGCAACTTGTAATTGGAGATTAGGTTTAAAGCTTGATCCAAGGAAATGTTAGCTTTCATATCTTGTAAATCATCCCAAAGATCATATTTTGTCTCCATTCTTGTCTCTCCATGCTAGGCTTCTTCATCATAGGCCACCTAGAGAGACGATAGTTTCCTTCTTGAACCATGGAAACTTTATGAGCAAAAGACTTCACTCATGGAAACTACCTCAGAGTGTGCTTGTTTAAGTCTCTTTATATGGGGGGAAGGTGTCCTTAACTGTAAGACAAGGAGAGAAGGGGGAGGCAAGGGGAGACAACAAGGTAGCTAAGGGCACTCCTCCCTTAAGTCTATTCACACGGGAGGGAGAAGAGTTTAGGACACCCCTCCCTTAAGGGTTGCCTGTAGCCTACCTACAAAAAGGAATATGAGGGGGGTTTGGCTTACCTATAGAGTAGTCTCAGGGAGCTTCCTGCCCAGAGGAGTGGCTGCAGTAGAGGGGGTACTAGGGGGTGTATATAGGCTTGGGGAAGGAGAGAGAGGGGGTGAAAGGATGGTGTACGTGCAAGTATGCCAGTGTACAGTTGTATGCGTAGCCCGATTTGAGGTCACATGTGTAGGCAAGTCGATGTACAGATGCATGAGCAGCCAGGCTTGTGGTCGCATGCTTGGCCAGGGCAATGGATGATTGCATGAGCACCCATAACTGTGGTCGCATGTGTGGCAACACTAGTGTACAATTGTATGAGCCTGGTGAAAAGAGGGGTGTTGATGAGTGGGCTAAACATAAGGTACCCATGGGCCTTGCACGGTAGTGGCCACATGGGTGTCCATGTGTGGCGGTCACGGAAGACCTTATGTTTGGGGCAAGTGGTATGTTTTCAATTTATCATCATTTGTATGGGTACCCTACTAGTGTGTGTATAGTGTATAAATATAATTATATATATACATATATATATATATATATGTGTGTGTGTGTGTGTGTGTGTGTGTGTGTACAGTGTATAAATATAATTATATATATACATACATATACATCCTGCATACATGCCATCAACAAGCGTAAGGTAAGCAAGAGCATTAAAATACAATTAGACGTAGAAAAGAGAATGGTTTAGGCAACACATTACCTCGTCAGATTGAGTCCCCAAAACAAACTCATCCAAGCGTACACGTCGCGTACACATCCATGCCCATAATTGCGGATGAGGGGCTCTATACCCATAGTCGTATTTCTCCTTTGTCAGGTCATGCCCAACAACCTCCCTCTACAAAAAACAATTAAGAAAATATACAATTATTTCAAGAAAACAATATAGTATAAAACGAAATGAAAGGATAGAAGAAATGATACTTAGGAAACTAGCAAGAAAGGAGGATCTCCCGCCGGAGCTGAAGTGCAAAGCCCCTTGCTTCCGTAGTCAGGAAACACTCGCCACCGCTTGTTGTTGAAAAGCACCTAGGTGCTTTCTCACAAAATTGCATGCATGCTTCCACTCCTTGACTATACAACGCTAGGCTTCTCCAAATTATTTTCGTTGCTCTCTTGATATTTGTTTTCCTAATGAGAGCAAAAGCTTGATGCGCCACTTCATCCACTCCTCGGAGAAGCACAAACCCGCATGTCGCACGGGGAACTCTGACGTAAGCACATTGATAATATATTGCTTAGAAAGTTCATCTTGTGCTTTCCACTTTTTGAAGGCTATCACAAACTCCACGTTCACAATTACATGCATACGATTCATGACTTGCTTTCCTCGTTCATCTTGCTTTCTCACAAAATTACGTGCATGCCTCCACTCCTCGACTGTACAATGCTAGGCTTCTCCAAATTATTTTTCGTTGCTCTCTTGATATTTGTTCTCCTATTTGAGAGCAAAAGCTTGATGCGCCACTTCATCCACTCCTCGGAGAAGCACAAACCCGCATGTCGCACGGGGAACTCTGACTTAAGCACATTGATAATATATTGCTTAGAAAGTTCATCTTGTGCTTTGCACTTTTTGAAGGCTTTCACAAACTCCACGTTCACAATTACATGCATACGATTCATGACTTGCCTTCCTCGTGCATCCATCACGAGGGCACCATCGCATCCACGGTGTATGGTAGGAGAGGCGTGGATGGAACAGTGGAATGGGTCTCCTAGGGGCTGGCTCCTAATGTGTAGATGATGAGCCCCCCATGTTGGGGAGACGCATCGGGAGACCTCTAGTGCTACTTTTGCCAAAGCAAAAGCAGCCCCCCCCGGCTAACACGTCTACCACCCCCCCAGACTCCCTACTACGTCATCATCGACGTTGTGGTGATGAAAGACAGACGTGAGAGAGCCGGGGTGGGTCTAGTAGAGGAAGGTGGTGTAGGCTCATCACAACCATATCGTGAGAGGCCTACACCACTTGTCCCCGTGCCTATCAAAGGCGTGGCCTGCCTTGACTGAGCAAGTGGGGTAGATACTCCCATGACATCAACTGGTGGCCAAGTGGGGTAGTCTGCCCCCATGGTGTCGACTGGTCCAACTATAAGCTCACCTTCATAAAAGATTAAAATATAAGACAAATAGAATGCATAAAAGATTAACTTTGTGTATGTGAAAAGGTTTGATAGAACAATACCTTTGATTGTGTAAATTGCGACCAAGTTTGTTGCCCATATCGTTCATTTATAATGGACAACAGATTAGCCACATCACGATCTTGTCGGGTTGATCAACATTGCTGCTACATACATGCACATGCAACAAAACATGATTTCTCTAACCCAAGCCATACTTAAAGCTTAGACAAAGAATACAACATGTGATATTAGAATAATGCTAAGACCTCCTACAATACTTCTTAGACAAGCAGGGTGGACAGTGCCCCTTTCGGATGATAGCTTCTGAGGACTTTCCATAGGCTCCTGACTATTAAAGCCAAAGGCAACTCCTCTTTTGCAAGAGAAGGATAGTGAGAAGATCGAGGGCTCCCCATCCACTATAACCACCTACTCGCGGCGGCGGATAAGCACTCCTAACCTGACATAAGCAGCATTCTAGTAGATGGCATATAACAATGACCCAAATATCTATACATAGCCCACATGCATAAGCCGTATATATAGGCCATATGCATACGGCCTATGCATATGGCATACGACCTATGGATAGGCCTATGCATAAGCCCTATGCCTACACCGCATGCATATGGCCTATGCATAATGTTTATGCCCCAAATATCTATGCATAGCTCATATGCCATATGCATAGGCCGTAGACCATGTCTGACTGCAAATCCTTGCTACACTTGACACCCTCCCAGATTGCAAACTCGGCACGCAATTTGTGCTCCCAAATGGCCACACCCTTCATGAAGCCTACAAAGCCATTGCCTTGCTTAACACCCTGAGTGTCCGTGTAACTCCACAACCTAAAACAACCACCCTATGGGTCTGGATAGATTTTCCCTCTGGCACAGACATTCAATGGAAACGTGCCTTGTTGTCTCCCATAGTGAGCCACAATATTTTGCGATGGGAAACATGGGTCTCTTTGGGAAAACCATCTCTTAAAACTGCTAATGCCAAAATTTAATTATCTAGTGGAAAATGCATACAAACCCTTGGGTGCTTTACACAAACTGTACATACTATATCTAACCCATTGGTTTGTAAGTTTTATGTGGTTCCCATAGGTGAAACAAAGGAAGCAGTCATCCTTGGAGGAAGTTGGGTCCAGAACGCTATAAGTACAATAATCAAACAAGCTGACAACATAGCTACCCTCCTCAAGCTTCCACACAGGGTGAGGTAACAATGACCCTCTGGGACAGGGAGTGCATCGAATCCAACCCTCTTCCCCCATCAACTACTTCCACAAAGGGCAATTCCTCACCCCCCACAATAACTGGTAAGTCTTCCAGTACCCCTTAACTACCACCAGAACTCAACCCACCAAGAATATGGATTGGACGCCAACTGATAATGGTCTACAACGATGCCAAGCCCACATATATCCTATGGTCCACACCAATCTCATATTCTTGGAGACGTGGAAAGCTCTTGGAAAACCCACACTAACAAAAGAAAACACTTATATTAAAATTTCACATGAAATGTGTTTAATGAGTGTTGGGTCTTTCATTACTAAAATTTCTATTGGAAATAACTTCCTTATGAATGGCTTGAAATGTGCCACTTAAGCTCTCCATAGGTTGCCATTCAACACATGTTGATGGAAACACGTCTACAAATCAAATAGCTACATGTTTATTATTTACTAGGCAATAACAATACATATTAAAATATGTGATTGTGTCACAAAACTTACAGTGTGAATGCATAGATGGTTGCATTACAGGGTTCAAGAACATATCCTTTGGCCATGTAAACATGTTGAGCTTTTGCAAACCATCTCTATTATGTCAACTTGAATGCAGTGATGCGGCCTTTCTAATGGTTCCTAATGTCCTCTCGTTTAGTTCTCTTCACTCTATGAGAGCCCTTATAAGATGGAAGCATTGTTGACCAATCATTGACATTTAAAGTCAACGGCTTCCAAACCCAATCATCTTTTATGTTATGAAATATACAAGATTAAGTAATAGTGTAAGTCGGGTGTCAAGAAGAAGCCATTAAAGCTTGAAGAGTAGAAAAAAATAGCAAAAATAGTGTTTGAGAGAAATGGCAAGTATTGTAATGTGAGAAGAATTAAAATTGCCAAAAAGGGATAGTTAATACACCCTACTTTTGTGGACCTCATGCAAAAAGAGATTTATTCTACCCTTGAAACTAACTACTTCACCTCGTTTTCAGTGTATTTTGGCTAAATTAGAGAAAGACGGCCCTTTTGAATTTGAAAATATGCCCAAAACCTCCAACATAGAGGAGACAAGAATGTCGTATTTTTGTGCTCATGGCAACTTGTTATTTGTCAGTTCCTTAATCAAAAAATTAAGATAGGGCCTTTTTTAAAGACTTTTTGACCCTAATGAATTTTTCATGGTTTGGCTTCCTAAAGCCTAAAGTTTATCATAACACTTTCTTGAAAGCCAAATCATTGGAGCAAGCAATTGAAGCTAGTTAGCCTCACAAATAAAAAATCCAGTCAATTATATAATTAAAGAGAAATTGAAATAATAAGCCATCAAATAATGACCCATAAATTGGAAGGCATACATGGGCCTTGCAAGGCAGTGGCCGCATGGGTGTCCAAGTGGCGCGGATAGGGAAGACCTTACATTGGGGGTGGGTGGTCTTTTGTCAATGTTCAATCATTTGTATGGGTGCCTTAGTGTGTGTACAATGTATATATATCATTATATATATACATATATAATCTAGACAGCTATATAATTAACAAAAAAATAAAATAATAAGTCATCAAATAATGACTCAAATAATGACCCATAAATTGGAAGGCATACATGGATACCAAGGGAATTTATCTCCTATGATTCAAGCAATTTTGGGGTCTATTGTCATGACACTCGGTCTTTGTCCTTTCATGTGATGTTTCCACTCTGTGTAGAACTCCTCCGCCGCTATTGTGGCTTTAACATATCTCAAGTAATATTCATCACTTTCTAAAATGGGAGGGTTCTGACTACTAAGCTCATGTGATTTCTAGCACATTCTCATTGGGGCCAACAGCTTTTGTAATAATTGCAACTTGTAATTGGAGACCAGGTTTAAATCTTGATCCAAGGAAATGTTAGCTTTCATATCTTGTAAATCATCCCAAAGATCATATTGTGTCTCCATTCTTGTCTATCCATGCTGGGCTTCTTCATCATAGGCCACCTAGAGAGACGATAGTTTCCTTCTTGAACCATGTTGATCAGGACCACCATCTCAGTTAGAACTTTTATGTTGCTCTCTTGTTGGCAACCGAACCTGTTACTCCTTTACAGGGAGCTCCATCATAATTTCTTCAATATCCTAAGCAATTGCATCAGCTTATGCTACATCAGCTTGGTTAGGAGACTGTTGTCTACCTTGAACTATCTCAAGAATCTTGTTATCCCCTTGGGCTTCATGCATCATCTTGGTGATATTCTCCCATACTTGATTCTACTCCTTTCATCCAACGAGGTTTCTCTTATCCTTAGGGAATTCTACAAACTCCATTAATCCTAAAGCACCCAATGAGTTTGGCATAGGTTTATCTCTATGTAGTGGGGCTTTCACTCTGCCACCGTCAAGAGCACTCTAGAGCTCAACCAATAACCATTATGCCATGCGTAAAACACAAATACATGGTCGGGGTGTGTCACTCACCTCATGAATGCTCATGCTTAGGATTCTCATAGGTAGCTTTGTAAGAGCATGCAAGAGCCCAATCTGCTGCCGTCTCGCCACACCATCCTCATGGCTCAATCTCCATGCCATTTTGAGAATTGTGCAACCTTGAGCACAAGGTAGAGGCAAGGAGTGAGTAGGAGAGCATCACGCCATATGGCAAAGTCACAATATTCTATAAAGCATGTAAATCAAATGTTGTACTCTACCTATATAAAAAGGGTCATTTTCACATAATGAAGCACACAAGCACTTATCTCAAGTTTCTCTATGAGTCCAAGTCAATCTATCTTGGAACGTAACTAGCTTTAGTGAATTTTAATTAGTACACACATACACTCACCATGAGAAACCATAGGTACCATCCACCTTAGCATTTTCATCATCACCATCACTCACATAGTGATCTCTCCATTATCATAACCACCATGCACATATAGCCATGAGGTGCCATGGTTTCTTAATATGGTATTAGAGCATCCCCTTTGTCCATAGCTTCTTCATTTCAAGCTTAGAATACTCATTTATATCTCATATTAGCATTTCATTAGCTTAATCATCTTATTATGCCCCTTAATTGGAACTTTATCTTTGCTCATATTAGAGTAGAGTTTTCTATTTCTTGCTTGTAGAAAATCATTAGAGAATGGAACCTTTAGTTTTTTGGTTCTCTCCATAATTAGAGTTTTTTTGTCATCTACATCTTCTCACAAACTAGAGAGACAAAAAGACATATCTTCATGCGGTTGGTATTGGCTGTGCTGTAACACAACAATAGTAAAGGCTTGTGGAATCTATTATAAGTACACAACAATTTGATTAGAAATACTAGACATAGCTAGCAATTTTAAGACATGAAGCATATATAACAACTAGAGAGACAAAAAAGACATATCTTCATGTGGTTGGTATTAGCTATGCTGTAACACAGCAATAGTAAAGGCTTGTGGAATCTACAATTTGATCAGAAATACTAGACATAGCTAGCAATTTTAAGACATGAAGCATATATAAGTGACTCCTTAAGAAAAGGCAGTAGTACGGTTGTAGAGTAAAGAGAAGCGACTTTGTAATGCATGCTAACTTTTAACATAGTTGAGGAATGCCATAAAGTAGCTTGAGAGAGAGAGAGAGAGAGAGAGAGAGAGAGAGAGAGAGAGAGAGAGAGAGAGAGAAAGAGCAAGAATATTTTGTTTGCCTCAAGGGTCTGTAACAAGGTGGCTCCCTCAAGTCTGTCTACCAATGAAAGATTTGGTAGTGCATGATGGTGAATGAGCATAGAAGATAAGTTTAAAAAATAAAATAAAATGTGGTGTAACAAGTCCTCCATATAAGGGCTATTTGCATGGGACTCATTTTCATCATGTTTTTTTTAATCATTTACATCTCTTGATTTCGCATCGCATTACACCACTAAAAGTTTATAAGCGATTAGACACTGCCTAGAAGTGGGTAATACTATCACACATCGCAAGCATGCACATGGAAAAGCTTCCAGGGGAAGGGTCACACTAGGCACATCACACATGGGTACATGAGTATCCATACACGTCAAAAGCATATCAAAGGTGCACTAAACACTCTTTTAAGCATGCTTAAAACTCATATGCATGAGGTGACTGCATCAAAAGCATGACACCCACATACAAAGAATAAATGGAACTTAAGAGAAATATGAAGCAAAGCACCAAGAACAAGTATCAAGTGGAAACAAGATTTATGAGGTCTACATCAAAAGCTCAAGAACTACTGCAAAGATATAAATAAACAAAGAGCCCAAAGGTGGATACTCTAGAAAGCTAGGATGACAAGGATGAGCAAGACAAAGTAAGCAATGAAATCCAGCACTACCGTCAAGGCACCAAGGGGGAGTGTTGAGAATTGTGGTGTCTTGAGCAAGGTAGAGATAGGGAGCGAATAGAAGAGCGTCAAGCCATGTGGCAAAGTCATAATATCTCATAGAGTGTGTAAAGGAAATGTTGTAATCCACCCATATAAAAGGTGTCATTTTCAAGCATTGAAGCACACAAGAACTTATCTCAAGTATCCACAGTAAATGCCCAATATATAATCGTAAATGTCATCTTGTTGACTCTACCACTACGAGTTTATTTGCTATTTACATTTGCTACTTGAGAGTGAGAAAGGTTTAATAGAAGGAGATGAGGAAAGGTCGGAGGAACCTTCAAGAGAAGAAGATGATGAGATTCATGAGGTTGTTGAGGAGATAAACTTGGCTGCCGCGCAGAGAGGGAACGCAGTGAGATCATTTTGATATTGGTGCCCTCAGAAGAGAAGACACCCAAGTTGTTACAGCTACCTACTGCTGTGATGAGGAGCCCGCTATGATAGAGGAAACAGAGAGCATTCCAACCTCAGTCTTCCTTGTGTTTCCAATAGGTGACCACCAATATGTCCTTCTAACAGATATTCAAGAATTGTTTGACATCAGGGAGGACTACTATCTCGCCATCATCACATAGAATCTTGAAGAAGATGATATCGTCGATCCAAGCGTTGGATACGTATCCTCTACTGGATTCAAATGTCAAGGACAATGAGTACCATACTCGTGCTCAGATATTATCAATGATGTATAAGGATGCTCATCACACTATGAAGCCAACCTTACCACCACTGAAGAGGAATTTCAAGATAAAGACTCAATACTCCACAATGGAAAGAGGATTCTTCAACTATCCAAGATGCCAAGTCATCAATCAACTTATGGACAAATGATTTACTTGTTAATGATGAGGCTCAGAAGGTCTGATTATAATAATTTTAAATATTGTGATGAAGTTGCATATTGCATTTATTTTGTGTTGACTTATGGACAACTTTGTTTTGTATAACTGGTGGTTTGTGATGATGATTGTCTCATGTGCGCCTGAGGATGACAAGTGGGAGGACTCGAAAAGGACTCAACGTTGGGAGAGTACATTAAGTGGGTTAGATTTCCAGAGGTCATTATCTTCCCCACAAAAAGTTTTCAAAGGATAAAGCTAAATTCCCATTGTTTGCAATCAAAACATTACCTAGATGTCTTGGGGGATACCCCGTTAGGTGGAAAGACAAAATCATGCTTTTGGAGAAGTGGGCACCGGTACGAACCTTCGCGTAGGGCCCCGGAGTGTATGCTCTAAGGATAAAATATTACTTAGCCTACATTGTATATGGATTAACATGTGGGATTAAGGATCCCAAGATGCTAAGTAAATATGGCAAAAGGGAGCTTCACGCACTAGAGGATGCTAGTCAATAGGATTAGGAGTAGCAGTAGACTCCCATCCTTGTAAAAAATTGGTTTTTTAATGTAATACAATGACACTTCTAGAGTACTGGCCTTTTGATTTGGCTCTATGATATCCAGGTTTTTGATGTCTAAAAGTTTGAAAGTATCCATGGGAGGTGCTGAATATAGAGAAGCATAAATTGAAACGAATCAAAATTTTATTCAAGTCTCACTGATTTATAATTTTCAATATCTAAAGCATTAAGCCCTTTGAATTTAATGTGATCTATCGGCTTTCGCTTCTTTCTCCTCTATCCTAACTGCAATCCTCCTATACCACCACATGAGTAATTGCCAATGCACTGACTTCATGGATTCCACCACCAAATGCGAGGTGGCCTTCTGAAACCCACAACGAGCCAATGTGAGTGCTCCATGCCTTGGGTCGACTAGATAGCTAAGCTTCCATGATTTGCAAAGTAGTGCCCACCATGAGCCTCCAAAATGTTGTGGAATAAAGGTGACAATAACATATACGCATTGGTTATTTTTAATAAGAATCGCTAAACAACATACGAACATACAAAATTGGGGATCTTACCATATAATGTGTTATGCTACTTGATGTCTGCGTCCACCACCATGTACTTATAAAACGTAGTCATAGCTTCTTTAAAGTCATTGTTGGCATCTTCTTCGTTGAATGTCACTTATTGTAGAAGGGTAGCAACCTTATCAAAGGCAATCCATACATTAACCTTATCAAAGGCAATCCATACATTAACCTTTGCAATTCTAGTCTCACCATTATCACTACAATCCAAGACAACCATGTGTAACTTCCTCCATGCCTCATACTTCCATGGTTGAAGAACTAATAAATGCCCTCCATGATTCAGTGGTGGTGACAAAAACTTTCTAGTCTTGGCTCCACCAATACTTGGTTTTTGCATGGCACATTTCCACTTGTACCCGACCTCTTCTCATCTTTCTTGATTTCCACTTTTCCTTTGTGTAGACCCATACATGAAAGAACCTCCTCCAGTCTCTTACACACTGCTTGGGCCTCTAACGTTGGTTGCATCTTATATGCAAAACATATATATTCATAAACCAATTTTTTCACAATTCTATAGATGGCATGTAGTGTACAAGGATGGACTCGTGTTAAATGAATGTCCTACTTTAGATTCACCCTAAATATTGTCGTGCCATCCCATATGAATTGATCGCGAGTCAGTGCACCATCCTTCCTAGGATCCATCCTAACCATTGTTCTACCATCCCATATGAATTGATTGCGTGAGTTGGTGCACCATCCTTCCCAGTATTCATATTCCATGCCTTTTTTCCATTCTTTTCCTTTTTCCTTAAGGACATGTAATACAAGCAAGAAAACTCTCCATTTACAGCATTTGAGACACCAAACATGCACTTTAGTGTCTTTAGATCACCTACAAGATGCCATTCTACTGAGTAGTCTCCAAAACCATCCACATGTAGAATTTTACCTGCTTTTTGACGTTGACCCATAGTAGGAATCTTTGTTAGATTGAAAAACATCTTTAGGATCTCATGGTCCTCTTTTGGAACCTCAAATGCTGTGAGCCACCAAATTTCGTTTTCAGATTGAAAACTGAAGTACTGAGGAAACATTGCAAATGAATGCATAGATAAATGTGAGGTATTATTTTCAAAGATGGGTTTCCATGGTAGTCAAGTTCACCTAAGGAAAGACCCTAATCTTTCTGGTAAGACATGTGATGTTCTTGCAGTGGTATAAGTGGGAGGATCAAAGGTTAGAAGATTTTTGAGCAATCATGATAAAAAATAGGTGAATGCCATGTGGGAATGTTGGAAAGAGCTTTTCCAACTAACAACAAATGTAGCAAGTAATCCATAGGTAGCCTTGAGGGGTTCACCTCAAAAATTTTAAGTGTACCACATGCGATCAAAAGGAGAGGTATTTTAATTCAAATTTTGGAAAAATTTTAATAGGATTACAATAACAGGAGGGGTATTTTAATTCAACTTCAAAAAAAATCTGTTAGTTCATAAGTAAAGAGGGGTGGTTTTATTGGGGGAAAATTTTTAGTTAAGGGGTATTTTAAATGCCCCTTGAACGCTCGTGATACATATGATAGAAGTGCACCCCCCGAGCAGGTAGCAAACAAGATAATGGAAGTGTGGATGTGACTTGATGAATTTCTCAAGCTTCTAAGAAAACAAAAAACAATAGTAACATATGCACATGATTTTAAAGAAGCAATCACAAATCTTATTTTAAATGCCCCTTGAACGCTCGTGATACATATGATAGAAGTGCACCCCCCGAGCAGGTAGCAAACAAGATAATGGAAGTGTGGATGTGACTTGATGAATTTCTCAAGCTTCTAAGAAAACAAAAAACAATAGTAACATATGCACATGATTTTAAAGAAGCAATCACAAATCTTATTCAAGAAATCAAGCTGGCATGGGGAGAAAAAGATATCACATATTATTTGGTAAGAAAAAAATCCTTTGCATGCTTTTTTTTTTCAACCATTTTTTTTGTATGAAACAAACATGGCTAATATACAATATTGTTACACATGCAGCATATTCTTTATATTCATGGGCCATTATTTGCTAAGAACCAAGGACCATTTGCTACTTGGAGTACTCGAGGCATGGGAAAATCACATTATCAAGCACACACATCATTTTTTAGGAGTACAAGAGGCATGGAGGAGGACAGACAAGGAGCAATGCATTAAAAGAGCTATTCAATTGGTTTTTTAGAAGACAACTTCAAAAAATGATAGGATGAATTCAGTAGGAGAAACAATGCTAGTTTTGAACATATATATATATTGGCAAAATAAATTATATGTACAAGCTCTTGCATAAAAGCAATTCTGAATAGAAATTACTTCTTGAGTTTTTTTACATTTTTGTCTTGAGGCATATCTCCTCTATACCTTATAAATTTCTTCCTACTATATCCACCAAGAAGGTTGACATCTTTCTTATTATTTGTAATAGCATAAGATGAATAGCACAAAAATATCCAGCCCTTGAGGCCCGAAACCCAGGACCATATCCAAAAACTTTGACTGCAGTTGTCTTCTTCAATTGCATTACTTTGTTTGCATTAAACTAGACATGTTGGGGGGAGTATCCAATCAACCTTGATAGAACTTTAGGGGCTAACATTGGTACATCTGGATTATCTGACAAGACATTGTGAGAAACAATGAAAACCTCCTTGTCCATATGTGGCAAACAGTGGGCAAGGGCAGAGTCTTTTTTGCTGGCATCCTTTTCTATAGCTCGCCTTGAACCCATTCCTCTACCCAAGAAGTTGTCTTCATCTGCAATTTCAATCTACACAATAATAGCTCGCCTTGAACCCATTCCTCTACCCAAGAAGTTGTCTTCATCTGCAATTTCAATCTACACAATAAACAAATAGAGTCATTTTAACATTTAACAAAGGAAAACAATCTATAATTTCAACCAGCACAAGGACAAGAATGCCCAATTGATCCAACCAAAAGTTGACTCACTTTTTGATTTTCCTCTTCTTCAAGAACTTTATTTCTCTCCATAAATTTATGGAGCCATACTCCTCTTCTATTGGCTCAGAAACCTGTTGCTTGTATCTCCCAAAATCAACAACCTCCGGGGTCTTAAGCCTCTGCTCAAAATCTTCATCTTTAAGATTTGGAGGTTCCTCTAAAGCCCTTCTAATGCACGGAGACAAGGAATTTGATCAATCAATAAATATTTCATCCTCCTTATGTTCATTCTCAATTTCTATGAATCCTGAGGCAACATCACAACCCTCTTGCTATAATTGACAGACAATAGTCCTCCCTAAGGTTGTAAAGTTTTTAAATATGTGAAAGCAAAATAAACTCTTTCCCATTGATATAGAAGGAGGAGAGGCTTGACAAGGTAAATGATGACTTTGAAACATCCTCCTCTAGGATAGGAGACTCTTCAATTATTGTTTCAGCTTTGAACACTGCCACATCCAAACCTGCACTCAGCTCCTTTCAATTTCCTCCTCTACTAGTTCAGCCAATTCTTCAATTTCTCCTTTCACCAAGTTACTCAAAATCAAAGCCTTCTCCTGAGATGAGGTATTCTCAACCTCTGCAAAAGTCTCCCTCATGTCAACCAAAGGTACAGGAAATAAAGGTATGCAAGAGACTTATGAATTAATATGGCAAGCTGTATTATGCACATGGCATATTTGTTGTGCTTGCATCTGACACTGAGTAAAGTTTAATGATTTAAACTTTCTTGTGACCTTCCCCCTATCTGCCTAGCTTTGTCCTATCAAAGAAAAATGAACATACTCAAATTCATTCACTTTGATTATTTGACCCTCACACTGAAGTTGAAATTTGGCCCACTCTTTAGAAATGAACTCCTTAAAGTGATAAAGAATAGCTTCTAAATCAAACTCTGTATTGAAAATTTCTCTTGCAACATTAACGAAACCTAATTCACATCCCCCCTTGAGCATGAAGTCAAGGAGCCTTTCACCAAGTGTTTCATCTAAGATCTCACATAGACCTATTGCTGAAGTACCTTCATGCTGCTCCATAGTATCGAGAAGGACCTTGCCAAACAACGTGCTAGGATGGGGTTTGGTTGAAACAAAATGGTCAAATTTGTGGTGTTTGGTTGAAGTAGAATGTTTGACTACATGGCATGAAATAATGTTGTCTGCTGCTGCTGGCTATGGCAGAATGTCTCTAATCGCGTCGCTTGGTAGAAGTGAGTGTTGAAAATATTTTGGAAAATGTGGAAAATAAGAGCGCATTTTCTTTTATATGATACTGCCACATGTCACGACTATTGGAGCCCATCCATGTGATGAATGGGAGCTTGCCATGTGTCACAACCCTTAGAGCCATGTGACAAATACCAACTTGTTGCCACATGTCATGGACGTTGGAGAACACATGTGTCTTCTTTTCTTATAAAACCAAAATTCTACACTTTTCCTCATTTTCATTGTTCATTGTGACCCTTCAACGTTGATTATCTCCTTAACCAAACACCTCTACTTCTGGTTCTTTTTCTACTTTTATGGTCAACCAAACAACGCGAGGATAGCCATTATTCTATATTCCAGCATGCCCTATTCATGCCATTCCGGGATGGGTGTGGAGCTGGGGTAAGTCATATAATGATGTCTCTTACCCATCTACTAATCGCTATGCAAATTGGTTTAGCTTCCAATCTCCTATTAGATTTAATGGTGTTATTGTATTATTTTTTGGTATTATAGTGCATCATCGCATCACTTACAAGCATGTGGAATCACTCAGCACAAGGCAGTGTGTCCTATCTCCATCAACAAAACGACACGTTTAGGGCCTTTTCTCTATCCTCCAACACTTCTTTTTCATGTCGTTTTGTATATGTGTAAGATGCTAACGATTGTAAACCATGGCAAGGAGAGCCTCCTCTCTATTTTCCCTTAACCAAACGGTGCGAGGAGAGACTCTTCTCTTTTCTCCAACTCTTCTATTTCACGCCATTCGGTATATGTTGTGAAGACCAACAAAGAGTTGGATTGAGAGCATTTTGGTGTGATGGTTAGAACTAAGCAAACAATACGAAGAGCTAGCCTAAGCCCCGATGTTGCTTCCAAGGCAGCAAAGTAAGCCATCTGGGAAGAAAGTAGCAAGAAATCAAGTTGCAATTCAGAAGAAGAAAGTTAAATCTCGGATTCACTACTAGCTCAAATCTCTTAGGGAGATACAAGAAATCAAACTGCAATTCAAAAGAAGAAAATCAAATCTAGGATTCACTACCAACTCAAATCTCTTAGGGAGATAAGGAAAGTTCAGAAAGCCAGCAATCTTGTCATACCAAGGTCACCTTTCATGAGGATTGTGAGGGAAGTTTCAGACATACTTTGTAGGCAAATGAAGTCTTGTTTGAGTTTGTTAGATGGAAATTTTGTGATATTGCTTGTCTACAAGAGGCCTGTGAGGATTTTGTCATAGACATTTTGAATGATAGCTATATTGCAGATTCCCATGCCCACTGGGTGACTTTGATGAATAAATATTTAAGTATGGTTAGTAGGATCAGGTATAGATTTGACAAGTTTTTGTAGCCCATCCCAACTTCTGATCCCAACTTTTGATACGAAATCCTTTGATATCCTCAGCATCCGACCTACAAGGAATGTCAAGAGAGAAGCATGTCCAGGTTGAGGATGTCACTCATTTATATGAGACAAGAAAAGCTCACAGGCAGGAGGCACATGAAATCACATTGCTTTCAGAAGATGAAACCTTGAAAGAAAAAATAACAAGGCTTGGGGCCTTGAATCAGTGAGGAATCAGTAAGCAATGGGAAGAGTTCATGTTAGATGATTATCAATGTGTCAACATCTAGAGAGGAGGAATATCTCACCATCACTCCTGAAGACAAAATCATGCTTGAAGATAAAAGTCTTGAAATCACTAACTTTGTTCTCCTTTTTGGGCTTAGGTATATTGTTTGCCTACAAAGTTGTTGTTTTGGTAGATTTTAAGCTTGGTTTCTTGATTATGGTTCTTTTGTTTCAGAGCCATTATCACAAGTTTGCCAAAGGAACTGTCAGATAACCAATTTTAAAAGATCGTCTGGTCAGTTTCAAATTTTTGAAGGAGTCTGATAGTAAATTGGAGCATTTCTTCAGCAGGATGGATGTGCTATTGTGCAATATATTTATATTGCCTTATATAATTATATTACCTTATCTGCTCATTTTCCTTTACCAAGCTTTTAATGAAGGCTTTGATTATTTCTTTCTAATCATGTTTTCTTTTTTGCAGTGGTCATTGTTTAGAGTCTTATTTGGATTGACCTTCTTGGAAGGCAGGCCATATTCATGAATTCTCTAAGGGGAAGTCATGGTCAAAGAAAACTGTGAGTCATATTATTAACATTATCATTGTTTATTGAAATTTTGCCATGTTTTGTCAAAAAATGTCTTTTTTTACCAATTTCAGCCCATGCAAATCTATCATTGCATATTTGGGAAAGAGATATGAAGATATCCAAAGTGAGAATCCTTTCAAGTATTTAAGTCAGTAGGTGAGATTATTTCTAAGTATCTCCCTTTCCTTTATTTCATAATGATTCTGTTATTCAAGAAATGTTTGTCTGATAGGTACCTATTCAACCAAATTCCTTATCTTGTGGATGGAGAGTTATTGCCAATGCTTGGAGATTTCTTGAAATGAAATACAAAATGCCTACATTCACTGTAAGTTTGTAGTACCTTTGTGCTCTTCATTTTGGCTTTAATTTTAGTTTCTAATTAAATGTTTTTTGCACTTTCTAGATGCATGACTATCCAGAGTCATGGGTTTGGTGGGTCAGGGGAAAATACATTTCTTGCATTGTTGTGAAAGTAATTACTCCCTACTATGACACCCAGATTCCCCACTTCCAGAATAAAAAGAGAAGACCCAAAAATCAAAGAAGATAAAGAAGAAAGGTAGCAGTAAGTGGATGCCCATGTATTCTCCCATAAAGCATGATAAAAAATTACCCAAGAAGCCCTCCTCTAGCACACTCGAAAGGACAAATGTATACCTCTGAAGTCAAAAAATACTTCCTCTAAAATAAAAAAGAAGAATATATCAGAGGCCAGGGGAAGCTCCAAGTGCTAGAATCAAGTAAATTCTGGAGCCACTGAAGATGATGGACAGGTGGAGGGGGGGTCTCAATCATCCAAAGCTGCAAATCAACAAGTTGAAGAACCTACAAATGCCCTAGTTGTAGAGCCTTCATGTGAAGAGGCCCAAAAGTCCACAGCTCTGCAGATCAACAGACTAAGGAGGCCCAATGATTTTGTCTATAAGCCCATTACACATGCTCCCTATGAGGCCTTTTTGAGTTATCCCAATGTAAAATATTTCCATTTTATGGAACTTATCCCAATGTAACATCTTGTTATGAAAATAGAAAACATATTTTTGCAAAATGAAAAATAATTTTTTGTGATGTTGTCTTGTCACTGTACCATTTTCTATCAGATAACATAATTAAGATAACACTTGAATTTCAAGACACACAAATACATGCTTAGAGTTGAGAAAAAAATGATGTCTATATTCATCAATTCTCTTCATTTCTTCTCATTTTGATAATGGCTCAAAGGCTACTACAATATTTGGGGCCATACAAGAGGTTGATTTTTCAACCCTCTTTCCAATGGCATCATCATTGATCTTGAACCTATAGCTAGAGTTTATACAAGCAAGAAACTCAAGTGAATCTCTTATATCTTTTAAGGTCCAGTTAGCATTAACAACTAGTTGTCTAGGTTCTTGAAAAGGGGAAACCTTGATCTCTATTTCAAACTCTGTGGATAATTTTCTTTAGAGTTAAGGGGGATCCAGCTGCCAAGACTTTGCCTCCACCTCCTATAAACATACCCTAAAACCTTGATCTCTATTTCAAACTCTGGATAATTTTCTTCAGAGTCAAGGGGGATCCAGCTGCCAAGACTTTGCCTCCACATCCTATAAACATACCCTAAAACCAAGGATTGATGAGCTATTTGGTATGAGAGAGCCAATGAATTGTGACTTGCCTTACACCTTATAGTGTCACCTAGATGAAAACTTTCCCTTGATTTCCACATGTCTCCAAGAACAGAGTCCAAATCGTCAGCCAACCTTCTATTTAGCCACATAGTCATTGTTCTTTGCAACACCAAGGACCTAAAACAAGAAACAACACATGAAGAGGAACAAAACATGAGAGCCTTATTCTCCTTGAGATCCTTTTCTGGTGTCATTGCCTTTTGGTTGTCCTATGTAATTTTGTTACTAAAGCTTAAAATTATTGATGTATTTGGGATCTCCAACTGAGTGAATTCAAAAGAGGAATGGGTAGATCTTCAAGCTCTCCATATGAACCTGATCTAGATGGAACTTTATATTTTGCAAAGTAGACAAACAAACCATTCTTGTTGAAAAAAGATGATGGTTGTTGATGATATAGAATATACGAAACTGAATGGCTTGAAATGTGCCACTTAAGCTCTCCATAGGTTGCCATTCAACACATGTTGATGGAAACACGCCTACAAATCAAATAGCTACATGTTTATTATTTACTAGGCAATAACAATACATATTAAAATATGAGATTATATCACAAAACTTACGGTGTGAATGCATAGATGGTTGCATTGTAGGGTTCAAGAACATATCCTTGGCCATGTAAACATGTTGAGCTTTTGTAAACCGTCTCTATTATGTCAACTTGAATGCAGTGATGCGGCCTTTCTAATGGTTTCTAATGTCCTCTCATTTAGTTCTCTTCACTCTATGAGAGCGCTTATAAGATGGAAGCATTGTTGACCAATCATTGACATTTAAAGTCAACGGCTTCCAAACCCCATTGTCTTTTATGTTTTGAAATATACAAGATTAAGTAATAGTGTAAGTAGGGTGTCAAGAAGAAGCCATTCAAGCTTGAAGAGTAGAAGAAAAATAGCGAAAATAGTGTTTGAGAGAAATGGCAGGTATTGTAATGTGAGAGGAATTAAAATTGCCAAAAAGGGATAGTTAATACACCCTACTTTTGCGGACCTCATGCAAAAAGAGATTTATTCTACCCTTGAGACTAACTACTTCACCTCGTTTTCAGTGTATTTTGGCTAAATTAGAGAAAGATGACCCTTTTGAATTTGAAAATAAGCCCAAAACCTCCAAGATAGAGGAGACAAGAATGTCATATTTTTGTGCTCATGGCAACTTGTTATTTTGTCAATTCCTTAAACAAAAAATTAAGATAGGGCCTTTTTGACCCTAATGAATTTTTCATGGTTTGGCTTCCTAAAGCCTAAAGTTTATCATAACACTTTCTTAAAAGCCAAATCATTGGAGCAAGCAATTGAAGCTAGTTAGCCTCACAAATAAAAAATCCAATCAATTATATAATTCAAGAGAAATAATAAGCCATCAAATAATGACCCATAAATTGGAAGGCATACATGGGCCCTGCAATGCAGTGGCCACATGGGTGTCCAAGTGGTGGTTAGGGAAGACCTTACATTAGGGGTGGGTGGTCTTTTGTCAATGTACAATCATTTGTATGGGTGCCTTAGTGTGTGTACGATGTATGTATATAATTATATATATACATATATGATCTAGATAGCTATATAATTAAGGGAAAAATAAAATAATAAGTCATCAAATAATGACTC
This sequence comes from Cibotium barometz, assembly GCF_041138505.1. Lineage (NCBI taxonomy): Eukaryota > Viridiplantae > Streptophyta > Polypodiopsida > Cyatheales > Cibotiaceae > Cibotium > Cibotium barometz. The sequence goes on from NC_141110.1 coordinate 31,017,719, forward strand.
AAATAATGACCCATAAATTGGAAGGCATACGTGGATACCAAGGGAATTTATCTCCTATGATTCAAGCAATTTTGGGGTCTATTGTCATGACACTCGGTCTTTGTCCTTTCATGTGATGTTTCCACTCTATGTAGAACTCCTCCACCGCTATTGTGGCTTTAACATATCTCAAGTAATATTAATAACTTTCTAAAATAGGAGGGTTCTGACTACTAAGCTCATGTGATTTCTAGCACATTCTCATAGGGGCCAATAGCTTCTGTAATAATTACAACTTGTAATTGGAGAACAGGTTTAAAGCTTGATCCAAGGAAATGTTAGCTTTCATATCTTGTAAATCATCCCAAAGATCATATTGTGTCTCCATTCTTGTCTATCCATGCTAGGCTTCTTCATCATAGGCCACCTAGAGAGACGATAGTTTCCTTCTTGAACCATGGAAACTTTATGAGCAAAAGACTTCACTCATGGAAACTGCCTCAAAGTGTGCTTGTTTAAGTCTCTTTATATGGGGGGAAGGTGTCCTTAACTGTAAGACAAGGAGAGAAGGGGGAAGCAAGGGGAGACAACAAGGTAGCTAAGGGCACTCCTCCCCTAAGTCTATTCACACAAGAGGGAGAAGAGTTTAGGACACCCCTCCCTTAAGGGTTGCCTGTAGCCTACCTACTACTACAGAAAGGAATATGAGGGGGGTTTGACTTACCTATAGAGTAGTCTCAGGGAGCTTCCTGCCCAGAGGAGTGGCTGTAGTAGAGGGGGTACTAGGGGCTGTATATAGGCTTGGGGAAGGAGAGAGAGGGGGTGTATATAGGCTTGGGAAAGGAGAGAGAGGGGGTGTATATAGGCTTGGGGAAGGAGAGAGAGGGGGTGAAAGGATGGTGTACGTGCAAGTACGCCAGTGTACAGTTGTATGAGTAGCCGATTTGAGGTCACATGTGTAGGCAAGTCGATGTACAGATGCATGAGCAGCCAGGCTTGTGGTCGCATGCATGGCCAGGCCAGTGGATGATTGCATGAGCACCCAGAACTGTGGTCGCATGTGTGGCAAGACTAGTGTACAGTTGTATGAGCCTGGTGAACCCATGGGCCTTGCACGGTAGTGGCCGCATGGGTGTCCATGTGTGGCGGTTAGGGAAGACCTTATGTTTGGGGCAAGTGGTATGTTTTCAATTTATCATCATTTGTATGGGTAACCTAGTGTGTGTATAGTGTATAAATATATATATATATACATACATACATATATATATATATATACATACATACATACATATATATATATATACATACATACATATATATATATATATATATATATATATATATGTGTGTGTGTGTGTGTGTGTGTGTGTGTACAGTGTATAAATATAATTACATATATACATACATATACATCCTACATACATGTCATCAACAAGCGTAAGGTAAGCAAGAGCATTAAAATACAATTAGACGTAGAAAAGAGAATGGTTTAGGCAACACATTACCTCGGCAGATTGAGTCCCCAAAACAGACTCATCCAAGCGTAGACCTCGCGTACACAACCTCGCGTACACATCCATGCCCATAATTGCGGATGGGGGCTCTATACCCATAGTCGTATTTCTCCTTTGTCGGGTCATGCCCAACAACCTCCCTCTACAAAAAACAATTAAGAAAATATACAATTATTTCAAGAAAATAATATAGTATAAAACGAAATGAAAGGAGAGAAGAAATGATACTTAGGAAACTAGCAAGAAAGGAGGATTTCCTGCCGGAGCCGAAGTGCGAAGCCCCTCGCTTCCGTAGTTAGGAAGCACTCGCCACCGCTTGTTGTTGAAAAGAACCTGGGTGCTTTCTAACAAAATCGCGTGCATGCCTCCACTCCTTGACTGTACAATGCTAGGCTTCTCCAAATTATTTTTCGTTGCTCTCTTGATATTTGTTCTCCTATTAGAGAGCAAAAGCTTGATGCGCCACTTCATCCACTCCTCAGAGAAGCACAAACCCGCATGTCGCACACGGGGAAATCTGACTTAAGCACATTGATAATATATTGCTTAGAAAGTTCATCTTGTGCTTTCCACTTTTTGAAGGCTATCACAAACTCCACGTTCACAATTACATGCATACGATTCATGACTTGCTTTCCTCGTGCATCCTGCTTTCTCACAAAATTGCGTGCATGCCTCCACTCCTCGACTGTACAACGCTAGGCTTCTCCAAATTATTTTTCGTTGCTCTCTTGATATTTGTTCTCCTATTAGAGAGCAAAAGCTTGATGCGCCACTTCATCCACTCCTCGGAGAAGCACAAACCCGCATGTCGCACGGGGAACTCTGACTTAAGCACATTGATAATATATTGCTTAGAAAGTTCATCTTGTGCTTTCCACTTTTTGAAGGCTATCACAAACTCCACGTTCACAATTACATGCATATGATTCATGACTTGCTTTCCTCGTGCATCCATCACGAGGGCACCATCGCGCATCCATGGTGTATGGTAGGAGAGGCATGGATGGAACGGTGGAATGGGTCTCGTAGGGGCTGGCTCATAATGTGTAGATAATGTGCCCCCTGTTGTGGGGAGATGCATCGAGAGACCTCTAGTGCTACTTTTGCCAAAGCAAAAGCAGCCCCCTCGGCTAACACGTCTACCACCCCCCCAGACTCCCTAGTACGTCGTCATCGATGTCGTGGTGATGAAAGACAGACGTGAGGGAGCGAGGGTGGGTCTAGTAGAGGAAGGTGGTGTAGGCTCATCACAATCATATCGTGATAGGCCTACACCACTTGGCCCCGCGCCTATCAAAGGCGTGGCCTATCTTAACTGAGCAAGTGGGGTAGATTACTCCCATGACATCAACTGGTGGGCCAAGTGGGGTAGTCTGTCCCCATGGCGTCGCCGACTGGCAGCTCGCCTTCATATAAGATTAAAATATAAGACAAATAGAATGCATAAAAGATTAACTTTGTGTATGTGAAAAGGTTTGATAGAACAATACCTGTGACTGTGTAAATTGCGACCAAGTTTGCTGCCCATATCGTTCATTTATAATGGACAACAAATTAGCCACATCAGGATCTTGTCGGGTTGATCAACATTGCTGCTACATACATGCATAGGCAACAAAACACGATTTCTCTAACCCAAGCCATACTTAAAGGTTAGACAAAGAATACAACATGTGATATTAGAACATTGTTAAGACCTCCTACAATACTTCTTAGACAAGCAGGGTGGACAATGCCCCTTTCGCATGATAGCTTTTGAGGACTTTCCACAGGCTCCTGACTATTAAAGCCAAAGGTAACTCCTCTTTAGCAAGAGAAGGATAGTGAGAAGATCGAGGGCTCCCCATCCACTATAAGCACCTACTCGCAGCGGATAACCACTCCTAACCTGACATAAGCAGCATTCTAGATGGCATATAACAATGACCCAATAATCTATACATAGCCCATATGCATAAGCCGTATATATAGACCATATGCTTACGGCCTATGCATATGGCATATGACCTATGGATAGGCCTATGCATAAGCCCTATGCATACACCACATGCATACGGCCTATGCATAAGGTTTATGCCCCAAATATCTTTGCATAGCTCATATGCATAAGCCGTATATATAGGCCGTATGCATACGGCCTATGCATATGGCATATGAACTATGGATATGAACTTTCTACTCTAGCTATTGCCTCTCCAACCAAACCCCATTGCTTATGGAAAGATTCTAACCAAGTCCATTGCTAAACTTGTGGAGCCCATGCACTCCGCCATCCCCAAGGCACTCCTAAAACCTCATCTCCCTTTGCTGGTGCCTCACATGGACCCTAAACCACTTGTGCACACTATAGGTGCCCCTACAGGGAAACCACCTCTTTTGTGTTTCCTATGCCATGAACCTCATAGAGTGGCGGAATTCCCTCAAAAGAAACGTCTGCCAATGCAACCCCAATGTCATGGCTGTGGAATTGACCATTACTATAAGGATTTCCCTTTGCAATCAGTTTTTTATTCCATAGTCAAAGGCATGCCATCCCTCAATGTGTTGTGTTCAACATGGGAAGATATCCACTTTCCCATTGAATGTCATCACATGGTTGCAGGCCAAGCTTGAGAAGGCTGCATCCCAAAAGAAACAAAACTCTAAGCACGTTAGTCATGGAGAAGATTGGGTTAGCATCTGCACTGGCTCCACAAAGACCACATCATCCTCCTCCGAGAGAAATGATCGTGCCGAACTCTCACTCCCCCATGCAGCCCAACAAAAACTCACCAAACGGGAAAAATGGTTGGCCACATATCCCAATGCCATCCTTGAGAAGCAACGTCTTGAGGAAGCCCAAGCACTAGCAATACTAGACTCAACTTGAACCGCCACTTGTTTTTGTAACCCTTGACCCCGTGCCTGAGTGTGTGTCGTCCCCCATTGAGCTTGCACTTCTCCGGACCACATAAGGCAGAAGCCCCCATAACACTCAAGGCCGAGGAGGATCCATTCGCCAACATGATGTTGAAAAATGAATATTTTGCCCCTCATGTGCCTCCTCATGCTCCAGTGCCTATTAAACAAATGGCCCAACCCAAATCCCATGTTCACATCAAACCACTCGATGCAAACAGTGACACAGAGTTTGACAACGACTCACGAGGTCCGCACACCAAATTTATTGAGGTATTTTATCCTCCTACGACGGCAACCAACTCTTAACCTCCACACCTATCAAATAAGGACCACATTGAACTTCCATATACTATTGTTGGTCCACCCTATGATCATGGCCCCGCCCCTCAGGAAGCTACTACTCATTAGTTGATGCGACTTGGCTAGCCTCTCAGCCTTCCTTTCCTCCCAAATCCAAATGACCATTGCAACTTTGTTAAAAGGTAGTTCAAATTTCTGGAATGACCTTCGGGATTGGATGGAACACAAACTATAGGCTTCTGTGGAGGAGGAAGCTCCATTAGATTCCTTAGACGAATCTGAGCCCCATTTGAAGGGACCTCGGGGTGTGCGCGGATGCTGTGCTGTGCGAGAGAGGAGATGAAGGAGAAGAGGAGACACAGGATGTGGGTGGGGAGACCTTAAAAAAGTGGCAACCCCCTATACACACTATAGTATATATATGTATAAGAAGGTACAATCATCAGTGTTGGGCGCCCGCCCAAGGCATGGGCGGCTGGGCAAAGGCAATGCGCCTCTGACCCCAACAACCTCCCACTCAGAGGTGAATGTGCCGTTGAATAAGAGAACCTAGTCTAATGACTAATGTACAAGACTGATGAGTGAGAACCACACTCATCCAATGCCCACAGATGGTCTATAATCGTGTTCATCCGACTGTCCTGCTCCCGTGTAAGTCCATACACCACCAGATATACCACACACATCCTGCAAGTATGTATGCAATACATGCATAACTCCCCCATGCGCTATGCCAGCATCAGTCACCGAAAGACTGATAGCAAATGCTCCCACTGCAGCAGCTGCTATATCCGGTCTCGAGATCAACATCTCGTACATGAGACCACCAAATGCTGATGCAACACTAGCTAAACCTGCTAGCCATACTGAACATGCATCAACATGAATGTCCCTGGCAATAGGCATCTCTGGTTGACTAGGCATGTCAACCCCATGCATCTCCTGAGTGTCTACAAAAGACGCATAATCCTGCTGTGCAACCTCAGAGCAAGCCTGCTGCTCTAGGTGTCTAGTCAAAGACAAATCCTGCACAACAAAATCCTCATGCTCACTGTCAAACATAGTGAGGAATGACTGCATAATAGATGACTCTGGGATGGTCGTCACCTCCCTGACATCCATCAGGACGATTGGATTCACATGTCCTGAGATAACCATGAGCATATCAAAGTCAGACTGTGTCACAGATGCCGCATCAACATCTATACTAGCAGTCAAGTCAATCCTGTCAATCTGTGTTTGTGGGGAGCAGACCCGCTCTACCTCTGTATGCACAAACTCTGACAAAACTACTGTGTCTCACTAGAGCAATCCCGCTCTACCTCTGCACCTGAAGATATATCCTGCACAGCATCCTGCTCAATCTCAAGCATCTCAAGAAATGACTACATCACAGCTAATGTCTCAGCATCCATGTCTGACGTCTCATCCTGCTGTGACTCACTAGAGCTAACCTGCTCTAACTCTCCATGCATAGACTCCTACACAACTATCTCCCGTCGTGTCTCACTAGAGCTAACCTGCTCTACCTCTGTCTCCACAGAGTCTACTGACATGTCCTGCATGGCTACATGCTCTCTCCTGAGCACTGGAGCGTACTCGCAAATGAGACACGTCTCACATATCAGTAACGCAATCGAGACTATGCCATCTCGTACGTGATCCATGTGCATAGGGTAAAGCATGCCAACCCTGGCACCTCTTGCAATGACCAGCGAACCCAAATGCATCATAAAAGATCGCTCTCGAAGTGGAATCTAGCATTCACAATCTCTGAGCTGACCAACTAAGATCAAACTCAATCTCAAGTCTGGTACATATCGCACATGTCGCAGCAAATATGATGCACCACTCGACAATGACAGTCTCACGTCTCCTGCACCAACTATGTCATACACTAAACCATCAAACAAGTGCACACTACCAAGCATTCCGCTAGAATAGCTACAATACCACTCACGACATGACGTGACATGAAACGTAGCATCCGCATCTAGCAACCACTACGAAGGAAGTGCATGATCCTCATGCATAACAACATCTAGTGCATAACTCGAAGCAAATGTGACATCGGCATCACTCGTGTACTCAGACACTGCATCTGCTCCCTCAACTGAGCTAACTGCATCTCTGAGACAACCATGTCAACTGAGCTAACTGCATCTCTGAGACAACCATGTCTCCTGCGCTGTTGCATACGACGAAAACAATGCCATCGACAAATGTGCCCTGAATGACCACAATGCCATGTAACCTGTTGTATACGTGAATGCCTCTGTCTCACATGAGTCCTGGATGACTCAGATCCATCATACATCTCATGTAATCTCTGCCACAATGCTCTCGTAGTCGTCTCATGCATAACAAGAGCAAAAATAGACTCCACAAGGAACAAGCAGATCATAGATAATGCCAGCTTATCTAGCTCCTGCCACTGATCGTGAGACATACTAGAATGTCTACCTGCATCACCACTCAATGGTCCATGCAACCCTTGCTGTGTCAATGCATCAAGCATACACTCTCGCCACGCCGCAAAGTCTGACCCATCAAACATGCGCATTTGTGAGAGGTCAGAATCTGATCGATCACCTGTCTCTGCCATGAGAACAACGTAGCAACTAGTAGGCAAAATCATGAGACAATCTCTGTCAATGAGCGTAAAGCTCCCACAGTGTTAATACATGAGCTGCTGTACCTGCTCTATCACAACACTGAAATCCCATAAGCTAATCACCAAGCTCATGTTGTGTTGTATCGATGCATACACACACTAATCTCCCACCACCTGCAGAGAACATCGCACGCAAATCCTGAGTGCTACTTGCAATCGCAACCTCGATCGCATCAATGACGTGCATAAAACTCCTGGGAAAATTTCGCCAGAGTTCCGGTAGCAAAACGGCTATAAACCCAATAACCAAGTAACTGCCTGTAAGCTCAAAACCATGAGCATCCAATATGCATCAAAATCCGCACTCAAACATGCACAAAACTCTGCAAATCTATGTCTAGAACTGAGCTAAACCAAACTCACACAGTACCTGTCTCCGAGGGTAACTCAAGCTCATGCACATAGATATCCACAGTCACATACATGCGAGCAACAAAGCTCAAAATGTCTGCCAATCCGGAACGCAAACAAAAGACCTGTGAGGACTGAAATCCGCTCACGTAGAGCATATGCACACAAAATGAGACCTAAGAATGCTCACAAAAGAGCAATGCGTACCACAATCATATACATGAGTCGAAGCCTGTAGAGAAAATCTGTAACTAGAGAGAACACGCACATACGCTCAATGCATATACCGCATGAAGCAAGATCACTGACAAACCCTGTCAGTCATGCGTACCACACGAACATACATGTGACTGCTCAAAGCATGCCAATGAGCATAGCCGCCGAATGGCTACACTCGCCCTCCTACAACCTGGAAGAGCAAAAAACACGTATAATGCAAGGCCGGAGCCGTGTACCTGGTGCCTGGATTGAAATTAATTAAGTAGGAAAGCTGCACCTGCAGATAGAAATGTGCGGAGCTCTCTCTCTTTCTCTCCCTTGCTCTTTATGGTATGACACTAGCTCTCTCTCTCTCTCTCCCACTTGCTCTGTATGCTGGAGAGAAGCAGGTTCTCTCTCTCTCTCTCTCTCTCCCACGGCTGAAAACGCTGATTGGAGCGCTGATAGATGAGCGTTTCTCTCACACTGGAGCCCGTCGATTGCGTGTGTGTGTTGAGTGCTTACACAAGCTCTCTTCTCTCTCTCTCTAGAGCAAGAGCTACAGCCCATAAGCAAGGCTTGCTTCACTCCTTCACCTGCACGCTCACGGCTGAAAATGGCAGCTCTTTCTCTCTCTCACGGGCTAAAAACAAGCACTAATTTGTGTGTGTGTAGCGTGCATACACAAGACTCTGCTCTCTCTCCACTGCACTCATATCTTTATCATGACAATCAACGGTGGGTGCCCAAGAATCTTCTAGCCACTCAGGGATTCTATGATGGCTACACATAATTATGGATCCCCAGCCGACCATCTCTAAAACCCAAGCGCGAAAATCCAACTAATTCAACAAACGCCAACCCTAAGACAAAGCTTCAACGTTGGCTAGTCCCCGACCACTTGTTATAAGCACAAGGCTACTACAAAGGCAACACTCACCTCTGGCTACCCAAGCATGCCGCTTGTGATCATTCCCCATAGCAACTCCCCAGAAATCTGCGAGACAAAAGATCCCACAACCACAAGTTTGGCAACCCCAAGCACAGTGAAGCCACCAACGCTGCGTGCCTACCAATGGTGCTCCACCAACGCTGCGTGCCTACCAACGGTGCTCCACCAAGCACAAGGCTTCCATGAACGCAACACACACTTGTGGCTCCCCAAGAGCCACAATCAAAAGCCTCTTCTCAGCATCGACAACCACCTTCAAAGCTCAAAGCCTCATTGATAAAAACGCCAGAAACCTCGCCAACCATGGACCTTCATCACTCGGTAGCATTGGGTGTGCAATTTCTCTTAGAACCCCAAGGCTTCTATGATGGAAATTCCATCATTTGGCTCCCAAGGTATACCCCTTAGAAGTTTACCCAAACCACACCCACCACACTAGTACCTGTCCAATTGACAAAGATGGTTTGGTGCGACCAACGGGCAGGAAAGTTCCCTCCTTGTTGACAAAATCTTCTAGACTTGCCCACACGCAACCCATGGGCACTCCAAAGCTCAATTCACCCAACCCTTTCAACCCATGGAGCCTCCTCCACAAAGCTCCACCCCGCCGCCCCTCAACTTTGTCACCAAACCAAGGGGCATTGCTGAGCTTATCCAGCCACTCAAAGATAAACTCAAAGGTAATCTCACAACTCTAGCCACCTGGTCCACTTAGTACAAAACCCTCTTTAGGAGTGCTGACCAATAAACACATGGCAAAAAAACGTTTTCTCTAGGTGATTAGGATCACGGGCACACCTTTTACCCTCGTCCATGCACAACACTTGTAAATCTCACTGGGCTCTGCCCTATGCGCACACAACACATCAAGCTTCCTCATCCAAGTACATCTCTGGATGGGGGGACCATGGTGGGCGCAACCCTGGTCCACGGTACGACCCATCGCCTCGATCTTCTTAATCACCCTATTGCCCCCAAATAACTGCGTTTCATGTCTAATCGATCCTACCCAAAACTTCTTCTTCAACTCAACACTAATGGATCGATCACATACCACTCTTATCCACACAAGATCCTAGCGCTTCAATGACAAGATCCTAGCGCTGTAATGACAAAAGAAAAACACCGCAACCTGATGACTCAACATCCACGTGAGCCAAGATACCTATCACAGTGTCTTGACAAAGATGCTAGAGCTTCATGACCACCGCCATCGACATACAACATCTGGAGGCACAAGTAGTCTCCATATGTGTTGCCTCCTTGTCCCTCCGAAATTCCCCCCTCGTCACTTGCTTATTAACCCCATTGTTTAACTAACTACTCTTTAATCATACCACCTCCCATTGGATACTGGTCATTAAGTACTCCATGCTAGTCTCTTCATTCAAGTACTCTGACTCCTCTAATGAGGATGCCCCACCACAAAGATGATATAAGAAAAAACACCAAAAACAAGATAAGGAGTAGTACTAGGCACCTACAAAAAAAAGCAACTAATAAGCGCCCACAAAGATGATATAAGAAAAAAACACCAAAAACAAGATAAGGAGTAGTACTAGGCACCTACAAAAAAAAGCAACTGATAAGCGCCCATCAGGCTAGCTGGATATTTAATCACCAATACTCCACTAACTTATTTCCATCATACAAACTCCCCCACCCCCTCTCATTTTCAGAGAGACAGAAGAACCAACCTAGTGCAAACCTCATCAAGTGCCTCGACAACTTCTCACTAAAGTACGTGATCGACTTCAGAAAGGGGAGTATGCTAACCACATATTGGGGTTAACACATTCCTATGACAATGATGTCCACACACTAATGTAACGGGTGCCCGTGCTATATTGTAAATCCCGTCATTTGATGAGGGAAACGCCCTAAAGATGCTCCCAAGTATTGAGCTTTAAAGGACAGACAAGAGGATCTTAGTCAGTTGGACAAACCATAGAGAAAAGCCTTGTAACTATGTTTTGCCCCCCCGGGTCACTTACTCCTGGGCGGCGGCCTAGTGGGAAAAGGCTTGGAACTATAGAAGCCAATTTCTCTTGTTTGTAACAGATTCTTGCATTTGTGCAATAGAAGTGGAGTGTTCTCTCTCTCACTCTCTCTTGCAACTCTAATCTAGCATGTGTGGTGTGTTTAGGGTTAGGGTTTGGGAGTGATTAGTGCTAATCACTTGTTCCCTCTTGCTTCCTCTCTCTCTCTCTCTCTCTCACTCATGAAGACTAGGGCTACCAATGTGATCGTCTTCCATGGAGATCCCACACAATCTTTGCAAAGAGAGCTTCCATCACCTGTTGGATTAGAGAAACTGCCTCAAGTTGACAATGAGTGCAGAGGACAATGGTGACGAGCGGCTACGGTGGAGCTCTTGAGCCATGCTCGAGCTCGACGGATAGGAAACTTTCCAGACATGTAAGGGTCAAGTCAAACAACATGATATAAGGCTTCGCCTCACCAATGCCCAACATAAATCACGTTGTACACTGACATGCAATATAGAAGTTCTTTTTAGCTTGAATATGGAACCTTTACATATCTCTATCTCATAGTTGAGTTTGCTGAAATTTTAGCAACACAAACTTAGTATAGCTTAAATTCGGAACTGTGGAGAACGAAAGGAACATTTAATGTAAAGATATTACCGTAAAGCAAGCTCTCTGAGAGATCATCATTGTTTGCAACATGGAGATACAAAAATGCCTTGTTAAAATTTGGCATGACAAAATTTTGTACATGTCGAGAGAAGTTAATACAAAGAATTTAAACATTGTCAATATAAATTTACACATTGCATCAAAGGTGAATGGGCTGATGTAGAATATGATCATTGGGTAGGGAAAGCTTGCTCTTGCTGTGGGGGGGAGTGCTATTCTTGTTGGGGAGAGTCAGTAGCTTGCTCTTTCTGTGCTTGCTCCCACCGAGGGGATGACGAATCTCCAAGGTGGATCCACTCCTTGTCTGCTGGTGTTTGTGGATACTGTCGGCGGAGGTAGCATTGGTTTTGGTCGTTGTGGAGGAGGCACAAATGCATATGGCATATCAGGCTCTCATTGCCCAATATTGTTACTTACAGTTTCAATTGTCGTGGCCCCATATAGTCGTACATCCAAATCTGTATAATCCGATAGTCTTAGATTCTACACATACGAAAAATTACATATGTGCTATCAATGAATGTACAAAGAAACTGAGGTATCATTAGAAGAAGTGCATGATTACATTTTCTAAGGGCAGTGCCAACATTGCGTGCAACAATAACATGGCCTTGTAGCGCACTCTCCAACCACACAGCTAAAGCCATCATGTTGCTTTGGGACTTTGCATCTAATGATCTCAGTTGTTGCATTTAAAATCTCCTCCTAGGTAAGAGCCTCAATACTAGCTATTAACTTTCTAATAGATCTACACACCATTTTTCAATTATCAATAATCTCTCTCTCTCTCTCTCTCTCTCTCTCTCTCTCAGTAATATCCAAAATTATTGCAAGAAATTACTACCTCACGTTGCCATGAAATCCTATATTTAAATTAGCAAGATAGAATTGCTTTGCCTCAGTATCTATAATAATTAAACTCGAGTGTCCACGCGACAAAAGTCAATAAACAGTATAAGATGGTAAATCTAGTATCTATGTCAAAATACTAAAAAAACAATTTAGGTCATATGACACTTACGCTTCATGGTAGACCATTACAAAGATCTGGGCATGGTCCAAATCTACGTGCCTAAAACATGGACATATATCCACGTAGGAAACATCCTCTGAAACCAGAAGCGGGGATATAAGAGAATCCAAAATATATACCCTGCGCTGAGCTTCTCGTGTGGAAGATTTGATAAAACCAGAGTGCATAGATAATCAACATCATATTACTTTGAGAAAGAATACCACTTTAAATTAAAGTTTAGGGCATGGAACATAACAAACCTTAAAATAGCCTGCATAACTCTCTCATATTGACCTCCTTGTGTATTCTGCATAACACCTCAATATCCTCCACCTTGAAAGGGAAGTATTGAGGAGCGTCTCGCATCGGTAACCTCACAATGGAGGGGTAAAAATACCTCAAAGCCTAGACATTAGAACTATGCAATTCTTGAAACTCATCTTCTGTCATTGCCCTTTGAATTCTCTCCATATTAGCTTCCCTACTTCTGGCTTCATTGTTGGTCTTTTGTACATTGTGCCATGTGTCACATGAATGATTACCCTTAGTCTCTTCAGTGATAGTAGTATCTCTTTGCCTCAGGGGGGATCTCTAGGATATCTTTCATTCTTTTGTCAGTGAGGCTCACTGGCTCTAGGGTCTTGTCATATATGAACCTAAGAAGCTGTAGAGCGAGTACATGTCCTTTGACATTATTGTTACTCTGTGTGCATGGGTAGCTAGAACGTAGCTATCTTAGAAATTCTCAATGGCCAAGTGTCTGCGTGGGTAGGCGGGTACACACAGGCACGTGCACAGGAAGTCCACGTAGGCAGGCGGTCGCTAATTATAGGCGGGTGACAAAAAAAAAGCGAAAGCATACGTGTAAGTTTTTTTTAAAAGCTTTTGTTTTTTTTTGAAAAAACAAAAAAAAACACACGCCTTGTTTTCGTTTTTTTTGGTAAACCTAAGTAAAAGGGTTTAAAAACCCAAGTATTACTTTATAAATGTTTTTTTTTTGTTTTTTAAGAAACTAGAATAGCTAATCCTCAGCAGCCTCATGCAAGCAATCGAGCACCAAACCCTACCAATGCACATCATAGTAGTTCCTTTCACAAATGGATTTGACAAAGTGTTAGAATGGGAGCTTCGAAATGGTGCACAGCATGTGTGCCTCTGCACCTTTTACGGTTCACGTAAAATGAAGATATGCTGCCTGTACCTTCGAGTCCTCATTGACTGAAGGCTAGAAATATTCTTCGTTGGTCCAACTTTCTGAGCTTTCTACCCTATTTTAGGATCCTTAGATGAGGATGCCCTCACAGTCCTCTTTGTCCGTGTGCCATCTATAGCAAAATTAGACGGATGGCTCAAATGACTAACTAGGAAAATTTTTGGATAAATATCTCTACAATGCAATATGTAGACAATGAACAAACTCAAGCCCAAACATTACGTTGTACTGCATTCACAATCGAAGAACCTACAATATGCCTAAAAGTCTCAAACGAAAAATAAGAAAAAAATTTGAATTAAATTCACTACAACGTGGTGGGAAGACTTCCAACACATTCCCCCCCCCATATCGCGTTGTATTGAATTCGTGTTAAAGGAAACTCCAACACATAAAATTGGCTCAAAGGACCAATAAGGACAAATTTTAAACAAAACTCACTACAATGCAATAAGGGGACTTCCAACACACTTAATCCCTTATATCGCATTGTACTACATTCACAATCAACGCAAATCTAACCCGTAAAATCACCTCAAAGGACCAATAAGGACAAATTTATAACAAAACTCACTACAACGTGATAAGAGGACTTCCAACGCACAGAATCCCCCATATCGTGTTGTCTTGCATTCACAATCAAATGAACTTCAACACACAAAATAGGCTCAAGTGACAAACAAAGAGAACATATTCAATAAAATTCACTACAATGTGATAAGAGGACATCTAACACATAGAATGTTCCATATCGCATTGTATTGAATCAACAAAGAAGGAAACTCCAACATGGAAAATCGGATCAAATACAATGCGATATGCAAACAAAAAAACATATTCAAACTAGTAAATCGCATTGTGTTGCATTCACAATCAAAGAAATACAACATATTTGGATTTAATGCACTACAACACGATGAGAAGAGTTCCAACACATTGAAACCCCCATATCGCGTTGTATTGACTTTATAATGAAAGAAACTTGCTTGGGAGTCCACATAGAAAAGGAAGAAGAAGACATGGTGCAAGTTAATAAACAATTGATTGAGAAATGCACACTTACTCGTCAACACGATGTAGTGCACAAAGGGATGGAGATGGTGTAGACGACGGAGAGCAGATCACAACAATGAAAATCGATGAAAAAAAGCTGTTGTTTATGGAGAGCTTGATGGTTAATTTGACGGTTAAGGGTTTAATAGAAGGGGTCCCATCTTAAGTAGATAGGAAGTCGCATGATGACGTTGGCATTAAATGCACGATGCAATGATGACGATCGAATGCATAAGTGACACATGTCTATCACTTCTGTGAACGAACGTGGGTGACCGCCAATGAAATCCTACTATGTGTAAAGATGAGTTGAGTTCTCAAGTCTTACTGGTCTTAAAATGTTCGTTTTCATATGGTTGTGAGTGTCATTCCTTCTTTTGGACTATGCAAAACATGTATAATTGATAAATAATTTTGAGCTTCAGTACAACGCGATGTAGGGCTTCACTTGAGAACGTCCACCCTAAATCGTGTTGTACTGACTTGTGTTATACAAGGTCAGTATAGCGTGAATTTTAAACCCTATGGGTGATCACCGGCCCATACTCTCGTTTTTAGTAGAAATGACTTTGAGCTTCAGTACAACGCGATGTAGGGCTTTACTTAAGAACGTCCACCCTAAATCAGGCTATATTGACTTGCGTTATAGAAGGTCAGTATAGTGCAAATTCGGAACCCTATGGGCGATCACTGGCCCATACTCTTATTTTTAGATGCCGTTTTTTAGTGTTTTCTACATATTTGTGCAATATAGACCTAGTATATTATAATTCAGTACAACGTGATAAAAGGCTTCACTTGCCCCAGTATCCACCCTATATTGCATTGTACTGACTTGCAATATATGCTCTCATTATAGTGTGATTATGGAAGCCTATGAGACCGATCGGCTATGTTGTGTACTTGTGCAACGTGAAACCATACGGTCATTGTATACAACAAAAAACTGAGTATCATGAGCTTTAGAGGTCCGTTTGTTGCATATTAGTGCAATATAGACCTTGTATAGTGCAAGTCAGCACAATGCAATATAAGGCTTCTCCTCGTCAACATCCAATATAAATCACATTGTACTGACTTGCAATATTAAAGGTCTTTTAGCTTGAATATGGAACCCTTTTCCATATCTTTGTCTCATAGTGATGTTTGTTAAAATTTTAGCAACACAGACTTAGTATAGCTTGAATTAAGAATCCCCATAGTTGTGTTGTAATGAAAAGTTGTAGTATTGCTAGCTTCTGATGCATATTTGTGCAACGTAGACCGGTGTATATATTTTGGTTCAACACAATGTGATATCAAGCTTCACTCTCACCAACATCCACTGCGAATTGCATTGTAATGACGTTTGCACTGCCACTACAGATCTCCTTTTATCTCTCATTGTTGTGTACAATCATTTTGGTAACTTTTTCTACTTGTAGATGCATCCTTTTGAGATCGAGGTCAAACTCGATATAGGGTTTGAAGAAACGCCTAAAGCGAGAAATTGTTTGATTTCCTTCACAAAGTCGGCCAGCACCGTTTCCAACCTTAGACTTCACATATGTTTTCTTGAAATATCTTGATCAAGAGTAAGATCTTGTCTGGACGCACATATAGATCTCCAAGAGAAAGAGCAACAATACTAGGGGACAACTTTGAATAACGGTCATCCTGGAAAATATTCAGTATATGCATGTGGTGGACGATCTTGTTTTTGCCACATCCTCAAGAGATAAGGTGAATAGGGATATTTCAAAGGTGTCAAGGGATGAGAAGAAGACACACAGTAAGTGCCCAATATATAAGCCTAAATGTCATCTTGTTGACTACCACTACGGGTTTATTTGCTATTTTCATCTCCTACTTGAGGGTGAGAAAGGTTTAATAGAAGGAGATGAGAAAAGGTCGGAGGAACCTTCAAGAGCAGAGGATAATGAGATTCATGAGGTTGTTGAGGAGATAAACTTGGCCTGAACTCAGTGAGATCATTTTGATATTAATGCCCTCAGAAGAGAAGACACCCAAGTTGTTACACCTACTACTGTGAACGAGGAGCTCGCTATGGTAGAGGAAACAGAGAACATTCCAACCTCAGTCTTCCTTGTGTTTCCAATAAGTGACCACTAGTATGTCCTTCTAACAGATATTCAAGAATTAATTGACATTGGGGAGGACTACTATCTCGCCATCATCACATAGAATCTTGAAGAAGATGTTATCATCGATCCAAGTGTGGATAAGTATCCTCTGCTGGATTTAAATGTCAAGGACAATGAGTACCATACTCGTGCTCAGATATTATCAATGATGTATAAGAATGCTCATCACATTATTAAGCCAACCTTCCCACTGAAGAGGAATTTCAAGATATTCAGCAAAGACTCAATACTCCACAATGGAAAGAGGATTCTTCAACTATCCAAGATGCCAAGTCATCAGTCAACTTATGGACAAATGATTTACTTGTTAATGATGAGGCTCAGAAGGTCTGATTTATAATAATTTTGAATATTGTGATGAAGCTGTATATTGCATTTGTTTTCTGTTGACTTATGGACAACTTTGTTTTGTATAACTGGTGGTCTATGACGATGATTGTCTCATGTGTGCGTCAGGATGACAAGTGGGAGGACTTGAAAAGGACTCAACGTTGGGAGAGTACATTAACTGGGTTAGATTTCCAGAGGTCATTATCTTCCACAAAAAGTTTTCGAAGGATAAAGTTGAATTCCCATTGTTTGCAATCAAAACATTACCTAGATGTCTTGGGGGATACCCCGTTAGGTGGAATGCAGACAAAATCATGCTTCTGAGAGAAGTGGGCACCGATACAAACCTTCGCATAGGGCCCCGGAGTGTATGCTCTAAGGAGAAAATATTACTTAGCCTACACTGTATATGGATTAACATGTGGGATTAAGGATCCCAAGATGCTAAGTGAATATGGCAAAAGGAAGCTTCACGTACCAGAGGATGCTAGTCAATAGGATTAGGAGTAGCAGTAGACTCCCATCCTTGTAAAAAAATGGTTTTTTAATGTTGTACAATGCCACTTCTAGCGTATGGCCTTTTTGATTTGGCTCTATTATATCCAAGTTTTTAATGTCTAAAAGTTTGAAAGTATCCATGGGAGGTGGTGAATATAGAGAAGCATAAATTGAAACGAATCAAAATTTTATTCAAGTCTCACTGATTTATAATTTTCAATATCCAAAGCATTAAGCCCCGTGAATTTAATGTGATCTATTGGCTTTCGCTTCTTTCTCCTCTATCCTAACTGCAATCCTCCTATACCACCACATGAGTAATTGCCTCAATGCACTGACTTCATGGATTCCATCACCATGCGAGGTGGCCTTCACAACGAGCCAATGTGAGTGCTCCATGCCTTGGGTCGACTAGATAGCTAAGCTTCCGTGATTTGCAAAGTGGGGCCCACCATGAGCCTCCAAAATGTTGTGGAATAAAGGTGACAATAACATATACACATTGGTTATTTTTAATAAGAATCGCTAAACAGCATAAGAACATACAAAATTGGGGATCTTACCATATAATGTGTTATGCTACTTGATGTCCATGCGTCCACCATGTACTTGTAAAACGTAGTCATAGCTTCTTTAAAGTTATTGGCATCTTCTTCGTTGAATGTCACTTATTGTAGGAGGGTAGCAACCTTATCAATGGCAATCCACACATTGCAATTATAGTCTCACAATTATTACTACAATCCAAGACAACCATGTGTAACTTCCTCCATGCCTCATACTTCCATGGTTAAAGAACTAATAAATGCCCTTCATGATTCATTGGTGGGTGACAAAAATTTTCTAGTCTTGGCTCCACCAATACTTGCCATTGCATGGCACATTTCCAGTTGTACTTGACCTCTTCTCTTCTTTCTTGATTTCCACTTTTCCTTTGTGTAGACCCACACATAAAAGAACCTCCTCCACTCTCTTACACACTGCTTGGGCCTCTAACGTTGGTTGCACCTTATATGCAAAACATATATATTCATAAACCAATTTTTTCACAATTCTACAGATGCCATGTAGTGTACAAGGATGGACTCGTGTTAAAGGAATGTCTAACTTTAGATTCACCCTAACTATTGTTGTGCCATCCCATATGAATTGATCGTGAGTCAGTGCACTAGCCTTCCTAGGATCCATCTTAACCATTGTTCTACCATCCCATATGAATTGATTGCGTGAGTTGGTGCACCATCCTTCCCAGTATTCATATTCCATGCCTTTTTTCCATTCTTTCCCTTTTTCGTTAAGCGCATGTAATACAAGCAAGAAAACTCTACATTTGCAGCATTTGAGACACCAAACATGCACTTTAGTGTCTTTAGATCACCTACAAGATGCCATTCTACTGAGTAGTCTCCAAAACCATCCACATGTAGAATTTCACTTGCTTTTTGACATTGAACCATAGTAGGAATCTTTGTTAGATTGAAAAACATTTTTAGGATCTCATGGTCCTCTTTTGGAACCTCAAATGCTGCGATCCACCAAATTTCATTTTCAGATTGAACACTGAAGTACTGAGGATCACCTCACTTTATGGAAGGATCCAATGCCCTATTTATCAATGTCAAACTTACTCTTTATATCTTTTAATTCTTTACAATTTCACTCTCATTAAGTTTTAGTACCAATTTCAGTGTGCCAGCATATTCTTGAACAGACATATCATAGAAGTTCACCATTGTAGCTTGCAATTTGTAGACATCCAAGATAAAATTGTTGTTTGGATTTAGATCGAAGGTCACTTCTTTAGCACAATGCTTGAATACATGTGAGTTAACTATGTGTTTAAGCTCACCAATGAGTTCAAGAGCATTGTTATTCAATTGTTGCCTTGCTTTTCTAACACTATAAGGGCACGACAACAGAGTTACCCTTTTGTTTTGCAACACAGACTTAAAAACTTCATCCATTTGTCTATAGATCATTTCATCAGATTCTTTGCTTAAACCAACTTTGTCTCACAAATACCTTGAGCTTTAGGTGTAGTAAATGCATTCTTCACATCTTGCAATCTTGCATGCACAAGATCATCACTAATTGTTCTAAACTTTGAATGAGAAAGTGTAGACTCCACCATCTTTCTTGAGAAGACTTTTGAGAGTGCTCCACTGTCTTGTTTAAAGTTCTTCAGCTTATCAGTCTTAACATGTATATGTCATTTGTAGTTTCCACTATTTTTTGACAATGTTGTAAGTGGTCTTTGTTCTCTTACTCGTTCACGTGCATCCAAATTAGATATGAACCCATGTTTGATAGTCTTCTCTAATACCCATTTGTTGTTCTTGGTCTCTAGATTCTTTGCTTTTTGATCCAATTCATTTTTTTGCAAATGCTGAGCATGAACAACTTCTACCAACTCATTATATTCATTCTTCTTTGTTAGACAGTCGAGCATTTAAATGCGTGATCTAAGCTTCCTTCATCATCAGCATCCTTTGTGATGATATCCAAATGCTTTGCACCTAACTAGCAAGCTTTGTTGTGTAACCAAGCAAGCCAGAATTGCCCTCACAAATATATTTGATTAAAGAAGTTAGGCCTAAAAATTTAGGTGGTTGTTAGGTCAAGGGATCAGGTGGGTGAATTGATCCTTCCACCCATATTATATCAACATGATTTCTTCCTAATTCCCTGGCTTGTTGCATTACATAAGGTTTGACCTTAGAAGCCTCTATTCTCTTATAGGGAGGAGCACACTCATCATCTAGATCCACATGTATACATTGCTTCTTAGAATTATCTCTGATGTTCTACAAACCACAAAATAGTACTGAAATTGTAACTAACTCCTTTCTTTGCAAAAATATATGGTGCAGTAAAACATTATAATTAATTTCAAACACTTTCATTTCAAATAATATAAAAATTAATGCCATACCTCCATTGAGAACTATAGCAACAATTCTTGATGCAATAACACTTCTTGGCATTAAAATAATCGAGTATAAAAAATCAATGAAAGCAAATATGACTTTTTGGTTCCACTTGAAGGCACCAAAAAGCCAAATCTCTCTTTATTAATATTGTTGTGGACAAAATAGGTAATATTTCCTGAAAAATGAGAAACATTTAGCACCTTTCAAAGATTTCATTAAAAAGTTTAATTTTTTACCTCTTTTTAAAAAGTGGTCTATACATACGTACAACACTACCAAAAAATGATAATATTTTGGGCACTTTACACGTTTCTTACAAAAATTGACATGAAAAAAAAGGCTTCGTTTTGCTTACTTTTTGAGATTATAATTGAAAATCTAACAATAAGTTTTCAGAAAACATGCCAAAATAGAGACAATGTTTATTATTTCCATCTTCAATCCATAAAAAAATTTGATACAACTATAAAAAGAAGCTATTTTTGGAACATATAGATTAGGGCATAGTTATGGTTCTTCATAATCATTTCTATCTATACCAACACAATCACTAGTTGATGTGCCTTTCCCAGAGAAGGTAGATGAGGCATCCTCTTCTTCACTATCCTAAATACATTTTTTTCTTCTATGTGTATACTTGAAGCTTAGACTCCTTGGGTCATTTGCCATGTTAGCATGATTGAGGCTGTGCTACAGAGTGCAACTATAAAAAACTATTTATTTGATTATATTACAAAAGTGTTATCTTGATACAGTTATTATCTTAATTATAAAACCCTATTTTGGCTCTTGATGAGAGTAGTATTAAAATCCATTTTGAAGCTCTTGAAGAGTATCACAATTTCTTAATTGATAATATATACTTTTTTTTAAAGAGTTCATTATGTAACAGATGTTCATTTAAAATATCATGAATAAGCTATTTAAAAGCTGTCTAATTTTAAAAAATAATTACACACTTATTTTTAAAGATGTATCCTTGATGTGACAAAAGGGATTAAAATGGTAATTTTAGTTATTAAATGAGTTTAGAAAGCATGAAAAAGCTTGCTTTAAGAAACAAAAGTTTATACTTTCAAAAATACTTTTTTGTAAAATATCAGGCACGGACTTGGGTTGGAATCCTACTGGTTACTACACATAGTAAGGATGTTTTAGCTATAATATTTGTGGCCAACTTAATGCTAAGTAAGAACTTCTTAGTTAAGAGTTGATGTTTTTCATCAACTTGATACAAAACATCAACTTTTATGAAAATTTGATATTTTGCATCAAGTTTATATAAAACATCAACTTTATATGCAAAACATCAACTTTATACACAAAAAATTAAAATTTTTAACAAAACTTGATATTTTGCATTAATGTTATGCAAAATATCAACTTTCCCACAAAACTTAATGTTTTGCATCAACTTTGATGCAAAACATCAAGTTTATGGAAAAGTTGATGTTTTGCATCGACTCGATGCAAAACATCAACTTTTAGGCTAAAAGTTAATTTTTTACATCAAGTCAATGCAAAATATCAACTTTTCCATACAACTTGATGTTTTGCATCAAAGTTGATGCAAAACATCAACTCTACCACAAAACTTGATGTTTTGTATCAAGTTTCAAATGCTTCGGAGAAGAAAGTTGGAGGATTTTAACAAACAGCTTGTTTTAGCGATTCCGTCCACATTGGCATGCTCAGACAACCTATTCCACACATTTTGAGTACCAACACAACTATGTTTTAATGCGATATACAAACATCACAGAGCGATTTGGCTCTTCAACATCTGCATATCACATCGAAACATAATCGTGTTGGTACTCAAAATGTGCTGAATAGGTCGTTTGAGTATGTTAACTTAATCTAAATTGCTAAAACAGACCGTTTGTTAAAACCGACCTCCGATCCTCTAACTTTCTTCTTTGGAACATCCGAAACTTGATGCAAAACATCAAGTTTTGTGGTAGAGTTAATATTTTGCATCAACTTTGATGCAAAACGTCAAGTTGTGTGGAAAATTTGATGTTCTGTATCAACTTTGATGTAAAACATCAACTTTTAGGGGGCTATTTTTCTTAACTTCGAAATATTTTTATAGTTTTTTTATTTTTATTTTTATCATCGATAAATCTATAAAAACTCATTCCAAATAGTAGATAGCCAATAAAATCTCTACACTTTTTTATAAAATCTTATAAATCATAGAATTAAAAATATATATATGCCCAGGATTAGATAACACAGGTAGAACATAGGTTTAGGGCTAAAGACCTGAAAAATACGCATGGTCGCAACCTCTGACTACAAATTTGAGAGGATGTTACTAAAAAAAATGCTTGTCTATGTATCCATGTAACCTTTGTATCATAAATAATATCGCTACATAGTAGATGCCAAACATTCATGATAGTAGAAGAGCTAGATGAAATAATCCATGATGACTTGTAATCCATTGGTTTTGATCCAGATGTACGAGGCTCCATTGATTTGGAAAACCATGAGTCGATTGATTCGCCAATCCTGATTTTTGTTCTACAATTCAATTTTAAAGCTGAATAACTATAAGTAAATACACATGGTGGGACCATTTATGTCGAGGAGGGGGGTGCATGTGAGCCTGGACTCTGCCATGCCTATGTGCAGTAGCATGCTCTCCAGCATAGGGGACCTTGAATCTACCGTCATCATGAAAGCTCCAAGCTCCTCTCTACCACCATTCAAGAAGCCCTAAGATCCTCTCTTTTCTTTTTGTACACAAAGACAATGTCGCAGGTGAAGTTTGCATCTCTCAGCATCCTCCGCATGTCCTCCAAATAATTAAACTAGAGCTCATTGTACACTACCCTTAGACATACCATCTCTCAACATCCGTCACATATAATCTAAATAATTATAACTAGAGCTCATTCCTACACTACTCTTAGATATACCATCACCTACATTCATGATAATGGCTACCTAGATCAAACATCAACATATGCATACTATGAATTTTTACCACCACCATATATGTACATGATATAAGCTACAATTTCTTCCCTCCACTCTTATTCATATTGCATAACAAGAATTTCCTTCATGAAAACAAATACCTACGGTGGATCGAAATTTACACCTAAAAATTATCCTGCCGAAAAAAATTTCGATTTTCTACTCTTTTAACATGCTCAGGTTCACTGAGAGCCTCCATAGTTACCATCTTCTATATATATATATGAATAGAAGTCTACCTTTGCACACCTATAAGTTGACCTCTTTAAACTCTTAGCATTAGTTGTATATCATGCCCACTATCTACTTATAATAAATAATAGAGCAAATAATTATGTCATGCAAACTGTCAAGGTCAGTATATACTAAAGGCTTTGCTATCTGGATCTACAAATAGACTCAAGGTTGTTTGTAAGATTTTTCATAAATTATGGAGCTTATATTGTTATGTATTCTAATAGTTTTTGAGTGCTTCTCGAATAATGTGCATATTTATGCATAGTGGTAGAATTTGTCCCAAGAAAGTCCATTAAAAAAAGTGTCTTACATTCATGAAAATTTATAAAATAAATTTTTATTTAAAAAAGATTGATATTTCTTTAAGTTGTGTAGAATCGTACGCCATTTTGTAAGTCAAGTTTATTTTTATGTCACAAATAACAACAGTTTATAAATCTACGAAGGTCACACATGTTCTCAATCTTGAAAAAAATAGCAAAATTCATGTAATTTTTAAATTTATACATGGAATTCTTGATGTGTTTTCAAAAAACTATGTTTTTAAGCTATTTTTGAGATTTCACACATTTTGGAGGGAATCGTTTTAGGTAACCCACGTCAGTTACCTATTTTGCTCGCAATAGTTTCACTGTTGTCCATGCATAAATAGCATGTGAGGAAAGAGGAGATTCAGGTGAAAGCTTAGAGGCTTCCTTGAGAGATTGAAGATTTTAATGGAGGGAAATTCAAATGGAGAAGAGTGTCCATTGAATTAGGAAAACTCATCTAATGACAACCACCATAACTTCATGAAAATGCACTAGAATAGAACTTAAGCGTGTTGCACTGAAAAAAAAGAACTTTTTAAAATACTAAGTTCGGTTCCAAAGATATATTCGAGTTCTCCACTATTTCCAATCAACATATTCTAATTCCATGTTGTACTTATGTCAAAAATATAGTTGCATAGTTACATATGTCAGAAATATCCTCGAACTTGTTTTCTTACTTTATAGAGTACTAGCTTTTCACATTTATGAATTTTCACATGCATTGGTTGAAGTTACGTAGAATTTAAGAACATTAGAATAAAATAAGCATCTAATCTCTTTAGAAATGAAAAAAAGGCAAATTTAGATTCGAAAACAAGAGAGAGAAACCCATGGGAGTTCTAGGGGAGAGAGAAAGCCCTTAAAGGGTCCATTTGGAGCTTGAATTTTTCCTAATGCGATGGCTAGCTCATCGGAATGTCCTTGGTCAAGACTCCATGATGTTGATACCCACTTTGCACAAAACAAAACAATGTTATGTATGGAAATCAAGCAAGCACACAAGGGGCCTACTTACGTGTAGGGGGTGCTTGGTTAAGAAAACATAAGAGGTGCTTGCTTTCACCAAGATGGAGCTTTCTCTTGATTACACCCAAATCAAAGCATGATGAGAAAAGGGTTATGACATATTGTACAAGCACAAAATACCTTCTTCCTCTATCTTGATAGGCTCAATTTCTTGATTCATGGAGAGCTCTTCTCCTCACCCGCTTGTCTTCTTGACGGTGTTGCAGCTCCTTCCTTCACGCTTTGAGAGCCGGCCTTCTTCTTCACACGAACGCTTGAGCCTTATTCACTTCATGAGCACCTAGAACACACCACTAGATCTTCCCCTTCACATGCTCTGATGACCATGATAAAATTTTGAATAAGGAAGTGCAGAACAGAAGCTTGGGCTTGAGTGTGTGTGTATGTGTGTGTGTGCTTTTGAGAGAGCTATGTGCATGTGTGTGTGTAGGAAGACATAGCCAACAAAAAGCAAGAGAGGTTGAAGTTGCAAGAGAAGTGTGTGAGAGAGAGAGGTTGAAGTTGCAAGAGAAGTGTGTGTGTGTGTGTGTGTGTGTGTGAGAGAGAGAGAGAGAGAGAGAGAGAGAGAGAGAGAGAGAGAGAGAGAGAGAGAGAGAGAGAGAGAGAGGTAGAGCCACATAAAAGGGTGCGCCCCTATCACCCTATCCACCATAAAATAAAAAATTGGACAAGTGAGGCCACACAACTATTAACCAAAAAGATCGCAGTCTAGTTGATTTTCAAGTTATTACAATGAATTTACCATGGTGCATTATATAGATGCACATGGTTATTAGATCCCTCTTTACAGGTGAGGTGTAGCCATTCCATCCACTCCTTGCCTCATCCTCTTTGGACCACATGCCTCATGGGTATGTTCACGTACCAAGAATACACGGTTTTTTCAGCACCCCCCCTCAATGCATAGATGCATTGGACTTAACAAAAAACTGACATTTTACAGACAATCATAATGGGAATGCCTTTATAATTCGAAGTGTACAAAAGAGGTTATAATAGGAATTTTATAGACAATCATAATGGGAATGCCTTAATAATTAGAAGTGTACAAAAGAGGTTATAGTAGGAGTTTTACAACGTAAAGTGAGACTTTAAAAAGTCTATCCGGTAGCTTAGAAGAGACCACAAAATTACCCTCTTCTTTGTTAGCGCCACTTGTAGATTCGCAAGTGAGATGACCTCGCTCTCCACACTTTTTGTACTTCTTCTTTTGTGGGTCCTCCTTGAAGCACTGAGCCTTGGTGTGGCCCTTCTTCTTACAGAAGGTATACATGAGTTGAGACTTGGCCACCATTAGAGATGGTCAAAGAAGTGTTGTTTGAGATGGAGGTAGATGCCTTGTCACGTACCTTGTGATCTTCCTTGATTAGGGCCAAGATGCACCTTTCAAGGGTCGGATCATGGAGATTCTTGAGGGTCATGACCAACAAGTAGTACTCCATGGACATGCTCTTCAAGAGCACGACTATTGCATCATCATTATCAACCTTGGAGTTGATCAATGCAAGTTGGGAAATGATGATCTTGAGGTTTGAAATGTGGGTGCCTATGGATTCTCTAGACTCCATTTTTAAATCATATAATTTAATCTTCAATACAAGCATGGAATGTTTACCTTTGGCTCTGTAGAACTTGTTGAGCTCCTCCCATATGGCTTGGGTCGTGGTCAAATCAGAGACACAGAACCCACTCATTTTGCAGAGTAGAAAAATGCTCCCCATTATGTCAATTATTCATCTAATACTTGTTAGAGGAGTTCATCAAGAACCTTGAGCTGAGGGCTTTGAGATTATAGTGGTTTCATGCGATGAGAAGCTAAGGGGGGGAATATCACAACTATATGGAAACCAAGAAAGAGGACACCACCATTCTTGTATTGCTTGCTGCAGCTCACTCACACCATGAAAAAATATGTGGGCTAGCTCATCAGAGAGTATTTGGCCAGCACATAAGGGGCCTGGTAACTTGTGCCAACCACACAAGGGGGTGCTTACTTAAGGACGTGCATAGGTGGTGCTTGCTTAAGGACACATAGGGGGTGCTTACTTAAGGATGTGCATAGGTGGTGCTTGCTTAAGGACACATAGGGGGTGCTTGCTTAAGGACACATAGGGAGTGCCTGCTTTCACTAAGATTGTCTCTTGATTAAATCCAAATCTAAGCATGAGAAGCAGGGGGTTATGAGGTATTGTACAAGCACAAAATATCTTCTTCCTCCTTCTTGACGGGCTTGATTTCTTGATTTGTGTGGAGAGATCTTCTCCTCATGATCTTGTCTTCTTGACGGTGTTGACCTCCTTCCTTCAAGCTTTGAGAGCCGGCCTTCTTTTTCACACAGAAACGCTTGAGCCTTCTTCACTCCATAAGAACCATGAACACACCACCGGATCTTCCCCTTCACAGGCTCTAATGAACATGACAAAATATCGAAGAAGCAAGTGCACAACAGAAGCTTGGGCTTGAGTGTGTGTATATGTGTGTGCTTGTCAGAGAGCTATGTGTGTGTGTGTATAGGAAGCCATAGCCAAAAAGTAAGAGAGTTTTGAGTTGCAAGAGATGTGTGTGTGTGTGTGTGTGTGAGAGAGAGAGAGAGAGAGAGAGAGAGAGAGAGAGAGAGAGAGAGAGAGAGAGAGAGAGAGAGAGGTAGACCACAAAAAGGGCACCCCCTATCACCTTGTATGTCGTAAAATTAACAAGTGTGGTAGAGCAATTGGTGAAGTGTGTGTGTGTTTGGGGTAAGGTCTCGTGATCGAGTCTTACTTCCAGCTCTCATCCGACACTACTTGGTACAAATAAAAATCTCACATTACAAATTTTTTTCTATATAAAAGTGGACAAGTGAGTCCACACAACTATTAACCAAAAAGATCTTAGTCTAGTTGATTTTCAACTTATTATAACATTTGAAGCTACCATGGTGCATTATATAGATGCACATGGTTATTAGATCCCTCTTTAGAGTTGAGGTGTATCCTTTCCATCCACTCCCTTGCCTCATCCTCTCTGGAGCACATGCCTCAAGGGTATGTTCACATACTACGAATACATGGGTTTTTCAACATGCCCCCTCAATGCATAGATGCATTGGACTGAACAAAAACCGACATCTTACTATAGATAATCATATCGGGAATGCCTTTATAATGTGAGGTGTACAGAAGAGGTTATAGTATGAGTTTTAAACATAAAATGTTACTTTAAAAAGTCCTTCAGGTATCTTAGAAGAGACCACAAAATTACACTCTTCTTTGTTACTCCCACTCATACATTCGCGAGTGAGATGACCTTGCTCTTTACACTTTTCGCACTTCTTCTTTTGCGGGTCCTCCTTGAAGCACTGAGCCTCGGTGTGGCCTTTCTTCTTACATAAGGCATACTTGAGTTGAGACTTGGCCACCATGGAGAGGGCCGAAGAAGTGTTTTTTGAGATCATGGAGGTAGATGCCTTGTCACGTACCTTGTGCTCTTCCTCGTAGGGCCAAGATGCACCCTTCAAGGGTCAGATTGGCAAGAACACCATATTGGGGAATATGGGAATTTCCCATAAGTTTGGGACACGTGATCAAAACTTTGGATTTGCCATAACTTGAACACCATTACTCCAAATTGTGCGCTTTAAAGCTTAATAGATCCCTCTTTTCAAGTGCTTTCCAATGATAGGTCACATGATAGGGTTTTGAGAAACTTAGAGACATGTTAATCGGGTCCCACCTTTTTAGTATGACAAAAATGGGACTTGGGAGATTCCCAAACTCACGAATATGGTGTTCAAGATTCTCGAGGGTCATGAGTGACTTGTAATTCGTGGGCATGCTCTTCAAGAGCACAGCTATTGCATCATCATTGTTGTCGACCTTGGAGTTGATCGATGCAAGTTGGGCCATGATGCTCTTGCGGTTTGAAATGTGGGTGCTTAAGGATTCTCTCGACTCCATTTTTAAATCATAGAATTTGATTTTCAATGCAAGCATGGAATTTTCACCTTTGGCTCCATAGAGCTTTTTGAGCTCCTCCCACATGGCTTTGCGAGACGGTGGTCAAATCGGAGATAGAGAACTCCCTCTTTGTCAAGTAGAAAAATTCTCCCCATTATGTCAATTCTTCACCGAATACTCGCTGTGGAGGAGTTCATCAATAAGCTTGAGTTGAGGGCTTCGAGATGATAGTGGTTTCACGCAATGAGAAGCTAAGTTGGGAAAAATCCCAATTATAGGGAAACCAAGAAAGAGGGCACCCCCATGCTTGTATTTCTTGCTACACCTTGCTCACACCATGAAAACATACGTTGGCTAGCTTATCGAAAAGTACTTGGCCAAGACTCCATACTGATACTCACTTTGCACAAAACAGTGCTATGTATAGAAATCAAGCAAGCACACAAGGGACTTGCTTACCTGTACCAAGCACACAAGAGGGGGGCTTGCTTAAGCACACACAAGGGGTTCTTGCTTTCACCAAGATGGATATTTCTCCCTATTTTACACCCAAATCGAAGCATGATAAGAAGGGGTTACACCTTGCTCACACCATGAAAACATACGTTGGCTAGCTTATCGGAAAGTACTTGGCCAAGAATCCATACTGATACCCACTTTGCACAAAACAGTGCTATGTACAGAAATCAAGCAAGCACACAAGGGGCTTGCTTACCTGTACCAAGCACACAAGAGGGGTGCTTGCTTAAGCACACACAAGGGGTTCTTGCTTTCAGCAAGATGGATATTTCTCCCTATTACACCCAAATCAAAGCATGATAAGAAGGGGGTTAAGAGGTATTGCAACCACAAAATACCTTCTTCCTCCTTGATGGGCTCGACGTGGAGAGCTCTTATCCACACCGGCTTGCTTTCTTGATGGAGTTGCACCTCCTTTCTTCAAACCTTCTTCTTCACACGAATGCTTGAGCCTTCTTCACTTCATGAGCACCAAGAACACATCACCAGATCTTGCCCTTCACGTGCTCTGTGACCATGACAAAATGTTGAAGAAGCAAGTGCACAACACAAGCTTGGGCTTAAGTGTGTGTGTATGTCTGTGTGTGCTTGTGTGTGTGTGTGTGTAGGAAGCCATAGCCAACAATCAAGAGATCTTTTAGTTGCAAGAGAAGTGAGAGAGAGAGAGAGAGAGAGAGAGAGAGAGAGAGAGAGAGAGAGAGAGAGAGAGAGAGAGAGCCACAAAAAGGGCATCCCTCACCGAGTTGAGACACAGAAAGGTAGATGGAGGGAGGGAGAGAGGCAGAGAGACAGAGATGCACATGAGAGAGAAAGTAAAATGTCTCTATATTGGAGTGGAGAACTATGCGGACTGAGAGAGAGAGAGAGAGAGAGAGAGAGAGAGAGAGAGAGAGAGAGAGAGAGAAGGTGCAAGCTTAGAGAGAGGAAGAGGGAGATGTTGCATGTGTGGGTGTGTGCAGGTTGAGAGAGAGAGAGAGAGAGAGAGAGAGAGAGAGAGAGAGAGAGAGAGAAGGTGCAAGCTTAGAGAGAGAGAGAGAGAAGGTGCAAGCTTAGAGAGAGAGAGAGAGAAGGTGCAAGCTTAGAGAGAGAAAGAGGGAGATGTTACATGTGTGGGTGTGTGTAGGTTAAGAGAGAGAGAGAGAGAGAGAGAGAGAGAGAGAGAGAGAGAGGGTGCAGGCTCAAAATGGTTTTCAAATTCAAGGCCTACTGTATGGTATCCAAACCTCTCTCGTTCTAGAGGATGGGTTGGGGGGCTAGTTTTCTTTAAAAGATATTCGGATGGATCCCGCTGAGGGCATTTCTCCTTCCCAGCTTTATTTACACAAACACACACAAGGAACCACCCTTTACACAAAGGTGTCACTATGTCAGGGAGGGCTAGGACCAATAAGGTTGGGAGTTGGAACTTGGGACTGTAGAGTCCCAAGCACTATCCCGATCCTTTAGTACTTACCTACCACATGACCACTGCTTCCCTTGTCTTTTGTACATTGTAAATTATCAGTTCAAGCCCTCCCAAGCTACCACGTGACCATTGCTTCCCTTGTCTTTTGTAAATTGTAATGTAACAGTGCTAGGTGCACTTTACGTTGCCTCAAATTTGTAAGGCTACTATAGTGAGAAAAGCGATTTTTAAAAAATATGGCGATTTTAATAATTAATTAGGTGTGCACCAGTGCATTATACTTTCGTGTGATTTCTTTCTAAAACAAAGGAGGAAGGTAGATAATAATAAGGGGGCTTCAATAATAGTAGTGCTTGGAAAAAATGTGACACCTTTAAATTCCAAAAATGGGGAAGGGGGAAGGCAAGAGTGTAATTCCCAATAAGGGCTTCGGCGCCCTAGTGCTCACAAAAAAATGTGCTAGCTTTACAGTTTATTAAAAAATGTCTAATTTTCCTTTTGAGAGTGTAAGTAACTTCACTTTTTATGATGGTATTATTTTGAAAAACGTTATTTTTTTAAAGTTCACCTTGGAGCTTGGATATGATGAAGGCCTTTTATGTTTTTGGAAAATTACCAAATATGGAGACATTTTTGCTTAAGCGAAGAGTATTAATTTAGCACTAGTTTGGTAACAAGACACTTTTATGTCTTCTTTGCTCACCATGTTTGAGGAATTTTCACAAGATATGTATAATGAATTGTCATATGTTATCTTTAGCAATCTTTAGCAATATTACATTTGAATGATTCAAATGCCACTAGAAAAGGAATATTAGAAGGTACTACAACCTATATTTCTAGTACCAAAGTATTTTATGGCCAAAATGTTCAAAAAATAAGTAATTCCAATGCATGTAGCACTAATTAGACCACATGGGTCGGTTCAATTGTTGTCTTTTGCAATATTGTACTATAGGCTAGCTATGTCATTTCATTTTTATTGATTGAAGTGCATGTGCCACTAACTAGCGCACATGGGTCCACAATAGTACACTTCACGCTTGTGCTATTGCTTGAGGTGCATATACAATCACCATTATGTTTTACTTTTGGTCTTAATCTCTCAAAGTTCTTCATTGTAATATCTGTTGAAATTCTTTTGTTAGTCTCTCTCTCTCTCTCTCTCTCTCTCTCTCACACACACACACACACACACACACACACACACACACAAATACACATGATCAGAATCAAGTGCTCCGATACGGTGAACCATGACTAAATTTGGAAAATAAAGCACAAATCATGGAAAATCATGCAAACCAAGATATCATGAAAAACACACACAAGAGATAGAGGGAGAAGGGAATCTAAAGATGCATATAGAGAGAAGATAGACAAATGGCCTAAGTGAGCTTACCTCCCAATTATGGGTGAACCACGACTAAATTTGGGAACTAAAGCACAAATCGTAGAAAATCATGCAAACCCAGATATGATGGAAAACACAAACAAGAGAGAGAGAGAGAGAGACGGTAATCCAAATGTTAATAACATGTGAAATTACAGGTATTAAGGCAATTGTATGAGCTAACTATATTTATATCGGAGCACTTGATTCTGATCATGTGGATTAGATATGGTAAGAAGAAAAAACAAAAAGACAAAAATCACGTGGGTCAGTTGCTTGCTAGTGGTAGCTGTAGACGCGTAGAAAATGTTGCGCATGGTGAAATTGTTGTATAAAGGGGCTGTGAGGGCTACGAGCTTCATTCATCACTCCACCTCGTAAACTCGACTGTGGGCGCGGACTTGTTGGTGGGTAAAGATATTTTTTTCTTCTCAAGCTAGCTAATTATAGTCTCATATGTTGCAAGCACAGCTAATTATACTCTTTAATCACGATTGCTTGATTATAACCTGTACTACGTCCGGCACTGTATATTACTCCTCTCAGTCCTCCAGTATAAGTAATTACATGAGCACTAAACATACCGTCACACTTTGATGCGTGCAGGTCTCCAATGGCCGCGGCGTGGAGCTACTACTTCTTTGTATGGGCTGTGCTGATGATGATGAATCCACAATTACATATTGTGATGGGCGCAGTGGAGCTGCAGCTGCAGCAGGCTGGAACTTGTGTGGACGCAAACGCGGCGAGCTTGGCATTGGGCGGAGAGCAGCTTAGGACAGTTGTGAGAAGGTGCTGTGAGGGGCAAACGTACGGAATGACGGGTTCTGCTCTCAATCTTCTAATGCGCAATATTCCTGTGCGTGTTGACCAATTTAATGATAAACCGCGTGGTTGTGTGGAGATGGAGATGGAAGTACAGGAGGTCAGGAGCGGAACAATCCAGAGGAGCTGGCTCGTTACGATTGATGTGGATAACAAAACGTAAACACAAGGTGCACACTATGGTTACACTGTTAACGGCGTCGTACCCAAGATCTCCAAGTCTACCGGCCACGTCTTCTTCCCAGCAAATGTCTTTCCCCCTAATGTTCGCCCATTCTTAGGCGAATCCAAGGGCGAGATCGTATATTTCACTGATCAGCAGAACGGGCCGCCTGCAAACACTGTGTTTAAGTTAAATGGAAAAATGTACAATCAGTTCAGGCTCTATGGTCCGTCCCCTCCTCCACCCCCTCGCAGCCTCCATCTCTAGCTGACTGCATAAATTAATTAGCTTCCATGGGGTTTTGCTCACTAGTAATCCTTTACATGGAGTCAGCATTACCCCTTGCCTGCACAGTACAGTCTCCCTCTCAATAACTTCCTGCTCGGCACCTCTTACATGCTGCATGCACGATGCCGGAGATTGTGATCATACATCATCCTGTATGAGCAGCAGCACATGGAACATTGAAAAAAAAAAAGGAGTTTTTTCTTGTTTCTTTGTGTGCTTTGCTTTGTTTTTTTGGGGGGTTCCTGTGTACGATTATTGCTTTAGACGTGCTTTCTGTAGGAGAGGTGATTTGGTGTTTGATTTATTTTCGATCGCTTACTAGTTCGCCTGGCTTTCAAAATCTTACCTAGACTAGTAGATTATCCTCCTCGGGGGTAGTAATAAGTCCATAAGCTGGTTTGATTATTATGGCGAAAGAGGTATTCTATTCTAAGAAATCGTGGGCCCCTCTACAAAAAGGTTCTGAGACGCCCTTGGCCATATCCATACCAAGATGTTTCACATTTCAATTAAGAACCTCGCATACTCCTATCCTCTGCAACATCCCGAGAGGCCCTTGGCCATGTCCATTTCAAGATCTTTCACATTACAGTTGAGAAGCTTGCATAATAAGTCCCACCTATCCTCTTCCCAAACAAAGGAATACTGACCCCAAGAAATGTGGTACCCTAACTGCATGCATGCAGGCAACTTCAGAGGTGCACCCTTTGCGAGGTAATTTCTCCGAAACTTGGCCACCTACCCATACCTTCACCACCACTGGTCTAGTCCTACACATGGGATTCTCTATAAAAGCCACAAAGGGGGTGTTTCTCCTTTAGGTACTATCTTCTAGTTCTTGGCCCAAATTTGGGTAGCCTTGGTGTCACATCATAACCTGAACAACCTTGCATAATATCAACAGTTAGGAAACCTAGTATGTAAAAGAGTCAGCTAAACAACAGATCAACTATTCCCAGCGGGACCGCTCACACAGTGTATTGACTGAAATATATTAGCATATTCATTCATCTTATTAACATAACATATAGACCAGCACATATGAATACATGTTCACATCAACTCTATGACATCTAGCTCAGTGTTCCTCCCTTTCTGAAAAACAATACTATTCCTGGAAACCCATATTTCCCATAAGCAACAGAATCTAATAATATTAAATAATAGACTTATGGCACTCTTAGCATCAATCACCAATCCCCCAAAATCCCTGAACTCCGAGTCTGTTAGATACCCATTTCCCAATTCTACCCCCCAAAGAAAAAAATCGTGGGCGCCTCGTCTAAATTTGAAGATTGTGTCATCACATCTAAATTTGGTGACTAACTAGTTAGTAACTACTAACATCACACTTAGCCTTAGGGCATCCTTGTACTCGCTAGTGTAAAAGAGAATGTGCTTTCTGAGTTCCCTTGTACATTTGAGCAATTAAACTAATAAAATTCAGCATGAATTTGATGGGTGAACAAAAGGGTACTGAAAAAGAGGCACAAAATTCATCATGATTCATCGAAAAAAAGTCAGATTTCAACATTGTGTCAATGACCACAATGGTATTCAAAATGATACCAATCATTGAAATTGATGAACAATGTTTTAGACAATGATCTTAATATCCAAAACATAACGAATGTTTCTTGACTTGGGGGATCATCTAGAAAGATTTCTTAGAGTTCATCATGAAGCCGACTCAAGAAGGACATCCAAGAAAAATAATCATCAACAAATAAGAATGGTTACACAAAGATGGGTCTCCAACCAATTCTTCGAAGCACTAAGGCAAAAATAGAAGTCAAAAAATTTCATGTTTTACCTTCTTAAAGACAAAGTTTATCATGCACAATGGTTAAGCATTAGGGCCAAAAATGAAAAATTTTGTGCCCTATAAGAAAGCGATTAAGATGTTATTTTAGTAAAGGTTTTAGAGGTCAAATGTCTCCAAATATGACAGTTTAGACTAGATTCATGGCTATTTATTGTCTTTAAAGCATATCTTTGAATATAACTTAAAAGTCACTTTTTCGAGTCATAACTCCCTTGTAATTTGACTTATTTGAATCACTCACTGACATCTATGGATTTCCCTCCAATGTTCTTCCCTCCAAGCCATTTTTCGAGCTTCTCCTTCTCATAACATAACCCTAATACAATCTTTCATAGCATCTTATGGCACAATTTTTTCTAATCTTTTTAAAAACCTGCAAGTTTTGTCAAAACAACCTATTCTAATATTTTACAACTTTCATTTACATCTTTTGCCTGGAAGTGTAGCTTGGGATATGTCTACTTTAGATAGTCCCTCCCAAAGAAAGTTTCATATTAATATTAAGCTAAGTCTTGAATATGCAACCTGGCATAGGGCAAATTAGATGTCTTTGAAAGATGCAAATGAAGCAAACTGACTTCGGATGGAAGGGAGGAAACACATTGACTTATGGGTTGATGGCAATCTCCACCCAAAAGATCCCTCAATTCGAAGGTACCCTTCTTTTTATTATGTTCATGATCTTATCCGGTTTGTAGGAGATGGTGTAAATGGTCTTTTAGGATACTATACAAGGTTATGCCAATCTAAGAATGAACAAGCGCATCATATTTTGAACTTAAACACTGCTTTGATAAATTCTCAAACACATCTTACAACTGAGCTTGAAAGAAAACTCAAATATCTTGAAGATTTAAATGAGTACTTAAGTGGTAAATTGTAAAATTATAAAAACGCACCCATTGGGTTGAGAGAAAGGAAAAGGCAAATGAAAAATATAAATAATTTATCTGAGACTTTGTCGGCAAGAAAAAGAAGGATAAAATTAGCAAGACAATATGTCACTCAAATTTCTAGTCTAAATGTGTATGATTCTGAAGATAGAGTACAACTTTTGAATGAGACAATGAATAAAACAGACATCATTAAAGTTCTTAAGCTACAAGAAAATTCATCATTAAGAAAAAAAAGTTCTTAAAGAGTTGCTCAAGGATATCAATTCAAGTTTGTAGATGCTTTACAAAGGAGACCTGTGACACAGTGGGTGTAAGTAGGAGGGGATATTGGGCTTTATCTAGTTTGTGGTTTAAAAATTTAAGACATCATAAAATAAAGGCTTTTGGATTGCCAAGGCCACACAATGTTGTCAAAGCATGAAATCAATTGAATCTAGAAATACCTAACTACTTTGGAGATTATTTTCATATAGAGGGTTGCATGCCATTTGAAAAACAGAGAAGAAAGTCTATTTTTAAATATTCTGATTTTAATAACATATGGATGGACCTAAGAAGAGTGAAAATTTCTATGGTACTACTATAAGTAATTGGTGTTAATGAATGTAATGGGCATTTGAAATTTGTCTTAAAGTTGGATGCAACTCAAAGTCAAAAGAACCAAAAAATGAAGAGGGTAAGCATTTCTCTTATGAATAGAGCATTGGAGTATAGCCAAGGTATGAGAGATACCCCTTGTCATAGTGTGTGCAATCAGAAATGGACCTGTGGTGGTGGATTGGTTGTGCCTAGGTATCGAACGCTGAAATGGCTTTTTTCTCATACTCAAATTCCTAGAATTTTAAATCTCAAAATGCAGGTGAATGTCTCAATGTTGATGTTGTTGGAAGTTTTACAGTTGAATGGCATATGAGTGCAGACTTAAAGGCATTAAAGTCAATGTTTAGTATAAATGGTGGTGGTAACACTAAACATCCTTGTCTTTATTGTATGGCATATGAGTGCAGACTTAAAGGCATTAAAGTCAATGTTTAGTATAAATGGTGGTGGTAACACTAAACATCCTTGTCTTTATTGTATGGCATATGAGTGCAGACTTAAAGGCATTAAAGTCAATGTTTAGTATAAATGGTGGTGGTAACACTAAACATCCTTGTCTTTATTGTATGGCAAGTATGGGGACATTAAATGAGTGGTGTAACACAAGGGCTATTGGAAGGCCACCCTCAAGGAGTATGGTAGGTTTGTAAAAATTCAAAAGTATAAAAATGATTTTGGGATCCTATCCTCCCTATTCAACTCCAGAATGTTCATATTTGTACTTTACATGCTGAAATAAGAATACTAGATAAACTTCTTCATCTTCACCTAGACTATGCATATTCAATCAGCCTTCAAACATTGCAAATGAATGCATAGATAAATGTGAGGTATTACTTTCAAAGATGGGTTTCCATGGTAGTCAAGTTCACATAAGGAAAGACCCTAATCTTTCTGACACGTGATGATCTTGCAGATGTATCAGTGGGAGGATCAAAGGTTAGAAGATTTTTGAGCAATCATGATCAAAAATAGGTTAGAAGATTTTTGATCAATCATGATCAAAAATAGGTTAGAAGATTTTTGAGCAATCATGATAAAAAATAGGTGAATACCATGTGGGAATGTTGGAAAGAGCTTTTCCAACTAACAACAAATGTAGCAAGTAATCCATAGGTAGCCTCGAGGGATTCACCTCAAAATTTTAAGTGTACCACGTGCGATCAAAAGGAGAGGTATTTTAATTCAAATTTTGGAAAAATTTTAACAGGATTACAATAACAGGAGGGGTATTTTAATTCAACTTCAAAAAAAATCCATTAGTTCAGAAGTAAAGAGGGGTGGTTTTATTGGGGGAAAAGTTTTAGTTAAGGGGTTTTTTAAATGCCCCTTGAACGCTCGTGATACATATGATTTTTTAGAAATGCACCCCCCGAGCAGGTAGCAAACAAGATAATGGAAGTGTGGATGCGACTTGATGAATTTCTCAAGCTTCTAAGAAAACAAAAAAGAACAGTAACATATGCACATGATTTTAAAGAAGCAATCACAAATCTTATTCAAGAAATCAAGCTGGCATGGGAAGAAAAAGATATCACATATTATTTGGTAAGAAAAAAAATCCTTTGCATGTTGTTTATTTCAACCATTTTCTTTGTATGAAACAAACATGGCTAATATACAATATTGTTACACATGTAGCATATTCTTTATATTCATGGGCCATTATTTGCTAAGAACCAAGGACCACTTGATACTTGGAGTACTCGAGGCATGGAAAAATCACATTATCAAGCACACACATCATTTTTTAGGAGTACAAGGCATGGAGGAGGATAGACAAGAAGCAATGCATTAAAAGAGCTATTCAATTGGTTTTTTAGAAGACAACTTCAAAAAATGATAGCATGAATTCAGTAGGAGAAACAATGCCAGTTTTGAACATATATATATATTGGCAAAATAAATTATATGTACAAGCTCTTACATAAAAGCAATTCTGAATAGAAATTACTTCTTGAGTTTTTTTACATTTTTGTCTTCCGGCATATATCCTCTATACCTCATAAATTTCTTCCTACTATATCCACCAAGAAGGTTGACATCTTTCTTAGTATCTGTAATAGCATAAGATGAATAGCACAAAAAATAACCAGCCCTCGAGGCCCAAAACCCAGGACCATATCCAAAAATTTTGATTGCAGTTGTCTTCTTGAATCGCATTACTTTGTTTGCATTAAACTAGACATGGGAGTATCCCATCAACCTTGATTCATTGTTTATCACAATGTCTTGTCAGATAATCCAGATGTGGCAAATAGTGGGCAAGGGCAGAGTCTTTTTTGCAGGCATCCTTCTCTATAGCTCGCCTTGAACCCATTCCTCTACCCAAGGAGTTGTCTTCATCTGCAATTTCAATCTACACAATAAACAAATAGAGTCATTTTAACATTTAACAAAGGAAAACAATATGTAATTTCAATCAGCAGCACAAGGACAAGAATGCCCCATTAATCCAACCAAAAGTTGACTCACTTTTTGATTTTCCTCTTCTTAAAGAACTTTATCTCTCCATAACTTCATCTTTAAGATTTGGAGGTTCCTCTAAAGCCCTTCTAATACACGGAGACAAGGCATTTGATCCATCAATAAATATTTCATTGGAGGTATCTATATCTAAAGAAATGAACTCCTCCTTATGTTCATTCTCAATTTCTATGAATCCTGAGGCAACATCACAACCCTCTTGCTATAATTGATAGACAATAGTCCTCCCTAAGGTTGTAAAGTTTTTGGAAATGTGAAAGCAAAATAAACTCTTTCCCAGTGATATAGAAGGAGGAGAGGCTTGACAAGGTAAATGATGACTTTGAAACATCCTCCTCTAGGATAGGAGACTCTTCAATTATTGTTTCAGCTTTGAACACTGCCACATCCAAACCTGCACTAAGCTCCTTTCAATTTCCTCCTCTACTGGTTCAGCCAATTCTTCAATTTCTCCTTTCACCAAGTTACTCAAAATCAAAGCATTCTCCTGAGATGAGGTATTCTCAACCTCTGCCAAAGTCTCCCTCATGTTAACCAAAGGTACAGGAAATAAAGGTATGCAAGAGACTTATGAATTAATATGCAAGCTGTATTATGCACATGGCATATTTGTTGTGCTGGCATCTGACACTGAGTAAAGGTTAATGATTTAAACTTTCTTGTGACCTTCCCCCTATCTGCCCAGCTTTGTCCTATCAAAGAAAAATGAACATACTCAAATTCATTCACTTTGATTATTTGACCCTCACACTGAAGTTGAAATTTGGCCCACTCTTCAGAAATGAACTCCTTAGAGTGATAAAGAATAGCTTCTAAATCAAAATCTATATTGAAAATTTCTCTTGCAACATTAACGAAACCTAATTCACATCCCCCCTTGAGCATGAAGTCAAGGAGCCTTTCACCAAGTGTTTCATCTAAGATCTCACATAGACCTATTGCTGAAGTACCTTCATGCTGCTCCATAGTATCAAGAAGGACCTTGCCAAACAACATGCTAGAATGGGGTTTGGTTGAAATAAAATGGTCAAATTTGTGGCGTTTGGTTGAAGTAGAATGTTTGACTACACGGCACGAAATAATGTTGTCTGGCTATGGTAGAATGTCTCTAATGTCAGTTCCTTAATCAAAAAATTAAGATAGGGCCTTTTTTAAAGACTTTTTCACCCTAATGAATTTTTCATGGTTTGGCTTCCTAAAGTGTAAAGTTTATCATAACACTTTCTTGAAAGCCAAATCATTGGAGCAAGCAATTGAAGCTAGTTAGCCTCACAAATAAAAAATCCAATCAATTATATAATTAAAGAGAAATTGAAATAATAAGCCATCAAATAATGACCCATAAATTGGAAGGCATACATGGGCCTTGCAAGGCAGTGGCCGCATGGGTGTCCAAGTGGCGGTTAGGGAAGACCTTACATTGGGGGTGGGTGGTCTTTTGTCAATGTACAATCGTTTGTATGGGTGCCTTAGTGTGTGTATGATGTATATATATAATTATATATATACATATATAATCCAGACAGCTATATAATTAAGGGAAAAATAAAATGATAAGTCATGAAATAATGACTCAAATAATGACCCATAAATTGGAAGGCATACATGGATACCAAGGGAATTTATCTCCTATGATTCAAGCAATTTTGGGGTCTATTGTCATGACACTCGGTCTTTGTCCTTTCATGTGATGTTTCCACTCTGTGTAGAACTCCTCCACCGCTATTGTGGCTTTAACATATCTCAAGTAATATTCATCACTTTCTAAAATGGGAGGGTTCTGACTACTAAGCTCATGTGATTTCTAGCACATTCTCATCGGGGCCAATAGCTTATGTAATAATTGCAACTTGTAATTGGAGACCAGGTTTAAAACTTGATCCAAGGAAATGTTAGCTTTCATATCTTGTAAATCATGCCAAAGATCATATTGTGTCTCCATTCTTGTCTATCCATGCTGGGCTTCTTCATCATAGGCCACCTAGAGAGACGATAGTTTCCTTCTTGAACCACGGAAACTTTATGAGCAAAAGACTTTACTCGTGGAAAAAAACTGCCTCTTAAGACGAGTGTGCTTGTTTAAGTCTCTTTATATGGGAGGAAGGTGTCCTAGCTTTCACATCCCATTGCCAAAACTCCCTTTGCTAAAGACTTTGTGACCACTGCCAAGAGCAATGATCTCTTGATTTGCAATGCTTCTCATCAAGCCCTTGATGGCACGTGGGTGCCATCCACAACTGCTTCTGTCAAGAGTGACGAAGTTGACCATGTCTGACTGCAAATCCTTGCTACACTTGACACCCTCCCAGATTGCAAACTCGGCACACAATTTGTGCTTCCCAAACGGCTAGACCCTTCATGAACCCTACAAAGCCATTGCCTTGCTTAACACCTTGAGTGTCAGTGTAACTCCTGAACCTAAAACAACAAATTTTCCCTTTGGCACAAACATTCAATGGAAACGTGCCTTGTTGTCTCCCACAGTGAGCCACAATCTTTTGCCATGGGAAACATGGGTCTCTTTGGGAAAACCATCTCTTAAAATTGCCCATGCCAAAATTAAATTATCGGGTGGAAAATGCATACAAAGCCTTGGGTCCTTTACACAAACTATACATACTATATCTAACCCATTGGTTTGTAAGTTTTATGTGGTTCCCACAGGTGAAACAAAGGAAGCAGTCATCCTTGGAGGAAGTTGGGTCCAGAACGCTACAAGTACAATCAACCAAGCTGACAACACAACTACCCTGGAGCTTCCACAGGGCGAGGTAACAATGACCCTCTAGGACAGGGAGTGCATCGAATCCAGCCCTCTTCCCCCACCAACTACTTCCACAAAGGGCACTTCCTCACCCCCCACAATAACTGGTAAGTCTTTCAGTACCCCTTAACTACCACCAGAACTCAACCCACCAAGAATATGGATTG
The DNA here is from genome assembly GCF_041138505.1 of Cibotium barometz. NCBI lineage: Eukaryota > Viridiplantae > Streptophyta > Polypodiopsida > Cyatheales > Cibotiaceae > Cibotium > Cibotium barometz. Next base: position 31,060,269 of record NC_141110.1, read on the forward strand.
GACGCCAACCGATAATGGTCTACAATGATGCCAAGTCCACATATATCCTATGGTCAACACCAATCTCATATTCTTGGAGACGTGGAAAGCTCTTGGAAAACCCACACTAACAAAAGAAAACACTTATATTTAAATTTCACATGAAATGTGTTTAATGAGTGTTGGGTCTTTCATTACTAAAATTTCTATTGGAAATAACTAGTTGGAGTGCAAATTTCATGTCATTGATGCAGAGGCAATCCAAGGCCGAATTATTATTGGAAAAGAGTGGATTAATGCCACTCATTGCCAAATCAATTGGCGTGAAGAAACGGCCACCATGGAAATCAACAGCAAAATGGCCATTTGTCCTCTTGTGTCCTTAAGAGGAAATCATCCACACACCCTCACCCTTGACTTCTCTTCCTGCTCATGCCCCCTCCTCATCACCGGAAGTATCCCCTATTCCCACACCCCATGACTCACCAATACTCTTGACCTCATATCTTTATTCATGAGCGATGGGTGCCAAAGAATCTTCTAGCCACTCAGGGATTCTACGATGGCTACACATAACTATGGATCCCCAGCCAACCATCTCTAAAACCCAAACGCAAAATCCAACTTATTCAACAAACGCCAACCCTAAGACAAAGCTTCAACGTTGGATAGTCCCCGACCACTTGTTATAAGCACAAGGCTACTACAAAGGCAACACTCACCTCTGGCTACCCAAGCATGCCGCCATAGCAACTCCCCAGAAATCTGCGACAAAAGGTCCCACAACCATAGGTTCGGGACAAGTGTGTGTTGCCTTCATGGAAGCCAACAACGCTGGGTGCCTACCAATGTGCTCCACCAAGCACAAGGCTTCCATGAAGGCAACACACACTTGTGGCTCCCCAAGCCACAATCAAAAGCCTCTTCTCAGCATCGACAACCACCTCATAGCTCAAAGCCTCATTGACAAAAATGCTAGAAGCCTCGCCAACCACCACGGACCTCTATCCCTCGGCAACGTTGGGTGTGCAATTTCTCTTAGAAGCCCAAGGCTTCTATGATGGAAATTCCATCATTAGGCTCCCAAGGTATACCCCTTAGAAATTTGCCCAAACCACAGTACCTGTCCAATTGACAAAGATGGTTTGGCGACCAACTGGCAGGAAAGTTCCCTCCTTCTTGACAAAATCCTCTAGACTTGCCCACACGCAACCCATGGGCACTCCAAAGCTCAATTCACCCAACCCTTTCAACCGATGGAGCCTCCTCCACAAAGCTCCACCCTGCCCCCCCTCAACTTTGTCACCAAACCAAAGGGCATTGCTACACATGGCTGAGCTTATCCAACCACTCAAAGATAAACTCAAAGGTAAGCTCACAACTCTAGCCACCTGGTCCACTCACTACAAAACCCTCTTTCGGAGTGCTGACCAATAAACACATGGCAAAAAAAACATTTTCTCTAGGTGATTAGGATCACAGGCACACCTTTTACCCTCGTCCATGCACAACAACTACAAATCTCACTGGGCTCTGTCCTATGTGCACATAGCACATAAAGCTTCCTCATCCAAGTATGAATGGGGGGACCATGGTGGGTGCAACCCTGGTCCATGATGGTACGACCCATCGCCTCGATCTTCTTAATCACCCCTACTACTCCCAAATAACTGCGTCTCATGTCTAATCGACCCTACCCAAAACTTCTTCTTCAACTCAACACCAATGGATCATCGCCATCACATACCTCTCTTATCCACACAAGATCCTAGCGCTTCAATGACAAAAGAAAAACACCGCAACCTGATGACTCAACATCCACGTGAGCCAAGATACCTATCATGGTGTCTTGACAAAGATGCTAGAGCTTCATGATGACCATCGCCATCGACATACAACATCTCGAAGCGCAAGCAGTCTCCATGTGTGTTGCCTCCTTGTCCCTCCAGAATTCCCCCCTCGCCACTTGCTTTTATTAACCCCTCTTTAATCATACCACCTGCCATTGGATATACTGGTCATTAAGTATTCCATGCTAGTCTCTCCATTCAAGTACTCTGACTCCTCTAATGAGGATGCCCTACCACAAAGACGATATAAGAAAAAAACACCAAAAACAAGATAAGGAGTAGTACTGGGCACCTACAAAAAAAAGCAACTGATAAAGCACCCATTAGGCTAGCTGGATACTTAATCACCAATACTCCACTAACTTATTTCTTGCATGTATAAAGGGCTCTATGCATAGTAGCTTATGCATAGGCATGTATAAAGGCTATGCATAGAAGCTTATGCATAAGCATCTACAGATAGAAATTTAAAAACTCCTATTGATTCTTGATAAAATTTAAAAACCAATGTGACTTCTAAGAAAAAATGAATCAGATAATTGGGGCTACTAACTCCCCCACCCCCTCTTATTTTCAGAGAGACAGGAGAACCACCCTATCACCTGTTGGATTAGAGAAACTGCCTCAGGGGACAATGAGTGTGGGAGGACAATGGTAACAAGCGGCTATGGTGGAGCTCTTAAGCCATGCTCGAGCTCGACGGATAGGAAACTTTCCAGACATGTAAGGGTCAAGTTAGACAACACGATATAAGGCTCGCCTCGCTAATGCCCAACATAAATCACGTTGTACTGACATGCAATATAGAAGTTCTTTTTAGCTTGAATATGTAACCTTTACATATCTCTATCTCACAGTTGAGTTTGCAGAAAATTTAGCAACACAAACTTAGTATAGCTTAAATTTGGAACTGTGGAGAACGAAAGGAATATTTAATGTAAAGATATTACCGGAAAGCAAGCTCTCTTAGAGATCATCATTGCAACATGGAGATACAAAAATGCCTTGTTAAAATTCGGCATGACAAAATTTTGTACATGTTGAGAGAAGTTAATACAAAGAATTGAAACATTGTCAATATAAATTTACACATTGCATCAAAGTTGAATGGGCTGATGTAGAATATTATCATTGGGTAGGTAAAGCTTGCTCTTGTTGTGGGGGGAGTGCTATTCTTGTTGTGGGGGGGAGTGCTATTCTTGTTGGGGAGAGTCAGTAGCTTGCTCTTTTTGTGCTTGCTCCCACCGAGGGGATGGCGAATCTCCAAGGTGGATCCACTCCTTGTCTGTTGGTGTTTATGGATACTGTCGCGGAGGTAGCATTAGTTTTGGTCGTTGTGGAGGAGGCACAAATGCATATGGCATACCAAGCTCTCATTTCCCAATATTGTTACTTAGAGTTTCAATTGTTGTGGCCCCATATAGTCGTACATCCAAATCTGTATAATCCGATAGTTTTAGATTCTACACATATGAAAAATTACATATGTGCTATCAGTGAATGTACAAAGAAACTGAGATATCTTCGGGTATCTTAGAAGAGACCACAAAATTACACTCTTCTTTGTTACTCCCAAAGCTCATGTGATTTCTAGCACGTTCTCATCGGGGCCAGCAGCTTATGTAATAAGTGCAACTTGTATTGGAGACCAGGTTTAAAGCTTGATCCAAGGAAATGTTAGCTTTCATATCTTGTAAATCATCCCAAAGATCATATTGTGTCTCCATTCTTGTCTATCCATGCTGGCTTCTTCATCGTAGGCCACCTAGAGAGACGATAGTTTCCTTCTTGAACCATGGAAACTTTATGCGCAAAAGACTTCACTCATGGAAAAAAACTGCCTCTTAAGACTAGAGTGTGCTTGTTTAAGTCTCTTTATATGGGAGGAAGGTGTCCTTAACTGTAAGACAAGGAGAGAAGGGGGAGGCAAGGGGAGACAACAAGGTAGCTAAGGGCACTCCTCCCTTAAGTCTATTCACACGGGAGGGAGAAGAGTTTAGGACACCCCTCCCTTAAGGGTTGTCTATAGCCTACCTATAGAAAGGAATATGAGGGGGGTTTGGCTTACCTGTAGAGTAGTCTCAGGGAGCTTCCTGGCCAGAGGAGTGGCTGTAGTAGAGGGGGTACTAGGGGGTGTATATAGGCTTGGGGAAGGAGAGAGAGGGGTGAAAGGATGGTGTGCGTGCAAGTGTGCTAGTGTACAGTTGTATGAGTAGCCCAATTTGAGGTCACATGTGTAGGCAAGTCGATGTACAGATGCATGAGCAGCCAGGCTTGTGGTCGCATGCATGGCCAGGCCAGTGGATGATTGCCAGAACTGTGGTCGCATGTGTGGCAAGACTACTGTACAGTTGTATGAGTCTGGTGAAAAGAGGGGTGTCTATGAGTGGGCTAAACATAAGGTACCCATGGGCCTTGCATGGCAGTGTGGCCGCATGGGTGTCCATGTGGCGGTCAGGGAAGACCTTATGTTTGGGGCAGGTGGTATGTTTTCAATTTATCATCATTCGTATGCGTACCCTAGTGTGTGTATAGTGTATAAATATAATTATATATATACATATATATATATGTGTGTGTGTGTGTGTATAGTGTATAAATATAATTATATATATACATACATATACATCCTACATACATGCCATCAAGCGTAAGGTAAGCAAGAGTATTAAAATACAATTAGACGTAGAAAAGAGAATGGTGTAGGCAACACATTACCTCGTTAGATTGAGTCCCCAAAACAGACTCATCCAAGCGTACACCTCGCGTACACATCCATGCCCATAATTGTGGATGGGGGGTTCTATACCCATAGTCGTATTTCTCCTTTGTTGGGTCATGCCCAACAACCTCCCTCTACAAAAAACAATTAAGAAAATATACAATTATTTCAAGAAAACAATATAGTACAAAACACAATGAAAGGAGAGAAGAAATGACACTTAGGAAACTAGCAAGAAAGGAGGATTTCTCGCCGGAGCCGAAGTGCGAAGCCCCTCGCTTCCATAGTCAGGAAGCACTCGCCATCGCTTGTTGTTGAAAAGCACCTGGGTGCTTTCTCACAAAATTACGTGCATGCCTCCACTCCTCGACTATACACATGCTAGGCTTCTCCAAATTATTTTTCGTTGCTATCTTGATATTTGTTCTCCTATTAGAGAGCAAAAGCTTGATGCGCCACTTCATCCACTCCTCGGAGAAGCACAAACCCGCATGTCACACGGGGAACTCTGACTTAAGCACATCGATAATATATTGCTTAGAAAGTTCATCTTGTGCTTTCCACTTTTGGAAGGCTTTCACAAACTCCAGGTTCACAATTACATGCATACGATTCATGACTTGCTTTCCTCATGCATCCATCACACAAGGGCACCATCGCATCCACGGTGTATGGTAGGAGGCATAGATGGAACGGTGGAATGGGTCTCCTAGGGGGGGCTAGCTCATAATGTGTAGATGATGAGCCCCCCTGTTGGGGAGACGCATCGGGAGACCTAGTGCTACTTTTGCCAAAGCAAATGCAGCCCCCCCCCTCAGCTAACATGTCTACCACCACCCCAGACTCCCTACTACATCATCATCGATGTCGTGGTGAAGACGGACGTGAGGGAGCGGGGCTGGGTCTAGTAGAGAAAGATGATGTAGGCTCATCACAACCATCTCGTGATAGGCCTACACCACTTGGCCCCGTGCCTATCAAAGGCGTGGCCTACCTTGACTGAGCAAGTGGGATAGATTACTCCCACGACGTCAACTGGCCAAGTGGGGTAGTCTTCCCCCATGGCGTCGACTGGCCCACCAACTGTAAGCTTGCCTTCATATAAGATTAAAATATAAGATAAATAGAATGCATAAAATATTAACTTTGTGTATGTGAAAAGGTTTGATAGAACAATACCTGTGTCTGTGTAAATTGTGACCAAGTTTGCTACCCATTTCGTTCATTTATAATGGACAATAGATTAGGCACATCAGGATCTTGTCGGGTCGATCAACATTGTTGCTACATACATGCATATGCAACAAAACACGATTTCTCTAACCCAAGCCATACTTAAAGCTTAGACAAAGAATACAACATGTGATATTAGAACATTGTTAAGACCTCCTACAATACTTCTTAGACAAGCAGGGTGGACAATGCCCCTTTTGGATGATAGCTTCTGAGGACTTTCCATAGGCTCCCCACTATTAAAGCCAAAGGCAACTCCTCTTTTGCAAGAGAAGGATAGTGAGAAGATCAAGGGCTCCCCATCCACTATAACCACCTACTCGCGGCGGATAACCACTCCTAACCTGACATAAGCAGCATTCTAGATGGCATATAACAATGACCCAAATATCTATACATAGCCTGTATGCATAAGCCGTATATATAGGCCATATGCATACGGCCTATGCATATGGCATACGACCTATGGATAGGCCTATGCATAAGCCCTATGCATACACCACATGCATACGGCCTATGCATAAGGTTTATGCCCCAAATATCTATGCATAGCTCGTATGCATAAGCTGTATATATAGGCCGTATGCATATGGCCTATGCATATGGCATACGAACTATGGATACAAACTTTCTACTCCAGCTATTGCCTCTCCAACCAAACCCCATTGCTTATGGAAAGATTCCAACCAAGTCCATTGCTAAACTTGTGGAGCCCATGCGCTCCGCCATCCCCAAGGCACTCCTAAAACCTCATCTCCCTTTGCTGGTGCCTCACATGGACCCTAAACCACTTGTGCACACTATAGGTGCCCCCACAGGGAAACTACCTCTTTTGTGTTTCCTATGCCATGAACCCCATAGAGTGGCGGAATTCCCTGAAGAAAAGAAACGTCTGCCAATGCAACCCCAATGTCACGGTGGCTGTGGAATTGACCATTATTATAAGGATTTCCCTTTGTAATCAGTTTTTTATTCCATAGTCGAAGGCATGCCATCCCTCAACGTGTTAAGTGTTCAACATGGGAAGATATCACTGTCCCATTGAATCTCATCACATGGTTGCAGGCCAAGCTTGAGAAGGCTGCATCCCAAAAGAAACAAAACTCTAAGCACATTAGTCATGGAGAAGATTGGGTTAGCATCTGCACTGGCTCCACAAAGACCACATCATCCTCCTCCAAGATAAATGATCGTGCCGAACTGTCACTCCCCCATGCAGCCCAGCAAAAACTCACCAAATGGGAAAAATGGTTGGCCACATATCCTAATGCCATCCTTGAGAAGCAACGTCTTGAGAGGAGGCCCAAGCACTGGTCGAGCAATACTAGGCTCAACTTGAACCGCCACCTGTTTTTGTAACCCTTGACCCTGTGCTTGAGTGTGTGTCATCCCCCATTGAGCTTACACTTTCGCACCAGATAAGGCAGAAGCCCCCACTAACATTCAAGGCCGAGGAGGATCCATTCGCCACACAACATGATGTTGAAAAATGAATATTTTGCCCCTCATGTGCCTCCTCATGCTCCAGTGCCTCTATTAAACAAATGGCCCAACCCAAATCCCATGTTCACATCGAACCACTCGATGTGAACACTGACACAGAGTTTGACAATGACTCACGAGGTCTGCACACCAAATTTATTGAGGTATTTTATCCTCCTATGGCAACCAACTCTCAACCTCCACACCTATCAAATAAGGACCACATTGAACTTCCATATACTATTGTTGGTCCACCCTATGATCATGGCCCCGCCCCTCAAGAAGCTACTACTCATCAGTTGATGCGACTTGGCTAGCCTCTCAGCCTTCCTTTCCTCCCAAATCCAAATGACCATTGCAACTTTGTTAGACGAATCAGAGCCCCATTATCCAGACTTACTCCATCACCACCACCCACAACCCAAAGCCGCACCAACAATTCATGTTAATGCACTAGGACAATACTTTGAAGGTGATGACACAACGGAGCATTGCCCATTTCCTATATAGCAAACATGTGGTCAAAGGTATCCCAGATGGAGGTGCTAGCGTAAGCATCCTCAAATAAACATGCTGGGAAAACTGGGGCCAACCATGCCCTGGTCTCACCACATTGGTGATCAAGCTTGCATACGGAAATTCTAAAAAACCCTTGGGCCTAGTGCATGACCTCAAGGTCAAAGTCTATGACATGACATTCCACCTCACATTTGTAGTCATGGACTTTTGTAATGATTCCTATGATGCCATCTTCGGTCACCCCTTCATGAGACAAACCTGACTGATCCATGATTGGTACCTGCATCATGTCTACCTCCGCAAAGGGTATCAAATGCTTAAAGGTAATTTATATACCTGGCTTTCACATCCCATTGCCAAAGCTCCCTTTGCTAAAGACTTTGTGACCACTGCCAAGAGCAATGATCTCTTGGTTTGCAATGCTTCTCATCAAGCCCTTGATGGCACGTGGGTGCCATCCACAACTGCTTCTGTCAAGAGTGACGACGTTGACCATGTCTGACTGCAAATCCTTGCTACACTTGACACCCTCCCAGATTGCAAACTCGGCACACAATTTGTGCCTCCCAAATGGCTAGACCCTTCATGAACCCTACAAAGCCATTGCCTTGCTTAACACCTTGAGTGTCAGTGTAACTCCTGAACCTAAAACAACAAATTTTTCCTTTGGCACAAACATTCAATGGAAACGTGCCTTGTTGTCTCCCACAGTGAGCCACAATCTTTTGCCATGGGAAACATGGGTCTCTTTGGGAAAACCATCTCTTAAAACTGCCCATGCCAAAATTAAATTATCGGGTGGAAAATGCATACAAAGCCTTGGGTCCTTTACACAAACTATACATACTATATCTAACCCATTGGTTTGTAAGTTTTATGTGGTTCCGACAGGTGAAACAAAGGAAGCAGTCATCCTTGGAGGAAGTTGGGTCCAGAACGCTACAAGTACAATCAACCAAGCTGACAACACAGCTACCCTCAAGCTTCCACAGGGCGAGGTAACAATGACCCTCTAGGACAGGGAGTGCATCGAATCCAACCCTCTTCCCCCACCAACTACTTCCACAAAGGGCACTTCCTAACCCCCCACAATAACTGGTAAGTCTTTCAATACCCCTTAACTACCACCAGAACTCAACCCACCAAGAATATGGATTGGACGCCAACCGATAATGGTCTACAACGATGCCAAGCCCACATATATCCTATGGTCAACACCAATCTCATATTCTTGGAGGCGTGGAAAGCTCTTGGAAAACCCACACTAACAAAAGAAAACGCTTATATTCAAATTTCACATGAAATGTGTTTAAGGAGTGTTGGGTCTTTCATTACTAAAATTTCTATTGGAAATAACTAGTTGGAGTGCAGATTTCATGTCATTGATGCAGAGGCAATCCAAGGCTGAATTATTATTGGAAAAGAGTGGATTAATGCCACTCACTGCCAAATCAATTGGCGTGAAGAAACGGCCACCATGGAAATCAACGGCAAAATGGCCATTTGTCCTCTTGTGTCCTTAAGAGGAAACCATCCACACACCCTCACCCCTCGACTTCTCTTCCTGCTCATGCCCCCTCCTCTTGTGTCCTTAAGAGGAAATCATTTGTCCTCTTGTGTCCTTAAATGGAAATCATCCACACACCCTCACCCCTCGACTTCTCTTCCTGCTCATGCCCCCTCCTCATCACCGGAAGTATCCCCTATTCCCACACCCCATGACTCACCAATACTCTTGACCTCATATCTTTATTCATGAGCGATGGGTGCCAAAGAATCTTCTAGCCACTCAGGGATTCTACGATGGCTACACATAACTATGGATCCCCAGCCAACCATCTCTAAAACCCAAACGCAAAATCCAACTAATTCAACAAACGCCAACCCTAAGACAAAGCTTCAACGTTGGATAGTCCCCGACCACTTGTTATAAGCACAAGGCTACTACAAAGGCAACACTCACCTCTGGCTACCCAAGCATGCCGCCATAGCAACTCCCCAAAAATCTGCGACAAAAGGTCCCACAACCACAGGTTCGGCAACCCCAAGTGTGTGTTGCCTTCATGGAAGCCAACAACGCTGGGTGCCTACCAATGTGCTCCACCAAGCACAAGGCTTCCATGAAGGCAACACACACTTGTGGCTCCCCAAGCCATAATCAAAAGCCTCTTCTCAGCATCGACAGCCACCGCATAGCTCAAAGCCTCATTGACAAAAATGCCGTTTGGCTTCTGTTGATTGGGACCACCATCTTAGTTGGAACTTTTCTGTTGCCCTCTGGGCAAACCCGATCCTGAACCTGTGAGGGAGTTCCATCTTACTTTCTTCAATATCCTAAGCAATTGAATCAGCTTATGCTACATCAACTTGGTCAGGAGACTATTGTTTGCCTTGGACTATCTCAAGAATCTTGCTCTCCCCTTGGGCTTCATGCACCATCTTGGCGATCTTCTTCTAGACTTGATTCTACTCCTTTCATCTAAAGAGCTTGATCTTATCCTTAGGGAATTCTCCCACCTCCATTAATCCTAAAGCACCCAATGAATTATGAAGAGCCCTTGCATCACAATTTGGCATAGGTTTCTCTCTATATGGTGGGGGTTTCGCTCTGCCACCATCGGAGCACTTTAGAGCTCAACTGATAACCAATATGCCATGGCTAGAACACAAATACATGGTCGGGGTGTGTTACTCACCTCATGAATGCTCATGCTTAGGATTCTCATAATTAGAAGTGCAATGCTTACCTGAACACTCGCCATAGCCTGGGAAGTCATGCATTTTCCACATCAAGATTGCTTTGCAGTTGAAGTCTCATGAGACGAGGGAGGCCTGCTCACATCATGTACCTCGATACCTCTCCAAAGTATCTCTAGCTCGTCAATCAAAGGCTCCAAATAAACATCAGGATTTTTGACTTTATGTTTCCCTGGAATTAGAAGGGATAACATAACATGTCCTTTCTTAATTGCCATAGAGGGTGGAAGATTATAATTCACCAATATCACTGGCCATACACTGTAAGAGGTGCTTTTGAGACCAAATGGGTTCACACCGTCCATACCCAATCCAAGTCTCAAGCTCCTAGGTTCTTCCTTGAAGCTTGGCCATGTGTCTTCAATATGCTTCCACGCAAGAGTGTCTGCGGGAGTTCTCCACTTGCCATCGGTTGATCGATGGGAGGAATGCCATGACATGAGCTCTGTAATGGATTTGCACTTGAACATATGTTGGATGTGAGGGATTATGGAAAAATGTCACAGAACCTTACGAGGCACGTCCAAAGTTTTGAGATCTGCTCTATATCTTGCCTCTCCACAAGTAGGACACTCTCTTGCATCCTTATGTAGTCCACGAAACAAAACACAATCGTTGACGCATGCATGGATGCGCTTGTAATCTAATCCTCCAAGAGAGGTCACATGTTGCCTTGCCATATCTCTTGAGGTCGGTAATTTATTCTCCCTTGGAAGCATTTTACACAATAGCCTACGCGTGAAGACCATAAATGAGGAAAAACATTCGAGTAATTGACCCACTAGCATAATTCACCATGTTTGCAAAATAGACTTTAAAGCTTACTTGAGTAATGCATTCAAACTTGCATTGCTCCATCCATAGATGGTTTGCAAGTTTAGTAACTCAAGGGAGGTACGTAGAATAGAGAATGTGCACCCCTCAAACAGTGGAGTCGATGCTGCGGTAAAAAGATCGTCCTGCTCCATGGTATCATCCCTCCCTTCAGATTGATGGACATATAAATCCCGTACTATATCATCAAACACCTCCTCCTCCACGGCTTCATGAGGTAATGGTGGAGGGCTACTATCATCATCACTCCATGCATCCGTAACGATCCTCACTCATGAAGATCCCACCTCATATCGCCGATGCTTTGCCTCCTCATGACGAGCATAGGGCAACATATGCGGGTGTGGCACTGCATCCTGTATCAAATTAAAACGGGATCATAACTCAAACATATGAACACCCATAGGTATCTCAATCAACCTTAACTCTTTAACACTTACCATGTTTACGGTTGCATCCCATTCTCCATACTTTGAGATGTGATTGAGTGTAATCCTGCGTGCACGATACATGTTTCCTCGACATCGATCACACATACATTTGATTTTTTGCTCCAACCATATTTCGCGATGGTGGATACGGAGGGATTCATCCTCACTGGAGCTACTTGTTGAAGATGAAGACATCCTACAAATAAACAACCCAAAAAAATTGCTCTTGTATCAAATATTTAATCTGAAAACTCTGTGTCGCGTCTAATACCGCGTCTAAAATCGCGTCTGTTCTGTGTGGTACGCATCTATAGACGCGTCTAAACTGCTATAAACGCGGTTTTAGACGCGACATTAGATGCTCCTGTAGATGCAATTTTCATTTTCAAACCTACTTTTAGCGCGCTTGCTTTTCTTCACATACTTTTAACGGGCTTGCTTTGCTATTAACGGATCCATAGCCTAGCATCCACACTTATCTTCAAGCACCCACACTTATCTACAGGCTTACACAATCATCTCCAAGCACACAAGAGAAGAGGGTGAACAAGAGAAAAAAGAGAAGCAAAGGGTGAACAAGGAAGAGAAGAAAGAGAAGCAGCTTTGAAGAAGGACAAGAAGCTTCCATACCTCTATCCAAGGTAAGTCTCTTTAGGGTTGATCTTCTTTGAAAGTTGCTCCCGTTTGATTCGTCCTTTGCTCTCTTTGAAACGAATGTTTTTGGTACAACAACTGTGTTTTTGTGTCAGGCACGTCGTTAAAGAACCCCGAGGAGCCATACCTTGAAATTGCACCTCTCTTGACCATAATTCTCTATCATGGCATGAAGTCCACAAAGAGTTTGCCGCCTCCATTGTTTCAAAGGCCGATGGCCTCAACTCCAAAGGAAGAATAAAGTCTACGCAAACTTCCAATGCTGATGGAAATAAGAATGAGAGTGACTGAAGAAAAGGAGCAAAAAATTGTTTGTCATCACTATCAGTGGCGCAGGGCCAAGCATTGAAACAATCTGATTTAGAGGCAGACATAGACACAGAGGAGGCCAAAATAGATAAAAAGGGGAGAGGGCCAAGTGTTGGAACAATTTGGTTTAGAGACAGACATAGACACAGACATAGAGGAGGCCATAGAAAGGTGAAGGAGACAAAGAAAGAAATAGCTAAACCATAGCCCACAGATAAGCTAGATACCCAAGAGTAAAAAGAGGAGAAGCAAGGAGACACCCAAGAAGCAGACAAAGCTATAGTCCCATCTCAATGGTGAGGTAAGTTTAGAAGGCTCTCAAAAAAGGCAAAGAAAGTCTTAATAGAGGAAGCCACAACAGCCCCCTCCACTTTGGAGCCAAAAGTTATTGATGCTAATGCCAAATCCATTATCTTTAGCACGCTTAAGTTATTGCAAGCCCAAACCTCCAAAGGTGAGCAATATAAAGTAAAGCTCAAGGAAGCCCACACCTCCAAAGGTGAGCAATATGAAGTAAAGCTCAAGGAAGCCCACGCTACCATAAGCAAGCTATAAATGGATAATTAGCACATTCATGGCTCAAAGGACTAACTCAGAGGCAAAATATGAGTAGCTTATTCAAACTCTTATACCCAATAGTAGGTTGCAATTTTTGAAGAAACACACAAAACTGCCACCTTACAAAGGCACCTAGACAAAGTAAACCTGAATAGAAAGAGCACACAAACTGAAAGATCAACATAGAGCTAAACAAGGCCAAGGGTGTCATGTGGCAGGGATGGCTGCTAAGCTAGAAAGTATGCAAAAGGCTCTCCACAACACAAATATGAGCATGAGGGCTCACTTGGATACAAAGAATGAAAGAATCAGAAAGTTAGAGGGTGAGGTGATGCTGAGGTGGCAATGCTAAATTAGAGAAATGAAGGTATCCACTTAACACCCTCCTCTTTGTTCCCAGATAGAGATGAAGACAAGGAAGCAATTTTAAGTCAAATTGCCATAGAGCTCCTAGAGTTCATTCACCAAACTTCTGCCCTAGGAAGTATCTAAAGTTGGTAAGACATGTACTCAGCCTCATGGCCCTTTATTAGAATATGTCACTTGAAGTGTCTCTAACGTTGTTGGCTTGGACATCATTAACAAGTAGATGGTGGCATTAATGGACTGCTATATCACCATGTTAGTGTTTCAAGGATCCATCTCACTATAAGATCCCATGGACATCTACACCTCCGCGACAAACACCCAATCCTCACCAATTACATAGCCTGGGATTTTCTTTTTGATAATGCAACCTCGGAGAAGCCTAATCAAGAACAAAGAATAGAATTGGAAGTAGAGACATATAGATAAAGGGTACTTTTCCAAGCAGACAAGTACAACAAGGACATTGGACAAAGGCAAAAGGTTGGCAATCATGGGGTACCAAAAGCTAAATGGACTAAAGTACCCAACTTTCCCTCCTCTAGAAATGTTTATAGTATTATATCTAAGGATCTACAAGAAGATGGACAAGCAAAGGGTACATAGTTTCTACTTCTTTGACATAGAACACGTCACCTACCCGGACCGTTTAGAGCTATATGAGCACAATGATGACCTCTGATATGGAAATAAAAAATAGGCCAGTGCCAAAGAAGGACAAGGATTTAGGGGGAAAGAATAAAAAGAAGTTCTAGCGTACTTTTAACACCACCCCCCCACCAAGGAGGTCGATCATTCCGGGCATAACTGTGAGAGCTAGTACACCCAATATGAAATTACCTTTTTCACATAATCAACTATCTTTAAAAATAATCTTTTAATGAAACCGTTGTGTCAGTCATAATCCTCAAAATCTCCGGTTGAATCCTTATTTCCAATCATTCCTTCATCAATGTACCTATGGCATCATTGGCACTAGAACGCTCACCACCTGACTACTCAGGGGCCTTTTCGATAGTTCCTAGCTCATAGTAACCAGCAATATATTCAAATATCAAAAATGAAATCTCTGTTGAAGATCAGCAAGATCAACCAATGGATCCATATAAAAGAGCCATGGACTCATCCGTTGTTGTTGAGGACTAGCCAGGTCAATCAACCAGATCCATGCCCGATTTCAGAAAACAACTCTTACTCCTTGTTCCAATATCTTCCTCAACGTACGCGTGGGTATCATCGATGACCCAGAGCCCAAGCACCATATGGTCAGCACCCTCTAGGATCCTTCGCAGGTGACCTAACGCTTCACTCATAGGCCACTTCCTTGGTCCCTCATCCACCGTACCGGAAGCTCACCATTTTAATCGAACCGAGGTTGGTCAAGACCTCGATCGACCTTGCTATGCGAGACGTCCTCCATTGACTCTCCGCCAGCTGTGCTGTTGTAACTTTATCAGATTAGGTCTCCACGACCTCATTCACAAGACGGTCAAAATGCTTCCCCAGCATTCTTAACATAAAACTGTCATTTAAAAATAGGTCATAAATACAATTTTTATAACAAACTCTCGTCTTTCCGCATTGTTCCACATCAATCCATATTATTTAATTCCACAACCATTTCATAAGTATTCTTATTCTCATCCAATCACATCATTTTAACTCATCACATCTTTCCTCAATTTATCTTCATCATATCTCATCCACTCGCATCTACCCATATCCACTCGCATCTACCCATATCCACATCTCATCACATCACATTCATTTAGATCTCATCCACTCGCATCTACCCATATCCACATCTCATCACATCACATTCATTCATATCTCATCCATTCAGTCCACATCACATTCACTCACAACTCATCCATTCATTTTACCTCATATCTCATTCATTCACATTTATCCCGATTCACATTCCATCACATCACATTCATTCATATCCATCAAATTCACATTCATTCATATCCATCACATTCATTCTCATCACCATTATATCACATCACTTCTATCCACATCATATCTCATTCATACACATCTCATCTCATTCATGCACATCCATCCAATCGTTCACATATACGACTACTCGTATCTATTCATACATTCATATCTATCACTTCAGCATCTACATGTATTCATGTCACATCACATCACATTCTTTCACATACACATCTATATCTATTCTTTCACATACATCCACATCCATTCTTTCACATACTTATTCACTCCATTCTTCACATACATATTCACATCCATTCTTCTCATACACATCCTTATTCATTCTTTCATATACTCATTCACATCCATTCTTCACATACACATTCACATTCATTATCATCACATACATTCACTCACATCTCATCTCATTCATTTACATTCTGATTCACATAACATCACATCTCATCTATTCATTCATCATCTATCTGATTCACATCTTATCTATTCACCTCACATTCTCATCACCTCTATTCACATCACATCCATCCATCCATTCTTCTCATCTATCTAATTTCCATCACTTCTATTCACATCACATCCATCCATCCATTCATATCTATCTGATTCGCATCACATCTCATTACATCTCATCACATCTATTCGCTCCTCATTCTTATCACCTCTATTCGCTGCTCATTCTTATCACCTCTATTCACATCACATCCATCCATTCATTCACATCTATCTAATTCACATCACATCTCATCACATCTATTTACCTCTTATCTCATCACCCCATTCACATCACACCTATACATCCATTCATTCACATCTATCTAATTCACATCACATCTATTTACCTCTTATCTCATCACCCCATTCACATCACACCTATACATCCATTCATTCACATCTATCTAATTCACATCACATCTATTTACCTCTTATCTCATCACCTCTATTCACATCACACCCATCCTGTGAGATCCCGGTCTCCACCGCGCAACAGATTCGGGTACTAGCAGCGGAAGTAGCACTTCTCGCACGGGACATGGGTCCCACATTCGGGGCCTCGTCCACGGATATCCGGACAAGAGACTAATCCGTCGGTTTTTCCAAAACCGAACCCGGAAAAAACTTCCCTTACCCGGAAAGCACGGGCGATTCCACCAGGATAATTTTTTACTCTAACGTAGTCAAGATCATTACTGATCACGCTGATCCAACTGCACCTATAAAGATACTCGGTCGGATCAAGGAAGAAACTTGCACTTGGATCATTGGGATCAACGCTTTTTTCCCCATCAAGAGGCACAGCCGTTGATTCCTATCCATAGAACAATTACTATCCGGGACTTACTTCATCTATCGTAATAACAGAAATTGAGTCTCGGTTTACGGATCCATCAGTCCAGCCTAACCCCATCCGATCCCATGGGTTAGCCAACCACCCAACCACTGTAGTGATGGGATCCAATTTGGAATTTGGTTAGGTTTTGTCCCGGGTACCAAGGAAAAGAGTTCCAAGGCCCCCTAGCCGGAATTTCATGCAAACATAAAACTAGCCACACCACTTACACACCCAATATGAAAATTGCCTTTTTCTTAGCATCAGCTAACTTTAAAACAATCCTTTAATGAAACCATAGTACCACTGATCACAATCTCCCAATTTATCCAGTTGATTCATAATTTCCCATCATTCCTTCATCAGAGTATCTATGGCATCATTGGCAACTAGAACGCTCACCACCTGTCCACACAGAGGCCGTTTCCATAGTTCCTAGCCCATAATACTCGGCAATATAATCACTTATCAAGATGGACTCTCGTTGAAGATCAGCAAGATCAACCAACAGATCCATATAAAAGAGCCATGGACTCATCCGTTGAGGACCAGCAAGGTCAGTCAACCAGATCCATGCCCGGTTTCACAAAACAACTCTTACTTCTTGTTCCAATATCTTCCTCGACGCACGCGTGGGTATCCTGGGCGACCCAGAGCCCGAGCACCGTATGGTCAGCACCCTCTAGGATCCTTCGCAGGTGACCTAGCGCTTCACTCATAGGCCGCTTCCTTGGTCCCTCATCCACCGTACCGGAAGCTCACCATTTTAATCGCACCGAGGCTGGTCAAGACCTCGGCCGACCTTGCTACGCGAGACGTCCTCCATTGACTCTCCGTCAGCAGTTGCAACTTTAACAATTAGGTCCACGACCTTAATCACAAGACGGTCAAAATGCTTTCCCAGCATTCTTGACATAAAACAGTCATTTACAAACAGTCACAAAGTATAGTTTCTATATCGAATTCCATCTTTTCACATTTTCCCTTCTCAATCCACATTACTTATTCCACATTCCCTTCATGTGTACTCATTCTCATCCATTCATTCATATCAACGACACATTATTTCCCATACACATTTCACTTTCATTATTCTTCATACCCATCCATGCATACATCCATTTTCACATTCTTACTCATACATCCACATCCACATACCTACATCCATACATACACACCTACATGCATACATCCACATCAACATGCATACATCCATACATACACATCCATATGCATACATCCATTTTCACATTAAGACAACCCATATATATCTTATCTCATCACATACACTTCTTATCTCATTCCATACACATCTTATCATCTCTTAACTCATCTTATCACATCCTAACTCATCTCATATACATCTTATCTCATCTTATCACATCTCATACACCTCTTATCACATCTCATACACCTCTTATCACATCTTAACTCATCTTATCACATCTCATACACCTCTTATCACATCTTAACTCATCTTATCACATTTCATACACCTCTTATCACATCTCATACACCTCTTATCACATCTTAACTCATCTTATCACATTTCATACACCTCTTATCACATCTTAACTCATCTTATCACATTTCATACACCTCCTATTACATCTCATACATCCACATCTACATGCTTATCTCCATTTTCACATCCTCATTTATACATCCACATCCCATATCCACATTCATACATACACATCCATATCCACATCCACATGCATACATACATCCACATCCACATTCCCATTCACATATATACATCCATATCTACATGCACATTCACATCCATACATCCACATCTATATCCTCATTCACATCCATACATCCACATTCATGCATCCACATCTACATGCTTATCTCCATTTTCACATCCTCATTTATACATCCACATCCCATATCCACATTCATACATACACATCCATATCCACATCCACATGCATACATACATCCACATCCACATTCCCATTCACATATATACATCCATATCTACATGCACATTCACATCCATACATTCACATCTATATGCTCATTCACATCCATATATCCACATTCATGCATCCACATCTACATGCATACATCCATACATCCACATCCACATTTACATCCATGCATCCACATCTACATCCTCATTCACATCCATACATCCACATTCATACATCCATACATCCACATTCATACATTCACATCCATACATCCACATCTACATGCTTATCTCCATTTTCACATCCTCATTTATACATCCACATCCCATATCCACATTCATACATACACATCCATATCCACATCCACATGCATCTTATCATATCTTATCACTTCCCATATCTTTTATGCATACCTCTATGCATGAAATTCAATTATGCTAAAAGTAACACTTTTATAATAAAATATTCAACTTTTATGCATACCTCTATGCATGAAATCCAATATGATAAAAGTAACACTTTTGATATTAAAAAAATTATCCTTTATGCATACTTCTATGCATGAAAATTAAAAATGATAAAAGTAACACTTTTGATATAAAAAATTTATCCTTTATGCATACTTCTATGCATGAAAATTAAAAATGATAAAAGTAACACTTTTAATATAAAAAAATTATCCTTTATGCATACTTCTATGCATGAAAATTAAAAATGATAAAAGTAACACTTTTGATATAAAAAATTTTTTCCTTTATGCATACTTCTATGCATGAAAATTAAAAATGATAAAAGTAACACTTTTGATATAAAAAATTATCCTTTATGCATGATATTAAAATTTAATTTCTCCATGATTATAATGAAATTCTTTCAATTAATCTAGGATGATAATTTCTAAAATATGGTAGGAAGTCCTCTTTTTATGCTTTGAATGAAATTATTTTATGCATAATTTTTATAAAAATTTTGCCATAGCTCCGCTGCTATGACTGATAAATCTCAATTTTTTCTAAGGGATAAAGCTTATCATTAAGGAAATAATTAAAATGATCTCTAATTGGATCATTAATCTATAATGGATTGAATCATCAATATGCATAAACTAAAAGCATAGAAAAAAGCCATTAATTTGGCCTCAAGCATAGCTTAATCTTGGATTAAGGAAAAGCTTTATGAAAAGCTTCATTTGGATTGAGAATGGGTCATGAGTATGACCATTTCTTGAGTGAGAGAGAGAAATTACATAAAAACCATTAGAATTTAAACATAAATAAAAATTAACTTCAATAGCATTTATTAAGTTATGTAACTCTTCACTACTATTCACCAATTAACTTTAATAGCATTTAAAAAAACCATACCAATTAAGCTTCTCAAGCTTGAGAGGGGTTGAGAAGAGAGAAACATTGAGAAATTATAGAAAAGATCAATATTCACTAATTACCTTACAAATTGCTTGATTCTTTGTTCACGGTAGAGGCCCCCAACCAATCAATTGGTTAAGTATGTTGATGGAGCCACTAATGGGAATTGAAGAAAAAGGGAAGCTCCAAAAACTAGTGAATTATTAAATGAATTCACAGTTCTTGGCTTAGGTGGAGTAGAGTAACGATGCATAAACACTATCTATCTTTCAACAAGGGGGAGGCTTCTATTTATAGGAAAAATTGAGCTCCTAACCAAACAAACCGATTCTAGAATTTTCCAAGTCAGTTTGGTCACTTTTTGACCCTTTTTAGGTCAGTTAAGCTAACTTTTTGGAACTAGACTTGAATGAGGAGAGAGGAGAGATGAAATATCTCAATTTTTATGAGTTTAAAACTCATTCAAGCATGTGAAATATGCACCTCCTTTAAAGAACTCCCCTTCCTTACATATGTGTCATAATGGAATCATTTTAATATTGCTCATAGTTTTTTTTTACTAATAAACCTTGTACATTTTCAACTCTTCATCTTATGTGAAATATGCACCTCCTTTAAAGAACTCCCCTTCCTTACATATGTGTCATAATGGAATCATTTTAATATTGCTCATAGTTTTTTACTAATAAACCTTGTACATTTTCAACTCTTCATCTTATGTGAAATATGCACCTCCTTTAAAGAATTCCCCTTCCTTACATATGTGTCATAATGGAATCATTTTAATATTGCTCATAGTTTTTTACTAATAAACCTTGTACATTTTCAACTCTTCATCTTATGTGAGCATTTACTCATTTTTGGATACCCAAAATATCTCATATTTTTAATATTGCTCATAGTTTTTTACTAATAAACCTTGTACATTTTCAACTCTTCACCTTATGTGAGCATTTACTCATTTTTGGGTATCTTCTTTTTACAAATTGAATTTATCTCCTCCCTACACATGGATTGATGCTATTGGCCCATAGGAACCTTAATTGGACCATAGTCTAAAGATTTCTGAAAATCTAGACCCTTAGACTAAGGTTCTTTATACCTATTTCCAATTAATTCCAATTGCACATTGGAAAATTCTTTTTGAATTTCTGTTTCAGGGGAACTCATCTGAATTATAAGAGATATTTTTCTATCCAAAAATATTCAAAATCTGAATATTCTCTCTCTAGAATAATTTCTCTCTCTCTAGGCTAAAATAGTTAGCAACAAGGTCTTTATATTTCTGAAGAGGGTTGATTACAGGGGAAGATACTAGACATCAAAAAAGGGTTGGGGGAGGAATCTTACATTCTACCCCACTTAAAAAACGCGAGATGTCCTCATCTCGCAGTTGGAGTATGATTTCTTTCATCATCTTCTTCTTCTTCAATCACATTCAACTTTACGCCTTGGAAGTGAACGGTCGATTTTTCCCTGGTATTCTGCTGGAGTATGGATGACTTGAGAACTGTCGGTTAAGCCCTTGGTTTTTCAATTGCAGTAAAGATCTGTCCTTCTTTCCTCTTCTACTTCTTCTGAAATTGTGACTGCTCTGGCTGCTGCAGTCTGAGGTGGAATTCTTTCTCTTTGGTTGCCCCTGTTCTGGAAAGGAGTTCTAAGGTTACTCTGGGTAGAGGCAGACGGTTGATTTGGATTTCTTCTGGGATTACCCTGGCGGCTTGGGTGAGACGGACCCTGATTAGACTGGTATGAAGGAATTGGTCTCTGAATTCGGGGTCCTAGACTTCCCTGTCCCCTTGACATGGCAGGAGTTGGGCAGTCTTTTAACTGATGACCAAAACCTTGGCATCCAAAACATCGGTTCTCACTTCTAGGTTCATTGTTCTGCATCCTTAAAATAGATGGTCCTCCTGAGAAAGTATTTTGGGGGAAGGATCTTCCTTCACTTTGGAGTCTTCCTGCATCTTGATTCTGAATCGGTCCTTGCTGCCTCTTTGGAGGTGGAAAGTTTGAAGTACCTTCCTGGGCTTGGAATCTTTTAAAGTTAGAGGGTGCAGGTTTTGTTGGGACCTTTACTACAAAGGCTTTGGCAAAATCCTTTGCCATTTTTACTGCTTCAGCCATGGACACTGGTTTGGCATTTTTGACCAGTGTGTCCAAAGGTTCGTTCATTGCCCGAATGAACCTGGCCATGAGCTGTTCTTCATCTAGAGGTGGTGAGTATTTGAGTAGAAGAGCAAAGGCCTGGTGATATTCTTCAATGGTTTTGTTCTCCTGCTTTAGTTCTAAAAATTCGTTCATTTTGGTTTCCAAAAATCCAGGGGGACAAAATCTCTTTCTCAAATAGGTTTTTAGGTCATTCCAAGATTGGGTATTTCTATTTAGACGGTTGGTGTCACAGTGGTTCCTCCATGCTACCCTGGCTGTTTCCACTATTTTTAACCGGCCAAGAGCTATTTTGCTCAGCTCATTATAACCTGTGACGTCAAAATACTCTTCCATGGCTTCCACCCATTTCTCCACAGTCTCACCCAGGTTCTCCCCTTCTCCTTTGAAGGGTCCTGGTTGAGTCCTATGAAGAGCCTTGCGAACATCAGGATCAAGTTCGTTATCTTCAGTGACAGGGTCTGGCTGCTGACGGCTACGATTTCCTCGTCTCATGATTCTGTCAAAAATTTATATATTAGAGAGAGAATAGTTATAAGATTAGAGAGGAGATTCTTATTTTTGAATACCTCAAAAACTGGGGAGAATTCTTACATTCTACCCCACTTAAAAAAAAGGCGCGAGATGTCCTCATCTCGTAGGAAGAGAACAACTCTTTTTCTTACGACCCAAATTATTCTGGGGTTCCTTACATTCTGGTCAACCCAACAGAATACCTTCTGAACATTCCTCCACGGAAAATTTTAGTTAAGCAAGTTCTCAATTTATCATCCCTTAACTTGATCTACCGGTCAAGTGTTAACAGTAGTAATCTGACAGCACAACCCACTAATCTCATAGTGATTTGCTGAAATCATTATCATCATTCCAGTTATGAATATCATCACTGGGACTCGTCCCATTCATCCTCATTGTGGTTTCGCTCAGCTTATTACATTTCAACTAAATTTCAAAAATCATCATTTTTCAATCAGAATCCAAATCAATTCATCGATTCTCAAACAGAATTAAAAATCATATCAACCACATTCGAATTCATCATCTAGATAGCATTAACGCTTATAATTTCAAGTCTTAGATTTACTCGTATATACTGTCAGTAAAGAGCTGCAGTATACTCTCGGTATATACGGGTAGTCAAGGCCCTTGGAATTATAAGGTAAATACCATCATGTCTAGGCCTCAAGCAAGTCAGGATTCTATATAATTGCGGTACTTCCATTTGAAGACCCAATTACTAATTTATGAATTTTCAGATTGAATATCAATTTGTATGAATTATATCACACAATTACAACCTTTTTGATTCTTGATAAATTTTTGATATATTTGGCTTCTCGGTTGATCCTTATTAACCAAAAGGCTCTGATACCAACTGTGAGATCCCTGTCTCCACCGCGCAACAGATTCGGGTACTAGCAGCGGAAGTAGCACTTCTCGCACGGGACATGGGTCCCACATTCGGGGCCTCGTCCACGGATATCCGGACAAGAGACTAATCCGTCGGTTTTTCCAAAACCGAACCCGGAAAAAACTTCCCTTACCCGGAAAGCACGGGCGATTCCACCAGGATAATTTTTTACTCTAACGTAGTCAAGATCATTACTGATCACGCTGATCCAACTGCACCTATAAAGATACTCGGTCGGATCAAGGAAGAAACTTGCACTTGGATCATTGGGATCAACGCTTTTTTCCCCATCAAGAGGCACAGCCGTTGATTCCTATCCATAGAACAATTACTATCCGGGACTTACTTCATCTATCGTAATAACAGAAATTGAGTCTCGGTTTACGGATCCATCAGTCCAGCCTAACCCCATCCGATCCCATGGGTTAGCCAACCACCCAACCACTGTAGTGATGGGATCCAATTTGGAATTTGGTTAGGTTTTGTCCCGGGTACCAAGGAAAAGAGTTCCAAGGCCCCCTAGCCGGAATTTCATGCAAACATAAAACTAGCCACACCACTTACACACCCAATATGAAAATTGCCTTTTTCTTAGCATCAGCTAACTTTAAAACAATCCTTTAATGAAACCATAGTACCACTGATCACAATCTCCCAATTTATCCAGTTGATTCATAATTTCCCATCATTCCTTCATCAGAGTATCTATGGCATCATTGGCAACTAGAACGCTCACCACCTGTCCACACAGAGGCCGTTTCCATAGTTCCTAGCCCATAATACTCGGCAATATAATCACTTATCAAGATGGACTCTCGTTGAAGATCAGCAAGATCAACCAACAGATCCATATAAAAGAGCCATGGACTCATCCGTTGAGGACCAGCAAGGTCAGTCAACCAGATCCATGCCCGGTTTCACAAAACAACTCTTACTTCTTGTTCCAATATCTTCCTCGACGCACGCGTGGGTATCCTGGGCGACCCAGAGCCCGAGCACCGTATGGTCAGCACCCTCTAGGATCCTTCGCAGGTGACCTAGCGCTTCACTCATAGGCCGCTTCCTTGGTCCCTCATCCACCGTACCGGAAGCTCACCATTTTAATCGCACCGAGGCTGGTCAAGACCTCGGCCGACCTTGCTACGCGAGACGTCCTCCATTGACTCTCCGTCAGCAGTTGCAACTTTAACAATTAGGTCCACGACCTTAATCACAAGACGGTCAAAATGCTTTCCCAGCATTCTTGACATAAAACAGTCATTTACAAACAGTCACAAAGTATAGTTTCTATATCGAATTCCATCTTTTCACATTTTCCCTTCTCAATCCACATTACTTATTCCACATTCCCTTCATGTGTACTCATTCTCATCCATTCATTCATATCAACGACACATTATTTCCCATACACATTTCACTTTCATTATTCTTCATACCCATCCATGCATACATCCATTTTCACATTCTTACTCATACATCCACATCCACATACCTACATCCATACATACACACCTACATGCATACATCCACATCAACATGCATACATCCATACATACACATCCATATGCATACATCCATTTTCACATTAAGACAACCCATATATATCTTATCTCATCACATACACTTCTTATCTCATTCCATACACATCTTATCATCTCTTAACTCATCTTATCACATCCTAACTCATCTCATATACATCTTATCTCATCTTATCACATCTCATACACCTCTTATCACATCTCATACACCTCTTATCACATCTTAACTCATCTTATCACATCTCATACACCTCTTATCACATCTTAACTCATCTTATCACATTTCATACACCTCTTATCACATCTCATACACCTCTTATCACATCTTAACTCATCTTATCACATTTCATACACCTCTTATCACATCTTAACTCATCTTATCACATTTCATACACCTCCTATTACATCTCATACATCCACATCTACATGCTTATCTCCATTTTCACATCCTCATTTATACATCCACATCCCATATCCACATTCATACATACACATCCATATCCACATCCACATGCATACATACATCCACATCCACATTCCCATTCACATATATACATCCATATCTACATGCACATTCACATCCATACATCCACATCTATATCCTCATTCACATCCATACATCCACATTCATGCATCCACATCTACATGCTTATCTCCATTTTCACATCCTCATTTATACATCCACATCCCATATCCACATTCATACATACACATCCATATCCACATCCACATGCATACATACATCCCCATCCACATTCCCATTCACATATATACATCCATATCTACATGCACATTCACATCCATACATTCACATCTATATGCTCATTCACATCCATATATCCACATTCATGCATCCACATCTACATGCATACATCCATACATCCACATCCACATTTACATCCATGCATCCACATCTACATCCTCATTCACATCCATACATCCACATTCATACATCCATACATCCACATTCATACATTCACATCCATACATCCACATCTACATGCTTATCTCCATTTTCACATCCTCATTTATACATCCACATCCCATATCCACATTCATACATACACATCCATATCCACATCCACATGCATCTTATCATATCTTATCACTTCCCATATCTTTTATGCATACCTCTATGCATGAAATTCAATTATGCTAAAAGTAACACTTTTATAATAAAATATTCAACTTTTATGCATACCTCTATGCATGAAATCCAATATGATAAAAGTAACACTTTTGATATTAAAAAAATTATCCTTTATGCATACTTCTATGCATGAAAATTAAAAATGATAAAAGTAACACTTTTGATATAAAAAATTTATCCTTTATGCATACTTCTATGCATGAAAATTAAAAATGATAAAAGTAACACTTTTAATATAAAAAAATTATCCTTTATGCATACTTCTATGCATGAAAATTAAAAATGATAAAAGTAACACTTTTGATATAAAAAAATTTTTCCTTTATGCATACTTCTATGCATGAAAATTAAAAATGATAAAAGTAACACTTTTGATATAAAAAATTATCCTTTATGCATGATATTAAAATTTAATTTCTCCATGATTATAATGAAATTCTTTCAATTAATCTAGGATGATAATTTCTAAAATATGGTAGGAAGTCCTCTTTTTATGCTTTGAATGAAATTATTTTATGCATAATTTTTATAAAAATTTTGCCATAGCTCCGCTGCTATGACTGATAAATCTCAATTTTTTCTAAGGGATAAAGCTTATCATTAAGGAAATAATTAAAATGATCTCTAATTGGATCATTAATCTATAATGGATTGAATCATCAATATGCATAAACTAAAAGCATAGAAAAAAGCCATTAATTTGGCCTCAAGCATAGCTTAATCTTGGATTAAGGAAAAGCTTTATGAAAAGCTTCATTTGGATTGAGAATGGGTCATGAGTATGACCATTTCTTGAGTGAGAGAGAGAAATTACATAAAAACCATTAGAATTTAAACATAAATAAAAATTAACTTCAATAGCATTTATTAAATTATGTAACTCTTCACTACTATTCACCAATTAACTTTAATAGCATTTAAAAAAACCATACCAATTAAGCTTCTCAAGCTTGAGAGGGGTTGAGAAGAGAGAAACATTGAGAAATTATAGAAAAGATCAATATTCACTAATTACCTTACAAATTGCTTGATTCTTTGTTCACGGTAGAGGCCCCCAACCAATCAATTGGTTAAGTATGTTGATGGAGCCACTAATGGGAATTGAAGAAAAAGGGAAGCTCCAAAAACTAGTGAATTATTAAATGAATTCACAGTTCTTGGCTTAGGTGGAGTAGAGTAACGATGCATAAACACTATCTATCTTTCAACAAGGGGGAGGCTTCTATTTATAGGAAAAATTGAGCTCCTAACCAAACAAACCGATTCTAGAATTTTCCAAGTCAGTTTGGTCACTTTTTGACCCTTTTTAGGTCAGTTAAGCTAACTTTTTGGAACTAGACTTGAATGAGGAGAGAGGAGAGATGAAATATCTCAATTTTTATGAGTTTAAAACTCATTCAAGCATGTGAAATATGCACCTCCTTTAAAGAACTCCCCTTCCTTACATATGTGTCATAATGGAATCATTTTAATATTGCTCATAGTTTTTTTTTACTAATAAACCTTGTACATTTTCAACTCTTCATCTTATGTGAAATATGCACCTCCTTTAAAGAACTCCCCTTCCTTACATATGTGTCATAATGGAATCATTTTAATATTGCTCATAGTTTTTTACTAATAAACCTTGTACATTTTCAACTCTTCATCTTATGTGAAATATGCACCTCCTTTAAAGAATTCCCCTTCCTTACATATGTGTCATAATGGAATCATTTTAATATTGCTCATAGTTTTTTACTAATAAACCTTGTACATTTTCAACTCTTCATCTTATGTGAGCATTTACTCATTTTTGGATACCCAAAATATCTCATATTTTTAATATTGCTCATAGTTTTTTACTAATAAACCTTGTACATTTTCAACTCTTCACCTTATGTGAGCATTTACTCATTTTTGGGTATCTTCTTTTTACAAATTGAATTTATCTCCTCCCTACACATGGATTGATGCTATTGGCCCATAGGAACCTTAATTGGACCATAGTCTAAAGATTTCTGAAAATCTAGACCCTTAGACTAAGGTTCTTTATACCTATTTCCAATTAATTCCAATTGCACATTGGAAAATTCTTTTTGAATTTCTGTTTCAGGGGAACTCATCTGAATTATAAGAGATATTTTTCTATCCAAAAATATTCAAAATCTGAATATTCTCTCTCTAGAATAATTTCTCTCTCTCTAGGCTAAAATAGTTAGCAACAAGGTCTTTATATTTCTGAAGAGGGTTGATTACAGGGGAAGATACTAGACATCAAAAAAGGGTTGGGGGAGGAATCTTACACATCCATCCATTCATTCACATCTATCTAATTCACATCACATCTCATCACATCTATTTACCTCTCATCTCATCACCTCTATTCACATTACACCCATCCATCCATTCATTCACATCTATCTAATTCACATCACATCCATCCATCCAATCATCATCTATCTGATTCACATCTTATCTCATCACATCTATTCACCTCACAACATCTCATCACCTCTATTCACATCACACCCATCCATCCAATCATCTATCTGATTCACATCTTATCTCATCACATCTATTCGCCTCATATTCTCATCACTTCTATTCACAGAATTTAAACATAGAACTTAAGAGGATTCTAATTTTTTTATAAAAGATTCTTTACGTATCTATTTATGCATAATTTAAATTTAAGAAAAATAACACTTTTGAAATAAAAATAAATCTTTTATGCATCTTTCTATACATAAATTCAATTTTAATGAGAATAACACCTTTGTATGGCTGACCATTTCTCAATTTTAGCATTCAATTTATGACTTGAATTAATCCAATTTGAATTCTAATATCTCTAATCTACTCCATTTTTTAAAAATCGAGAGAGTAAACAATAAAAAGAATTTAATCAATCTTTTAATTCAACTTTCTAAGATTAAGAAGGGCTGAATTGTAAAGAAGAGAAGAGGGTGGCCTTTCCATCAAGGCATAGCATCAGATTTTAATTCAAACATTTACAAAGCATAAAATTTAAGAAAACCATAGATTTAAAATTCACATAAGTAAGAATTAAGCTTACATGGAGCTTGTAAGCTTTCCTTTCTCTTGAAGGATTGAGGGTTCTACTCTTGTTTGCAACAAGAGTGGCCAACAAATTCACTTGGAGAGGATTAGGCCAAAAACAATTAAATTATCAAGAAATTCAATGTTAAATGACTAAGGAACAGAAGCACAGTAACAGTGCATAAACACCATTAAGCTTTTACAAAGGGAGAGGCTTCTAATTATAGGAAAAAGTGAGCCTCTAACCAAGCAAACTGATTTTAGAAATTTTCATATCAATTTGGCCAATTTTTGACTATTTTTGGGTCAGTTTAGCTTACTTTTTGGATCTAGTTGAAATAGGAGAGAGGAGAGATGAAAATATCGCATTATTTATGAGTTTAAACTCCACCACACATGTGAAATAGGCGCCTCCTTCATGAGGAGAGATCCCCATAGTGAGGTGTCAAAAATGCATCATTTACTCTAAATATCTCTTCTTTTTTAACTAATAAACCTTGTCTTTAGTCAACTCTTCATCTTATGTGAGCATTCACTCATTTTTGGGAGTTTTTTTTTATTCTTTAATTTATCTCCTCCCTACATTTGGATTAATCTTATTGGTCCGTAGGAATCTTAAACCAAATTTTTTCAGAAAATCTAGACCCTCAGGCTAAGGTCCTTTTTACCTATTTTTAATTAATTCTAATTGCATATTGGAAAGTTCTTTTTGAATTTCTGTCTCAAGGGAAACCATTTTAAACACTAGGAGGATTTTTATATCCAAAAATATCTCAATTTTGGATTACCTTCTCCTCTAGACATTTTCTCTCTCTAGGCCAAAACAGGGTAAAACTGGATCTTTCTTTTATTTTAGAGAGAAATAATTATAAGATCGGAAGGAGAGATTCTTACACCTACACACCTCAAAAGTCGGAGGAAGAAATCTTACATCCTACTCCACTTAAAAAATGCGAGATGTCCTCATCTCGCAAATTAGAGGACAACTCTTTTCCTTAAGATCCAACTGATTCTAGGGTTCCTTATAGTCTGGTGAACCGAATAGAATCCTGGGATAAAGATCCCTTATATAGAACTCATCATCATCAGATAACAATTCACTCAGATATCATAACATTCAAATCCTTATCACAATAATGGTCCATTAGATCGAACTTTTTATCTGATCAGTCCTCCATGGGAATTTTCAATTATACAGATTTTTAATTTAACATCCCTTAACTTGATCCACTGGGTCAAGTGTTAAAGCCCTATACTAGATAAATAGGTTCTCGGGCAATTCTATTCTAGAAGACTAGGCTAGCAGCTGTGCCTTGCATGGATGAGCAAAAAAGTGTTGTCTCTAGGAATCAAGACTAGTAGTTGCCCAAATTATGATCAATTGTGTAACCCTATGGGTGATTTGATTTTTAGAAGACCACACTCCCCCTGCGGGATAGAACTAGGTCTTACTTATGAATCGTATCCTTGAATCTCTGCATGGTCAAGATGTCGATGAGTAGGAAATTTTCTCCAAGATAAGACTTAGTGGACTATCTTAAGTGTTTCCCCTATTTTGGAAGGGGAAAACCTTATACAAGGCTATTGCCATGCATCATGACAATTGGGGAGTCTGAGAGATGTCTAATTGGGATTCTGGATAGTTGATTGGAGGGGCAAGATGATTATCAAGAGTTGGTTTTGTACGAGGGGTTGTGCAGAGGTTTAGGTAGGGCCTCAGAGGTTTAGGTAGGGCCTCAAGAGTCTTTTCCCTATGTCTTGGCGCATGGCTTGGTTTAATGTGCATAGGTGGGCTTTCCAAGCTTACCCTGCCATGTGCCTTGGTTTATTGTGAATAGTAGGAGTCCCGAAACTTGTTGACTTTGCACTATGTCGTGGCTTTTGAAATGCCATGTGTCATGGTTTACTATGCATAGTAGGAGTCCCCAAGATTGCTTTAACCCTGTCTTGGTTAACTATGCAAGGTCAAATTTGCATCTTGTTGTGTCGTGCTTTGCTTTGCATATAGGTACCAAGCTCACAAACTTCATTTACCCTAGCCTGGTTGCCCTGGTGTACTGTGCAAAGGTCAAAGAAGGAGTCCCCCAAGATTGCTTGCTTTTCCTTGCCCTAGGTTACTATTCACAGGTTTAGGACCACAAGAGTATATTGTTTCTTGTTTGTAAGGCATAGAAGGATGTAACTGACAAAGGATAAAAAAACTCACATTAGACATTGCCTAATAGGGCTTTATTTTAGATATGGTGCGGTAAGACGAGTGAGGGCATTGATGACATTCATTGAATATGCATTCAAGGAGGAAATAGTAGATGAGACACAGGTGGAGCCTGCACAGAATGCAGGAGAGGTCAAAGAAGGGCAATGTCTAGTGGAAGAGAAAAAAGGTGAGAGAAAAGAGCACATTGTATGAAGCCTTCCCCTGTAAACCAAGCCCTAATTTGAAACCACACTCTTAGGTGGGTTGTCATGTAGATTCCTATAGACTTTTAGGTAAAGAAGCCAAGATCAAGAAATAAAAACTACAAAGAACTTTAAAACTTGGAGTATGTAATTCATGTTGTAGGTACCAAGACATGTCATCTATTTCATGCTTTACATAACAAAGTAGCAGACACAAGCCAAACATGCTTTGGGCGCACGGAGAGCATGCATGCCATAAAACCAAAACTTGGTTTTTGACAATCATCTTGTGACCTTCGAGTTCTAGACCAAAAATTTGGTCATAGAACAAAGCAAGCCCTAAAACTATGCATAGTAAACCAAGCCATGTTGCAAACCAATCTTCTGGTCCTAAACCTGTGCATAGTAAACCAAAATTTGAGGTAAATCCCTTGTACCAAGCCACACCCAATAAATGAAGCCCTGTTTTGAAATCCTTTGCACTTGACAAGTCACAAAACACCTCAGCACACTAGAAACCTGTAGCATGTATTAACAAAATACTAGGTACCAAGGCATGTTATCATATGTACATTTACATTAGACAAAAGTGATGAGGCTAGTAAACAAGCATCAGCTTGTGCTGAGGAGTATACACCTTTACAAGCGTACCACCATCTACAATGCATAACGTGAAGCTATAAACATGTAGCATGTATTGACAAAATACTAGGTACCAAGGCATGCTATCATATGTACATTTACATTAGACAAAAGTGATGAGACTAGTAAACAAGCATCATCTTGTGTTGAGGAGTATACACCTTTACAAGCATACCACCACCATCTACAACACACAAGTTCGTGAAGGTATAAACATGTAGCATGTATTGACAAAATACTAAATACCAAGGCATGTTATCATATGTACATTTACATTAGACATAAGTGATGAGACTAGTAAACAAGCATCATCTTGTGCTGAGAAGCATACACCTTTACAAGCATACCACCATCTACAACGCACAACGTGAAGCAATAAACATGTAGCATATATTGACAAAATACTAGGTACCAAGGCATGTTATCATATCTACATTTACATTAGACAAAAGTGATGAGACTAGTAAACAAGCATCATCTTGTGCTGAGAAGCATACACGCTTTCAAGCATAGAACCATCTATAAAGCATAGCATGAAGCTCCTTTCCTCATCCTCAAGGTCCCTATAATTACAACGACTAATAGTAGCCCTCCGGACATGAGGCTAGTCACAATATCTCACTACCCTACCAAGCAAATTATGTTCTTCTTATGGGACATACTTTGAGAGAGAGGAAGTAAGGCATGGCACATTCGGCATGCAACAGTTTCCAAAGGACCCAACAAAAGGGTCTTGATACAAGAATGAGGACAATAAATGCGAGGCCATTTCTCAAACTGTACACGAGTTCTACCACATTAATGCTTACACTACAAAACACTAGTTTGAGTTGCCCACCTAGTTGGCTACAGAACTCCAAGTTGTATGTTTGACATCATTCCACATCTATTGCCATGACCAAGCCTGGTTTGGGTCACATTAGCTTGTATTTGGAAAATGCCTCCATGTTTAGGCATATCTACCTCATTGGTGGGGACAAACCCGTTGGTTAGACTACTCCTTGAAACTTGCAATTGTTGTAGTGTTGCCTCTTTTTGCTGAGGGCTAAGCGAGGAGAATTCTTGCTCGATTTGTTGAAGAATCTTCTTCAAATCCTGCATGCAAGTGGAGAAGGCCTTGTCAATGTTGGCCTCCTGAACATCATCGCCAATAGCTCCATCCTCAACATTAGCAGTCCAAGCATTATTTGACAACGAATCTCCACACCCAAGATCATGCACACTATCAACAATAGGTAGTACACCATATAGATGTGGATAATGATCTCTGATGATGAATGTAGCCCATACAAGTGTTTACAATCTGATGTCCAATTCGGGCAATCATAGTAATTTGCTTGCAAGGACACATGGTACCACTGAGAGGGATTAGTTGTGCTTTAGAGCTTAAACAACAATGCTGCCATTGCTTCTCCTTGAACACTGAAGCGGTTAGAGTCAACTACAAAATAGAAAAGAAGAAAACAATCATGACAAGCCATAGTGATAGGGCAAAGTGGTCATCTTGTGGCCCTAAACATATGACAACAATGTTCCGGCCTCAGAGCTATGTACAAAAGCCTGGTCATAGAACAAAGCAATCCATAAAACTATTCATAGTAAACTAGGCCATTTTGCAAGGTTAGTCCTAACAGTACACCTAGGCCTAGGGTAAATCAATGTGTGGCCCTAAACCAATGCACACATCAAACCATGGAAAGGTAACTAGTAGTCACCTTTGAACAGAAAACCAAGGCACAAGGAGAAGCAAGCAATCTTAGGCTCCACCTACGCACAGTCAACCCCAGGACACGAGGTAATTCAATTTTATACCCCAATAGTCATGCTGCATAGTAAACAAGGACACAAGATAAAGCAATCGCGAGGCCTCCACTTGTACACAGTAAACCAAGACACAGAGCACAAAAATTTTGTGCACCTTAACCTTTGAACATTAGATCATGCAAAACCAGCACAATACTGACACTACATGCAAAATGGAGTACATGGAGAACAAAATCAAGTACAGCACACTCCTCCAGATGAAATGAAGAAGAGCACTATGAACATTTGGATATAAATTACCTGTGGAAGAAGGTTCTCGACCCATGCCTTCTTAACATGGAACCAGCATAATAAAACATGACAAGAAACTTGTTGTCGGTCGCTGCCCTTGTTGGTCTACTATCCAGAAGTAAGGGTCATCATCCACAACCTTCAAGATGGATTCAAGCACTTGCTAACATTTATCTATAGCAATCGCCATGGGCCTAGTTGCATTCAATCTAGAGAACACAATCCGAAAGGTTGTCTCCAATGCAATACTTTCCATGTTTATCCCAACATCATTTGTACATAGCATAAACCAAATAAGAATGTCAACACCAAGTTGGTTGGGCAATACAGCCGCATACAGTGGTAGTCCAAAGGCATTGGTCTTAAAGGTACTATCTACTACCCAAGAATTGTGCCAAGAAAAGCGAACAACCATTTGCAACATCCAATTATCTTGAATGATCAGAATGAAGGGCTTATCCTAGTCGTTGCTTGCATGCAGATTATAAGGCTGCATGTACAAAACCTAAGAGAAAACAAGGATCATATATGAAATACAAACAATGCAAAATGCCATGCATAGCTCCATTGACAATTCTCTATAGTTTGACATAATACCTTCTTTTCATTCCTCAAGGAGAGCGCTTCCGCAATCATTAACATCCAATCATCATTTGAAATTCTACGTTGACATCACACTCGATACTGAAGCGTTTGAATTTTGGTTGGAATCATGAAAAACCTGAAGATGACAAAGGCGATGAGCTTTCTATGTGCCGTTTCTCTTTGGAAATGGACATCCTTGACACATGTCGACATATACCCAAATCAAAGAAGTCATCTTTGCAGCATTCAATCACTCGCGGATGAACAAGCAAGTAGTAAAGATTGCTACGTGAACTTGGCACATGTCCTTCATGATGATTACCAATGATAGATATGATCACTTTATCCAAACCCTCTCGGTACTCTATGCACACCTTCTATGCACACCTTGTTAATCCTGTTTTGGATTAACAAACATGATCCTCCAATTGAGAACATTAATAAGTGTCATGAAACGGCACTATAAAAGTTGTACATTATGAGATATTGGCCACCCAAGGCCTAGTAAGTAAGTTTTGGGCACCCAAGTATGAATAAGGGCCAAATGTATATAAGGCATTTTCTCAATGAAAACACACAATCCCCTTTGTGCTAGAGAGAGCTCTCCCTTGTGTCTTGAGAGAGATTGAGAGAGAGAGAGAGAGAGCATTCTAGCATTGTCCTCTTCTATGCTTGTGTGATTCATGCTTATGTGGAAGAGTGAGAGAGAGAGTGATTGCCTTATGCGACGGTGCGAGCGACTCTACAGTGATAGCGTAGAGGTGTAGCTTGGAGGTTGGAGCTTAACAAGCGAGCTTGGAGGCCTCACATCTCTCTCTCTCTCTCTCACACACACACACACACACATGTACACACCGAGCCGATTCTATTGCCTCTTCTGAGATGGTTTCAGGCCACTCACTCGAGTCATAGATTATTGAGACTCCTGAAGGACATTAAAGCTCACTCACTAGACCAAGATGATCTGACTCATTCGGGACTTCTATGACAAATTTCGTTAGTCCTCCTCACGTGACATATGGGAGCACCCATTCAGGACAGCATCAGAGGGATCATGAGAAGCCAGATCAACATAGCTGACCATGTAAGATGGCCATTTGCCTAGCATCAAAGGCAACCCCCCACCCAAGTCACAATCTGTGGGAATGGGTCCGTCAACCAATGCTAGACTCGGTCCATGACAAGAAGTGCGTATCCAAATGTCGGATTCTAGTCTGTCGAATACCGGCACCCCTCGAATAAGACGGGACATGGAAAGTGCGGTCAAGACATGTCAAATATTCGTCCCCAACACCAAGGAAGTAGAAATAGACCTCAGATGGAGCGAGGTGGAACGACAACTATGAGAATTGAGCTTAAGGAAATAAGAGCTCGATACTGGGCGAGAGTCGAGAAAAAAGAAACGGGAAGTTTAAACCCACTCCAATCATGAGGGAAGGGACCAGAATTGGTTATGGGAAGAAGTGAGGGAGAAACTCCAAACTTGGAACCCATAAATGAGGAATCCAGAGCGGAGGAGGGTTTTACAACCATAGAAGAGGAGGATAACCTAGCAAGAGTGGTGGGTGAAGCAGAGGACTGTATGTACACCAAAAAGGATATTGAGCAGATGATCAATCACCCTACGTTCCTACAAGACATGGAACTTCTGATACTACACTGCAAAGACGTATGGAGGCTAATAATGATGAGCCCCATCAAGAGGTACAGCAGAGCAAGACCATCCGCCATAAATACCTAGAAGAGCCAATACAAGAAGCGGACGAGGTCTAGGAAGGGGGGGAGAAATTTCTCAAAGGCCAAGGATGGATCCAACCATAGAACTTAATGCAGCTTAGCACAAGGACAGACCTACTAAATGTGGTGGCAGAGATGGACCGAGGGATGGTCAGAGAACTAGGCATTTCTCTAGATTCTTGACCTTGCCAGATGAAACCACATATCATTTCCAAACTTGTCCAAAAATTATATGGGACGACAGAGATCCTATCCAACATGTAGAGATTTTTGAATCCACGTGAAACCTGCAAGCCTGTGAGAGATGTGACAAAATGATTCACGCTTTCTCACTAACCTTGGAAGGAAAAGCTCATCAGTGGTTCTGAACCCTTAAGCCTGAGGATAAGGTCCTTAGCCGAGCAACCCAAGGATAGGAATTTGGACGTGTCTATCCCAATTCCGAAAGAAACAAAAGAGGAGTCCCAAGCAAACACACTGTCCAGAATGTTTGAGGAAACTGTGTTGGAGGAGTCCATCCATTCCTTCCCTATGGAGGAATACGAGGCACATACATGGGGAGCACCCTCTATCTCCAAGGAACCCAGAGACATAGGAAGTCTCGCAGTTGTGCTGTCCACGCTTGTACAAATGCCATTAGGGCAACTGTTACACAATTCACCAACCCTATGGACATACATAAAAGAATGGGTAGAAGGCGGACTAAAGCCAGCCGATACTATAGATGAGGCTCTGCCACCTCTAGCAGAAAGAACCTCTAGCAGAAAGAACCTTGAGACACACAAGGAAAACCCAAGTCGTTAAGATACCAGTTAATCAACTAGGACGCTACTACGAAAGCAACGACTCTAGCAGAAAGAACCTTGAGACACACAAGGAAAACCCAAGTCGTTAAGATACCAGTTAATCAACTAGGACGCTACTACAAAAGCAACGACATAAATGCTACAATACCGATTCATCATAATGGGTACCAGGCGCACTGGTGGCTATCCTGGATGGTGGGGCGGGGGTTAGTATCTCATCACAAAACATTGCTGGGAAAACTGGGGGAAACTTGATCTAAAAAAGGCGGATCTAATCGTTAAAATGATTGATGGAACATCTTCAAGGCCTACATTACTTCTGGAGAATGTGAAATTTAAACTCTTTGTGTTTCTCTACCATCATACATTTGTGGTCATGGATTTCTTGCGTGCCAACCTAATTCATATGACATAATATTGAAGAGACCCTTCGTTGAGGGAATCCAAATTGGTGCATGATTGGGCCTTAGATCACATGTACGTATGTAGAGATTCGCGAATCTTAAAGATTGATCTGAGAACATGGAAAGCACACCCCATGGAAGGGCAATTGTTTGGTAACGATTCGGTCACAACGGAACGGACCACCTCTGTACAAATATTCCAGCCCTCGGTGGGAGATCCCAAGGATGAAGAGGAAATGGAAATGTATGCGTCACTTCCTCCTCTGAACTTCAGTGAAAACTAGATGCATGTATTGGCCACCATAGATGTGATGCAACCCACGGGGACCCAGTATGTACAATCTTGAACCGTCCCCACGACCTCCATCGATATGGTTAATTGGCAGACCATTGATGAAGCATCAAAAGAGGAGACATCAAGTACAAAAGGGACCATAGCACAAGGTTGTACCAATGCGCTCAACATCTCAGATGGTGGCAAAAACAAAAACGATATATAGCCAAAGGAAATGCCCTCTTATACGAAGAAAACCCACAGATGCCCAGTAGCTGAGATACCTTAAGGCCACTAAGGTACACGTTGAGTTCTCAAAGGATTAGGGTGAGGAGTTAAGTAAGATATCACTAGAGGGAAGCACAAGGAGAAAGTCGTCCTTCAAGAGCTAGAAACACCCAAGCTTACAAAAGCTGGGTGCCAAAATGCAATAAAGCCTTGGCAGAAGCAGAACATGAGGCTAGAAAGATCATGGCTAAAACCAAAAGTGAAAATGAGGACAAACCTTAGTGCTCGACTACTTCAAAACCTATACTGTTAGTAGCAAACAGAAAGTGATCCAACTGAGGGCAACAAGAGTTAAGGAGGAGGATGGGTTATCCACATCATACGATGGCCTGGCAGAAGTCAAGGAAGTGGATATTTCAAGACCAAGGGAGGAAGCTCAACCCGTATACATTGTTGCTAAGGACTTGACTTCGACTGAAGAAGATGAGAACATCGCTCTCCTTAAGGAATTTAAGGATTGTTTCACCTGGAATTACAAAGAGATGAAGGAGGTACCACCTGAGGTAGTACAGCATACGATTCCAATCATGGAAGGCTCAAGACCCAGCAGGTAGAAACCATACGAGATGAATCCTAAGTATGCACCAATTGTATAGAAGGAAATTGAAAGATCCTTGCCCCCTCCGCGCAACGAATTCCAGGGTGCTAGCAGCGGAAGTAGCACTTCTTGCGTAGGGTAGAGCCTCTCACTCGGGCCTCGCTCCCACGAATATCTGGAGAAGAGACTAATCCCTTGGTTCTTCCAAAACCGAACCTGAAAAAAAACTTCCCTCGCCCAATAGACATAGGGAATTCCTTCGGGATATTTTATTCTAACGTAGTCAAGGTCTTAACTAACCAAACCGATCCGACCGAACCTATAAGTCACATGGTCAGATCAAGGAAGAGACTTGCACTTGGATCATAGAGACCAATGCTTTTTTCCTCACTCAAGAGGCACAACCGTTGATTCTTTTCCATAGAACAAGGGTTATCTAGAATTTATGTCAACTATCGTAACTTAATAGAATTGAGTCTCATTTTAGGGATCCATCAGTCCAACCTAACCCCATCCAAATCCCATAGGTTAGCCAACCACCCAACCACTGTAGTGGTAGGATCCATTTAGAAATTTGGTTATGTTTTGTCTTGAGTACCAGCGAAAAGAGTTCCCAAGCCCCCTAGCCGGCGCTTCAAGCAAAGTTCAAGATAGTCACACCCTTTACACACCCAATATGAAATTGCCCATTTCACATATTCAGTTGTCTTTAAAACAATCTTCTAATGAAACCATAGTATCACTGATTATAATCCTCCAAAATATCTAGCTTGAATTCCAATTTGCAATCATTGCTTCATCGGTGTACCCATAGCATAATTGGTAACCAGAACGCTCACCACTTGTTCACTCAAGGGCCTTTTCAATAGTTCCTAGCTCATAGTACCCGAAAATATAATCACTTAAGAAAATTCAAATGGACTCTCCATTGAAGATCAGCAAGATCAACCAACAGATCCATATAAAAGAGCCATGGACTCATCCGTTTGAGGACCAGCAAGACCAATCAACCAGATCCATGCCCGAGTTCAGAAAACAACTCTAACTCTTTGTTCCATTTTCTTCCCTGACGCACGCATGGATATCTTCGACGACCCAGAGCCCGAGCATCGTATGGTCAGCACCTTCTAGCGCTTCACTCATAGGCCGCTTCCTTAGTCCCTCATCTACCGTACCAGAAGCTCACCATTTAAATCTAGACCTTGGTTGACCTTGCTACGCAAGACGTCCTCCATTGACTCTCCGTCAGCTATTGCAAGTTTATCACCCACAACCTCATTCACAAGAAGATGGTCAAAATGCTTCCCCACCAGCATTCTTGACATAAAACAGTCATTTAAAAACAGGTCATAAATGCAGTTTCTAACGAACTCTCATCTTTCCACATTGTTCTGCATCATTTCTCGTTATTTCACATTCTTTTACATCAATTCACATTGCTTATTCCACATCTAGTCATATGTATTCACATCGTCTTTATCCATTCCCATCGTCTTCATCCATTCTCATCCAATCACATTATATTACATCTCATCACATCTATCCTCATCACATCACGTCACAACATATCCACATCACATCTCATCCATTCATATCACATCACATCCATCTACATTCATTCAAATCCACATCACATCCACATATCATCACATCACGTTCACA
Organism: Cibotium barometz; assembly: GCF_041138505.1. NCBI lineage: Eukaryota > Viridiplantae > Streptophyta > Polypodiopsida > Cyatheales > Cibotiaceae > Cibotium > Cibotium barometz. The sequence goes on from NC_141110.1 coordinate 31,101,242, forward strand.
TCTATTTACATCACTTCATATCCATTCACATCTATCCAGGTCCACATCACATCAAATCTCATCTATCCACATCATATCTCATCCATTCATATCTAACTAGATCCACATCACATTATATCTCATCCATTCATATCTAACTAGATCCACATCACATTATTATATTCATTCACATAACATTCACATCTCACCACATCCATTCAGATATCACATCACATTCACATCCATTCACATCTCATCGCACCCACTCACATCCATCACTCATTCACATCCCACATTCATTCACATCTGGTCATATCCATCCTCATCTTATCACGTCTCGTTCACATCCATCCACATCACACCACATTCATTCCATCCACATTACATCACATCCACATCTATCCATATCACACCTCATTCATTCCATCCACATTACATCACATCCACATCTCATTCATTCCATCCACATTACATCACATCCACATCTATCCATATCACACCACATCCATTCATAGCTGATCACATTCATCCACATTTATTCATTCATTCACATTCACATCTATCCACATCCATCCATTCATTCACATCATGCACATCTATCCACATCCATCCATTGATTCATATGCACATCTATCACATCACATTCACATCTCCTCTTATCACATTCACATCTCATCATCTAATCACATCGCATCCATTTACATCCCATCACATTCATTTACATTCATTCAGATCCACATCACTTCTTATTACATCCACTTTTAGCACCGTTTTCTACTTTCGATACTGATAGGACTTTTCTAAGTTTCTGCCAATTTCTTGATCTAATTTAAGGTACTTTTTCTCGATCCCATTGAATCTACGTATCAAAGTGTTGTTGCAAGTTTAAAAAAGAAAAATAAACTTTATCAAAATTGAATAGTAAAAACTCAGAAAGAGCATTTACATATTGTATTTTCATTCCTTAAGTTTCATCAATGAGAACTAATTCTAAACTCCGTTTACTCATTGGATCTTGAATCCTCCCACCAAGGATTCTAGATTCTCTTTTCTGAATAAGAATTATCCAAGTTTTCTCAATGAATATTTTCTCATTCTTTCTCAATTTTTTTAAATAAGATGTATTTAATATTCTTCTTTTTGAATAAAAGATTTATGAGATTTACAAAAATCAATTCTACCCATATTTCTCAATAAAAATGATAATACTCAAAATTTTACTTTTGATAAATACTCATAATTTGAATTTATGCCAAAAATTTCTCTTTTACTATTTAATTACTTGGATCTCAAATATCATGGGAATTTCTCTTTTTGCATAAAAATAAATTTACCAAAAAATTCTATGTTCTTTTAATTAAATATTTATGCATAAATACTAAAAAAATATTTTCCATGAATATGATGAAAATCATTCTTTTTGCATAGGATATCTAATCCTAGAATATGGTAGGAAGTCCTCTTTTAGCATTATGCATAAAAATAAGATGTGTTATTTTTTAAAAATTTTATTATAGCTTCTGTGCGCTTTTATCGCGCGAGTCGGAGCTGGGGACTTGCCGAACACCGTATGCGAGCCACGAATGGCTGCAAGCATACAACCAGAAACTAGCAAGCTCAACAGGAAGCAAAAGTGTGTCACTCACCGCTCAAACCGCCGTCGTGAAGGATTCTCACATCGCAGCACAGTGAAGAAGGAGCCGCCATCGCCGCTCTACCGCCTCGCCACTGCCGTGCCGCCACACAGTGCTCGATTGCTCTCTCTCTCTCTCTCACGCAGGAGAAGGGGACCGAGAAGATAAGGCAAGAGCACACTTTGTATTCAACACATTGAGAATAAGAGTTTTAGGGTTACATTTGACTCTTATAGGTGACCTAGCCGTTCACACATGGGCGCCCATACATGGCCGGCCGATCCTAATTCTTGTCTTGCTAACATTCGAGGTGCGCCTCTCATCGGCGATCACCCAATCCCTTTATCCTTTACATGTCGTGCCGACAAGCCCGGCCCATGACTCAGAATACTTAAATTAATTACATGACGTAAAACATAGTACGTCTCAATGTCCGTCTCATAGGTTAACATGTCCCCTTTCATGATGTAGATTCCATCCTCGAAAGCTATGGTATGGTAAGTTCGATAGGGTTTGTTGTGGTAGACCATCTGCAAAACATGGAAGTAGAGTGAAAGTATGCTGGAATTCAAAAGATATAGAGTGTAATAAATTCAAGCATGTTAGACCACAATGGATGTTGCCTTGAGAACTTAGTTTAAGGGGTCACATGAATGAGCTAGCGTAGCAAATTAACAGGAGTTTAAAATTATTAAAAGTAAATCAAGAGTTAGCAAGGTGTCGAAGGTTAATCAAGGTCTATAACTGACCTAAGTCAAAGAAAATTACCAAGCTTAATAAATAAACAGATGACCACAATGTGTCTACTCTAAGAACAAGTTAATACCACGAGCCTAGGGACACAAGAAACATTAGAGTTACAGGAGCCTTTTACCTTTATTTCTTTATGTACGTGATAATTTTTACACACAATGGCGACCTCCCTAAGGCAAGACTAACATCGATCCTGGTACCATGTTCAGCACAAGGCATTCTCTAGGAATCTATTAGTTCACCTTAGGCAAGGCTACCCCCTACCAATCCAGGGCATCGGTCTGGAGTAGAATACTCCTCGCCTACCAAGTGTCAATAAGGCGATAGGCCAACATTAGAGCACATAATAGACTTGCATTGCCATTTATTGTAGGCTTTTTTTTAAAATTTCTTTCTTTTGATCTTCGCTCCTGAACTATAATGTGTTCTTACATCCTTTCGACAAAGGGATAAAAGCTATGTCCTAGAGGTCAACACACACACAGCCAGGTTGTTCAAACATTAAGATGGTTATAACCCTAGACTTAAGATAACCATATTCCCAGGTTAACTAAAGACTTCATGCATTCTCAAGAATATATCCAATAAGGTTAAACTCATTAATGATTTACACTAGCACGTCAGGCAACTTCAAAAACTAAGTAGTGCTTTGACACGTTCCATGTGGTCATGCATTATAGTTCATGTAATTAATTGAACAGTAAAAACGAAAGAGAGTGGGCATGGAAGAATCACACCTGTATTTTGGAGATCTCCTTGATTCGATGAGAAATGCCCACAATTTGATGTGATATTTATGTATGAACGTTGCGGCAGTCTCAAGACTTGAAAGCAAACCCACCTCAAACTTTTCAACCTGTACAACCAACTAACAAGCACTATACCTCGAGAGGCACATCAGTGTGAAAAATTAAAGACTCGTCTAAGGACTCCAAACTAGAAACAACTTGAAAACACTAACCTACCTTCTACCAGTCACCACACTACTACTGAGGATATGGTAAGAGGATGTTGTAGAGTCCTGGCTCTAGCCCTAAGGCTAAGCCTCTATCCGCATCATCCAAATAAATAAAGTCAGCCTCGATAGTGCCATGAGTTTCATCCGTCCATTCATTGTCGTCAGATATATCTTTTTCGTTTTCCCATCCACATAAACTCATCAAGAATGTAACCATGCGAGGATAGTCATCTTGTGGAAAAGGAAAGTCTTGGGCTATCGAGGATATGTCCTCTACAGAGTAGGGGTCAGTCATGGTCAATAGGCGAATTAGCCATTCTAATTCCTCAACATTTTCCTCTCTGGCTAGTACGTCTATATGATCCAATTCGATTTTAATTACAGGATAGCACATGTGAAATATCTGAGAAAGGTATAGATGATACCTCTCACCAAAGGTGGGAGTGGATGAATTTGAGCGATGAGACCGAGAGCGGGTTCTTGCATTGTAACTCGCCTGGTTGCCCAATCAATATTGCACTTGGTGGCTAACATCCATTTGCGCCCTAAGTTTATAGTCCCCTCCATGGTACCAGCAAGCATAACCAAAAAGCTTTGAATTACGGTCCCCTTGTCATAGGCAACCGGAGTGTGCAGAATTCCTGAGATAGGGGTTTTCTTCTTGTTGATACCTTTAACTTGGATAGCACTCTTGGATAAAGGTGGTTTTCCAAGTTGACACCATATGCCATATGATAACAAATTGTGTTGAGCTCTTGTATCCAATAATGCATTATACAGCACCTCCCCGCCCGTAAGGACTCTGTAACTCAATTGGGTATCTTAGAGGTGGGTCGGATTCCAATGAATCCTCCTCTGCCTCCTCAAAAAATGCTTGTGTAATCCCCAAGTTGGCTTCTCGTTGGCACCTAGCACACTGTTGACGATCTTTGGCTTCAATTCTTGCTTGTATCTTCTTAAGCTCAGCTTGTTCTTTAGCTGCCTTCTTTTCTGATGGATTGCATGTAACTCCTCTTGGCTCACGGGTCATAGTATCTTTTGAATTTACTCCCATTAAGGAATCCAATGGTTTCAACTCCGTCGAGAGTCTCCACTTGGATGGTACCTTGCGGGGTAATTTCACATACTCTATACAGTCCCTTACCAGCATATTTGAGCTTCTTCTTTTCGTTATGCACTCCATACATTAGGACTTTATCCCCAACCTTGATGTCCTTGTCTTTCAGGTGGCGATAAAACATGAGTTTCCGTGAAACTGCAGGATGTTATTGTGAATTGTTGATTATGGTTGTTTGTTTATGAGGGTTTTTTTCATTTTTTAATTTTATTGAAAGATGCACATGTGAAGATTCTATGAAGTCATTGTTTATACTAATTACAATGTTTATACACAAGCTGTGATGAATCTTTGAAGATAAAAAATACAAAAATAAAAATAAAAAAGAAAACGAAAAGAAGAGGATCAAGCTCCCTTCTCAAAGGAGATAGTCAAAAAGGTTGAAATGAGATGGCGGGTTTCGAAGATGCAATCGGAAGCGATGCGCAATTGATCATACAAGGCACACGATGAAAACTGATGAAAAGAGGAAAGAAATTTGATTTTATAACGCAATTGTTGGATAGCGTGAACGTTTTTTGAATTTTTCATGAAGTGAACCTTTGTGATTTTGTTCACGGCATGAACGTTTTTGGATTTTGTTCATGGCGTGAATGTTTGTGAATTTTTTCACAGCGTGAACGTTTTTGGATTTGTTCACGGTGTGAACATTTTCAAAGTTTGAATGTATAAGATCGAATACTTCTAATTTTTTCCTTTATGCTCAAGCAGTTAAGCATGCACATGATGAGTGAATGATACCTTGCCTACCTCATACCCAATAGACATCCTTTTGTTTTATTGCCACAAGAACCAAGGGGTAACTGGGCACTTTTGGGCATGTTTTGATGTAGTGGTTTTAGCTCTATGTGGGAGTTTTTTATTATTCCTTCCACCCAACTGAACAATGTTGTCATTGTGTCTTGTGGTGGTGTTCTATCTGTGTCTCCTTGCTGAACATCTTTGTTTCTATCTTTAGGTTCCTTGTTCAGGAGTGGGTAATTTTGTTGCTATGGCAATTCCCAACCCATTTGGCTGAGTTGTCTTTTTCCTCCACACAAGTGTTGGCGAGGTTCTTGCTTGAGTTGGGAGTTGATGTTGTATGCTCTTACCACCCTCTTCTTTATGATTCTAACTTGCTTGTGGTATTGGCCACTGAGTGGGGTTTGGGTACCCATATTGCTGTATTGCCGTGGTAGTATCCTTGTGCTTTGTAGTAGGTCCTCTCGGATCCATTGCTTATGGAACCTTTGAGGTCCCTTGGGATGCTTGGAGTCCTGCCAATCGGTTTGTGTCAGTAAGGTTTGACTTTTGAATTTTTTGCAAATTCTTCTTGTGGTCTTCATATCATTCATGGTGTTCTTTTTGTCTGGTTTATCTTTAAGTTGAATCTTGGGCACCCACTTCTGTGTATCCTTAGATACTGGGTATTGTGTGTGCAAGCTTCGTGGGACAGATGGTGGTTTTGTTTTCTGAGGTGTTGCCACTACACTCGTTGTTTGTTCATCAGTTATGATGTGTTTTCCTCTGTTTGTCAAGCTCCATAAGGGTATGGACATGACCTTGTTGCTCGTGCTTAACAATGCTGTCCTTTCTTCCCATTGGATATTGCATTTACTTGTACATATCCAAGATTGTCCTAGAATCATTTCTTCTCCCATGGTATCTACAGGCATGACAAACACCTTCTCGACCAAGGAATTATTTTTGATGGAAATGTTAACATTTAAAAATCCCTTGGCTTTCGTGGTTATCAAGTGAACACTACGTACTTATGCATCAGTGGGTTCAAGGTGTGGTCTATCTAATGCTACCCAGGTTTCATATGACTTGACCCTGTATTTATTAATTCAATGCTTGTTGCATGGCCTTTAGCTGTAGTAAGTCCCACCTTGAGTTGTGCTGGCTCAATGTTTAGTTCCTCTTCGTCCAAGAGAGTCACAGAAGCCATGTTAACATGTATCAGTCTATTGTGCAGTAATTGTTTGGCTCCCTAGCCTTAGCTTCTTCTTGAGCCTGCTGGATTTTTTCCTTTGCAAGTTGTTTCTGCTGTTTTAAGAGATGTTGGGTTAGTGGTCCAAAATATTTTTTTAATTTACTTCCATTGACATAACCCTCCATCTGGATGCTGTTAATTGTCAATTCGAACAGATCCCTGAGGTGTGATCTCTGATACTCGGAATGGTCCCAGGCCTCGATGTTTGAGTTTCTTTTTCCTGGTGCTTCCAACACCATACATGAGGACAAGGTCCCCTGTTTCTAGTTCTTTTTGCTTAAGGTTTTTGTTGAACCAATGGTTCTTACGGAGTTTTTCGACCACGAGTCCATGTGATGCTATCAGCCTAGTCTCATCAAGCTTCTCTAAGTCAATTAGCCTTTCAAAACTAATGCATTCTCTATCAATTCTCAATTCGAACAGATCCCTGAGGTGTGATCTCCGATACTCGGAATGGTCCCAAGCCTCGGTGTTTGAGTTTCTTTTTCCTGGTGCTTCCAACACCATACATGAGGACAAGGTCCCCTGTTTCTAGTTCTTTTTGCTTAAGGTTTTTGTTGAACCAACAGTTCTTACGAAGTTTTTTGACCACGAGTCCATGTGATGCTATCAGCCTAGTCTCATCAAGCTTCTCTAAGTCAATTAGCCTTTCAAAACTAATGCATTCTCTGTCAGACGCTCTTGTATGGCAATCCTTAAGCTTGGGACTAGGTATTCCATGGGCATAACTGCTTCAACACCATAAGCTAGACAGAAGGGAGTGTATCCCGTCATGCTACCTTATATGATGTTCGATACGTCCATAGGGCTGCTGTTAGCTTATGTTCCCAGTCTGTTCGACTTGCTTCCAAGGTTTTTGTCAAGATAGGACACAAAATTTTATCTGCACTGTGTGTGAGCAGCAAGGCGCTGCGGCCAAGGCCAAACCCTAGAAAACTTTTTTTGAAAAAAAATAAATAAAAAATAAAAATTAAATTTAAAATTCAAAAAAAAAACAGAAAACAGAAAACGAAACCCGTGTGGAGAGGAAAGAAATTTTTTATTTGGAGAAAAAAATTTTGAAAAGAAAAAACCCCCAATTGATCCCGACCCCGGTCTCGGTCTCGGTCTTTTGATATATATATATAGGAGAGTGAGCCTCCATAGCTTTCTTTCAAGTGAAAGCTTAAGAAAAGTGGAGCTCTATATGTAGTCCACCCCCCAAGGAGTGGAGTGAGCATGTGGGATAAAGCCTTCACCCTTCCCCCACAAGCAAATAGACTGTTCTGAGGACCACAGGAGCTCCGGATAGGCGAACACTGTGCTGTAAAGCACGCTAGGACCTCTTGAACGATACGCTCGTCTCGAGCTATCACACGTCCTAGTCCAGGTTCGACCATAAGTAAGGGGGTAAAAAACGGGTTGAAAACAATACAAAAACAAGTAAAAACGAGGTGCGAAACACCCGAGAAACCACTTGGGTGGGCTTCAAGGGTAGTTCCCAACGCCCGTAGGGTACCCACATCACATGCATCTACGCTCCGGTCGGGTGCTAGAGTCTGAGCAACTAGAAAGCGTTTCAGTTTACGCAGGCTCACACCATCCCTCCACGTTAGCATCTTGGCCTTCAGCTGGAACCCAAGGAAGTGCAACCCAAGATCCACGAATAGCGCGGCTAGTGACTCGTCCTCTGACTCTGAAGTCATGGAAGGGCACCCTACCAAGAACCCTGAGGAGACAAGCCAAAACATGCCAGTTTTGGGCCCCACAACCCGGATCTAGCATGTTTAGTCGTCTAATAGAGACCTTTAGTAGAGCTACACGCTCTGAACATGCGACAAGCGAAGTAAACGAAGAAGGAGGGTAGTAGATTCGCCATTCATATCTCATGTAGACCCTACCCTCCCAAAGAGTATCCATGTGGATATTCTACCCACTTCGTTTAATGAAGGCCCTATTGAGCTACCACCTTCTGACGCTCTTCCTAAAGTAGAGGTCCTTAGAAGTCAATCCATAAGAAGTAACAAATCTGACAAATCCTGTCCCCTGGAGGTATGCCTCTAAATCTGCCTGTCTCTATCTCTAACTGATGTGAGGAGGTGCGGATCTGCCCAATGGCGCACCTCAATCCATGAGACAGATGGGTATCCATGTAGCTCGGTCTAAGTATAAAGCCATCTTCAGTGGTGCGGAGAAGATGGTCTCTATAGAAAGCCATCTTCGTCCCCAACTCCTGTGAGGGCTCTAGTCATGTCTTCCTAGTGTCCAACTGACTGAGGTCCTGTCTGATGACTCTACTAATCTCAGAATGTGTCAAGGTGAGAGAGGGTGTCTCTAGAGAGTACTGGAAGGGTGGAAGTCTGTCTAAGCTGAACCCGTGGAGCTCAAACCAGGATGCTATCTGCGCATACCAACATGAAGTGTCTCCCTCCATGGCTAGCTGATGAGAGGACTCTAAAGCAAGTCATGCATACCGGTGCCGGGGAAGCTCCCAGGTGCTATGAATGAAGGACACTGATCTGGCAAGAGCCTCTACTATGATCGGTGGTGCTCCCATCTCAGCTCGGATAATCTCATGGGGTACCGAGGCCTTAGCCCGAATCATCTTGGAGATCATGGACACAAGTGGTCTCTCCATCGATCTCCATCCATCGTATGTGCGTCCTGATCGACTGTGACGATCTAGGCTAGGCCCCCAGATCTGTACTCCATATAGCATAGCCGATGTGACCAGCGTGTCAAAAAGCCACAGCTTAGTGCGTGGCTCCTGAAACTGTACCTGTGAGCACATCCTCTCTAGACCTCCTAGTGCTGCATATCCTCTAGTCAATCTGGCCTCTGCTGCCCCCCTCATGGAAAATGTGGGCCCAGTGAACACCACTCCAAGATATGTGTATGAGTCAACATACTCCACTATCTCCTGCCCATATGTGAAAATAGGCGCTGATCTCCAGACCCACTGAGCTGTAGTGTTAAACACCATAACCTTGGTCTTACCAAGGTTAACTGAGAGCCCATTGTCATGTGCATAAGCATGTAAAGTATCCAAGTGCCTCTGCATACCCTCCGGTGAGTCTGCTATATAAGCACAATATCATCAGCATATAAAAGCAGAGGTATCCAAGTGCCAGCCAAATGGGCTCCTCTGTCCCCTCGTGTCCCAATATAATCAGAGATCTCATCAATGTATAGTCCAAATAGAGTCGGAGAGAGCGGGCAGCCCTGTTTCACCCCTATAGTGGAGTGTGCTGGCTGGGAGAGACCCTCTGAAGTCCGCACTTGCCCAACTACTGTCTCATAAAGTGCCATAATACCCCAAATGAGCTCACATGGAAAGTCTTGCAGCCTGCGCATCAGTCTAGCTTTGGGCACTATGTCAAAGGCCTTGCGGAAATCCACAAAGCCACAGTAGATCCTCCTCCCATGTGCTCTGCCCTCCTCATGATAGCCCTGAGGGTAAAGATATGATCTAAAGTAGAGAATCTCCTCCTTAAATCGGCCTGTCCCTGAGCTCGGACCCCTTGTCTCTCTGCCCATCTGCTCAACTCATGCTCAAGAGTAGAGGCATATAGCTTGGCCAGCAAGTGACCAATCATAATGGTGCGGTAGTTAGTCGGCAGGCTCGGATCTCCAGACTTGAGTACCGGCACAATCGTGGAAGTACTCCAAGTCCCAGGAAACCCCTCACACATGGCTCTATTAAACATAAGAGCTAGCAAGTCTGCAATCATATCTCTAGCATGTATGAAATGCTCGGCTACAATGCCCTCATGATCCTGTGCCCTCCCTGTATGCAATCTGTTGATGGTCCTCCTCACCATCTCTGCTGTGAAGAAGGTAGAAGTGGGTGGACAAGGCTTTAGAGGGTTCAGTAGTGGTGGCTACTCTGGTACTGTGTAGAGGGAGGCTGCATACTCGCCCCATGTATCTGGAGAGGTAATGGCCGGAGGCAGGGGGTGCACTCTAAGCAATCTCCAGGCCTCCCCTGAATCCTCACTCAAAAACAACTGATAGATGTCGCTCTCGAGCCGAGCTAAGAATGCTCTCTTCTTCCGCCGAATGAGGGATCGGAAGATGATGCGTGACTGTCTATATGTAGTAACACCTGTGGCCACCTCTCTCTGTAGCCGGGCTCTGAGCTCCCTACAGTCATCATCATACCAACTATTCTGGGGCATGCTCCCAGGACGTGGTCGTACTGTGGGCTGCGTGTGTGGGAAGGTCGCAGCTGCATGTAAAGCCTCTGTCAAGATCTGTGTGAGCTCTGCTAATGGCCTGTGTGGATCCTCTGCACTCAACAAGCTGTAGATCTCTACGGTGTATACTCCATCAGTCTCTCTACAGAAGGTATATCTCGGGTGATAGGAGGACTTCCCAACCTGGCGGGTGCTGTAGTGGAAATCCACCGTAAAGGAGAGAAGTGCACGATCCTCTGATGGGCCTGGGGCCAATCCGAAAATCCTAGATACTCGGGATGAAGGTTGGCGAGGGTAAAACATAATCCACTGTGCTGGCCCCATGTCTGTGTGGAAAGCAAGTAAAGCCACTGGCAAGTGGATACCTCTCTAGGCCATTTAAAATGGCCAGCCCATTTGCAGTCCCCATCTCCAAGAGGTATCTCCCATACTCAGTACACTCCACCTCATCCTGTGATCTCCGGGTCAAACACATCTCCTCCACATCTATCTCTCTCAACATCTCCTCCGAAGTGTCAAAGAAGGAGGTTTGGTATTGAGCCGTTCGAGCATTAAAGTCCCCAAGGATGATAACATCTCCCTCCCTGGGAACTCCCATATGTCCTCATCTAGAATCATATATGTGGAGATTACCCCTTGGGCGCTACATAATGAGATGTGCCGGGTGGAAAGTAACATATAGCAATGTATAGGGGTCTATCCTCATCTGCCCTCACTCTGACCCACATGTACCTCGCGCTCTCATCACGGCGCATAACATGGATGAGTGGCTGAAGCTCCTCTCTAAAAAGAATTGCAACTCCTCCGGATCTGCGACCACCATGCTTCGAACGGGCCTCCTGTCTACAAGTCGTCTCCCATCTGCATCCCGCCACTCTCGGTAATGTGTTGCCTGGGGCCTGATGTGTCTCCGAGTAGAAGATGATGTCCCTATCTCTGAAGCTGTCCCCAAAGGCCCCCGCATCTAGTCTCAATGCTCCGTTGCAGTTCCATACTGCAAGTCTCAGATTGGTCCCATAGGTCTCGCACTGTCAGGTGGTGCATCTCTCTAGTATCACCACTCTGGCTCCTCTGTAAAATGCTAGCATCCCTTTTTCTCTGGCTGCCCTAATCTCCGACATGCACTCCCTCATATGTGCTAGTTGTGCCAAGGTGAGGTCATCTCCTAAAAAGATGCCCGTTTTCTTAAGGACGGAGCGCTTGGCCAAGAAATCCTTCTTGGCCTCCAAGGTGGGAAAGCATAAAATGAGAGCTCTCTCCTCCATTCTTGTCTTTCTTGCCCACTCTCCAAGCCCCCGTGTGTGTAGGCCTCGAAATGCCCATGCGTGTGTATAAATCTTTGGCTTCCTCCTCTACATTGTCACTGTAATTAAGCCTCGTGATCTGCACATGAAGTTCCCTTGTCTTTCTTCTTTGTTCCTCCTCAATGATTAGAGAGAGAGTGATTGCCTTATGCGACGCTGTGAGCGACTCTACAGTGACGGCATGGAGGTGGAGCTTGGAGGTTGGAGCTTAACAAGCAAGCTTTGTGAGATCCCCCTGTTCCCACCGAGCAACGGATTCGGGTACTAGCAGCGGAAGTAGCACTTCTCGCACGGGACAGGGGTCCCACATTCGGGGCCTCGTCCACGGATATCCGGACAAGAGACTAATCCGTCGGTTTTTCCAAAACCGAACCCGGAAAAAACTTCCCTTACCCGGAAAGCACGGGCGAATTCCACCAGGATAATTTTTTACTCTAACGTAGTCAAGATCATTACTGATCACGCTGATCCAACTGCACCTATAAAGATACTCGGTCGGATCAAGGAAGAAACTTGCACTTGGATCATTGGGATCAACGCTTTTTTCCCCATCAAGAGGCACAGCCGTTGATTCCTATCCATAGAACAATTACTATCCGGGACTTACTTCATCTATCGTAATAACAGAAATTGAGTCTCGGTTTACGGATCCATCAGTCCAGCCTAACCCCATCCGATCCCATGGGTTAGCCAACCGCCCAACCACTGTAGTGATGGGATCCAATTTGGAATTTGGTTAGGTTTTGTCCCGGGTACCAAGGAAAAGAGTTCCAAGGCCCCCTAGCCGGAATTTCATGCAAACATAAAACTAGCCACACCACTTACACACCCAATATGAAAATTGCCTTTTTCTTAGCATCAGCTAACTTTAAAACAATCCTTTAATGAAACCATAGTACCACTGATCACAATCTCCCAATTTATCCAGTTGATTCATAATTTCCCATCATTCCTTCATCAGAGTATCTATGGCATCATTGGCAACTAGAACGCTCACCACCTGTCCACACAGAGGCCGTTTCCATAGTTCCTAGCCCATAATACTCGGCAATATAATCACTTATCAAGATGGACTCTCGTTGAAGATCAGCAAGATCAACCAACAGATCCATATAAAAGAGCCATGGACTCATCCGTTGAGGACCAGCAAGGTCAGTCAACCAGATCCATGCCCGGTTTCACAAAACAACTCTTACTCCTTGTTCCAATATCTTCCTCGACGCACGCGTGGGTATCCTAGGCGACCCAGAGCCCGAGCACCGTATGGTCAGCACCCTCTAGGATCCTTCGCAGGTGACCTAGCGCTTCACTCATAGGCCGCTTCCTTGGTCCCTCATCCACCGTACCGGAAGCTCACCATTTTAATCGAACCGAGGCTGGTCAAGACCTCGGTCGACCTTGCTACGCGAGACGTCCTCCATTGACTCTCCGTCAGCAGTTGCAACTTTATCAGTTAGGTCTCCACGACCTTAATCACAAGACGGTCAAAATGCTTCCCCAGCATTCTTGACATAAAACAGCCATTTACAAACAGCATTTACAAACAGTTTACAAATACAGTTTCTATATTAACTCTCATTTTTCCACATTATCCCTCATTAATCCACATTACTTATTCCACATTCCATGTATATGTGTACTCATCCAATCACCTCCTTTTCCATCTCTTCACTTCAGATTCCTTCACATCACATATCATATATTCACATCCATATCCACATCCATACATCCACATCCACATCCACATTCACATCCATACATCCACATCTACATGCTTATCTCCATTTTCACATCCTCATTTATACATCCACATCCCATATCCACATTCATACATACACATCCATATATCCACATCTACATCCACATACATACATACATCCACATCCACATTCCACATTCACATCTATACATCCACATCTACATTCACATTCACATACATCCACATCCACAGTCCCATACATCCACATCTATACATCCACATCCACATTCCCATACATCCACATCTATACATCCACATTCCACATTCACATCTACATTCACATTCACATACATGCATCCACATCTACATGCTTACCTCCATTTTCACATCCACATCTACATCCACATACATACATACATCCACATCCACATTCCACATTCACATCTATACATCCACATCTACATTCACATTCACATACATCCACATCCACATTCCCATACATCCACATCTATACATCCACATTCCACATTCACATCTACATTCACATTCACATACATCCACATCTACATTCACATTCACATACATCCACATCCACATTCCACATTCACATACATCCACATCCACATTTCCATTCACATCTATACATCCACATCCATTCACATCTATACATCCACATCTACATCCACATTTACATCTATGCATATACATCTTCATGCATATATCCATTTTCATGTTCATACATCCACACTCCCATCTCCATATCCACACATCCACATACATACATCCATTTTCACATTCCCATTTATATAACCCCATATACCTTCACATCTAATCTTTTACATGACATCCATTCTCGCCCTATCACAACCCATATACATCTTATCCTATCACATACACTTTTTACCTCATCCCCCCATACACATCTTAATTCATCTTATCACATCCTAACTTATTTCATAAGCATCTTATCACCTCTTAACACACCTCTTATCACATCCTATCACTTTCCATACGCATCTTATCAATTCTTATCACATCTCATACACCTTTTATCACATCTTATCACATTTCATATCCTTTTTTTTTTAAAGAGAATTCTTTTATTTGATATAAGATTTCTCTACACATTTATTTATACATAAATTCCATTTAAGGAGACTAACACTTTCGAAATTAAAATCAATCTTTTATGCATCTTCTTATGCATGATTTCAATTTGGTAGGGAATTATACTGTTAGAATAAAAGAATTTCTCTTATGCATCTAAGTTAAGCATAAAATCCATTTATGAGGAAAATCATACTTTTAGTATAAAAAGAATATCTTTTATGCATACCTATATGCATGAAATCCAATATGATAAAAGTAACACTTTTGATATAAATATTTTTCCTTTATGCATACTTCTATGCATGAAAATTAAAAATGATAAAAGTAACACTTTTGATATAAAAATTTTCCTTTATGCATACTTCTATGCATGAAAATTAAAAATGATAAAAGTAACACTTTTGATATAAAAATTTTCTTTTATGCATACTTTTATGTATGAAATAAAAATGATAAAAGTAACACTTTTGATATAAAAATTTATCCATTATGCATACTTCTATGCATGAAAATAAAAATGGTAAAAATAACACTTTTGATATAAAAATTTATCCTTTATGCATAATATTAAAATTCAATTTCTCCATGATTATAATGAAATTCTTTCAATTAATCTAGGATGATGATTCCTAGAATATGGTAGGAAGTCCTCTTTTTATGCTTTGAATGAAAATTTTTTATGCATAATTTTTATAAAAATTTTGCCATAGCTCCGCTGCTATGACTGATAAATCTCAATTTTTCTAAGGGATAAAGCTTATCATTAAGGAAATAATTAAAATGATTCTCTAATTGGATCCTTAATCCATAATGGATTGAATCATCAATATACATAAACTAAAAGCATAAGAAAAAGCCATTAATTTGGCCTCAAGCATAGCTTTATCTTGGGTTAAGGAAAAACTTTATGAAAAGCTTGATTTGGATTGAGAATGGGTCATGAGTATGACCATTTCTTGAGTGAGAGAGAGAATTTACATAAGAATCATTAGAATTTAAACATAAATGAAAATTAACTTCAATAGCATTTATTAAATTATGTAACTCTTCACTACTATTCAAACTTCAATAGCATTTAAAAAAAACCATATCAATTAAACTTCTCAAGCTTGAGAGGGGTTGAGAAGAGAGAAACATTGAGAAATTATAGAAAGATGAATATTCACTAATTACCTTACAACTTGCTTGATTCTTTGTTCACGGTAGAGGCCCCCAACCAATCAATTGGTTAAGTATGTTGATGGAGCCACTAATGGGGATTGAAGAAAGAGGGAAGCTCCAAAAACTAGTGAATTATTAAATGAATTCACAGTTCTTGGCTTAGGTGGAGTAGAGTAACGATGCATAAACACTATATATTTTTCAACAAGGGTGAGGCTTCTATTTATAGGAAAAATTGAGCTCCTAACCAAACAAACTGATTCTAGAATTTTCTAAATAAGTTTGGTCAATATTTGACCATTTTTAGGTCAGTTAAGCTAACTTTTTGGAACTAGACTTGAATGAGGAGAGAGGAGAGATGAAATATCTCAATTTTTATGAGTTTAAAACTCATTCAAGCATGTGAAATATGCACCTCCTTTAAAGAACTCCCCTTCCTTACATATGTCATATTTTTAATATTGCTCATAGTTTTTTACTAATAAACCTTGTACATTTTCAACTCTTCATCTTATGTGAAATATGCACCTCCTTTAAAGAACTCCCCTTCCTTACATATGTCATACTTTTAATATTGCTCATAATTTTTTATTAATAAACCTTGTACATTCTCAACTCTTCATCTTATGTGAAATATGCACCTCCTTTAAAGAACTCCTCTTCCTTACATATGTCATACTTTTAATATTGCTCATAATTTTTTACTAATAAACCTTGTACATTTTCAACTCTTCATCTTATGTGAAATATGCACCTCCTTTAAAGAACTCCTCTTCCTTACATATGTCATACTTTTAATATTGCTCATAGTTTTTTTACTAATAAACCTTGTACATTTTCAACTCTTCACCTCATGTGAGCATTTACTCATTTTTGGGTATTTTCTTTTTACAAGTTGGATTTATCTCCTCCCTACACATGGATTGATGCTATTGGTCCATAGGAACCTTAATTGGACCATAGTCTAAAGATTTCTGAAAATCTAGACCCTTAGGCTAAGGTTCTTTATAGCTATTTTCAATTAATTCCAATTGCACATTGGAAAATTCTTTTTGAATTTCTGTTTCAGGGGAACTCATCTGAATTAGAAGAGATATTTTTCTATCCAAAAATATTCAAAATCTGAATATTCTCTCTCTAGAATATTTTTCTCTCTCTAGGCTAAAACAGATAGAAACAAGGTCTTTATATTTCTGAAGAGGGATTGATTACAGGGAAAGATACTAGACATCAAAAAGGGGGTGGGGGAGGAATCTTACATTCTACCCCACTTAAAAAAATGCGAGATGTCCTCATCTCGCAAACTGGGATAATTTCGCAAGATGCACGAATATGAGACTTAGAGAAAAATTTTAATCAAGATTAACCACCAAGATAAGTCTTAAAGAGAGCAAGATTCAAAATACGAACAAGATTTAAACTTTATTCATTCTCGGAACTTATACAGTAAAGATAGAGGAACTCTTTATACTTCCATAAGCCCGTCCATCATATGGTCACAAAAGCAGTCCTCACAAGCTGCACAAGTATAAGGTAACTCATCTATGGGAATGATTCTGTGGGTTATTGTTGCGTCTATCTCAGTGGTATGAGGTGTTCTAAGAAAAGGACCTCTGAGAGGCAAGCCAAAAACGGGGTAAAGGCATATCTTCTCATGAGGAAGAAAACACGCCAGTAAGAAGACCCGCTCAGAAAACCCAGGATGTCTTGATCTCATGACGCAGTAGTATCGGGGACCCAAACCCAAAGCTTCAATAACCATGGCCAAGCGGACATTGTTACGGAAGTGCTGCTGACCCCAAGGTGTTACCCTAGTTATGTCTTGATAGGTCCGCCATTTGGTCTGCGCTACAGAAGTTCCCAAGTGAGGGAAAAGTGAGCGCTCATACTGTTCTATAAAATCCTTCTTCACAGACTCACTTGCGTCTTGAAGGTGAGGAATCATTATGGATAAAACTAATTCTTGTTGCCAAGCCATGAAGGAGATTAGGAAGAAAGGAGATCGATGGGAGTAAGATTACTGTGAGCGACAAGTAAAAGTTACGACTTATATAAAGGAAGGAGCTAGCGTAACTTAGAAGCCAACGGTAGCTTGCCACTGAAGTTTTACCGTCTTTCCATGATTTGGGTTTGGCACAATTTTCTATAGAAGGCATTAAGAACTTTGAGATGAGGAGATAAAAGAAGTTCGTAAGCTAAGTCACTTACTTTCTTTGAAGTCAGATAAGGCTCACAATATCTGGGGGATAACTTCTTAAACTCCCCAATAGATAAAGAACTTCTTTTGTGCCGTACTCGAATGAAGACCAAAACCTTGGTATCCAAAACACCGATTTTCACTTCTGAACTCATTGTTCTGAATCCTTAAAACAGCGTGACTCCTGAGAAGTATTCTAGGGAAAGGGTCTTCTTTTTTTTTTAAAACAGAATCTTTCTTTTATTTTTGAGAGGGAATAATTTTAAGATCAAAAAGGGAGATTCTTACTCCTGTATGCCTCGAAGGCTGGGGAGGAATCTTACATTCTACCCCACTTAAAAAAGTGCGAGATGTCCTCATCTCGCCAAGTAGAGGACAACTCTTTTTCTTAAGATCCAATTTATTCTAGGGTTCCTTATATTCTGGTCAACCCAACAGAATACGGGGATAAATATCCCTTATATAGAACTCATCATTAAATAAATTCATTTCAGATCATATCATTCATATCTTTAACACGATAATGGTCCATCAGATCGAAATTTTTTCTTTCTGAACATTCCTCCACGGGAATTTCAGTCAAGCAAGTTTTCAATTTGTCATCCCTTAACTTGATATACCGAGTCAAGTGTTAACAGTAGTACTTTGACAGCACAATCCACTAATCTCATAGTGATTTGTTGAAATCATTATCATCATTTATCATTACAGGGACTCGTCCCATTCATCCTCATTGCGGTTTTGCTCAAGTTATTATATTTCAACTAAATTTCAAAAATCATCATTTTTCAATCAGAATCCCAATCAATTCATCAGTTCCCAAACAGAATTAAAAATCATATCAACCACATTCAAATTCATCATCTGGATAGCATTAACGCTTATAATTTCAAGTCTTAGATTTACTCGTATATACTATCAGTAAAGAGCTGCAGTTATACTCTCGGTATATACGGATAGTCACGGCCCTTGGAATTATAAGGTAAATACCATCATGTCTAGGCCTCAAGCAAGCCAAGGATTCTATATAATTGCGGTACTTCCATCTGAAGACCCAATTACCAAATTACGAATTTCAATTTGAATATCAAATTGTATGAATTATATCACACAATTACAACCTTTTTGTGTTTCTTGATAAATTTTTGACCTATTTGTCTTCTCAATTGATCTTTATTAACCAAATGCTCTGATACCAACTGTGAGATCCCCCTGTTCCCACCGAGCAACGGATTCGGGTACTAGCAGCGGAAGTAGCACTTCTCGCACGGGACAGGGGTCCCACATTCGGGGCCTCGTCCACGGATATCCGGACAAGAGACTAATCCGTCGGTTTTTCCAAAACCGAACCCGGAAAAAACTTCCCTTACCCGGAAAGCACGGGCGAATTCCACCAGGATAATTTTTTACTCTAACATAGTCAAGATCATTACTGATCACGCTGATCCAACTGCACCTATAAAGATACTCGGTCGGATCAAGGAAGAAACTTGCACTTGGATCATTGGGATCAACGCTTTTTTCCCCATCAAGAGGCACAGCCGTTGATTCCTATCCATAGAACAATTACTATCCGGGACTTACTTCATCTATCGTAATAACAGAAATTGAGTCTCGGTTTACGGATCCATCAGTCCAGCCTAGATCCCATGGGTTAGCCAACCGCCCAACCACTGTAGTGATGGGATCCAATTTGGAATTTGGTTAGGTTTTGTCCCGGGTACCAAGGAAAAGAGTTCCAAGGCCCCCTAGCCGGAATTTCATGCAAACATAAAACTAGCCACACCACTTACACATCCAATATGAAAATTGCCTTTTTCTTAGCATCAGCTAACTTTAAAACAATCCTTTAATGAAACCATAGTACCACTGATCACAATCTCCCAATTTATCCAGTTGATTCATAATTTCCCATCATTCCTTCATCAGAGTATCTATGGCATCATTGGCAACTAGAACGCTCACCACCTGTCCACACAGAGGCCGTTTCCATAGTTCCTAGCCCATAATACTCGGCAATATAATCACTTATCAAGATGGACTCTCGTTGAAGATCAGCAAGATCAACCAACAGATCCATATAAAAGAGCCATGGACTCATCCGTTGAGGACCAGCAAGGTCAGTCAACCAGATCCATGCCCGGTTTCACAAAACAACTCTTACTCCTTGTTCCAATATCTTCCTCGACGCACGCGTGGGTATCCTAGGCAACCCAGAGCCCGAGCACCGTATGGTCAGCACCCTCTAGGATCCTTCGCAGGTGACCTAGCGCTTCACTCATAGGCCGCTTCCTTGGTCCCTCATCCACCGTACCGGAAGCTCACCATTTTAATCGAACCGAGGCTGGTCAAGACCTCGGTCGACCTTGCTACGCGAGACGTCCTCCATTGACTCTCCGTCAGCAGTTGCAACTTTATCAGTTAGGTCTCCACGACCTTAATCACAAGACGGTCAAAATGCTTCCCCAGCATTCTTGACATAAAACAGCCATTTACAAACAGCATTTACAAACAGTTTACAAATACAGTTTCTATATTAACTCTCATTTTTCCACATTATCCCTCATTAATCCACATTACTTATTCCACATTCCATGTATATGTGTACTCATCCAATCACCTCCTTTTCCATCTCTTCACTTCAGATTCCTTCACATCACATATCATATATTCACATCCATATCCACATCCATACATCCACATCCACATCCACATTCACATCCATACATCCACATCTACATGCTTATCTCCATTTTCACATCCTCATTTATACATCCACATCCCATATCCACATTCATACATACACATCCATATATCCACATCTACATCCACATACATACATACATCCACATCCACATTCCACATTCACATCTATACATCCACATCTACATTCACATTCACATACATCCACATCCACATTCCCATACATCCACATCTATACATCCACATTCCACATTCACATCTACATTCACATTCACATACATGCATCCACATCTACATGCTTACCTCCATTTTCACATCCTCATTTATACATCCACATCCCATATCCACATTCATACATACACATCCATACATCCACATCTACATCCACATACATACATACATCCACATCCACATTCCACATTCACATCTATACATCCACATCTACATTCACATTCACATACATCCACATCCACATTCCCATACATCCACATTCCACATTCACATCTACATTCACATTCACATACATCCACATCTACATTCACATTCACATACATCCACATCCACATTCCACATTCACATACATCCACATCCACATTTCCATTCACATCTATACATCCACATCCATTCACATCTATACATCCACATCTACATCCACATTTACATCTATGCATATACATCTTCATGCATATATCCATTTTCATGTTCATACATCCACACTCCCATCTCCATATCCACACATCCACATACATACATCCATTTTCACATTCCCATTTATATAACCCCATATACCTTCACATCTAATCTTTTACATGACATCCATTCTCGCCCTATCACAACCCATATACATCTTATCCTATCACATACACTTCTTACCTCATCCCCCCATACACATCTTAATTCATCTTATCACATCCTAACTTATTTCATAAGCATCTTATCACCTCTTAACACACCTCTTATCACATCCTATCACTTTCCATACGCATCTTATCAATTCTTATCACATCTCATACACCTTTTATCACATCTTATCACATTTCATATCCTTTTTTTTTTTAAAAGAGAATTCTTTTATTTGATATAAGATTTCTCTACACATTTATTTATACATAAATTCCATTTAAGGAGACTAACACTTTCGAAATTAAAATCAATCTTTTATGCATCTTCTTATGCATGATTTCAATTTGGTAGGGAATTATACTTTTAGAATAAAAGAATTTCTCTTATGCATCTAAGTTAAGCATAAAATCCATTTATGAGGAAAATCATACTTTTAGTATAAAAAGAATATCTTTTATGCATACCTATATGCATGAAATCCAATATGATAAAAGTAACACTTTTGATATAAATATTTTTCCTTTATGCATACTTCTATGCATGAAAATTAAAAATGATAAAAGTAACACTTTTGATATAAAAATTTTCCTTTATGCATACTTCTATGCATGAAAATTAAAAATGATAAAAGTAACACTTTTGATATAAAAATTTTCTTTTATGCATACTTTTATGTATGAAATAAAAATGATAAAAGTAACACTTTTGATATAAAAATTTATCCATTATGCATACTTCTATGCATGAAAATAAAAATGGTAAAAATAACACTTTTGATATAAAAATTTATCCTTTATGCATAATATTAAAATTCAATTTCTCCATGATTATAATGAAATTCTTTCAATTAATCTAGGATGATGATTCCTAGAATATGGTAGGAAGTCCTCTTTTTATGCTTTGAATGAAAATTTTTTATGCATAATTTTTATAAAAATTTTGCCATAGCTCCGCTGCTATGACTGATAAATCTCAATTTTTCTAAGGGATAAAGCTTATCATTAAGGAAATAATTAAAATGATTCTCTAATTGGATCCTTAATCCATAATGGATTGAATCATCAATATACATAAACTAAAAGCATAAGAAAAAGCCATTAATTTGGCCTCAAGCATAGCTTTATCTTGGGTTAAGGAAAAACTTTATGAAAAGCTTGATTTGGATTGAGAATGGGTCATGAGTATGACCATTTCTTGAGTGAGAGAGAGAATTTACATAAGAATCATTAGAATTTAAACATAAATGAAAATTAACTTCAATAGCATTTATTAAATTATGTAACTCTTCACTACTATTCAAACTTCAATAGCATTTAAAAAAAACCATATCAATTAAACTTCTCAAGCTTGAGAGGGGTTGAGAAGAGAGAAACATTGAGAAATTATAGAAAGATGAATATTCACTAATTACCTTACAACTTGCTTGATTCTTTGTTCACGGTAGAGGCCCCCAACCAATCAATTGGTTAAGTATGTTGATGGAGCCACTAATGGGGATTGAAGAAAGAGGGAAACTCCAAAAACTAGTGAATTATTAAATGAATTCACAGTTCTTGGCTTAGGTGGAGTAGAGTAACGATGCATAAACACTATATATTTTTCAACAAGGGTGAGGCTTCTATTTATAGGAAAAATTGAGCTCCTAACCAAACAAACTGATTCTAGAATTTTCTAAATCAGTTTGGTCAATATTTGACCATTTTTAGGTCAGTTAAGCTAACTTTTTGGAACTAGACTTGAATGAGGAGAGAGGAGAGATGAAATATCTCAATTTTTATGAGTTTAAAACTCATTCAAGCATGTGAAATATGCACCTCCTTTAAAGAACTCCCCTTCCTTACATATGTCATATTTTTAATATTGCTCATAGTTTTTTACTAATAAACCTTGTACATTTTCAACTCTTCATCTTATGTGAAATATGCACCTCCTTTAAAGAACTCCCCTTCCTTACATATGTCATACTTTTAATATTGCTCATAATTTTTTATTAATAAACCTTGTACATTCTCAACTCTTCATCTTATGTGAAATATGCACCTCCTTTAAAGAACTCCTCTTCCTTACATATGTCATACTTTTAATATTGCTCATAATTTTTTACTAATAAACCTTGTACATTTTCAACTCTTCATCTTATGTGAAATATGCACCTCCTTTAAAGAACTCCTCTTCCTTACATATGTCATACTTTTAATATTGCTCATAGTTTTTTTACTAATAAACCTTGTACATTTTCAACTCTTCACCTCATGTGAGCATTTACTCATTTTTGGGTATTTTCTTTTTACAAGTTGGATTTATCTCCTCCCTACACATGGATTGATGCTATTGGTCCATAGGAACCTTAATTGGACCATAGTCTAAAGATTTCTGAAAATCTAGACCCTTAGGCTAAGGTTCTTTATAGCTATTTTCAATTAATTCCAATTGCACATTGGAAAATTCTTTTTGAATTTCTATTTCAGGGGAACTCATCTGAATTAGAAGAGATATTTTTCTATCCAAAAATATTCAAAATCTGAATATTCTCTCTCTAGAATATTTTTCTCTCTCTAGGCTAAAACAGATAGAAACAAGGTCTTTATATTTCTGAAGAGGGATTGATTACAGGGAAAGATACTAGACATCAAAAAGGGGGTGGGGGAGGAATCTTACAAGCTTGGAGGCCTCAAGGGACTCAAGTTCGAAGCATTGGTAAGTGCCCTTCTTGAATGGTGGTAGAGAGGAGCTTGGAGCTTTCACGATGACGGTAGAATTCAAGGTCCCCTATGCTGGAGAGCATACTACTGCACATAAGCATGGCAGAGTCCAGGCTCACATGCACCCCCCTCCTCGACATAAATGATCCCACCACGTGTATTTGCATATAGTTATTCAGCTTAAAAATTAAATTGTAGAACAAAAATCAGGATTGACGAATCAATCGCGACTCATGTTTTTTTAAGGAAGGGGAAGCTACGGTGAAATTTGACACATTCAATGGGACCAAAGACACGCTCAAGGCTCTTACCTTTTTATAGTAGATGCTACTTCTTCTGGTGGAAATTACATAGAATCCTCGAAAGTGAGAAAAGCTACGACTTTTCTCAAGGACAATGCATTGCAATGGTGGTCCACTCTTCTTTTATAGGGAATAGCACCATCTACTTGGGTACAGTTTAAACACGTGTTCTCTTCCGTGTGGCTCACATCTACATTTGAGGTGGATGTAATGACTGCATGGCATAAGTTGGATGCATCGAAATGTGAGAAGCTTGAGGATTATAACAAGAAGTTTTGGGAAGCTCTACTCCAAGTTACTTCCGATCGTGCAGTGTCACTGTCTGAGCAGGTTGAGAAGTATTGTTGTGGGTTGCCTAAGAAAGTGTGTGACTACTGCAGTAAAACTTGAGTAACAAATATGTCGCTGATGATAGACAATGCCATGACGGCAAATGCATTACTCACTGGGGTTTCAATTGGATTTAAGGACAACAAAAGCATTGGCAAGAAAACTGAGCAGCCAGGGCATGCATCACATGATGCAACAGTGCCTACAGAGAAGCGGCGTAAGATGTTACCAATGCCCAAGAGAACTTCTGAGGAGAAGCAGGCTTTGTTGGATGTCAAGAAATGCTTTTTCTATACCAAAGAGTGACATATGTCTTTCAACTATCCCAAGCGTAAGTCCAACAAGGAATCTAACACTAAAGGGGAGCCCAAGTCTAAGAAAGCAAAGCCTTCTGCAAGGTTAGTTTCTGATCTTGTTGGGGAATAGCCAGGTGGTGAGGAGATTGAGCTATGCAGAGCATGGGGCAAAGTTAGAGATCAGAATGCTTTGATTTTCTTTGACACAAGTGCTAGAGCCAACTTTATCTCACCAGATTTGGCAGGCAGATTGGGCATCCGTACATACAGAGGAGATGAAGCCTTTGTATGAGGCTAATATGGCTTGTCCTAGGTATGCAGAACCCGTTATCCCTATTATTGGGAAGCTGAGGCTTCATGTGCAAGGTTATGTGGACAGTGAGAAATTCTATATCATGCCACTTGATAGGTGTGATGTTTTGTTGGGTATGCCATGGTGTCAGAGTACATGCAGTGGTGGATACGTACAACAGGAAGATTATTTGACTCATAGAGGAAAAGAACACATTTTGGATATAAAGCTTAAAGGGAAATCTGTTCCTATTGTATCGGCTTCGAGCATTTCATCAATAATGAAAAATCATCTTTCAACGTACTTGGTTTTTGTAAAGAAGGCAAAAGATGATGAATCTCAATGTAATTTCCTACGTGAGTACCAAGATTGCTTTTCCAAGTCATTGCCAGGAGAACTTCCTCCGGAAAGACCAGAAGATCATGCTATTGATCTTATTCCAGGGAGTACCCAACGAAATCCTTGGAATGGATTGGCTCCACAAAAATCAAGCTAACATTCACTGTCAGTGCAACCCAACAAGAGTACACATGTGCACCCTTGTACACGCACATCTATACAAGATTAACCACAACCCCACCTCCCTCCACGTGGGCAAAGGACACAAGAGTTGTTAAAAAAGGGATTGATTCAGCCTAGCTCATCACCCTTTTGCTTGCCTATGCTCTTAGTGCAAAAGAAAGATGGTTCTTGGCGCATGTGTATAGATTACAGGACGCTAAACAAGAACACCATCAAGAATTGATTCCCTATTCCGAGGATCGATGACATATTGGACCACTTACAGGGCTCCACAGTCTTTAGTCGGATAGACTTGAAAAGCGGGTATCATCAGATACGCATTAGACCCAAGGATGTGCATAAGACAACATTTCAGACCACCTTTGGGCTATATGAGTTCTTGGTCATGCCCTTTGGTTTGACAAATGCTCCCACCACCTTTAACAGGATGATGGATAGGATTTTCCGGCCTCATAGAAGAGCGTTTATGGGCACATTCTTTGATGACATGATTGTGCATTCACCTTCAGAGGAGGAGCATAAGGAGCATTTGGCTACAGTTTTTGAAGAACTCCGAAAGCATAGGTTGGTCATAAATGGCAAGAAGAGTGAGTTCTTCTTGGAAGAAATACACTTCTTAGGACATATCGTGTCTAAAGATGGAGTCCGTATGGATCCTTCGAAAGTGAGCAATTCTCAATTGGCCAGATTTGAAGACCATGCATAATGTATGCAACTTTTTAGAATTGTGTTCCTATTACAAGTGGTACATACGGTATTTTACTGAGATTGCTTTGCCCCTTCATGCGTTAACAAATAAAGAAACTCCGTTTCGATGGGCTGATCGAAAAATTGCGACCTTAAAAAGCTTAAGGTAAAGCTTACTTCGGATCCCGTATTGGTACTACCAGATCTCCGAAAGGCTTTTGTTGTCCAGTGTAATGCATGTGGAAACAGCATTGGGACAGTTGTGATAGCCTATGAGAGTCGTATATTACAGAATGCCGAGAAGCATTTACAGGTCTATAAGAAAGAGATGTTGGTTGTAATACATGTTCTTTCTACATGGAAACACTATTTGCTTGTGGCTGATTTCACTGTGCAGACCTTGCATTATTTCGTCACGCAAACTAAACTTTTTGAGAAGCATATGAGATGGGCCAACTTTTTGTCTATGTTTCGCTTTCAGATTGTACATGTGGAAGGCAAAAAGAATGTTGTGGCAGATGCTTTGTCACGCAAGCCACAGGCCTCAGAAGTTTCACTTGCTTAGCATCATGAGCTTGATGAGATGAAAGAGCAATATGCCCAAGATGAGGATTTTGGTAGGGTCTATGATCAGATGTCTGAGGGTCAACGGCATGATCATTATACTCTCAAGGATGGCTTTTTGTTGATGGATGGTAGACTGTGTTACCAGGCAGCTACAACTCAAGGTTATGATTAAAAGTCATGCTTCATCGTATGGAGGTCATAGGGGCATTGAGGCCACGATAAAGGCAGTTGAGGCTTTCTTTTTGTAGCATGACTACCATGCAGAAGCATGCTTAATGATGATTAATGCAAAGCAATAAAGATTAATGCTAATCACATGCTCATGACTTAGAGAAGTAGATAGAAGAAGAAGAGAGAGACTCTTTACCTAAACTACTCCTACTATATATTATTGAATGAATGACTAATTACAATGATTGTCATAGATCCAATGTAGATCTAGACAATGAATGCTATGAATGAACTTATGCTTACTGTCCTCCCCACTATGCATTAAGGGAAAACGCTGATTTGGAGATGTACTTGGCTGATCCAAACTGCTAGACTGCATGTCCTTGGTCTTGGCTCTACAATCTCTGTCTCTGAATGATTATGAATGATCCATGACTTGCCTTTATATAGGAAAATGATAACAAGTCATAATCAGGTTGGTTTTCACTTTTCAAGCCATAAAAAGTTATCAAAAATGTCATAAAATGGGTTCATATTGTGCCCATAATATGTCCCAACAATTGGGGCATGTCTTCGGCACCTCCGGCACCTATAAGGCCACCAAATTGGCTCCAAACTGCCCATATACGACCTCTAGTTTTGCCCTTAAGGCGGCAATAAGGAATAGTCATGTCTACGTGGCACCGGATTAACGTGTGCACGTGACACTTTTATTGGCCGACCTTGAGAAGACATGTTGATGCTTTTGTTAGACAATGCATCGTATGTCAGAAGGTGAAGTTTGACTATCAGAAGACACCAGGGTTACTTCAACCCTTACCTATTCCAGATAGACCATGGGAGAGCATTGCCATCGATTTTATATTTGATCTTCCGAGGACATAAATAGGGAATGATGGCATTTGGACTATCATATGCAAGTTCAGTAAAAAGCAAGCTCATTTCATTCCCGTGCGTAAGAAGATCAAAGTTGATCACATGGTGAAGTTGTTCATGGCAAACATCTTCAAGTATCATGGCCAGGTGTGCATTGTCCTACACATGAGTCCAAGGTCAGGTGTGCACTGTCCTGCACATGAAACAATGCCAATCCGCGCTGTGAGTCTCCCTCTGGAATCATGTCAGTTGTTCTGTATGTTTGGTCTGCCACCAGATATCAGACGACTGTGTAGATGTAGGTATGCAGCAGATGTGGACACATGGAAGGCTATGGGCCACCCAAAAATGGGGCCAAGCAGCCCCAGGACATGCCCACCAGAGCCCAAGGAAGGGCTGGGCAGGCTGTCGGCCAGCCCAAGGAGGGGCTGGCAGGCTGTCATCCAGCCCAAGAGGGCTTGGCCAAGCAGCCGACTGGCTCTTGGGCCAGCCCCACTAGTTGGCTAGCCATAGGGCAGCCTAGGACTGCAGGCGGCCAATGCCCAGGCGCTGCCCAGCTTGTGCTTGACTGGACAGCAGTCCACAGGGGCAGCCAGGACAGTCCAGTGTGAAAGCAAGGCACTTTCAGCATTTTATATTATTAAAACCAGTCGTGGAGGTAAAGTGAACCAGCCGACTGCTCCTAATGAGAAGTATAAATAGTGGAGGCCATAACCCCAATGATTCATCTCATCATTCACCAAGTGCTCAAGCAATCCAAGGGGCCAAGACAGCCAAGGGCTTGCTAACGCAAAGGGGTGAAGGATTCAGGTCAAGGGGGCAGGGTATTCCCAGCCAAGAAAAGGTCCAAGATTGTTGTATTTTCTTTCAGTTTTCTCATCATTCTAATAAAGCAAATACACCATCCGTGGTGGGGACCCTACAGAGGGTAATTGGGACCCAATACCGTGTCCTCTCCATCTCTCCCTCTCTCTCTCTATTTTTTGCACTTCTCCTTTCAAGTTTGTGCGTTAATTTCCGTCGCGAAAAGAGTGCTGAATTCTGAGTTTTGAAGTTACCAATTCTTCTCCAAAGCTTCCGCATATTACAGTGGTATCAGAGCCTACTTCAAGTACAAAGATTCAGCAAAGAAAACCAGAAAATTTTTCTGGCTCGTGTGGTTGGTGTTTAGACGCCGGTGGACTACCCCTTTCGGAGTGACTCCTGTCCCTCGAAGGACGGTTGGTTTTTAGCCTCTGGAAGTCTCCCACACAGATAGTGGATGGTCAGATTGCATTTCGGAAAGGAATTGCATTTTCCTGCTATGCCAAGCTTCGACGATGAGAGGACCCAGAACCATGGGACCACAGTGCACCAGGCAGCCCAGCTAGGGCACCAAGCTTGAGTGTCATAGACATGTTCCAGCAGATGATGCGAGCAATCGTAGAACAGACAGCCAAGTTGGATGAGCAGAAGGCGCGGATCTTGACTCTGGAGGAGCATACCCGCTCTCCAACATCGCGTTTTCCATCTCCTCCTCCCTCTCCTTCCGTATCCCAGATACCAGATCCTCGACATAGGGACCCTCTCGTGGGGTCACAGCCACAGCCAAGCTCCTTGCTTGAGTTGCATATGCATGCATTGGAGATCCGACAACAAGAAGACGATGCCATGCGACGCGTGGAACACGACCGTTACCTCTCAGAGATTTGGACTCCAGATTGACACCGGTGGCGCCCTCGAATCATTTTCTCGAGAAAATGAAATTCAGTAAGTATAATGGTAAACTTGATCCCACAACTCTTTATTCATGGTTACATCAATTTGAAGCTTACTTTGCCGCAGTTAGAAAAATAGATACTGACAGAGTGATCTTAGCCAGTTGGTACTTGGAAGGTGAGGCCGTTCCTTGGTGGACTCAGTGGGCTCATGCCCACACCAGAGCAGGTATGGCAGCTTATGTGTGGGACGAGTTCGTGTGTGACCTTAAGCAGCGGTTTCTACCGCCTCACTACCTTCAGCGACTCGAAGACGAGTTCAGGAGAGCGTGTCAGAACGCGCAACCAGTCCTTCCGTTTGCCAATAAAATTTCGACCTTATGTCTGCAATTAGGCTTATTTGATACGGACAAGAAAGGGTAGTTTTTGTATGGCCTGGACATGCAAATCCAATGGGAGGTGCGTATGTTTAGGCCAACCACCTTTGAGGATGCACTCTCGCTTTGCGCAGAGTGCAGAAATGAAACACAATGGTGGCAAGCCCATGACTTCCCAGCCGGCTTCTCCCAGGGCTAACGCATCGCGGAGCAAAAGCCAGAACCAGACGGGGTCTTCCCCAGGACAGAGCCCGGGAGCCTCTGGCTCCAAGAACTTGAACAATGCGTCTAAGCTTACTCCAGACCAGAAAGCGGAGGCAGGCAAGACAGGTGGCAAGTTGAATGCTGAGGAGCTTTCTCAGTTTAAGGAGGAGGGTAGATGTTTCTTTTGTCATACACAAGGGCATACTTCTCAGGATTGTTCGAAGAAGCCTCCAAGGCCGCCGCTGCCTCCACAGCTTCCGTTGGTGAGCTCACCTTCCACACAGACCCCAGCAGCTACCCCTAGTTCTTCAAACCCCGGTGCTTCAGTTGGAGCAATTATTAGCCGCGAGCTCGAAGATAAGCAGAATGGCGCCCATGACCATGAGTATGAGCGCAATGAATTGCTCAAGTCCTTTGGCTACATAGGTGGCCAAAGAGGAGTCGTCTTGTTTGACAGGATGTGGTCACGGAACAGGCCGCTAGGCGTGCCCGTTTCGAGCTGACTTCGGTGGACAAACAGGTTGAGGGTTTTAGCGCAGGTATGACAACGAGCGTCAAGTATGAAGCTCTAGGTGCTAAGTTAGTGATTCAGGGCATAAAGTTTGTCCGTGACTTTATGGTTGCCCCTCTTGTAGGAGCAGACATAATTTTGGGTATCCAGTGGTTTCACAAGTTTCTTCCTGATGTCAAGTGGGACAAGCACACGTTCCAGATCAATCGGAATGTGTCAAACACCTCGGTGACCATTAAGTGTGAGCTAGGTATTTTGAACTTTCCGTTCATAAGCCACTTGCAGGCTAAGCGAGCAGTCAGGAAAGGCGCACAGTGTGCGATGATTTACATCCAGACAGCCCAGACGGTGGCCAGTGCTTCCAAGAAGTACTCGGTTCTCCAGGAAAAGTTCTCGAAGATTTTTCTTCGTGACAGCCTCCCTTCCCAGCTCCCCCCGTCCAGATCGGGGAGGATGAGAGGATTGACCTCCTCCCAGGCTCGGAACCCTCGAGCAAGTTTCCGTATCGCCTTTCCAAGGCTATGGAATCGGAGTTGGATTGCCAAGTGGTGAACTGGTCCCATGTGAGCCCAGTCCGGGACGAGTCAGCCAGGGATCCATCTCAATCGTCCGAGGTTAGGTGTGCATTGTCCTGCACATGAGTCCAAGGTCAGGTGTGCACTGTCCTGCACATGAAACAGTGCCAGTCCGTGTTGTGAGTCTCCCTCTGGAATTTTGTATGTTTGGTCTGCCACCAGATATCAGACAGCTGTGCAGATGTAGGTATGTAGCAGATGTGGACACAGGGAAGGCTATGGGCCACCCAAAAATGGGGCCAAGCAGCCCCAGGACATGCCCACTAGCCCAAGGAAGGGCTGGGCAGGCTATCGGCCAGCCCAAGGAGGGGCTGGCCAAGCTGTCATCCAGCCCAAGGAGGGGCTGGCCAAGCTGTCATCCAGCCCAAGAGGGCTTGGCCAAGCAACCGACTGGCTCTTGGGCCAGCCCAGCCAGTTGGCTAGCCATAGGGCTGCCTAGGACTGCAGGCGGCGGCCAGTGCCCAGGCGCTGCCCCAGCAGCTTGCGCTTGACTGGACAGCAGCCCACAGGGGCAGCCAAGACAGTCTAGTGTGAAAGCAAGGCATTTTCAGCATTTTATATTATTAAAACCAGTCGTGGAGGTAAAGTGAACCAGCCGACTGCTCCTGATGAGAAGTATAAATAGTGGAGGCCATAATCCCAATGATTCATCTCATCATTCACCAAGTGCTCAAGCAATCCAAGGGGCCAAGACAACCAAGGGCTTGTTAACGCAAAGGGGTGACGGATTCAGGTCAAGGGGGCAGGGTATTCCCAGCCAAGAAAAGGTCCAAGATTGCTATATTTTCTTTCAGTTTTCTCATCATTCTAATAAAACAAATACACCATCCGTGGCCCTACAGAGGGTAATTGGGACCCAATACTGTGTCCTCTCTATCTCTCCCTCTCTCTCTCTATTTTTTGCACTTCTCCTTTCAAGTTTGTGCGTTAATTTCTGTCGCGAAAAGAGTGCTGAATTTTGAGTTTTGAAGTTACCGATTCTTCTCCGAAGCTTTCGCATATTACAGTACCACCCATTTTGCACACAAAGGATAATATCTTTCAGGCTAACCAGTATGTGGAGAACATGGATGAAGCTTATAGGAGAGTTAAGTTGGCACTCCAAAAAACTCAACAAAAGCAAAATAAGGCAACAGACCATCACAAGCGTGCTTTAGAGTTTGCATTGGGTGATTGGGTTCTTTTGCGATTTGAGAAAGCTAGGCTCAAAAAGATGAAGGGTAAAGAGGACGTGCCTAACCGAGTCTCTCTTTTCACTGACTCGTTTACTGTTTCAGAGTTGTTCCTCTAGCCCTTGTGAGAGGAAGGGTTTGGCAATTTGGAGGGTGGAAACAGGGCAAGTTTTTGGACTGATTTGGAAGAGTTTACAAACTGTTTCATGGCTGAGTTTGTGGCTATGTGCATTGGCCAATTAGATGCGTATTCAAGGCCTCATGGATGCAGTATCTTGGCTGATTAGAGGAGAATAACAATGTGGTGTTTTTGGGGCACAAGAGTGTGTGTAACCTCTATGCTAAGAGGTCCAGAGGATTGGCAGATTGGACATGCAAACATACAAGCCATGAATGTCCATGGTGTACTCATTTAAACTCTTCCATTGAATTTGAATAAAGAAATACCAAAAGGGGAGCCAAGCTTTGGGGCCAACAGGCGTCGTTCTTCTTTTTGTGTAGGAGCACTCTAGCTCCCATACTTAACTGGATTACAACTGGTTTGGGTGACTGCTAGTCTACCGCACTTTGGATTCTACCAGAGGCCGGTTTCATGTTGCCTCTAAAGAATGTGAATAGCAATCCATTCTTTGACCCAAACTCATATTGCCTCCAGACCAAATAGTACGACATCTTGGATATCCTATCAGATGGAAAGTGTCTCTCAAGCAAGGGTTATGAATAAGATGAATCACGTATTGAAAACTATCAACATGGCCATTGTTCAGTTCCACTTGCCTCTTGTGCCTTGGTCAAATAAGGATATTGACAATTTCATGCCCAAAGCTTTGGAATGTTTATGGCAAACAAAAACAAATAGAAAGACCATTAGATTGCTCAAAAAAGAACTTGTATACACTCCCAAAATGCATGGAGGTCTGAATATACTCAATATTTGCTACCATGTCATTGCAAGAAAGGCAACTCTACTTCTTGAATTTCTTCACCAAAAGCAACCTTGGACTTTGATGTTGGCACATTTAAATTGCGACAATGAAAACAAAGGCTTTTGGGGATTGGATAGTTTACAACCAAGACGTCATATTTGGAAGATTTGAAAAAGCAACCTTGGACTTTGATGTTGGCACATTTAAATTGTGGCAATGAAAACAAAGGCTTTTGGGGATTGGATAGTTTACCACCAAGACGGCATATTTGGAAGATTTGAAGGCCATCTTGTGAGCTTCCCTTATTTTACCACGCTTATACATGACTAGCAAATGCTCCTTTGTCATCTTTCTTGGTCGGATGGGCCTCCAGATAGATGCAACTCTTTGCGAAAAGAAATCACTCATTGGAGCAATGCCTTTTAACACTCATTAGCTGCACTACAATCCAGAAAAGCATACTCTCTCTCCAACTTTGACGTACGCTTAGTTGATAATGTTGACAACCAAGGCAATATATTTTCCTTTCCACAAGCTGTCGGAAGACACAATCTGGGTATGCATCACAGCAGGCATGTATGGCATGAAGTAATTTCTATATTGCAAGATTTTCAGTCGGTGCCTCCACTTGAGGAGGACAGATTGAGAGACTAGAAATTTCATAGGCAGCTTCCAAGTTACTCTTCTTTCTCTTTCCATCACCTCACGGCAACTAGAGCTTATGAAATTCTTCTCCCTCCACCTTGGATACAGACACATGCAAATCAACTGTGGCATGTAAACAAATCTCTTTGCTGGTGGAAGGCCTCTTTGACCGCACTTTGGAAGAGTGAATTGCCTCTCAAATGACAACTTTTCTTTGTGAGTGCACTCCCGGTTGTTTGGCGCCTTCTTAGCTAAGAGAAACATTGCACCTACCTCTTGCAAGAGATGTTTTCATTGCCAAGAGACAGTAATTCATTTGTTATGGAGATGCACCATGTATGAAATCAACAAATTTTCTACCATGAGGAGATCATATGCTTCACTTTTTTCAGGTCTCTTTACCTTTCACTCTAAGATTATTTTTACCTCGGCACTGTTTTTGATATCTAAGTAGTAGCTATCCCACCTTGGGACAGCTATGAATGTACCTTTCATTCCTTATGAAGTAACGGTTTCACCAAAAAAAAAAGTATGTGAACATGGAGTCCTGCTCCCTCCTACTACTACTTGCTTCCATAATTGAGCATTAAAGCTTAGTGATTGCAAGTAGAGTCGATGTCAACAGAAGTCTTCGCGATGGAAGCATCTAAAGTATCAAAATCTTCAATTTGTTGCGATCCTTGGCAACAAAAGTCTTCAAATGGTTGCAAGGAATCCTAGGAAAGCTTCCCCTATGGTTCAACTTGAGAAATGAAGGATGAAATTAAGGTTTCCAGCCAAAAGACCAAAAATTACAATAAATAAAAGAACTATTTTACTGAATTTCAGTCATTGGAACTTGGAAATGTGTAGAAGAGTGAACACGGCCTGGAAACACTCTTGGAAGCTTGGAAAAACACTCTAACAAGCTTGAATATGATGTAGGGAAGGAGAAAGTGCAAAAAATACAACCATAAGGCCTCTTGAAGTGGCGCCAACTTCTAGAGAGAGGGAGGAAGAGAGATGATACATCCACCCTCGAGGGAAGGTGAGTTAGAGTCCAAGCTGGAATTGACACATGACTTGTTGCTCTCTTTGAACTAAGATCTTTTGATTGGTTTATAACTAGTGGACAAGAGCCTCTTGAAGAATTGTTACCTTTAACTTTAACCGTGTGCAAACATAGTGCAAATAGAGATCAAGTTGCAATCTCAACAACCAACAACCACAAAAGAAGTTCCACTCACACTAGAAGGATTCACAAAACAAGAGCTTCCATCGATGATAATGTATGTCCTCGGACCTCCTTAGATATGATTTTCAAGTTGGTATCAGAGCCTCCTAAGGTGGTTTATGTTTACGGTTTTTATATTTGCTTGGAAATTTTCATAATGTATAGGTGAGTTTTGGTCGCCCAAAACTTAATAAAGTGTATACACACTCACTTATAAATTAATGCTAGATCCTAAGGCTCAATTATGACCAATACTTATCACATATCACATGCCGCATAACCATGTCAACAAACAGTTTCACATGCAGAGTTAATGGACAAGCATCCCCTTACTCAAAACTACACATCGGTCAAGCAAGCATGAAAACATCATACAAATTCAAAGCAAGCACATAAAGATGCTATGCAATGTAACATTGGTATGGACAATTCTTGTTCATGAGACTACCAAAATAGACGTGTTCCATGCAAGTACACGAGATACCAAACCCAATGGAATACCGATCCCCCAAGCATTT
The DNA here is from genome assembly GCF_041138505.1 of Cibotium barometz. Lineage (NCBI taxonomy): Eukaryota > Viridiplantae > Streptophyta > Polypodiopsida > Cyatheales > Cibotiaceae > Cibotium > Cibotium barometz. The sequence continues at coordinate 31,137,433 of NC_141110.1, forward strand.
ATGGGCATATACACATAGGCACAAGTCCCGACAAAAAGCCAAATCCACAATATCACATGACTGACATCAATCCCCTATATAACAACCATGGACGCAAGTCTAATGTATATACATAATGAGAAAGTAAGGGTGGACCAGTTAGGTAGCCAAATGATGACATCCCTCCTAGCTTCTAAACAGTTATCCACAACTAAAAAGCATCCAAATACGTATGAAGCAAGTACGGGCAATCTCTGAAGAACTCTTCATCTACCCATTTAGCATCAATGGAAAGATAGTTCTTAAACTTCACAAGATAATGCTTAACAAGTTTGCCTTCAACGAGCTTGTGTTCCTTGTGATACACAATCTGTCCTAACTACAAAATCTCCTCAAGCTCATCCACTTCTAGTAGATCCTCAATGACCGGTTTATTGCCTTCTATGCTTATCGGCAACCTTTTTATGTTTGTCTTGTAACCTTGCAATGGTTGTTCGCACATAAGCAAAGGCAATATCCAAGTCTCTTACATACTCATCAGCTACAAATATCTCATCCTTTGTGCGAAGAACAGGTGGGGAAAGCACCTTACCATAAACAATCTCAGACGAGGCATTTCATAGATGCATGCACCGTGTTGTATGCGAATTCCACAAGTAGTAAGTACTTCTTCCAAGCTGACTTTTGATCTACCACATAACATTTCAAGAGATCCAATACGGCTGAATTTACAAGCTCACTTTGTCCATTCATTTAAGGGTGATAAGCTGATGAGAAGTCTAACTTGGTGTCCATATTATCAAACAAGACTAGGATCTCAATCCCCTGCAATGGACTTCGCCATTCAATGATGTGTAAACACTTGTGCAAGATATATTTTCACCATATGCCCAGCTTTGATGGTCTTCTTGACTGGAAAGAAGTGAGCTTGCTTCTAAACCTATTCACAATTATCCAAATAGCATCACTACCATGTGGGGTCCTTGGCAAGTCCATAATGAAATCCATTGTAACACTTTCCCATGGCTGCATGGAAATAGGCAATGGCTGAAGCAACCCTCCTATCTTTTGCCTATCAAATTTCACCTTCTGACAAGTGATACATGCACGTACATGTGCCTCTATGTGCTTCTGCATACCTAGTCAAAAGAAATACCTCTCAATCATGTGCGTGTAAGGCATTATGCCTCTATGACCAACGTATGGAGAAGCATGGTGCTCATCCAAAATCTTTTCCCTCATGTCAAACACCACACATAAGCAATTATCTTTCATAAGATAACCCTCTTTGATCACATATGAGACATGTGCATAACCACCATCAAATCAGCCCAAATAGTGGCAAAATCAACATCCGTATGGTACAAATCACACATGGAAGACAAGTCTCCATGAGAGGCAACCAAGATAGATGTTACATATGGCTTTCATAACAATGTATCTACCACTACATTCTTCTTTTCTCGAATGTACAAGATCTGAAAATGAAACATAGAGATGAAATTGGCCATCCTCATATGCTTCTCTGACAATTTAGTTTGGATAAGAAAATGCCTCAAACTCTGGTGATCTGTATTCAGAGTGAAATAAGCTCCAAGAAGATAATGTTTCCATATGATTAGTGCATAAATTACAATCAAGAGCTCTTTCTCATAAATGCCAAGAGAGAGCTTTGCATCATGCATTCTACAGTTCTCATAAGCCACAGCATGTCCCTCTTGATTTAGGACAACTCCTATACAATTTTCAAATGCATCACATTCCAAACAGAATGGCTTCTGCAGATCCAAAATGACCAACACTGGACGATATGTAGTTGCATCTTTCAATTTGAGAAATGCACCCCTCTCAACGTCAATCCATTTAAATATAGCCTTCTTCTTTGTCAAATCATGCAAAGGAGAAACAATCCATACAAAATGCCGAATGAACATGAGGTAGTAAGAACATAGTCCAAGAGAACTACATATCTCATGCACTGATCTCAATTCAAGCCAATTCCAAATCGCATCAATCCTTACAAGATCGATTTGCACTCCGTCTTTCAAAAATATGCCTAAGATAGTTTATCTCTGACAAGAAGAACTCTCTCTTATTTACATTTATGAAGACTATATGCTTATGGAGTTCTTCAAAAACGATAGTTGAATGAGCTCTATGCTGTTCTTCGGCCTTTGAGAAGACTAGGATGTCATCAAAGAAAACACCTGTAAATTTCTTGTGCCCACAGAACATGCGATCCATCATTCTATTAAATGTTGTCGAAACATTCATAAGACCAAAAGGCATAACTATTAGAATTATGCATCTCAATGTTTTGGGGTTTTACTATTTTTCTGGGATTTTACTGGATTTTCTCCTAATTATTTGTCCAGGGCCAATGCGCCAACCCTAGAGACAATCGACCAGGTCTCTACTCCACTATATAAGGAGTTTCCCATTATTCACTCCATCCATTTCCCTTGCACATAGTTCAACACTCAATTGCTTGCCATTGCCATTGCCATTGTAAAGCTTTATTGCTATTATAAAAGGTGATCTTGTTCAACTCTCTCAATCTCCTTCATGGTATCATACGCTTAGGTCCAGGTTGCTCCAAGCTCTGCAAATCTACTCGCCATTACATCTTTGCCTCGCGTTTCCTACCCTATCTCCTCCTAGCTGAAGATCAACACCAAAGAATGGCTGCATTTTCACACATTGCTGCGTTTTTTGGTCCAACCAGCCCTTCTTGCTGTCGGCCAGTTTGTTGGTTGCGTTTTCTCCTACAACGGCAAGCCGGCTTGGTTTTTTGGCTACATTTTCTTCTACAGAGACAAGCATTGGAGTTTTGGATGCAAATTCTGCTCCGGCATCAGATTTGGTGAGTTCTCTTGCATGTGGAGTTGCTAGACAAGTGGCTGTACATTTCCTCCTTCCTCCACGAGTCCCTACCCTTCCAATAGGAGGTTCCCGGTGGCTCTTGGACTGTTTTGCTTAATTTTTTGGCTACATTTTCTTTTACAGAGGTAAGCATTGGAGTTTTTGGATGCAAATTCTGCTCCGGCATCAGATTTGGTGAGTTCTCTTGCATGTGGAGTTGCCAGACAAGTGGCTGTACATTTCCTCCTTCCTCCACGAGTCCCTGCCCTTCCAATAGGAGGTTCCCGGCCGTGGCTTCACATGTGGAGAAATACTTTGTGCCTCTATTGCATTCAATAAGGTGCTCCCATCTCCCTTGAAGAGAGTGTATGATGTCCGTCCATGTGTGTTAGACATTCTCCTGCACGCAGGCCCGGGCGCTGCGGGGCGCCCGGGGGGGGGGTGGGGTTGTATATAGGGGAACTGTTGATTGCCTCACTGCATGTAACACGTCATATATGCCAGGCGAAGATGCTAATGATGAGCTCTCACAGTTAGCATATTTGGGTCTTCTGAGTCCACTGGGATGCTGGTACGGTGATGGCTGAGATGGCGGAAGTGAAAGCTGAAGGGCAAGGCCAATGCCATCCTCCTCATAGTGCAATGCCTCCCCTGCCTCTAGTCACTCAGGCCACTGCCCCCCATGTGACAAAATGAAGTGAATAGATGGAGGATCTGCTTTCAAATTTGTTGTGCCTGTGGACAATCCCAAACATAGCGTCTTTGGTTTTCCTATGGTGCCCTGCACTGAAGCTTTTGAAAGCTGAGGCTCTTGGACTGTTTTGCTGTTGTCCTGCCTCTTTCTCTCTTAGGTTTGAGAGGGGGCTAATTGTTTCTGGTGCCTCGCTTCATTGGAAAGCACTTGAGAGAAGTGTTTGAGAGGTGAGATTTGTTCTTTGTTGCTATGGATATGGCTCCCTCCTGTACGAACAAAGATGACAAGTTGAAAGGACCCAACTACGCTCATGGAAGCTTCAGCTGGTTCATCCACAAGGGTTTGTGGGACATTGTTCAAGGCACTGAAAGGAAGCCCGAGCATCCTCAAAACTCTAGGTAGTGGACTCAAGATCAGGAGGATGAATTTGTTGTGGAGATGGCTCTGGAAGAGCACACCCATTCTCCAACTCTGCGTTTTATGTCTCCTCCTCCCTCTCCTTCCGTTTCCCAGATTCCAGATCCTCTACACAGGGACCATCTCGAAGGGTCACGACCGCAGCCAAGTTCGTTGATTGAGTTGCAAATGTGTGCATTGGAGATCCGACAATGTGAAGACGAAGCCATGCGATGTGTGGAACATGAGTGATACCTTGCAACTTTGGACGCAAGATTGACACCAACGGCTTCCTCAAATCATTTTCTTGAGAAAATGAATTTCAATGAGTATAATGGTAAACTCGAACCCACAACGCTTTATTCATGGTTGCATCAATTTAAAGCTTACTTTGCCGCAGTTAGAAAGAATGATATTGATAGGGTAATCTTAGCCAGTTGGTACTTGGAAGGTGAGGCCATTCCTTGGTGGACCCAATGGGCTCATGCCCACACCAGATTAGGTATGGCAACTTATGTTTGGGACGAGTTTGTCCGTGATCTTAAGTAGCGGTTTCTACCGCCCCATTACCTTGAGCGAGTCGACGACGAGTTTAGGGGAGCGGGTCAGAACGCGCAACCAATCCTTCAATTTAGCAACAAAATTTCAAACTTATGTTTGCAATTAGGCTTATCTGATACGGACAAGAAAGGGTAATTTCTTTATGGCCTTGACACACAAATCCAGTGGGAGGTGCATATGTTTAGGCCAGCCACCTTCGAAGACGCACACAAGGATGGAAAGCCCAAGACTTTCCAACCGGCTACTCCCAAGGTTACCACCTCAAGGGAAAAAGTCTAGAACCAGATGGGGTCTTCCCCAGGATAGAGCACGGGAGCCTCTGGCTCCAAGAACTTGACCGATGCGCCCAAGCTTACTCTAGACCAGAAAGCAGAGACAGGTAAGACCGATGGCAAGTTGAGTGTTGTGAGGAGATTGCACAGTACAAGAAGGGTAGGTGTTTCTTTTGTCATACAAAAGGACACACTTCTCAGGAGTGTCCTAAGAAGTCTACCGCTCTAAAGACCGCCTCCTCAACCTCCATGGTTTTAGTGGCGAGCCCAGCTTCCACACAGACCCCAGTGGTTGTCCCTAGTTCATTGAATCCCATTGCTTCAGGTAGAGAAATCATTCTAGCCGGGAGCTCGAAGATAAGCAAAAGGGCGCCCATGACCAGGAGTATGAGCGCAACGAATTGCTCAAGACCTTTGGCTACATAGGTGGCCAAAGAGTCGTTGTCTTGTTTGACAGCGGCAGCACGGAGGACGTGGTCACGAAACAGGCTGCTCAGCATGTACGTTTTGTTCTGACTTCGGTGGACAAGAAAGTTCAGGGGTTTAGCACAGGGATGACAACGAGCATCAATTATGAAGCTCTAGGTGCTAAGTTATTATGCAGGACAGAGAATTTGTGTGTGATTTTATGGTTACCCTTCTTGTGGGAGAAGCCATAATTTTAGACATTCAGTGGTTTCACAAGTTCCTTCCTGATGTCAAGTGGGACAAGCACACTTTCCAGTTTAGTCGAAATGTGTCAAATGCCCTAGTGACCATTAAGTGTGAGCCAGAAATCCCAAACTTTTCGCTCATAAGCCACTTGCAGGGTAAACAAGCAATCAAGAAAGGCGCACATTGTGCGATGATATACATCTAGACCGCCTAGACGGTGGCCAGTGCTTCTGAGAAGTAGTTGTCTCATCATGAAAAGTTCTAGAAGATTTTTCTTCGAGACAATCTCCCTCCCTAGCTTCCCCCGTCCAGACCACAGGACCACAAGATCAATCTCCTCCCAGGCTCGGAACCCCTCATTTTGGAAAGAAAAGGAAATGCATTGGATATAGAAACATGTGTCCTATAAACATGAGGCATGGTGGCTCCTCAACACATTGGTGCATTCGCACCCATAAGTTCTCTCTCATGAGCACACTCGAGAGCATGAGTAACATGAGAGATACGCGAAATACCTGCACCAACAAAAAATCATAGCCCATGTTGCATATGTTGTGCATACACATTTTCAACTAACAATGACATTGGACACATATTTTGACCACTGCCATAAACATTTTATTCTTCACGGAATACATAAGGTACACCTACTACAAGGCATGAAGTCGTCAACGGTTCCTCTCTAATTATGAGGGTTTATCCTCTTAGACATATGCTCTTGTTCAACCGCATGTGGGGATACCAAGATATATGGGATAGTTACATTTTCTTCATAGGCATCCTCAGTACAAGCCAAGTATGCATGTGTTGCATCCCTCAGTTGCATATGCAACTCTTGAGCTATCACCACCATGGCATGGTCCATAAATGATCATGCTTTCTTGCCTTCAAACAATAATGTATCGATGGATCTTGGTGGTAGAGCTTCACTTCTTCTTCTTGTGTATAAAGAAGAGCCTACATAGGGATAAGTTCAACCCTTAAGGCTATGGACACTCCTTCCTGCAATTTCTCTTTGCCATGGAATGACTGTCCCACATGTTCCTCTTCCAAGGTATGCACCACATGAGTATGTGTCATGTGCATCACAAATGCCATGGACATTCTCAGGGCTAGATCCAGAAGAGGCAGCCATATAAAGAGTAGAACCAGGATGATAGAGCATAGAGCACCTTTAGCAGTGTAGACTGGAGAGAGGCATGGATCAGATGGCTATCGGGACAGGTGGTGCTGGCTGCCAGAAAGGTTGTCGGCTGACGTCAATAGTGTGTGAGCAGCAGGCGCATCATGATCAAGGAGTATAACCAGTCGGCTACATTAAAAGGACATTAATGAATTTAATGACCAGCAGCAGTCGGCCAGTTCCCCATGTAGTCCAAGGGACCTATAAATAGGCCCAAGTGCTCATCATTGAACTCATTCACTCCCTCTAGGGGTGTGAGTCATTAGGGGTCCCATAGGGGATAGATTTTGGTGTGTTACCACCTTTTATGTAAGGCAGCCCATGGCTGCAGATTTAGGTACCTTTTTGTACCATAGAATATACTGAATTTCCAGCACCTCTCTCTCTACTCTCTCTCTATATCTGCGTTTTGCATCAGATGGTTTTCCAAGAGTGTTTAGGGCTGAAAGAAGACTCCCAGAGCTTCTGCGTGTTACATTGGTATCAGAGCATCAGGCTCAGCAAAGCTAAACACTAATTCAGTCCCAGATGATGGTATACAGGTCCAAGGTACAGGAAAGTACACGGATGCGAAGCCCAAGGCAAGGAACACAGATCGAGAAGAACTCCCAGGAGGTTTGTTGGTGGTGTTCCACAGTGCCAGATGGGGATGGCAGTTCCATGAGCCAGATAGGTTCTCAGGCAACGGTCCCAAGGGAGGTTTATCCTCCAAGGGTGATGTGAGAGTGCCAGACTCAGTTCCAGGAATGAAGACCAAGACGGTGTTCAGAGTCAGGGCAGGAATGGATTGTGGACTACAGGAAAACCGATGCATAGATCTTCGTCTGAGACAAAGTAGTTTGGAGAACGAGGAGCCAAATCTCACATCTTTCAATGCAATTTTGAATTTGAATCTAAGAAGATCTCATCTCACATCTTTCAATGAAATCTTTGTATACATGCTTACATACCTATAGATACACACACTTATATATATTATGTATGTATGTGTATCTATAGGTATGTAAGCATGTATATATAAATAGATTTATATGTATGTCGACGCACACACATGTATGTTCATGCACACACACACACAACACACAGACACTAGTACATAATACGTACACACACGCATACAAACACACATACACACACTCGCACGCATGGACACACGTGCAACATATAGAGATATGCACACTTGCACACATACTCAAGCTTGCATATACACACACAAACATATATATTATGTGCATGTGTAAGAGAGAGAATATACATACACACACACGTATATATATTATGTATGTATGTGTATCTATAGGTATGTAAGCATGTATATATAAATAGATTTATATGTATATCGACGCACACATGTATGTTCATGCATACACACACACACATAACACACAGACACAAGCACATGATACGTGTACACACGCATACAAACACACATACACACACTCGCACACATGGACACACATGCAACATATAGAGATATGCACACTTGCACACATACTCAAGCTTGCACACACACACATGTGTATACATGCACACAAGCACACAAGCACATGTATACACACGTGTATACATGCACACAAGCACATAAATACACTCACATACACAAGTACATGTGCACACACATGGACATGCACACACTCACACACACACATATGCACCTGCACGTGCACACACATAGATGTACACATGAGTATATTCACATGCTCACACACACGTACATGCAGACACTCGCTATGGATACACATATATAAAAACATACACACCATGTACACACACACACACACACACACACACACACAACAAATACACACTAACACATACACACAATCAAGACACTTGCATAACACATGCACGCATGAAGACATTACACAATCACACATAGGTGTGTATGTGCACACACAATCACATACATATGTATGCAAAAGAGAAGACAAAAGACATTGTATATAAGATACACTTATTTAGAAGTGAACACACCTCATCATGCATCCCCACGTGTTAAAATTTAATATTGATTAAAAATATATGTGTATATGTGTTTATTTATTTTATAAATGCACATGTATATATAGGTATACGTCTCTAAATATAATAAAATATAATATTATAGATAATATATATTTACAGGATTAAGGACAACCCCACCTCCCTCCACGTGGACAAGCATACACACACACACATAACACACAAACACAAGCACATGATACGTGCACACACGCATACAAACACACATACGCACACTCGCACACATGGACACACATGCAACATATAGAGATATGCACACTTGCACACATACTCAAGCTTGCACATACACACATGTGTATACATGCACACAAGTACATAAATACACTCACATACACAAGTACATGTGCACACACATGGAACTCACACACACACATATGCACCTGCACGTGCACACACATAGATGTACACACGAGTATATTCACATGCTCACACACACGTACATGTAGACACTCGCTATGGATATACATATATAAAAACATACACCATGTACACACACACACACACACACACACAACAAATACACACTAACACATACACACAATCAAGACACTTGCACAACACATGCACGCATGAAGACATTACACAATCACACATACGTGTGTATGTGCACACACAATCACATACATATGTATGCAAAAGAGAAGATAAAAGACATTGTATATAAGATACACTTATTTAGAAGTGAACACACCTCATCATGCATCCTCACATCTTAAAATTTAATATTAATTAAAAATATATGTGTATATGTGTTTATTTATTTTATAAATGCACATGTATATATAGGTATACGTCTCTAAATATAATAAAACATAATATTATAGATAATATATATTTATATGTGGGTGTGTGTTTTGTGAGAGAGAGAGAGAGAGAGAGTGTGTGTGCGTGTGTGTGTGTGTGTGCACGTGTGCATGAGAAAGAAGTGTGTTTGTGTGTGTGCATGAATGTATCTGTGTGTGTGCATGAATGTATCTGTGTGTGTGTGTGTGCGCGCGCTCGTGTGTGTGTGTGTGAGAGAGAGAGAGAGAGAGAGAGAGAGAGTTTCTATATGTGGGAGTGTGTGTGAGAAGAGAGATAGCGTGTGTGTGTGTGTGTGTGTGTGAGTGGAGGGGAGAGAGAGAGAGAGAGAGAGAGAGAGAGAGAGAGAGAGTTTCTATATGTGGGAGTGTGTGTGAGAAGAGAGATAGCGTGTGTGTGTGTGTGTGTGTGTGTGTGAGTGGAGGGGAGAGAGAGAGAGAGAGAGAGAGAGAGAGAGAGAAACAGAGAGAGAGACAGAGACATGGAAGTCTATGTGTGAGAGTGTGTAGGGGGAAAGAGTGTGTGTTTGCATTAGTACATGTGCATGTGTGTACATGTGTGTGTGTGTGTAAGAGAGAGAGAGAGAGAGAGAGAGAGAGAGAGAGAGAGAGAGAGAGTTTCGACATTTGAGAGTGTGTGCATGTGTATGTGAGAGAAAGAGGGTGTGCATGTGCATGTGCATGTGCATGTGTGTGTGTGTGTGTGTGTGTGTGTGTGAGAGAGAGAGAGAGAGAGAGAGAGAGAGAGAAAGATTACATGTAAGATGCATTTATTTGAGAGTGAGCACACCTCACCACTCATCCCTACCATTAAAATTTAATCTAAAATTTGATTAATTAAAATTATATATATGCATGTATTCCTGTCCAGAAATATTGTGGAAGAGATTTCGAGAAGAAATGATAGAAGATTTTCTATACCAGTTATTGAGAAGTAGGGGTCAGTTTATTGGTATTGAACAATTAGCTGAAACTCATGCACTACTACATTAGAAGAAATTCTTCGTGCTCAGAGATAGACATTGGCAAATTTTGAAGGAATGCCTGAACTAAACAGAACTGATTTGGAAGTCTTGGGTGAAAATAGATTGCTTTTGGAAGAGAGATCTTTTGATACTATCGAACAATCTAACCTGTCAAGTGTTATGGAGTCAACATTAACAGATAGCCAGCGTGTTGCTTTCGATGCTGTAATGCATGCAATTGCGACAGATGCACGTGACATTTTTTTCCTAGATGGTCTGGGGGGATCGGGCAAGATCTATTTGTATAATTGCTTGCTTGCGCAAGTACGTGGACAAGGGTATGTTGCTTTGGCCACTGCATCGTCAGGTATTGCTTCTCTACTCTTGGTGAATGGACGTACTGCACATTCTAGATTCAAGATACCTCTAGAGCTAAACAATTCTTCAACTTGCAAAATCCATGTACATGGACAACTTGCTGAGGTTTTGAGAGTTTGTAAGCTCATTATTTGGGATGAGGCTCCAATGATTCATCGTTATGTTTTTGAAGCATTGGATAGGAGCTTACAAGATGTATTATTCTCAGATAAGCCATTTGGTGGAAAGGTTATATTAATGGGGGGAGATTTTAGACAAATCTTGCCTGTTATTATGAAGGAAAGACGTGAAGATATTGTTAATGCAGCATTGTGTCGTTCCTTTCTATGGAACTCTATCAAAGTTCTAAAGTTAACCGGAAATATGCGTATTCAATCAAGCAATACTAATGGATGCAATGAGTTTAAACAGTGGGTCATGAATATTGGGAATGGAGTGGATTGTAGCGATAATAATACAATGGTGACACTACCAAGTAATATGGTCTGGCAAAGATCGACTCTTAAAGACTTGGTACATTGGGTATACTCTGAATTGGCTATCACTACGACATATGCTTCATACTTTAGTGAGCGTGCTATTCTTGCTCCGATAAACAGTCAAGTGGATATTGTGAATAAGACAGCTTTGGATGCAATGCTTGGTGAGCCTAAGCAATATTTCAGTGCAGATTCAATTCTTGAAAATGATGAAAATTCATTCCTATATTCCACACAATTTTTGAACACAATCAACCTTTGGGGCGGATATCCACCTCACTGCTTGGTTTTAAAGTTAGAAGCTCTTGTTATTTTGCTTCGTAACTTGGAAGACGTGGACTCTGTAATGGTACACGGATGATATGTAAGGCCTTTCACTCTAAAGTCTTAGAGACTGAAATCATCACTGGTACTAAAGTTGGTGAAAGAGTATTTCTTCCATGGATTACCTTTATATGCAGCGAGGCCCAACTACCATTCACCATGAGGCAGAGAGTTTCCCGTGCGGCTGGCATTTGGCATGTCAATAAACAAATCACAAGGCCAAACCCTAAATGTCTTGGGGTTATATTTGGTGACTCCAGTGTTTACTCACGGGCAATTGTATGTCGCATTGTCACACGAGTACGGTCTCCTCATGCTGTGAAGGTGTTACTTGAGGATAACGCTAATGTGGAGTGTTCATTTGATGATCTTCAAAGTTATACACCTACAACAAACAATATTGTTTATAAGGAGAGCTTGATGACTTCAGAGTGACAAGTCAGGTTTCTTATTTAAGTTCTGCAATTTGATTAATTTTGTTGTGATTTCTTTTTTTATACATATTTGTCCATGGTAAAAGTACCTATTTTTATTGCTTGTGTTTTGACAGACATGTCTAAGATTACCTTTACATTGGACATGCCTTAGTAGGTAAGTTATTCTCTATATTTGCATAACTTTTCTTGATTACAAAGTATGGAACATGACATTCTATACTGATGTTTATCTGTACAGAGCCACCGCTATAGTCAGCTCCTATTACTGCAGGTCACGTAGCAGGGATTATGATTGATGCTTATAGGGATGGGTAAGTATAAGTGTAATTGTTAGGCATTATATAAATATTTTTTGAACCTACATTGGTATTCGTTATGGGTTTTATACTAGAGCTCCTCATGTACCATCCACTCGATTTTTTTTTGTACGAGGTAATTTTGATTATGTTTTTCTATTATAAGATTTTTTTGAGATTTTATGTGTCGTTATGTGCAGGTCCTTTTGAGATTTGATTTATCGTTGTTTCGTTTGTGCAGGTCCTTTGCATTCATCGATAGTAGAGCATGTGCGGGATGGATCACCGCTTTACAATAGAGAGCGTATTGTGAGGAGACAAATGAATGATCCTTCTCATAAGAGAAGAATTCAATTTGTTGATTTTGACATTACTTGACTAAGAATACGTATTTTGTGGTGCATTTTGAGAATATGTAATATTGGTCCTTTTTTGCATCTTCGTATGCTACATTATTATGATATTTTTGTTTTCGCTATAAATCTATGAGACATGAATGTTATTTTGAGATATGTATATATGAAGTCACTTGAAATAATGTATTGTGTTTACTTAAAACATGACCTAAATTGGAGAAACTGAGCCTATTTTTTCTGGAACTCTACCTGTCGCGCAGCAACGCGCGGGTCCAATACTAGTGAAGTTTGAACTTTGAAAATTGAATCATTATATTTTTAACCAGGGTCAAAAATCTAGATGTGATCTTGGTTCCTGACTCATGAATCATGACAGGACACAAAATCATGACGGTGAAAACTGTGCGGGAAAACCTCATAAAAGAACTGGAAAAAAAAACACGTGTATAAATGTGCTGACCGGCGTTGATGATGAGCTCAGGGTCATCACGGTACTGCGAGATGATGGGTACGAGGTCTCGACCGACAGTGTTCCACTTCCCCAGCTGTTTGAACACGGGTCCGCGATGTAGCGGACGCCGGGATCCTGAGACACGCAGCCCAGGCCCGGGCACACGCCGTCCAAACCTTCCACCTCCATCGCTCTGCTGGGCCTGTGCGCGAGAGGCTTCGCGCCGAGAGTTACTTTTGATATGGAGGCCCGTGTCACTCACAGCACCGACCTTTCAATGGAAACTCGCCCGCCCGGCCGTCCGTCGACGAGCCCCAGTCAGCCTTAATATGAGTTTGTATTGCACCTCGTACATGCAACAAGGATTCGCAAATGGTATAACCTCAATGCAGCATTGCAACAATGCCATGGCTTCAAAAAGAGGTGCACTCTATGGGTGAAGCCTATTTAAGACACCCATAGAGATCATACTATTGCTGCTCATATATGGGTCTTGTTGGTCATACAACTCATAGCTCTCTTGTTCTTGGTTTTATGTCTTTGCAGACACGGTCACTGAGTACCGTTGTATTGTTGTGGTCCTTGGAAGAACCGGCTAGGGTGACAGCACCAGAGGTAATTAGGGTGGTCTATACATACGAATGATGAGACATTGGATGATGTGTTGTGCAACCTCTTGCTCTTAAGACCAATCATAAATCAATCCATGAGCGATAGATCATTCAAACTATTGTGAGTGTTGCATCTCATGTGGAGATACTTAATTCTAGCAATATAGTCTCGTACCGTTTCTCCCTCCTCTTGTTTGAGGTTGAATATGTGTGCAATTAGGTTCCATCTCGCTCCATTGGGCGAGAACCCTACTGTAAAAGTGTGTCTCAAGACCATGTAGCTGGCCTTTTCAAGTCGATCTAGAGACCTAGACTACTAGCATACTTTGTCTTTAAGGCAACGTTCGAATAAATAGATCTTGGTGGAAACATCAATCCTTTCCATGGCGTCACAAATTCAATAGAACTTCTCTATGAAGTACTGAATGGGATACCCAGTTCCATCAAATTTGGCCATCGTCCATGAGATGTGGATTGGCTTGGTTTTGCCCAACTCTAAGCTTTTGCATACTCACATGGTGGTGTGGGGAATGTAAGGAGGTGGTTACGTGGTGAGGAATGTTACGTGAAACCCTTTATTTCAGGGTTTGGGATTCCTTACCCTATGGGGCTAGGCTACATGGTTTCCAGTGGCACTTGTCCTCCGTCAGCCTAGCCTTGAGGTTGCGCATAGCTGAGGACACATTCTATGAATGTTTGTGTGGATCCCTTTGTGATTTTGTGATAAAGTTTTAAACATTGTCTCTTCAACCTTCCCCGAGTTCCCTATTCCTTGTCCAAACAGAGAAGAACTGGAACTTGGTTCCATGGTGGAGGCACTTCTATAGTAGTGGGCTCCTGTACATAGTAGAACAACTCATACTTGCGCTATGTGTGCTTGTTAATGAATGTATTATGGAACACATCTTTGGTGGTATAGCAAAAGAGACAGGTCTCATTTATGTAATTGTGATTATTAAGCTACTTGTCGATCATGGTTATCTTAGGCTAAACCCAGAGCAGGTAAGATGGCAAAGCACGCTATGTTAGGTTATGTAGGTGAGACCATGTTAACCAATGGAGTGGTTAATAGGAACACAAGTTGCACTTTGCTCTATGGGCCTATCGCACACCACCTACAAGGTGGTTATCAACATAACACCACCTTTCTAGCTTGCATTCGAGTGTGATGCAGTCAACATGACACAATCTCAAGGAAAATCGTCTCACTGAGTGATTAGTTACCTTAAAGAAACTAAACAAGCCAAGATTGCAATCTACATATGGATTGGTTGATTGAAAAACTACACAATGATTTCACAACCAACGACTAAAGGACAAATACAAGAAGGTAGGAGACATGGTACTCATATACAATGTCGCGAACACCAAATGGGAATTCAAGTACTAATGCTAAGGTCCCAAGTCATCGAAGGGGCAATAAAAGTAGAGACCCATGATGGGGGCTAAAATGGAAGTTTATTTCAATGGTAACAAACTAAAATGGAAGGATATTTCAATAGTAACAAACTAAAATGAAAGGGTATTTCAATTGTAACAAAATGAAATGGATGGGGGTTGAAATGGAAGGTTATTTCTATGGTGGCAAATTGAAATGGAAGGTTATGTCAATGGTAACAAATTGAAATGCCACTATGCACCTCTCACCCAAGATATGCCCTATCAAATTCACAAGAAAAAGGAGGAGAAACAAGAGGCACATTATGAAAAATGGACACCTTGAGAGGGACGGTTGCATAAAAAGAACCAAAGAGGCCGTAGGTCCCTAAGTGCATAGATCTTTGTAGCCATGTAGCCATAGGTCCCTAAGTGCATAGATCTTTGTAGCCATGTAGCCATACGGTTGAAACATAAGCAATTATGAAACCTACTCACCTTGAGTAGAGTTACCCAGAAAAGTCATCTAGCTATGTAGCCTACCTTAGTTGACACCAAGGCAATTCACAACATTTTGCCTTGGGAGATGTGGACATCATCAAGCCTCGGTAATGGACAAAGACACCCCTAACCCTTCAACATCCCAAGCTGCGTTGAGGCCATCCCAAAGTAACCCCTAACACTCAACAATACTTTGGCCTTCATGTGTTAGCCACCCCTTAAACCAAAGATCTAAAACCCCCTCAACATGTTGGCCACCCTCTAAAACCATTATGGAAATCCAAAACCTCATTGATAAAGATAATGGGTCTAACCTCAATGAACCTTTGGGGAGATCACTAAGGAGCGAGTACCCAAGGGTACCCTCGTCTCGCTAGCCTAAGGAAAGTATGATGCCCGAAGAAAGACCTAGCAGCCACCATTTAAAACCAGTTGCCCACCTATTAAAACCAATCTACCAAGTGTGAGACTTAAGAAAAGGTTTTGTAGACTCAACTTGAGCCCCGTCACATTAAGGTATTAGAAGCTCAAGGCTTCTACGAGCGAAAGCCTTCTATCTAGGTCCCTCCACACCACAAACCCCTAAGCCAAAGAGAGTTAGACAATGGCCCCAACACCTAATGCCACCCCAACAGGCAACACTTAAATGGGTCCCAACAAATCTACTTGAAGCTCAAGGCTTCTACAAAGGGACCCCCTACATTTGGGTTCTAAGTTTAAAGAAAACCATGCCCTAGGCCTCTACAAACATACCATCAAACGTCGAATCCAAGATGGAATGGAGACCTAAAGCCATGCATTCAATGCCACCCCCAAAGATTAAATATGCATGGAGAGTAATGGCCTCGATCTTAACTCACATGTCAACACCACCCTCAAAGCATTCAAAAGAGTTCATGGATGTTTCACCAAGCCCACATTGATGGCCATATCCCTACTATCAGTTCAAGTGAAAGAATATCCACCCATGGTGCTAAAACCCTAGTAGGGTTGTGCACACACTCCCTTGGCTTTGCCAAGCAATCTTGAGCTCAAAGGGGATCACCACGATCCCACAACATCGCCGCACGCTATGTCTCAACACCAACTTGCTAGCTAGAAGGAGGCCAAAGTTTAATTAGGTGTGCTAGCAAAGCGGTGGCAGTGGCATCCAAGATTTCATCGTAGATCGGCAAGCGATTTTTTGCCTTTGCTCATTGAGCCTTCAGGGTTAGCCAAAAACCATCCTTCATAGTAGGTAGCACGCCCTATTAATTATACATACCCATATACCGGGAGTGATTGAGAACCTAAATTTCAAAATCAACACAAAAACCCAAAAAAAAAACACATGTAGGTTCACATAGCGGTCACATAACCACCTACGTATGCACAATCACAAAACATACCCACCTGCATTGTTGAGATATCCAGCTCAACTAGTGCTATGGTGGAATTCGATGACTTCCGCATCTACATCACTGGCATGGTTGGTGAGATTATGGGTGATATGTGGCTAGTGGGATGACATGCTGTCTGTAACAGTCATTTTGGATTACTAGAGACTGGCATAGTTATAGCGCCAGCTCATTTAGTCAGGTTCATATTATGGACCAACCCTTGTATGTTGTAGTAGTTGAGTACTAATCCATATAGTGTGTACTCTTATCTTTATGTTATGTTGGTTGAGTAGAGAAGAAGAAGATAGAAGAAAATTCAGCTATCCATCTCTCTCTTGTGTCTTGCTCTCTCGTGTGTGTGGGTTTGCTTGCTAGGGTTTGAAGCTCTCCCTCTCCCCCACATTCTCTTTATGGTATCATAGCCTAGTTTGTGTGAGAGCTAAGGATGCATGTAAGAGGCAAGGACAAGCAAGGAAAGAAGTGGTACTACACGAGTAAGAGCACCATCATCTCTTTTCCCTTCTTGGTTTAGGTACAACACGCCCTCAGTAGCTTTAGGAGCTACACATCTCTGATTGAGGAGCTACCTTCGCGAGAGCGGAGCTACAAGGTAGGTATACTATCTTAGTGGACACGAATTTTTTTAGCCATATTCGCGTTTCGAGCGCGTTATGAGCCCCGTTTCGTCACTGTAGGGTATTTTCGCTCGAAATCTGGGGGCAACAATATTTTGGGCGTGCAGAGACTTCAGTCGCTGTTCATTCACATTACCAATGCGCTTGTGCCATATGTCAATATCTGCAAATGACACATGTTCGTCGATGCGCAAACATGGTTGTCTTTATCTTAGGCATGTTCACATCCAAAGTAAATATCCTGCCATTTCTGTTACCCTTTGCAACCAAGCAAATAGGGTTTGCACATGTACTCTTGATACTGGGTGTATGTACATGTACTATGGTCACATTTGGTGACACACAGGCTGTGCTGAAGTACTGCCTATAGTAGTTATAGGAGATATTTTGTATTACAGGTTGCATATAGAAGTTGTCTGTTTGCAGGTTATTTGATTGTTGTAGGAAAACATGTGTGATAGAATTAATCAGATTGTTAGTGAAAATCTGGATAAGAATCACTTCCATGCATGGAAGTTTAGAATGACCAATTTCCTAATGGGGATTTGAGGATTATGTAGAAGGAGACAATGAGGAGCCTCCAAAGTTATCTGAGGAGAATGCCACTCCTGCATATATAAAAGGCATTCAAGGATTGGAATCAGGGGTATAAGAAAACTCATGTACTGGCTTTCAATTAGTGTCACAGACACTATGATAGGACACATACAGGATGCAAACACTCAAGCAGTTGCATGGCAAAATCTGGTTCAGATGTTCCAGACTAACACAAAGGCAAGGAAGTTGCAGTTAAAGCAAGAGTTGCATACTGTGGAAAAGAAAAGCATGTCCATCAATGAATATGCCTTAAAGATCAAGGTCATTGTTGGGTCTATCAATGTATCAGTGGAGGATGATGATTTGGTGAGTGTCTGTCTGAATGGGCTTGGCAAAGAGTACAAGCCATTCAAGACCTCCATTGCAGTTAGGGAGAATATTCCCAATTTTTGGGACTTGATATCTATGCTGATCATAGAAGAAAAGACTTTAGGTGAGGATTCTTCTTCACAAAGCAAGAACACATCGGAATAGGCCTTCTACTCTAATTCAAGTAGAGGCAGAGGTAAAGGCCGTCGTCGAGGCCAAGGTGGTGGCCAACAAGGAAATCAGAATTCTGGACAACAACAATCCAATGATTCACAGTAGCAATCATACACAGGTAAAAAAGGCCAGTCTAGAGGCAGGGGGAGCCAAAGAGGCCGAGGTGGTTGCCAAAGAAATCAAAATGCAAATAGCATAGAGTGCTATTATTGTGGCAAACCAGGACACATAGCAAAGGACTGCTACAAAAAGCAGAATAACATTAAAAGTGAAAAGTTACAGCAAGGCAACTATGCATCATCTAGCAAACATGGAGGTGATCGCACAAGTGAGCAGTTGTTTGTGATGCAGCACATGCTTAGTTCCATAATAGGGGATGATTCAGGATCTCAAGATATATGGTATGTGGATTCTGGTGTCTCTAACCACATGACTAGTCATGCTGAGTGGTTTAGAGATATGTAGAAAATGGAAAAACCAGGTTATGTAGAAACATGTGATGATATTGCGCATCCCATTGCGCATGTTGCTAAAGTGCCATTGTCTATGCAGGATGGAAAAATGAAGTACTTGGCTAATGTACTTCATGTTCCGAATATTACAAAGAACCTGGTTTCTATTGCTGGACAGATGGTTGAGCAGGGTCTACAAGTGAGGTTGGACAGATGGTTGAGCAGGGTCTACAAGTGAGGTTTCATCCTCAAGGATGTTTTGTGGAAGACTTCAAAAATAAGTGTCGCTTGGTTGCAAAGGGTAACAAAAATAGCAGAATGTTTACTTTGGATGTGAACATGCCTGAGATAAAGGAAGCCATGTTTGCACATGGAACAGGTTTCATTGACATATGGCACAAGTACATTGGTCTTGTGAATGTACAGCGACTAAAGTCTATGCAAGCCCAAAATATTGTCAGGTTTGCCAAAGTTTAAGATTGACGGTACACATAAGATATGTAAAGCATGCCAACTTGGTAAGCAGGCCAAACATGCTTTCTCACATGAAAAGCATGTTAGTGCTGCAAGGCCATTAGATGTCATACATTCATATGTATGGGAACCGACCAAGACTGCAACAGTTGCAAGTTGCAGGTACTATGTTACATTCATTGATGATGACCACACTAGGAAAGTGTGGGTTTATTTCATGAAGGAGAAAAGTGAGGTGTTTGGTCACTTTTAGAGATTTAAAGCCTTGGTCGAGAAGAAAAAAGGCATTCAAATAAAATGCCTAAGATTAGATGGTGGGGGATAATATTTCTCCAATGAGTTCAGCGATTTCCTAAGAAAGCAGAGAATCAAGAGGTAGTTTACGTGCAGGTACACTCCGTAACAGAATGGTACTGCAAAAAGGAAAAACAGGCACATTGCAGAAGTGGCACGTGTCTTGATGGCTAAAAAAATATACCACATTACTTTTGGACAAAAGTAGTAGTAAGCAACTGTTGTGTACATTATGAAGATGACACTCACTGCAGTTGTTCATGGTATGACTCCTGAACAGAAGTTTACAGGCATAAGACCGGATGTGTCTCACTTGAAAGTTTTTGGGTGTATTGCATTTGTATATGTTCCTGATGAAGTGAGAATCACGTTCGATCTAAAGACAGAGAAATGAATCTTCATTGGTTATGCTATGGAGCAAAAAGGTTATAGATACTATAACCTTACCACTCGTGAGATGTGAGTAAGCAAAGATGTTGTCTTCGATGAGATGAGTAGCTGGTATGCACTAGTAATGAAGGCAACAGAAGATGTAGATGTAAGAAGTGCTGATGTTTCACCACATGCAGACGAGCAACAATCACAAGTGTCGAGTGGACCTGGGGAGTCCTCGAGCAGTGGATCCAATGTTAGCAGGCAGGTTGAGGAATGATGCAGGTACACATGTATCACAGAAAGGGAAGGAAAAGGTAGATCAACCTTTTGTGCCTGATCTATCAGCAGGTCACTCATATGCGGATGGTAACTCTAGCGGCTCTGAGCAGAGCCTTGATGAGGAGCTTGGCATTCTGTCTGTGGTTACTCTTGGTGTAAGGAGAACTAAGGCTATTTTAAGGACACCTGGTAGTGATCCAAGTGTAGGCAGGTCTACGAGGTTTAGATACCTTGTTGACAGGTTGAGATATGATGGATATACAACCCATCATTATGCTTACATGGTAAAAGTAATACAAGAGGTTGAGCCCACTTTCTTTGAGCAGGCAATTGGAAATAAGAAATGGGAAGATGCCATGGATGAGAAGATGGCAGCATTGGATGCAAATGCAACATGGGAGTTAGTGCCTTTGCCTAAGGAAAAGAAGGCAGGGTGTATAAAGTTAAGTACAATGCTGATGGTTCAATGAGCAGGCACAATGCAAGATTGGCTGCCAAGGGCTATGCGCAAACTTATAGCATAGACTATGAGGAGACATTCAGCCCGGTTGCAAGAATGGCAATCGTGAGAGCTATCATCGCTATGGTTGTGAAGGGTTGGTCTTTACATCAAATGGATGTTAAGAATGCTTTCTTGCATGGTGATTTGCAAGAAGAAGTGTACATGATGTAGGCACCAGGTTATAAGAGTGATGCACATCCAGATTTTGTGTGCAAGTTATGCAAAGCCTTGCATGGCATGATGTAGGCACTCAGAGCATGGTCAAATAAGATCGGGGAGTATCTTGTTACCATTGGATTTCAGATATCCAATGCAGATTTTTCACTATATGTGAAAAAGACAGATAGAGGGATCATGCTATTAGTCATCTATGTGGATGACTTGATTATCACTGGTGATAGTGATGCAGACATACATGATGTCGGGATGCTTTTAAAGCAGAAGTTTGAGATGAAGGATTTGGGTGAGTTGCGGTATTTCTTAGGCATAGAGGTGGCGAGATCACCTCATGGAATTTTGCTATTGCAGAGGCATTATGGCTTGGACATGTTGTCCAAGCATGGTATGACACGTTGTAAGCCTATTTTAGTGACATTGGAGCAGAACACAGAGCTTTCCCCGATCGCAGATATAGGTGAGCTTTTGGAGGACCCCACTACATACAGGCGCATAGTGGGTAATTTGATCTACATGACCATTACAAGGCCAGACTTGAGCTGTGCTGTTGGACTTGTGAGTCAGTTTATGCTGCAGGCCCCTAGGAAGCTACACTTGGATGCGGCTAGATGGATCCTCAGGTACATAAAGTCCACATTTGATTATGGACTTTTCTGTGAGGCTAGTATAGAGATACAGTTTCATGGGTACACAGATGCTTATTGGGCTAGTAGTATTGCAGACAAGAGATCCACCAGTGGTTTTATGTTCTCATTTGGGAGTGTTGCTGTGAGTTGGACCAGTAAGAAGTAGCCAACAGTTGCCTTGTCGAGTATAGAGGCAAAGTACAGGAGGGCTGCTATGGCAACTTGTGAGGTAGCTGGTTTCAAAAGCTACTTGGTGACACGAGAGAGCCCATGGATAGGACAGTTGTCATATATTGTGACAACATGAGCAGCATATAGTTGGCCAGTAACCTAGTATATCATGCTAGAAATGAAGCACATTGAGGTGCATTATCACTTTGTGAGGGAGAGGATTCTATAGCAGGAGATGTAGATCTGGTATATATCAGCACAGAGGATCAGGTGGCTGACATCTTTACGAAGGCATTGGGCACATAGAAGCTCCATAGGTTTAGGATCTTACTTGGAGTGCAGTGTGTAGAGTTGAGCTCGAGGAGGGGGAGTGTTGAGATATCGAGCTCAACTAGTGCTACGACAGACATTGATGACCTGCCTAGATGATAGCTTCCGCATCTACACCACTGGCATGGTTGGTGAGATTATGGGTGATATGTGGCCAATGGGATGATAGGATGTGTGACAGCCATTTTGGACCTAGAGATTGGCATAGTTATAGCGCCAGCTCATTTAGTCGGGTTCACATTATGGACTGACCCTTGTATGTTGTAGTAGTTGAGTACTAACCCATATAGTGTGTACTCTTATCTTTATGTTACGTTGGTTGAGTAGAGAAGAAGAAGACAGAAGAAAATTCAGCTATCCATCTCTCTCTTGTGTCTTGCTATCTCTTGTGTGTGTGTGTGTTTGCTTGCTAGGGTTTGAAGCTCTTCCTCTCCCCCATATTCTCTTTACGCATGCGCAGACACCCCCCTCTATCCATGCACACATAAGACACCCGCATGAGCACACACCCCCATCTATCCATGCACACATAAGACACCCACATGTGCACACTCTCTAAAAACACACTCGCACATGCAAACATTTGCACGTGCACAATCACAAGATACACTTCCACACACACACACATATATATATAGAAATCCAAAAAAACAACCCCCCTTAGGCTTTTGATTTTTCTTTTAAAAATCAACCCCCAAACTCAACCCCCCCTCGGCGCCTTGAATTTTATCTTAATCTTTTACCCTCGCTCTTTTAAATCCTTCTCTAGATACTCCATGTTAGTCGCCCCTCTAAACCACCCCCAAATCGTTTGGTTTTATCAACCCAAAAAAAAAACACAAAACAGGGGGAAAAAAATGAAAACTCAAAAAATCGATTGAGTGGGTAATCTTGTCGCCCAAATCCTACAAGTGACTGGGAGGTTGAATCCCCCCCTTATTTTTCCTCCATATATATATATATCATGTTATTTTAAATCCCTAGTTTTTAATTTTAACTTTGACCTATCTTATAATTCCCCCACAAACACAATCTCTCTCTCTCTCTCTCTCTCTCTCTCTCTAACCCTCTAATTCCCAACTAAGAGATATATACAATAGATAAAGATATAAAATATAAATATAGAAGAGAAGATAACAAGAGGGAGCTGCCAGCCACGCCATGTGGAAGCTCCCCTCCCCTCTCTCTCTCTCTCTCTCTCTCTCTAACTCTCTCTAACTTTGACTCTCTGTCTAACCTCTCTGTAACTATAACACACACACACTCTCTCTCTCTCTCTCTCTCTCTAACATACATTCTTTGTCTCTCTCTCTCTAACTCTCTAGCTCTCTCTCTCTATAACACACACTTTATCTCTATCTCTCTCTAACTCTCTCCCTCTAGCTCTCTAACTCTCACATACACTCTCTCTCTCTCTCTCTCTCTCTCTCTCTCTCTCTCTCTCTCTCTCTCTCTCTCTCTCTCTCTTTCTAACACTCTCTAACTCCCCCCCCCTCTCTCTCTCTCTCTCTCTCTCTCTAACACTCTCTAACTCCCCCCCCTCTCTCTATGTGTGTGTGTGTGTGTGTGTGTGTATAAATATCTGTCTAAATCTCTCTACCTATTTTTCTCTCTCTAACTCTCTCTCTCTCTCTCTCTCTCTCTCTCTCTCTCTCTCTCTCTCTCTCTCTCTCTCTCTCCATGTAATGAAGGAAATCTAGGACTGCACTCATTAGCACGGAGTACACACATGTGTCTCTTCTCATAGAGGCCACCTAAACATGGAAAGACTGCCATGAATCAGCCATAGAAGCATGAGCTCCAAGAAAGGACATAATAGTCATAAAATGGTCAAAAGGTCATAAAGGGTACAATAGTCATAGGGCTAGTACCTTTTATAGTCCGAAGGCCCACATGCCCTAACACCACATGTGTAAACGTCCTTAAGCCCCATCTACCCACGTCCATCCCCCATGTGCATGTGCATCCTAAAATCCCCTTTCTTATAAACCATCCCCTCCTATAATGATTTTATCCTTGAAATCAAAGGGTGGTCATGCACAAACACATACAAAATTCTATATATACAAAAGCCAAAATTATGACTAAGTGTCAATGTTGTAGCAAATAGATGCCAAAAATATGAGTCACGTGATGTCGATGCCTAGGGTCGAATGGAAAGGAAGGTGGTTTGCTATTGAAGATGAAGCTAATCATGTAACCAGCTAGATCAAATGGGAATCTAAGCCATTCAATAGATAGCTTGTAGTCAGCATCATGCAAAGTCAGATGGGAATCAACACCGTAGCCCAATGTAGCATAACTCGAAACATTGGAGGCACGATCTCCTATATCCATATATGTATGGGCACGATCGAAACGATGCACCAAATCCCTATATGTGTGTGTGATCCTCTAAGGAAAAAATATGATCAACAAGATCATCATAAGCATCATCATCACACTGAAGATTGACAATGTATCCACACATAAGAGATAAGTGGAATCATCCACAAGGTCACTAACCTTGGAATCTCCAAGGTTACTAAAGTAATCCTCATAGGTAGAGTCTATCTTCATCAATACTAGATCTAAGATAAATTCTAAGTCAAATGCAAAACTCTCTAGATCCACATGTATAATCATGTGTATCCTACAAAATCTCACCTCAATAAAGTCATCAATAACCTCACGCGCTCAATGCTTGACTATTCAAATATATGCACTATACCTACATAAATGCCACCACGTAAACTATGAGAACTAGGAGTAGTGGTATCGTGAATGTCTCCACATTGTGAAAGCCCTAGAAGAATAGCTTGATATATCTAGCACAAGAAACTTAGGCTTATACTCATGTGTATCACATGACTCCACATGTGAAAATGATAGAATAATAGCCTAATATGTCTAGTAGAAGAAACTCATGCTTATGCTCATGTGTATCCCATGACTCCACATGCAAAGTATCACTAACCTCGTGTGTGATAATGGATGCATCACTAATCGAATGCTGGCCCACGAGATCATCTAATGACAAACTATGATCCCTAGGAAGGTGGGTGTGTCAACACTCATAGTGCTTGATGCTGCCCTTGAGATCATGCTCACATGATCTAGCTCACACACAAACATCACTATCACATACATCAACATCATGTGCATGTGCTCATGTCATCATGTGCACATGTATCACTATCATCATGTGTAGGTGTGTGTGTGTGTGTGTGTGTGTGTGCAATACATCATCATGTATATGAGCATAACATACATCATCATCATCATCTAGATTGTGTTGATGTAATCTACGCCATTAGGAACATAATCATGTTTATCTTGGCAGCACAACTAGACAATAGAGGAGATAAATATGGATTCTCCTATATGCTATGTAAGCAGACAACTCAATGGATATGATGCCAAGGAGAAGGAAACCAAGGTTTATGAATAGATTTGATGGAAAAAAACACTAATCAAGAAACTATGTACTAAACTTAGAGAATAAGATTTTTTTAAAATGGTGATTAGCATAGATTAAAATGATTAACACTAATCCCAATGTTAATCCACACATACCAATCTTGAGAAACTGTGTAAAACTTAATCTCTGATCAAAACACCGAGATCAAAGCCAAGAGCTCTAATACCAATGCAATGAAGGGAATCTAGGGGTGCACTCATTAGCATGGCCCACATGCCCTACCACCACATGTGTAAATGCCCCTAATGTTGGCATCATGGTGGCTCATAGTTTATGAGAAATCTCATGGTTTAGACAAAATGATCATGCTAAGCTAGATGGTTAATCTAATTACAATATGATTAAGATAATGATGAACATAATGACACCAAGATGGGAGAATAAGTGTGTATCTCTTGCATTAGTGTACCTCTTAAATAGTCAAGTGTAAATGTGATTACAATGAGCTAATCAAGATCCACAAATCTCTCCCTGATTCTCTTCCTTAGATTCCTCCTTAAATCCCTCCACACTCCACTATTCTCTCTCAATGATTAGGTGGGCTGATTGGAATCTTGTTGACCACTTGCAAAAGTAGAGATTGTCTAGTAAACATAAATCACATGGCCTAGTTACATTGTGGTGAATACAAATAACCTTTGATCAAATGTAGACCATATGCCCCTTTAACCCCTAAGGCTAAATGCCTGGATATTTTGGTGCATATTTCAACACCCTCCCTCAACAAAATATTAATGGCAATGATGATGCTATGATGGCAATGCTAGACCCATTAGGATTTCCAAGTTAGGTTTATGATGCTAGTTATGATGACCTCTTTGGGTTTACAATGCTAGTTACAATAACCATGCTAGTATGTCCATGTGAGTAGACTAGTTATGCTTCTTCATTAAAGTAAATTTAACTTTAGTTTGCCAAGTGTGGAAATTCTAGCCTTCAAACTTATCTATCTTCATTGAATAAGCCATTTAGGGAAGGTCTTGCCTTTGGGATGAATACCCAAAAATTAGTGTCTAGTCCCTTTACAAATTAATGGCAGAACAAACTAGAATCCACCTTCTCCATACATATGCATGTTACTGCATATGTATGGAGAACAAACTAGAATCCACCTTCTCCATACATATGCATGTTACTGCTCAGAAATTCACTTAGACCCTTAGCCTTTGCACAAGCATAGTAGTGTGGCTTCTTCTTGCTTTCTGTAATCTTCTTTTTAATGTAATTTCAGTTAGATGACTCGCTTGAACTTGGCATAGTGAAAAGAGTGTGAATGGACCACCAAATTACACCATCAAAACCTAATTAAGCAATGGTTAGTTTCACTAATTCACTATTACGAGTAAGAAATAGTGATGCCTTAGAGTGTGGATTTGGGCATTGTAGGCTTTGAATGAGCTATAGATCACTTGGAGCAGTTCATAGCCATTCATCAACTAGAGATTAGAGTTATCATGTGATGATTTGAATGTATTAAGCAAAGCTTAATCTTGCTTTAAAGCATTAACTCTGTTGCAAAACTCCCACAGAGTTGGAATCAAGAGAAAGAAGCAATTTACCCAAATCTAAGCCCACAATTGCATTTGCCATGTAGGAAAACCCCCATCTTGATTCGACTTCAAACAATTGGAATGAGTAGATAAGTGCAATTTACTCAAAAATTTGGGCGATTGTTATTGATGTCTCTTGAGCTACAGCATGTGCCTTTTCTAGTGATGTTTGTACTGATCTGGAGTGCCCTTGAGTGGGGTGCATAGCCGAAGTTAGAGCTTTGGAGAAGCTACCCTAGATGGAAAGATACAAGTCCTCCAATGGAGATGGGTTCTACAGATGGCTAATAGTGGGGTGATTATGCTAATAATCAGGATTAATGCTAATAAAAGTTGCTAATATTAAATAGGGATATGCTAATATCTAATTAACCTAGCTATAATACCAATTTTTGGCACCATGGTGGTTTATAGATGATGAGAACTCTCATGGTTTAAACAAAATGAACATGCTAAGCTAGATGGTTAGCCTAATCACAAAATGATTAAGATAATGATGAAATAATGACACCAAGATGGGAGAATGAGCGTGTATCTCTCTTGCATTAGTGTGCCTTTTAAATAGGCAAGTGTAAATGTAATTATAATCAGCTAATCAAGATACACAAATCTCTCCTTGATTCCCTCTGATTCCTCCTTGAATCTCTCCACACTCCACTATTCTCACTCCATGATTCTAGCCTCCATGATTCTTGGTGGGCTAATTGGCATCTTGTTGACCACTTGCAAAAGTAGAGATTCTCTAGTAAGCATAAATCACTTGGCCTAGTTACATTCTGGTGAATACAAATAACCTTTGAGTAGACCATATGCCTCTTTAACCCCGTGAGGCTAAATGCATGGATATTTTGGTGCATATTTCAACACCTAAGCCCTATGTGCCTAGGCCCATCCCCTGTGTGCATGTGCATCCTAAAATCCCCTTTGTTACACTCCAACTCTCTCTCTCTCTCTCTCTCTCTCTCTCTCTCTCTCTCTCTCTCTCTCTCTCTTTCTCTCTCTCTCTAGCAGTCAATAATAGTTTCTTGAAATCTCTCATATCCTCGTAAGAATATTTGAATAATCAAAATCATTATAACATAAAAACTTGTTATCTCTCAAGTTTGTTAGGAGAGTGTGTGTGTGTGAGTAGAAAAGTTATCTTTCTTCTCCCCTTGACTATGTAGTGTATTAAAGCGATGGAGTGAGTGAGTTTAAAGAAGAAGTTAGGTTTTCTAATTGCACCAAGTTTTCAATCGAGATGAGTTCTTACAACACAAAACTTGAATTAGGAAGACCAGATTAAGTTTTCCACTTCATATGTTGGCATGCGCAATTATGCTAAAGGAATTTATTTCTTTTGAATAAATCTTTTTATAAGAACTGAGCTTAAGAAACAAGCCATCCTCTAGCATGGTTGGGGTCTTACACACACACACATTAGAGAGTTTCGTGTGCATGTTAAGGAGAAGCATCATTGTTAGCACACTTCATTTTTGTTGGAGATCCTCCACTTCGATGTGCAACGAAGAATTCCACTAGCAAGAGAAGTTTGAACTCTTGGGTGTTGCCTCTAATTTTTGGGTAAGGTTAAGGCAATCATTAACTAAAAAGGGTCAATGAGTGGCCCATTTGTCAAATGACAAAATTTCTATATTTAACTTTGTATACAATCTCGGTTCTCAAATATTTATTCTACTCATGATGATGACAATAAATAAAGCACTTGTTCATGTGACTGACTATGATGATGGCTTAAAATATTTGTAGAAATCTTGGGAATATAAGCCAAAATCCTATTTTTGTATTGAAAATGTAGCTAAATTATAATTCTCAAGCTTTTATTAAATAAACAATGCTAAATCAACCAATCACCAAAGTAAATAAACAATGCTAAAGCATCCAATTACTCTCTCTCTCTCTCTCTCTCTCTCTCTCTCTCTCTCTCTCTCTCTCTCTCTCTCTCTCTCTCTCTCAACTTATTGCTCTTTTTTTTAGTTGGTTTGATAAGAAGAATCTTCTTTCCTTACTCAGGTCATGGTGATAGTTGTCTAGTCCTCTTAGTGATAGTTGTCTTACTCAGGTCATGGTGATAGTTGTCTAATTCTCTTAGTGATAGTTGTCTTACTCAGGTCATGGTGATAGTTGTCTAATTCTCTTAGTGACCCCATATGTGCTGGTTAAGGATGAATATATGCATATAGAATGAATATATGTGCTGGTTAAGGATGAATATATGCATATAGAATGACGAGCAATCATGCCGACAGCTCCCCTTATTAGTGTCCTCCTACTAATAAAAAAGAAAAGCAGAGAATAAGACCCCAAAATGAGTAAATCTTATTGCATTAGTTAGAATGCCTAAGGTTACAACTTTAAGTCCAAAGTTTTTATAATTTCAAATAATAGTAAATCTTGTTGCATTACTTAGAATTCCTAAGTTTACAGATTTAAGTCCAAAGTTTTTATAGTTTCATAAAATAATCTCTATGATCGAGCTTACTACAAGGTGGTTGGGATCCAATAAACACATTTACAATTTTTAACTCTCACATATGTGATCAATTTTTGCTTCCTATTGTCTATCTAATAAAAAATGGTTATATCCTTAGCTTATTTAATGGTCACAACTATGCACTCGTGCTAGCTTAAGGATCACTTATATATATATTTTTCCATTATGGTCTAATCTCTACATTACCTGTATAGCTAAAGAAGGTGTGCTTCTATAAAGAATATAGCATAATCATACACATGAAAATGGGATTAATACTAATGAAGTGTATTAGCATAATCACAACATAATGATGGGAAAATGAGAGTGTATCTCTTCCATTAGTGTACCTCTTTAAATAGGCAAGTACAAAGAGTGATTACAATGAGCTAATCAAGATTAACAGTCTAATCAAATCCAAGATTCTCTCCTTGATTCTCTCCCATTGATTCCTCCTTGGATATCTCCACACTCCACTATTTTATCCCCGTGCTTCTAGCTTCCCAAGATACAAGGTGGGGTAATCGGCATCTTGTTGACCACTTAAAAAAGTAGAGATTCCCCAGTGAATAACATTTTACTAACCCAATTACACTTCGGTGAATACAGATAGCCTTTGATCAACTCTAGACTATATGCCCCTTTAACCCCTAAGGCTAAGTGCATGGATATTTAGTTGATTATTCCAATAGAATACTCACATTAGCAATAATACTAGGTTAAGGTTATTCTTAATATTAAACATTACCCCACTAAATCCCCCATTAACTCCACCATATACTATATTCCAATCCTTAAACCTATCTTTTCTAACCAATTTAGGCCCAAAAAGATTATATGGCCAAACCCTCCACATTTAAAACATGCACTCGAGAAAGGGCCAAACTTGAGCTTTAATTCTAGTTTAC
Source organism: Cibotium barometz (assembly GCF_041138505.1). Lineage (NCBI taxonomy): Eukaryota > Viridiplantae > Streptophyta > Polypodiopsida > Cyatheales > Cibotiaceae > Cibotium > Cibotium barometz. The sequence continues at coordinate 31,168,196 of NC_141110.1, forward strand.
CCAATCCTTCTAGTTTGATTTCTATAGATTTTGGAATTTCATTCATCGTGTTCAAGGAAATACAAATGATATTGACTTGATGACCATATGTATCATCATTCGCTAAATATAGCACCGGGCTGATCACAGTAGCTATGTTTCTTAGTGTAGGTCTCAGCCAAGGAGGTAAACCCACTATCCCCAGACAGGGCATGCTTCTAGCAAGCTACTATTTACATCAAACAAGGGATTGAAAGGCATTGCATGCACATGCTTTTGGTTCATAAAAAGAGGGGCTCTTGCAAATAGATCAAAAACAAGTAGTCCTTTGATGAATAAAACATTAAAAAACCTTTCCCTAGATAGAATATCTGTGACACAACCTTACTAGGAAAGATCTCTTCCTACATCCATTTACTAACATCAGCCTTCAGAGGAGGCTTACCAGAGAAAAATAGAATAGTACTGCAAGCCAAAAACAAACCAATTTGATGCTCTACAAGTTCAGAGGACACCTTTAGACATACCTTCCCTCCCTTTGTTTGAGGTCTTTGAGCATAACCATACACCTCTTTTGCTAGCCAATTTGACAACACTTTCTTTCGCTCTCCCTCTCTCTCTCTCTCCTCCACTTGCTCACGTGTTTGCTTCATCTCCATAGCATCCATCTCCCCCCAATCCCCCCCATCCTACCTCTTTTTCTGTGGCGAGCTCGAGTCCTAGGTACCCCTCCATGCATGCAGCTCATCAACTCCCCGTCGTACTGAGGCATAAACCTCACACGCATGAAGTACCCATGTCGCCGCCTCCTTAACTCTAAATGATAGCTCTTACTTATGTCACTGCTCATCCACTGCTCCACACTTGGCATCCTCTTCTTCTATGAGTCCCCCAATGCTAGCTAATTGTTGTGTTATGCTTTTCATTTTGTTAAGGTGTGCTAAAAGAGATTCACTATCCTTGATGTCTAAGCCAAAGAATTGTATTTTAAATCTTTTTTTAATTATTTTTTTCCCCAAATAATTTATCTAGCTCATCCCAAGCACCCTTAGATGTATCTTGTGATGCAATGTGATTAGATAAATCCATTACCTAATCCTAATGCAACAATGGCTATAATACCCTTTCATACTTGCTTAGCCAAATGTTCTTTTTATTACTTTCATCCTCTCAGAATTTCTCTCCCAACTAATGATCCTCTAAAGTGATTCCTTCATTAGCAAGAATTTGACCTCAACTTGCCCATGAATGAGACCCTTCAACTATGTTCTTTTGACCTTATGCATTCCCTTTATGCCTTTGCCTATGTTCACATGCACACATGGCTAAGAGTGTGTATACATAGCTAACAGATAAATGGGTTCCCATGAGCTAAATGGAGAGTAAGTGCACACGGTGCTCTCTACATAGAGAAATAGGTGAGAGGTCATCCTCTCTCTCGCTGCTCGTAATATTGAGGTGCACATGTGATTAGACCTCTCTATTCCTCTCCCCATATCTCCCCTTTCTCTCTCCCTCTCTCTCCCTCCCTCACAATATTGAGGTACATGTGTGACTAGACCTCTCTCTTCCTCTCCCCATATCTCCCCTTTCTCTCTCCCTCTCTCTTTCTCCCTCACAATATTGAGGTACATGTGCGACTAGACTTCTCTATTTCTATGCCTCTGCATCCATGTGTGCATAGGTGGAGCCAATTCTTGGATGCTTGATCCATGCATAAGGGAAACTACTCGAGGAGGTTGTTTGAGAGGGGAAATGGGAATGGATGGAATGCATCGACAGAGGGGAAGGGGAAATTTTCTATGGTAATTTGCTAAGCTTTTCACCCTAATATTTTTACCTTAGTTTTAATTAAGTGATTGCATCAAGAAAACCACTTAATGAATACCCAAACAATTTAGGTGAAATAGTGTCCATCAAGATAATTTCCTCAATCTTAGTGTAACCACAAGAACGTACTTCTTGGTACTTCACCCTAATATTTTTACCTTAGTTTTAATTAAGTGATTGCATCAAGAAAACCACTTAATGAATACCCAAACAATTTAGGTGAAATAGTATCCATCAAGAGAATTTCCTCAATCTTAGTGTAACCACAAGAACCTACTTCTTGGTACTTCAAAAAAAAGTAAAAGAAAAATAGTACAAGAATGTGCTTATTCTTACCCCTCAGCTTCTCAAAACAATGTCATAGAATCACAAGAAACTTTGCTTAAAAAAGAGAAAGATACACAAGAATCTACCTAGAAGAGGGCCACACAAAAAGGAAAATCAATTGAAGGGGAAACACACAATAGCCTTTTCCTAAACATGGTAAGGTCCCACAAGATCCCCCCCATAACTAAGAGTGGTACCTAGTTTATTGTGTTACAACAAGGGTTTCCAACAATAGAACCCTCTGTAATCATGGACACAATTCTCTCTAATCATAGGACCAATGTCAAGAACAGGATCTCACAACCTCTCTTCTCTTCTCCTCTCTCTTCTACACCACTTACACACCCAATATGAAATTGCCTTTTACAGATTTAGTTGTCTTTAAAGCAGACTTGAAATGAAACAATAGTATTTCGAATCATAATCCTCCAAAATATCCAGATCCAATTTCCAACTTTTCCACTTTCGAACCATAAAAACCAATTTCATTCATTCCTTCCTCAGCGTACCTATGGCATCATCGACAACCAGAACGCTCATCACCTGCTCACTCAAGGGCCTTTTCAATAGTTCCTAGCCCATAGTACCTAGGAGTTTAATCACATAAAAGCCATATGGACTCTCAGTTGTTGGAGAACAGCAAGATCAACCAACAATATCCATGTAAAAGAGCCATGAACTCATCCATAAGACCAGCAAGGTCAATCAACCAGATCCATGCCCGTGTTCAAAAACAACTCCAATTCATTTTTCTTCTTTGTCGCACGTGTGGGTATCCTAGGCGACCCCCAGAGCCCAAACACCGTATGGTCAGCACCCTCTAGGTTTCTTCGCAGGTTGCCTAGCGCTTCACTCATAGGCCACTTCCTTGGTCCCTCATCCACCGTACCGGAGGGACTAGATGGGGTTAGACTGGACTGATGGATCCCTATAATTAAAATTCAATTCTGTTCAAGTTACGATAGTTGAAGTAAATCCCAGATAATCCTTGTTCTATGGAAAAGAATGATCAACAGGTGTGCCTCTTGGACGAGGAAAAAAGCGTTGGTCTCTATGATCCAAGTGCAAGTTCCTCCCTTGATCCAGCCATGTGATCCGCCGGTTCGGTCGGAATGAAAAAGGGAAGTTAAGGTCCTTTGACTACGTTAAAATAATTCTCCTGGAAGAATCGCCTATGCTTTCTGGGTGAGGGATTTTTTTCCGGGTTTGGTTTTGGAAGAACCGAGGGATTAGTCTCTTGTCCGGACATTCGAGAGCGAGGCCCCGAGTGGGAAACTCTTCCCTGCGCGCAAGGTTGCTACTTCGGCTTGCTAGCTTCCCGGATTCCGGTGCGCGGAGGAGGCAGGCCCGGATCTCACAGCTAGTATCAGAGCTTTGTTGAAAGCTTAAGAAGAAAAAAAAAGAAATTTATCAAAAATTTATTTAAAAAAAACTCAAAAAGAGTATTTACATGTTGTATTCTCATTGCTTAAGCTTCATTAGATGGAAGTACTGCAATTGTGTGGAATCCCTGACTTGCTTGAGGCCTAGACATGATGGTGTTTACTTTATAGCTCCAAGGATCATGATTACCCGTATATACCGTGGGTATAATTGCAGCTCTTTATTGACAATATATATGAGTGAATCTAAGACCTTGAAGTTATAAGCAAAAATGCTATCCCAGATGATGAATTTGAATGCTGGTTGATATGATTTTAGAATTATTGTTGAGAATTGATGAATTGATTTGGATTCTGATTGAAAGATGATGATTTCTGAATTCGGGATGATGAGCTGAATAAGTCATGATGATGATGAATGGAGAGAATGCTAATAATGATGTTGGTAACTGGGAAGACGATCAAGTCTTTCAGCAGATCACTATGAGATAAGTGGATTGTGCTGACAAATTGTTCGCAGCTTGACCTTTGGCTCAGTAGACCCAATTGTGGAATGATAAATTAAGAACCTATATAACTGAAATTCCCGTGGGGAATGTTCAAATGATAATTGAAAATTATTGGTCTGATGGACCATTTTTGTATTAAGGATATGAATGAACTATTTTCTGATGAGATGAGTTCTGTATGTTTCTTCTTGTAGAAGGGATCTTTATCCTAGGATTCTATGAGGGTTGACCAAACTATAAGGAACCCCAGAATCAATTGGATCTAAAGTTTAATTCCTTTTAGATTTGAAGTGATCTTTTCACCTGAGCGTCTTGGTTAAGTTGGAAAAAGAGACTTAACAGGGAATTTTTCGTATTGATAGGATCATGGATCAAGGTCGTCATGGTAGAAATGTTAGCCCCCGATGCGATGAGGAAGAGCTCAACCCGGATGTTCGTAAAGCTCTTCATAGATCTCAGCCTGGACCTTTCAAAGGTGAAGGAGGGGAGCACTTGGGAGAATTAGTGAGAAGTGGATCAGAGTACTTTGATGTCACTAGTTTATAATGAAAAAAGTAAGGTGACTCTTGCCAGGTTGAAGATCGTAGAAACAGCCAGGGTAGCATGGAGGAACCACTGTGAGACAAACCATTTGGATCGGAACACCCAAACATGGAATGATCTCAAAGCTTACCTCAAAAAGAGATTATGTCCTCCCGGCTTCTTAGAAACAAAGATGAATGAGTTCTTGGAGCTAACCTAGGGAAGTCGAACCACGAAGGAATATCACCAGGCATTCGCTCTCCTCCTCTCAAATACTTGCTACTGTTGGATGAAGAATAGCTGATGGCCAGGTTTATTCGAGGAATGAACGAACCCTTGGATACCTTGGTGAAGAATGCTAAGCCAGTTTCTATGGCTGAAGCAGTGCGGATGGCGAAGGATTTCGCCAAGGCCTATGATGTCAAGGTCCCGTGAAGCCAACACCATCATCTTTCTCCGGAAGGTGATTACAACTTTCCACCTCCTAAGAGACAACAAGGTCAAACTCAGGATTTGGGAAGTTCCAGAATGGAAGAAAGGTCTTTTTTCTGGAACACAATTCCCTGGAATTCAACTTCAGAAGTTCCACCCTTGAACAAAGAAGTTAAATGCTTTAACTGCCAAGGATACGGTCATCATAGTATGGATTGCCCAACTCCTTTTGGATCAAGGTTTTCAGGACAAGGAAGTCAAGGACCAAGATTCTAGATGCCAGCTCCTTCCTTCTAGAGTAATCAAGATCCTTCTCGTCAAAATCAGCGAAACCCCAGAGGTAGACCCCCTAACCACAACCCAGCTTCAATGCAAAGTAATGCAAGACCTCTAGGGGAAGTCAAAGAAAGATATTTCCCTTCAGTCTTTGTACTCATCCCCTATTTCAGAATGCAAGAAAATCTTGTTTTTCCTTGTTTTTGGCTTAGAGAGAGAAAATATTCTAGAGAGAGATAATTCAATTTTGGGATATTTCTAGATAAAAATTTTCTCCTAATATCTAAGATCAATTCCCCTGAAACAAAATTTCAAAAAGAATTTTCCTATGTGCATTAGAAATTAACTAAATGTATGTATTAGTAGAGATCTTACCCTAAGAGTCCACATTTTCGAAACTTTTTCATTAAGGTCCAAATAAGGTTCTAAAAGGCCAATAGGATTAATCCAAGTGTTGGGATGAGAAAAATACAAATAATAAAAGAAAAATCTCCAAAAATGAGTAAATGCTCACATAAGATGAAGAGTGGACCACGTACTGGGTTTATTAATTAAAAATTGGGATATTTTTAGAAAAATTATGAATTTTTGACACCTCACTAAGGAGGGAGAGGCCCCATGAAGTAGGCACCTTTTTCTAATCATTATTTGGTATTTTTAATTCATAAAAATGAGATATTTTTATCTCTCCTCTCTCCTCATGCAAACTGGATCAAAAAGGGAGCCAAACTGTTTCAAAACTTGTCCAAACTAGATCAAACTGAAGCTGGAAGCCTCTAGAACTTAGTTGGACTTGGTTAGTGGCCTCCCTCACCTATAAATAGACCCTCATTCCTTTGTATTTTCATCTTTGAGTAATTACATGCCAATATTATCTTCATTTTAGTGTAATTCTAGTATCTCTCTATTTTGCCTCTACTTTTGGGAGCTTTGGAGCTTCTCAATTCTCCATCTTCTCTTGGAGATTACCCTCCCCAAGCTGGTGTCCACACCTTGCTTTGTGGGCTTCACTTCTCTCCAAAAGAATCACGCCAAAATCAAAGGTAAGCCTTAATTCAATGGTTTTTCTATCTTTCTCAATGACTTTCTTCTTCCCATCCCCTCTAATGCTTGGGAAGCTTTCAATTAAATGGTTTTTTCTTGAAATCAAGTTTTCTTAATGATTCATAATGCTTAAATAGTTTAATACTAATCTTTATGCTTAATTATACTGTTTTTATTAGTAAATCTCTCTTTCTTGGAAAGATTAATCATCTTTATGGTTAGATCCTTGTTAGAAGGATGGTTCTTAATGATAAACTCATTATCTTAAGCAAAACTCTAGGCTTGACAAGCTAGAGAAAAAGATTAGGTGTTTTTATGATTTTAATCTAGTTAAAAATGATTATTAACTTCTTTAAGCTTGTTTATGATTGAGAAAAATCCTATAAACTCATTTTAAAGTTGAAAGAGTGTTATGCCAACATTTTATGACTTCTCCTTTAGAAATGATGAATGGATGTTTTAAATCAAGAGGATTAATCATAATTATGTTTATAATTATGTTAAGTATGCATAATAAAATTTTTAGTTTAAAAGAGGAGTTCCTGTCACATTTCAATTATGTGTATTCATTTAAGTTAGAAAATTGAACATTCTCACAGTAATTACAGTGAAGCTATGGTAAAATTTTTGAAAAAAAAAGAAAAATCTTATTTGTATGCATAAAATTAATAATACAAAAAGAGTAATTCCCATCATATTCTAGGCATAGATATTTTTATGCTAAAAGAATGATTTTTGTTACATTCAAGAAAAATACTTTTCTAGTATTTATGCATAATTTCTTAAAAAGAGAAAAGAGGAATGAGTTCATGGCTCTTTTACATGGATATTGTTGGTTGATCTTGCTGATCTCCAACTGAGAGTCTATATGGTTTTTATGTGATTAAACTCCTAGGTACTGTGGGCTAGGAACAAGGATTTCACTGACGTAAACGAGAACATGTGAACATGTTAATAACATATGTTAATAACACAAAAAATCTTGTGATCACATGTTATATTCACAAAGCTTTCACAAGGGTCTAAAAAATTTATCTTTGTCGGGCATAAAAAATCTTCTTAGGTGACCACTGACCTGCTATTATGTGAAGATGGTAACATGAGAACATGTGAATAGCTTATTCCCATGTGTAGCCAAGCTTTTAAGGGGTTCCCAAATGGCAAGTGACCTGTTATTTTGTGAATGGTAACATGAGAACATGTGAATAACTTGTTCACATGTGTTATTATCACAAAAAATCTTGTGATCACGTGAATATTAAATCCCCGGCTAGGAACTATTTAAAAGGCCCCTGAGTGAGCAAGTGGTGAGTGTTCTAGTTGCCGACGATGATGCCATAGGTACGCCGAGGAAGGAATGACTGAAATTGGATTTTATGGTTGGAAAGTAAAAAAGTTAGAAATTGGATCTGGATATTTTGGAGGATTATGATTCGAAATACTATGGTTTCATCTCAAGTTTGCTTTAAAGACAACTGAATCTTTAAAAGGCAATTTCATATTGGGTGCGTAAGTGGTGTGTCTAAATTGTATTTTGCATGAGTGCTGGCTAGGGGGCCTGGGAACTCTTTCCCTTGGTACCCGGGACAAAACATAACCAAATTTTTATAATGGATCCTATCAATATAGTGGTTGGGCGGTTGGCTAACCCGTGGGACTGGATGGGGTTAGGTTGGACTGATGGATCACTATAATTAAAATTCAATTCTGAAGTTACGATAGTTGAAGTAAATCACGGATAATCCTTGTTCTAAGGAAAAGAATCAACGGTTGGACGAGGAAAAAAGCGTTGGTCTCTATGATCCAAGTACAAGTTTCTCCCTTGATCCAGCCATGTGATCCGAGGGTTCAGTCGGAATGAAAAAGGAAAGTTAAGGCTCTTTGACTACGTTAGAATAATTCTCTTGGAGGAATCGCCTATGCTTTCTAGGCGAGGGAAGTTTTTTCGGGTTTGGTTTTGGAAGAACCGAGGGATTAGTCTCTTATCCGGACATTCGTGGGCGAGGCCCTGAGTGGGAAACTCTGCCCTGTGTGCAAGGTTGCTACTTCCGCTGCCAGCTCCTTGGATTTCGGTGCACGGAGGGGGCAGCGGTCTCACACCGTTTACGTCATTTTTTTGTTCACGTCGATTTTTTTTATTTTTTAATTTTTTTTGGCTGCCTGAACCGGTGTTTCACATCGTGAAACGGTTTTCACACGTGAACCGGACTTCACGTGGAAATTAAAGTTTGATTTTTTTTTTTGGCCATGCGTGAACTGGTGTTTCACGCCGTGAAATGGTTTTCACGCATGAACCGGACTTCACGTGGATTTTTTTTTTTTGGAGTAGTGTGGTGGGAAATACGAATTTTCCTTTTGGGAGGAATATTTTTTGAATTTAAAATGAAAGGGATATGGGCATTTTCCCAAAAAAGGTAAGTGGAATCAAAAAAGTCAACCTTTTAATGACACACCTTACACCCTTCAAATGACCCCCAAAATGGACAAATTGACAACTCAAAAGCATCTTCTCATTAAATAGTCATTAGCCTTAATGAGTTATGTAAAAAAGTGATTAAGTATTAATCCAAGATTAATCAAGGACTCTAATTAACCATTAATCTCTAATTAATTCACACAATTGAGCACATCATTGGATAGAGCAAGGGAATGCTAATCTTTGTGCATCAACATGGTGTAAATTAATATTATTTAGAAAATTAATTAGACTCTTAATTATAGTCTCCTCTTTAAGGCAAAATTAAGCAAAGAGAGTCAAATTTCTCCAATTGATCAAAAAATTGATGTGATTAGATGTTTTGATGCATCTAGATGCTCTCAAAACACTCAAAAACCTCAATTTCGACTACTCATATGATCAATTTTAACCCCAATTAACACATTTTCTAATTTTTTCAACCTCTTGAACAAGATTAATTACCCTTAATGACAAAAACCAGTCCATTAAGAGAAGTTAGTCAAATTCAAGGGTTTTTTAATGGTTTTAAGTTCCTTTTTGAAAGATTAAGGTAATCCTAATGCTTGCTAACACTCTAATCCAAACAATTTCAACAAAAAACACACAATTAAACTAAAATTAATGATCTTAGATCTATGTTTAAACTAAAGAGAGCTAACACCATTAAGAAATGCATTCTCTTGCATTGTTTGATGCAATGGATGCAAACTAAGCCTAATACAAACTATGTGCAAGCCCTAAGAACATGAAAAATCACAAAAACAACAACAAAAATAACAAATTAATCTAAAAATTAAGCAAAAAGAATTCTTTTCAAAAACAAAAAAGAGAGCTATTCTACACTAAATCTCACACAAATCACCATCAAATCCACATATTTTTCATGGAAAACCATTAATCAAGATGATGGGTAGTGGGTTATGCGTAGACTAGAGACAAAACAATGGAAAAAACCAAGGGATGGCTCCCCGGCACAGCGGCGCAAAAAATGTTATGGCTCACCCTAACCCTCCTTGAAACACAAAAGAGATTACCTAGTGAACCGCAACTGTCTCCTGAGGATCTTTCCAATGGCTACGCTCGTAACCCTTGAGGTCTCCAAGCTCTACAACTCCTTGAGAAGCAATTCCACCACGTCTCTCTGAGCGTTGTCACACCGCCGCGTTCCACTACGGGTCCTCGTCCCTCCTCTCACCTCACTTCACTAGCATGCATTAGGGAGAGAGATTAGCAAGAGGATTAGCAAGAGAAAGACTCAATTGCACAATGGGAGAGTCCCTTGTATTATGAGAGAAATTCACTTATATACATGGCCATAAGTGTTCACACTCACTTAAACTATGGCCAGCCAGGCACTTTAGGCTCATGAGAGGCCTAATGCTATTACAATTACTACTCTCATAATATGTCCATGAATTACATCACTTAGGACTTCATCCTATCTTGCTACCACACACTCTTAAAGTGGGAATCGCCATAAATACTCCGTCACACCATTATGGGCACCCGTCCAAGTTGTAGCTTTGGACACTATTGCTTTATATGTTTGAATGTATGCACATTAAGTTTAATAAAAAAACATTTAGCAAGGGGGTGTGAGGTGATAAAATAGAATCAATTAAATCTATTATTATATATTAAGTGTACATGTGCTACAACTTCATCCATTACAACCATCATGTTTACATATGTGCATGTCAAAAAAACTTGAGTGCACGCATCAAGTTTGGATTTTAAGTTTCATCACATTAAAAGCAATACTTGTATCCCTATGATTGTAAAACTTCTCATTAAGTCACTTTTCTAAATGTCAAAGGTATCATAACCATAAAAATATTAGGTCACATACTTTTTGAATCCACATTCTATTTTCATGACTAGGCAAAAATTTCTTAATTTATTTTATATGAGTTTTACGTAATTCGCTTTGTGTGATATAGTTAGGGACACTTAGATGAGTTTTACCTAATTCACTTTGTGTGACACTTAGAGGATATTTATTGATTTAGTACTTTGTATGATATAGCAATCACCAAACTCACCTACTACGGTAGAAGACATGTAAATTAGAAAATTTGAAACATGCTATTGCAATCACCAAAAGTTCTTAAAAACCACTTAGATGAGTCTTATCTAATTCACTTTGAGGAAAATTAGAGGATATTTATTGAATTTACTTTTTATGATACAAGAATGACCAAACTCACCTACTATGGTAGAAGACATGTAAATTAGAAAATGTGCTATCACAACCACCAAAGTTCTTCAAAGCTTAATAGTAAACTTATAGATGTATGTACCTTTGAAATAGGGATGTAAATGACACGTAGTTTATGTAGTGGACTTAAGGATGAGTGATAATGTGTGACATAATTAGTTCTTGATTTTTCTAAAAATTGCAAACAAACTTGTCACTAGCTAGACAACTATGCAAAGACTACTTAGACAACTAGATGAAGTAAAAAAGTTTTGATGTTCCCAAGAAAATTTAAATACTTTTAAAACATTATAAAGAATAAAATAAAATGATACAATGTACAAACAGGGTATCTTTTCAAGGTATGCTTAAACATGTTTAAAAAAGACTACTTATAAAAAGGTACAATCATGAATTAAAAAAAGATGATTATGGGTAAAAAATTTGCAAAGTGAATAGCATAAGGGTTTTATATGCATCTATGTTTGTAGAAAGAGCACAATAACTCGTTAAGTTTGATGGAATATTAAGTATCATGCCACCTTCAAGTAATTGGATGTAGTAACAAGTGATCGTTAAGTTTAATGGCATATTGAGTAGCATGCCACCTTCATGTGATTATATAGAACAAGGAAGAATATCCTTTGGAACAAAAACTTTACACATCAACTATATTCACAAAATCTTCCTCTAGTTATTTCTTTTCATTTGCATGAATGGACAAAAAAACTTTGGTTTGATATGGTCTATTGTTGGACTAATTTTTCAAGTGCTTTCTTTTACATGCCTCTGAGAGAGAGAGAGAGAAGGAGATATCTAATATGGGGTTCTTATTTTCATGTGATTGAGAGTTCAATGATCACATTTTCATTGCATAATTATGACTCGTAGATCTTTTTAGTTATCCATTATTATTTTCATCTTTATCATTTAAAATGTGCTTTCTAGATTCCATTAAAAATTGGCCAATGCCTTAACCATACAAGATGTAGAACTAATCATTATATTATCTTGACTAGATCATATAAATGTTCCACATTAGAATTCAAAATCCATTAGGTAAGCTTAATTATTTGATAGTGCAGACCATTTGCAACCTTATGTGCCCACATATATCCTTCATGGATATTTGTGTAGTCTTGGACTGAGCATGGATGATGATGAAAAACACATAATTTTTTAACATGTTTTTCATAATCTTATCTAAATCTATGAAAGTTTATTTCAAAGCCCAATTGGATCAATTGATGAGGTCACCCTTATATTCTACAACTTTGAAGAGGCAATTGGATGAATTGAAATGGTCACCATGATATATCATGCAACTTTTAGAGGCCAAAGAATTTCAATGAAAAGTGGTTGAACTCATTAAAAATTTGGCCACAATCACTTAATTAGTGCAAGAGGTCAAGACAAAAGGGTTGGTAGATTTTTTGAGAAAGTTATCAAAAACGTAAGGAAAATATGTGTATTTCGGTTGTACTTTTGCATCATTGCATTGCCTAATATTCTCCACTTTAGGTTGGGATCAATATCCTCAAATTTTTGTTTGGTGATTGATGGAAGAGTGTGTATCATGGAAGTCATACATGATTAGTCTCAATAATATGTGAAGTACTTTGTGGGCCATATTGGTCAACGTCAAGGTAAAGTCTAAAACGTTGTGCTATGATAACTCCCATACATTTACGCATGGTGTAAAACCCACATAGTATGTGTACACATATTAGATAGGGTTATACACCATGCTATTTGGATGGGTAAACTTGCAATTTGTCTTCCAATCCTTTTTAGAGTTGTTCTACATATAAGCACATTGCATGAGTGTGTATATCAAGTACAAATGCCTATGTTCAAGAGGGTTTACACAAGGTGGGGCATCATTTGTTGTCCCATCATTCTACCACATATAAACCAAAATGAGCAACATAATTTGTGTTAATAACTTATAATTTTGAAAAATGCTTATTTAATACATAAGCAAAGTGCTAAAAGTTTGTGAGGAGTTTAATATTTTTTTGGGTAAATTTTAAATATGAGATTAAATGGTATGTATGGTTCTTATGCTCCCTTCACAAGAATTCGTAAACAACCAACATATCTATATAGTTGGGTAGGGAGCAAGGTAGTAAGTAGCATGGCCGAGAGGAAGAACTTCGTCACACATTATCAAATTGATACGGTGTGCATAAATTGGAGGTAGTAGGACCATTTTTGGATAGCTAGGCTTAGTGAGATTACTACAGGTTTGGTGTGGGGATGTGCAACATGCCTTGACATTGTCCATGACTTGAACACCTATGTTAACACGGGAATGTGAATGTCTTATAGATGATGTCAAGATGCCACCTTTCCGCATTCAACATTACATATTTAATCCAATTGAGTGGGCACATGTGAAGGGTGGGTTAGATGCGGATCCTTTGGTTCGGGAGTTGGCTTGTGCCATAAGTAGTACTCACTTGGAAAGGCAAAAAAAATATCCAATTTGTAGAAGAAGGAAAGACACCTCTTCACAAATGAACAAAATGTGCAGAACTTCACAACAAGAAGACATGGTGATTGAGTGAAATATTTGCTTATTATTTTGAACTCTTTCCTACTCCAAACTCAGTAGGACCTTCATGTCTACAAGCTATAGCCTTGCTCCATCTTAAGAGGCCCTTCCCATAGAACAACGTGGAGGAGGCATAGCTACAACTGCATATCCCTATCACTTCTTATTGTGCACTTAATTCTCCTTTAAATAGGTAGACAAGATGTTTTGGGGGCTGCAGAAGAAAAATAACCCCACCAGGTGCATATGTTGGGTTGAGTTGGTGTAGCTCGTTGGTTTTCAAGAAGAGAACTGAGGTTCCAACCTCAACCTCAAACAAAGCTAAAGAGAAACTTAAATTTGGTACCAATCTTTGGCAAAAAGGGGAAACAAGAAAGAAAGAATAGCCTTACCTCCTTAAGGTAAGTACTACCTTACATGTGGCACAATGGAAGGTGTGGCGCAATGGAAGAAAACTGACTTGAAAATGGCTACAAGTTGTGGAAACCCTAGTTGTCTCAGTGAAAAGATTGGTATGGGAACATAGTGATGACTCATGTTGGAGAGGTGGCATGCTCGTTGAACCACACGTCTATGGAAAGAGAGGTGGGTCTTGAACAATTTCTACACCTAGGTCCCATGGCCCTTGGAGCAAGGGAAATCTCGTTAAAACATGATGTGAATATATATGTTGGTAATGTGTGAGGGTTGAAGTTTGTAACTCTATCTTGGACTTCAAAAGGCCTATAAAGTACCTTGGCCTTTAGAAAAATTCAATTGGGTTGGCTGTCTTTCGAAACCGAATTTTAAAAGGTAAGGCTTCTATGAAGCTTTTGGAGGGCAATGATGCTCATCACTTGCGAATAGGCTTTGGAGTATACAGTGTAGGGCCACGTGGAAAGCAAAACGGGCAGTAAATGGGGGGTCTCGGAAGGTGACATGGCAAATGGTCTGATTGTACAACGGGCCCCCAGGGTGATTGAAATTTGAAGGTGGGCAGGGCAATGGGAAATTGGGAATGGTCAAGGAGAGAGAGGTGGTGGGGACGACTTTTTTTCTTGCGAAACGGCACGGACACGCTATAACATAAATATAATAAAAAGCTAGGCCGGGAAGGTATTGAAAAATACGACGTCGCGTTCTATCTTATTAATTTTATTTTGATGTTGTTGTTGTTTAATACGCCTTCCGCGTTTGCTCGCTTCGCTTCAACCGGGGACCAGAAAAGCTACCAAATTTAATACGCCGTCCGCGTTTGCTCGCTTCCACGCACTTCAACCGGGGACCAGAAAAGCTACCAAATTTAAGCCTCACGGCAAGAAGGTTTCCTCTTATCAATTATATATAATAATAGTAAGATATACAGTCCCTACATTCTCCACTAGACACTATAGCCTCTTCTTAGGGTTACACAAAATACGCTGCGCTTACGCTCTCAACCTGCGATCAAATCTCAGCTAGCTAAGGGGTCATCATCTTGTTCTTCATGCTCTAGCATAGCTCGTTTTTGCAAATAATTGTCTTCACATTGTCGCCCTGGCATAATCTCTTCCAAAACAAGTACAATTGTGCTACACCTAAATTGCTGCCTACATAACTTGATCTTGCTTCACGAAAGTCTAGAAGAAATACCATATATTTGCCACTCCATGGTAATATCTAGCTACATGCGTTGCGTGCAGGTTTGATTCCAATGGTAGCTGTTGTTGCTCAAGATCACTACAGGGAGGTGATGAAGCGCATTGCTGCACCCACATGGCTGGCGCCTCTTCTCGACACCACCTTCTTCATGCCCTGCTCAATTCATGCCAATCTCACAAAGAATGAATGCAATCACTTCTGCCTGGACTGCTCGGGTACCCCATTATGTCCCGCCTGCATATTCAACCACAAGAACCACCATATTGTGCAGGTACCATGATGCATGGGTCAAGGTTTAGATTACGAGTGTACTCCTTAGACTCTCTGCATTACAGCTAATCAACAATTTATCAGTATCAACATAATGTTTGTATGATAAGTAACAATCAAAGGGATTATCTGTACCATTAACACTTTATGTGATTTTATGGTTGCAGATAAGACGCTCTTCTTACCATGATGTTATAAGGGTCTCCGAAATCCAGAAGGTGCTGGACATCAATTGGATTCAGACTTACATCATCAATAGCGCCCGGGTGGTATTTATAAATGGGCGGCCGCAGCCACACCAGGGGAAAGGGGTCACCAACCATTGCGAAATCTGCGACAGGAGCCTTCTTGACACTTTCCGGTTCTGTTCGTTGGGTTGCAAGGTGGTTTGCCTCAATCATTACCTTTCAATTAAGCGTCACAATTTATTATTCTTGTTATTTTCCTTAATGTAATCAAGCATCACAATTCATCGTGATTATGCTTGTTGGAAGGTAGATTAATTGACGCTTCTTCAACCAATTATAAATTGACCCAACTTCTTACCTTAACGATTTCTCTTAATAGAATGCACAATGTTGGATTGGGATAAGAATTCCCTCCACGCTGACCATAATTTCCATCTTGATAACTCATTACACACAATGTTGGTTTACCTCAACATTTTCCTTATCATGGACCATTAACATTATCCTAACTGTGCTTGTTAATAGTACTTACACAATCCAATGTTTCTAAGGGAATTAGTGGCTCTTGGGTTGCAAGATAGATTAATTAGTACTTATCAAATTGATTCGACTCCTCATCTTTCTGAGTAGCATGCACAATATTGGTATTGGGTTATTAATTGTTTCCAAATTGATCGTAGTTTGCATCTTATAATGCTGGCTTTGCGGAGATTTTTATACTAATTTGGCTTCTTTGAATTGCAGTTGGCAGGATTAGTCAAGGCACATCACCCAGGCATGAGCTTCTTGCAGCTGCAGCCAAAAGCTGAAGAGTCGTCTCCTTTGTATAAGAGAGCTATGAAGACCAAGATTAATGACGATGATGATTACATGGTGGATTATAGCAGTTTATCATCAGAATATAACCGGCCACTTCGACCAAATTGCATGGAGACGGAGATCCCACACACATTAGACTTCATCGATAATCACAAGGCCAAATTAAGCCGATTAAACGTTAGCTGCACGGCCAGCCCTCTGCATGACAACATGTCTCCATCCACACCCCCCCCCACCATCCAGATCAGAAGAAGCCCCAACAGAAGAAAAGGAGTCCCACACAGAGCACCCATGGGCGTGTGATATCCGACCTCTCAGCATTTATACACAGTAGTTTTATAATATTGTTAGATAAGCCCTCGTGAGACAAAAAACTAATCAGGCACTTCGACTATACAATTATAGTGATAATATATATTGGCACAGCAAAGGGATGATACATGATGTGAAATTAAGCCACCAATCGACATGCGAAGGGTAATCTACCAGCTCCAAGCATTATAAAACTCTAGTTGTACACATTATAGTCTTAGTCTCTCTCTCTCTCTCTCTCTCTCCGAACAGACCGTCCAATGCTGCTATAGTAGTAAGCAATATTTGGGACATGCAGGGTAATCTGAGAGTTGCATTTTATACTATGTAGTGTTATGGAGCTCTATGTTCTTATAACATTTGTATAATACAATAAGTTATAATCATCATTTGAATGGCGTTAATGATACGGCAGCTATAATCATCATCTGAATGGCGTCAGCGCTGAGCTTCCGTGTGATTTGTTTGTTAAATCCAAAATTCGAATGCGAAGTGGTATTAAAAAGGGCGTGTTTTGTGTGGAGTGTGGTGATTAATCTGGTTCGTGAGCGGCGAATACCCCGTGCGTGGAGGCAAAGCCTTGAAAAATTGGTTGGGCGGGCGAACGTCCTTGGCCCCATAAGATAACTCTGGTTTCTTTAGATGTGAAAAGGCGGTCAAGCATGCTCTCTCTTTTGGCCAACCAATTACATCCGGTTAATAAGGGCCAATTGTTTTACAACAGGTCCATTATGGGGGTGGGTGGTCAACTTTACAAAGTTGAAGTTCCAAAAAAGAAGGTGGGGAAATCTTTCAATTTTGTTCATCTTTCAAGTTTGAGCCAAATACTATTTTGTGGCTTTATGGGCTTTGCGGGAAATAACATGAAATTTTATTGGTCATGCCTTTGCAAGAAAAAATGAGGGTATGGGCAGCTTGGGCAGTCAAAGCCATATTATCGACATCAAGTATGATCAGCCAATTGAGACTTTTTCTTTGAAACAATTTTCTAAAAAAATTTCAAGATTACCTTATTAGAGTGCATTACTTTTTTAAGGTGGTCGTGTTTGACTGTATTTACTCCTCATCTATCATCTATAATAGGATTAATGCATGTGGCTAATTATTTATGTATGGTGGTTTTTTTTTTCTTTGCTGCCAAAGTGCAATTAAAAAACTAATGTTGTAGATAGAACCTCTAAGGGTGCAATTAGCACTACTGGTAGAGTCATTAGCACCACTAATGGTGTAATTAGTACAACCAATGTATTTATTGTTGGTGCCATAAACACCACTAATGCTATAATTAGTATATTGAGGCTACGGACAAGTCTTCTACCCCCCCTTCAATCATGCCTATAACACACAATGGCCCTTTCAAGAAAGCCCATGTATTTATGTTAAAGAGCATGATTGTAAGTCTAATTTCCTTTACCTTCTTATGTTATAGATTTAATATCGTTAACTTTTTTTTAATCATGATGATGCTTTTTAAAATTATCTTGGAGTGTTTATATTTTTCACCATTGAAAAACGCATGACAAAGCTTTATTTCCTAGTTGTATGTATCATATTAACAAATTTAATTTTTCCTTTAAAGTTTTTTTTTGGGAGGTTGATTTCTTTTATTTATTAGCCCTCTACATTGGATAGATTTGACCAAATAATTAAAGCTACGAGTGGCAAGCTTTCATAGTCTTATCCAGTAAACCTTGCTTGTTTATTAGTTTAGCAATCTTGTTTGTAGATGTTTGTGTGTGTGTGTGTGCGTGAGAGAGAGAGAGAGAGAGAGAGAGAGCGAGAGAGAGAGAGAGAGAGAGCTTGGTGTGAAGGTGCGATGTAGATTCTTCTCCTACCAATACTTTGGTTCACTACTAGGACACCATTTGCAAAATAACATTTTGTAACTAATTTTCCATGAGCGTTGTGGAAAAATGGAAAAATGTTTTGCATAGGTCCAGTACCTCCCATACAACATGAAATTTTACCAAATTGTATATTTTTAGTTGCCCAAATAAATTTTTTTTTCTTAAAAGTCATATAGGTCTTTTATATAATATATAGATAGAAAATTAAAAAAGTAGAACACACTCAGCACTCTTTTTCTTTTATGTTAAGTAGGTGAGGGGGCATGCATGGTGTCCAACCCTTTGTCTTGCGACCCTTCTCTTCACTTCCATGTGATTTGACCTTTCCATGGGCCGATGGTGGCAAGGCTAGAAGTTTCCACGCCCACCACCATCTTTAACATGTCATTATCATTGACAAGTTACACAATGAATTATAATCCTCTAAGTGATTCTCTCTCTCTCTCTCTAACCTTCTCTTCTAAGATATTAGATAAGAATGAAGGGATATATGCATCTCAAGCTCTAGGATTACCTTGAGGCTTGCTGCCTTCTCACACATGTGCACACATTGCACATGTAATTAGGCACATTACACATCATTTGATATTATTTTAGTTCACATTTCCTAAGGTTAGAAAATCATTCTCCACTAATCTCTTTTATTAATTAATAGTTTTATTTAACTTTTTCCAAAAAAAATAAAGGAGGCTACTACAAAAAATTTGATGTTTCTTCTATTTTGTTGTTTTTTTAATCTCCTACTAAAAATTTGCTATTTTTTAAACAGTTTACTAAATTTCATATTAATAGTTTGCTATTTTTAATTTTTACCACCTCTTTTTTCAAAAAAGAAGTAGAAAAAAAGAGCAAAGAAAGCCAAAAAAAGAAGCAGCAGCAAAAAATTGAGAAAAAACCCCCAAAAGGCAAAACCAAAAGAAAAACACAACCTACACTCAACCATCATAGCAAAGCAGTTGGGAAGCGAAGAAGAGGCTCTATCGTATGATCTTTTTGTGCTTTTTAGGGCCCTATTTCTTTCATTTGAGGGCTATAGTGTGTGCACAGAGCCTCCAATTTTGGCACACATATAAGTGATTTGAGCACTTATCTTTATATCTAGCACTCCACGGAGATATAAGTGGATCAAATTGTACCCCTCCATTTGCGTGCACATTGGCAAAAAAGTTGGCACATGCACATTGATCGCACATCTACATTAAATTTTCTCTAGTTCTTTTGTGATCTAGCATGCATTCATTAGTGTCGCTACTTCATCAGATACCCATCCCCCATGACCACACTTGCATCACTAGTTTCATGCAAATCTTTTAGTATTATGAGGGTATATGGGATTCAGTTCCTTTCTTGAGGGTAGCATGGGAGGATTTTTCTTGTGTTAGTTTTGGAGACACATGCTCCTCCACACATCTTGATATGACGTATAGAGGCTCTATATTGTGTGTCTCATCACATGGCCTCCCCTATTTCCTCTTACTACTTCAAGATCTCATAGATTTTTTCTATCCAGAGCTTCACATTAAGGTGCTATAGCATGACACTAATCTTGTTTCCATCCGTGAGCTAGAATTTCTTTGCTTTAGCGCACCTATCAGGTATCCAAATTATCTCTCATCACTGGTGGAGCTACATTTATCCTCATTAGTGGTAGCCACTTCAGATCATTTGGAGCAAGTGTCTACAGACACTATGTAGCAGACAACTTTGACACCAACTACTTACCATCCTTTAGCTTGGTATTTTTATAAGCACGAATTCTCCCCACTTGATAGTGTGGTACATTCATTGAGGGGAAGCCTCTTGGTATACATTGAGGGGAAGCCTCTTGGTATACATTGTGATTCCATGCCTTATCCAGAGTCATCAGCTCCACATACATCCTCATTAGGCCTTATGGTTCATGGCACTTACAAATCTATGGCCTTTGTTGGAGCACCTACTCTCACTAGTTTTATTTGGGATCCTAGCATCCCAGGACCAAGATTATCATTTGGCTACAGTTTATCATTACCAATAGGTTCAAGTGCTTTGTTTATCTTATGCTTTATCTAGAGAACCTTGTCTTAGATCATTTGTCTAAGATGATCTAGGCATTCCATTATGGAAGCGCATTGACTTCTTGATCCTGATTTGGGATCTTGGTGGAGTTGGTCCCCTTTAGAGGAGGGGGTGTCATCCTCTACTTCTATTTTATGGGCTTCATTGATAGATTGACATGGGCTTCATCGACATACCTTTTGATCTACATTGGCCACTTTACATTGTACTCTATTTCATATCTTTTGGTACATTATTTACCCCCCTTGTACCCACTTGGCATCACATCTTTTCCACATCCAATGAGGGATTAGATGTGCTTTGGAGGTGGGGAAACGTTAACATTTTTGGGTTAACCACTACAATAGAATGAGGGTCTAGCAGCGAAAATAGCAGCGTTTTTATAAGAAGGGTAGCTAGGTGTCAGGCCATTTTTGCTGCTAGAAACACTGTTATTTTCGTTGCAATGGGTTTTATGCTCAGTAGCAAAAATATCAGTGACATTTTGTTGCGGAACAACAAAATATCGCTACTCATCAGCAGCGATATTTTGCTATTGAGTAGCGACTTATATTTTTGTTGTTGAGTCTGCATAGCAAAAAAAGAGCTGGGGAAAACTAGGGAGTCTGCACAAGACTCCCTAGTCTGCCCCCCCAGGTCTTTTAAAAAAATTTAAAACAGAGTCACAATTTTAGATTTGTAGCATAAACACAAATATAAGAAACACATACATTGTGGAGAATGCAATTGAGGCCAAAAAGTTATTATATTTCAGAAATTGTTGGGCCTTTGGCCATATATACATAAAGATTTTATAATGAAGAGGTGTCTAAGTGGAATCCTCATTGGATTCCGAGTGATCTTCATCATCCGATTCCTCATCCTCTTCACTTGCTTCATGCGGATAATCTAGATCCTCCTCTTCTTCTTCCCCTTCATCCTACATACATGCCATTAAGCGTAAGGTAAACAAGAGCATTAAAATACAATTAGACGTAGAAAAGAGAATGGTTTAGGCAACACATTACCTCATTAGCTTGAGTCCCATAACGGACTCATCCAAGCGTACACCTCGCGTATGCATCCACGCCACAATTGCAGACGAGGGGCTCTATACCCATAGTCATATTCCTCCTTTGTTGGGTCATGCCCAACAACCTCCCTCTACAAAAAACAATTAAGAAAATATATAATTATTTCAAGAAAACAATATAGTACAAAACAAAATGAAAGGAGAGAAGAAATGATACTTACGAAATGAGCAAGAAAGGAGGATTTCCCACCGGAGGCGAAGTGCAAAACCCCTCGCTTCCATAGTCGGGAAGCACTCGCCGCTGCTTGTTGTTAAAAAGCACCTGGGTGCTTTCTCATGAAGTTGTGTGTGTGCCTCCACTTCTCGGTCGTACACGCTAGGCTTCTCCAAATTATTCTTTGATGCTCTCTTGATATTTGCTCTCCTATTAGAGAGCAAAATCTTGATGCGCCACGTAATCCACTCCTTGTTGGAGAAGCAAATACCCGCATGTGGCATTAGGGCCAAAAACGGCTAGAAAAGGGCTGTTTGTTAATCTAAGGATTAAGAAATTGTCCAATTGTGAATTGACACGTATACAAAAGTATGGCATTCTTGTCTCCTCTAAATGTCTTCTTAACGGTTCTATTTTAGTGGTGAACGGCTAAAACGGCTAAATTTAGACGTTTACGATGGCTAACATTAAAGTTTGGGTCCAAAATAGTGACATCTTGTTCCATTTTTTATTTCAAAAAATCAAGCATGAAAATACGAAATCCTCTTTTCAGGCCTTGAAAACAACGCTATTAATGACAAAACACCAAATTTTTTCAAACGTCTACTTTCCACCTTCCCTTCATTTTGGCATATGGTTTATTCTCCTTTCTTTGCACTTTCAAAAGATTCACTATTCAAAAGATTCACTATTTTTCTCTCATCTGTGAGCTTCTATGGCGTCCTCACGTCGTCCTTCTCATAATATAACTTCTTGTGATTTTCATAACACGAGAGAAGATGGTGTTTGGAAACCCATGTCATTTCGTGTGAATGATTGGGTAACAATGCTTCCCTCTTGCAAAGGTGCCCACAGGGTGAAAAGAACCAAGCGAAATGAAGTGAAATCCCATTGGAAAGGTCGTGTTCTTGCATTCAAAGTGACCGACAATGGCTGGCTTGCAAAAGTTCAACATGTCTACATGGCCAAAGACATGGTGTTGAACTTGGATGAACATCCAATTCTCCATTCTTACTGTAATTCAACAAAACTTTATCTATTTGATACAACACAATATTTCTCTTTCTGATATATTTGTTGTTTGTTTAATTTCAGTTATCTTTCCGTCAACAGCTGTGGAGTGGCAGCCTGTTGAGAGCTTAAGTGGCACATTCAAAGCAATTCACAAGGAGATTGCAGATGTCATGTACGCAGACAAACCACCTTCATTTTACAAATCAGTGGATTTATTTGTGTATTTTGCAGAATACAGGGTTCCATCAAGAGAAGGTGTTCATGGAGAATTATATGACATACCTATTCCCACATTAATGTCACTAGAATGGGAAGTTCCTGATCCAAATACCATAACAAGCTTCAAATCCAAAATCAAAGATGATATTCTTAAAGCTATGTCTCCTGGAAGGATTTCAAGAAGGATAAAAATTCAATGGTTCTTGCCTATACATGTCTTTGTGGCATGTTTCAAAACAATGGAATTGGAGAGGACAAGAACGATGTGGCTTAATAGAAGACTATCTCTGACTGATCTGGACACTGTACTTGGAGAAGGATGGAGTACCAAGGAAACATTTCATATGGGGGACAATATCAGTTGTAGAGTAAGCCCAAATTCTTTGTCTATCTCATACCAACTGTGTCGCCAATCCCTAGTTTTGGGCTATGACTATAGGAGATGGAAAAGCAAGCTTGGTAGTTGGGTCCCTTTGGATTCTGAAGAGAATTGTCTAGAGTTTGAATTTAACATCATAGTCCATCCATTCATAGATCCCAGGAAACTCATAGTAACATCAAACTGGCGACTACAACATGTAAGAGAGTCGCTTGAGTTTCTGGATGAAATATCAGCTGAATATAGATTCAAAGTAGATGATATTGTTGTCAGTACAAGGATGGAGAGTGTAACCTCATGCATCACATGTCTCCCCCCAAAAAAAGTTATATTTGAGCCAGTTGCAAGGGCAAGTTTGTATAGTTGAAAAGGATTTCTCCAATAATGTAATCAATATATTCTGCTAGATTTCATCTTGACTTCTTCACAAAAATGGTTAACATATTGTTCGCAACACAGAGCAAGGTTTAACAGTTGAATATCAAATTATTGATACTGAATTTAAGTACAGAATATTGTCCCTAAAAGGGTGTGTTCATATGGACAAAATGAACAAAACAAAAGCCAATTTGTGGAATCACTCAACAAAATCAACTTTCCTTTTGGCATGAGATGACCCTGCATCTTTAGAGAATCTTTCTCTCTTCTGTTTGCTTCGATCAAATTTTGCTGATTGAGGTTCAAGTTCTAGAGTTTTCAGCTCTTGAGGTGTTGGAGAGGAAGACTTGAGAGTGAATTCCTCTAATGGTGGTAAGATGGGCTCCTCTCTGAGACCTTCAGGTGTTGGCGAGGGAGATTTGGCAGTGGGGTCTGGTTTTGGAGAAGGTTCTTTGGTGGTTGGTCTTGGAGACTTGGCAGTCTTCTTGGGGAACATGAAAAAGAAATTTAATGGAGAGCCAACATTTGCCCTCTTACTACCTTTGTTGAATAAACGACGCTTTTGAATTTTAAATTTCACTGGTGAGTGAAACGGAAGACCTTTAGAAGCACTCCTCTCTTTGACAGGGGCATTCTCTTTGATAGGTGTCTTCTCTTGAGCTGGAGAAGAGCTCTTCTCTTTGGCAGGAGGACTAGGGATCTTCTCTTTGATAGGAGTCTTCCCTTGAGCTGGTGAAGAGCTCATCTCTTTGGCAGGAGGGCTAGGGGTCTTCTCTTTAGCAAGAGGGCTAGGGCTCTTCTCTTTAGCAGGAGGGGTAGGGCTCTTCTCTGTAGCCTGAGGGATCTTTCCTTTAGAATGGGTCTTCTCTTTAGAATGGCTCTTTTTCCCTTGGAAGATCTGCTCTTAGTAGGGCTCTTCTTTCTCTTCTTCTTCTCTTTGGCAGAGGTCTTTTCCTTTTTGGATGAGTCATCCTTGACATTGCTTTTCTTCTTCTCCCTTTTCCTTTTCTTTGAAGTTGTATCCTTGGTTCCTTTATTAGGTGGAAAGGGAGAATCAGGATCATATGGATTGATGGATCTGCTCAAAACCATGGACACTGCCTTCTCCCTTACCCAACTTACCCAAGAATCTGGATACTCATGCAACTAAGACAAAAGAAAATAAGAAAGTAAGAAAATAGGTCACTAAATGTATTCACTAAATCAATCAATGGTTTTCATTCATGAAATTATAGTAAGTGTTGTCATTCTAAATCTTGACTCAAGATATCTCCAAGCATTAGCAAGCACCATCCATCCACAAGATGTTGAGTCTTTCTGCAAAGGAACTTCCTGATTGTAGTACTTAAAATCTTCAAGTTTGTAGTCTACATAGGTAGAACCTAGAAAACTCAAGATAAGTTTGGCAGCACTGCAAGCATAAAATATTGAGGGTCAACCAAATAATTGAAAACATACAAGAAATTGTTCTGGAACATAAACCATGGAAAAGTTTATTCTTACATTTTACTTCTCCCATGAATGGATGCTAAAGAGTTCATAAAGATCACATCTCTATCCAATAGATTGAAGATAATAAGACTCCAATGGCCTCTGTGATAAGATGAATATTGCAATTAGTTACGAATATTGTAATGTCTATTATAGGCAAAAGATAATTGAGTATGAGTCTTACACTTCAACATAAGGGTATACAATGTAATTGTAGGTAAGCATATCAAAGTTTTTGAGAAAACTTGCAAGATCCCCTTGCCTATTGAAAAGACACTGTGTAACAAGGGGATCAAGAATGGTCACTTGCACAGACATTGATTCATGAAGATCCCTCATACAAACAAAACATGTCAACAAAATATGGAGTCTGAGAAATTCATCAAGAGAACAAAAGCAAATCCACACAAACCTCAGACAGATGAAGAGGACTGTGTCAGATATCTCAATATTGTGATTCACAAGCATACTTGTGTCTTCAAGGGCAATGTCACAATAAACCTCATCCTCTCCATGCATGGACACATCTACTATCATTTGACCTGTCACATTCTGATAAAGCTCTGAATTGGATGCATGGAGAATTTCAGTTTGCTGAGAAAGAATTGCATCCTCTGTAATCTTCTCCTGCTCTCTCTCTTTTTCAACTTCTTCTTTGATATCCTGAGCTTTTCTTGTATCATAAGTATGAGAAATATCTTCAATAACAACTGATTGTTTGGGTTGCCTTGCTGGAGGGATATTAAGAATTTCAAAAGCTCTCATATCTTGACTTGGAATGGGCTCCAAAGCTTTATCAAACTTATATCTAAGTCTGGACACAAGCACAAAATCTTTGCTCATAAGAGTGATCCTATGAGCAAATGCAGCAGCAATGTAGCCATCATTCATAAAGTCGATTAAAAAATCTTCAACAGCCTCTTGAAGACACATGAGGGCCTGGGTCTCCCATCGCACTTTCTGAAGATTTGTGTTTCTCATTTTGCCAACTAACCTTTCTGATATGTCCCTGACAACCCGAGTAAATGGCAGTCGAGGGATGAGAAGACTAGTAGATTTCTGTGCTGCTCTTATCTCTCTTAAGGACTTCACCTGATAATTTAATCTCTTTCTTGCTGTCGCCCTCGCACGAGGCTTTGGAAGAGGCTTTTCTTGTTTGGAAGTTCCTGGTTTGTCCTCATCTTTTTCAGTCTCCAAAGGTGGGTAGACTTTCCTTGCAGTCTGTTTTGTCCTTGCCATTGAAGCTTAAAAAAAGAGACCCGATGAAGAGATTTGTATAATAAGACAAAAAAATAAGGTGGCCCGAACGAAGCGATAGAGCGAATCCAAAGATAATGGAAAGAGATAATCGCTTGATTCGGGAAATTACAGATGAAGGAGTCCCGAACGAAGCGATGAGGCAAATCCAAAAATGTCGGATAAGCAGAATCGCTTGATTCGGGCAATCAAGAAAAGGACAAAACGAAGCGATTGAAGGATTCCGAATGTCCTGGAAAGGTGCAATCGCTTGATATGGGAAAGAAATGAAAAAGTAGGTTTGTGGAAATAAGGTGGCCTGATCTCGCTTGATACAGTGTCGGTGAAAAATATGAATATTTTCAACAAAATTAACTTTTTATACCTCGAATCTGTCGTACAAAGGACCGTTGGAAACACGTGTCATATAATCATTTTTGCGACGTGGCATAAACGGTTACTATTTAAGGTGTTTTTATCACGCTTTTGGACCACTTATTTGCATCAAATCAAGCTGTGCACCGTACTGTCTTCCTAGCCCTATTTTTCAAAACTCAATATTTTTTTCTGGGACCTTGGAATTGCCAAAGCCCGCACCAAGCGATAGAGGAATTTCAATTTTTTTGGACCTTTCATTTTCACTTCGTTCGGGCTCATCAGAATTATTCAAGCATTTTTCTCAAATATCTCAATGAGTAAAAGTGTTGCGGGTCGACATGAACTTGTTGAAGAAAGCCCAAGTGAAAAACTCTTGAATGCTATTTTGCAAGATGGTCATGATATGAAGATATACATTGATGCAGTGGAGATATTCAATCCAAGGTTTTCTCTTTCAGATGTTTCGTTGAAGCTTAAGGACATTATTGAAGTTGAGTACAAACAATTTGAAATGTCAATTGAAGGTCATTGTTTTCGTATCGGAGGCCATGATTTTTGTCACCTTACAGATTTTACACAGCTGTCAGTGGAGAAAGCCAAAGTAACAAAGAGGTTCAGTAGATTTTCAAATAGAACCTCTTTCACATGCCCTTCATCCATTTCTTGTCCAATCCATAAAAAGCATTGCAACCTTGTCCCCAAGGATGTCTCCTTTCTTTTCTTCCTATTTTTGAAAGCAAAAATACAGGATAAAGAGCAACAACCAGAAATTGATGCAGAGAATGAGGAAGAAAACTTAAATGTCACCACAGTCTCAAAGTTAGAGAAAAGTGAGATTTTAGAAGAGGAAGAAATTGATGTTCAAGCTGAGGAGAGAGAAAGTGCCAATCTTGATGTTGCAAAATTTAGGGCTTTCACTATTACTAAAGAGCCCTCAGAGGAAGCAAGCATATCTGAATCCTCTGTTACTCTTCCAAACCTTCCTTTCTTCTATATCAATGAGAAAGATTTTATTCCTCTGTCCTATCTTCAATGTCTCTTCAATATCAGAGAAGACTACTGTATTGCAGCAATTTCAGAAGCTTGTGAAGTGGCCAAAGACTTTATTGATACAGAAGTAGAGTCAAAGGAAGAGTTTTTGGCACTTGATTTGCAAACATCTGACCACTCATTTATCCCTGCTACTACTGATGCACTTGCCTTGTGCCTTAAAAAAGTGGATGAGGGGAAACCTTCCCTGAGAGATGAGGATTTTGAGAACAGGCTTATTGAGTTAGGTATTGAGTCTTTTGGCAGAGATTTCAAGCTTCAGGCAGATTCTGATAAAGTGGAAAGGGTTGGCTCATGCAACTTGATGAAAGACAAAGTAGTAATTGAGGATGAGTTGCAGAAGGTAGCTTCCATTTAATCTTTTGTAAAATGTTTGTAATTTTTTTAAATTGAGGTTTTTGTCTTGCAGATTGAATTGTTTGATAAGGATGATTTTCTAGGAAGAGCTAGAGGCAGCAGAGTGAAATCTACAGACACTAGGTCAAGAAGGCCTTCATCTGATCTCATGCACTACTTGCCTACATTGGATAAGGCTGTGTTTTGTGCATTCCACATGAACTTCTCTGAAGATGCTGAGTTGCCAATTTTTGCCTTGAAGGTGTTGTCAAGGTTCATGGGATACACTCCCCTTCAAATAAATGCTAACAAGGTTTTGCTTCTGGAGAGAGCTGCTGCTCTTAGAATCTTTGGATATGCTGCAAGTTTCAATGCCTCAAGAGAAGGATACTTTCTTTGTTACTCTAGCTATGCAGCTGCAGCTGAGGTGTCAGATATCAAACTTCTTGGAGGTTATAGAAGGAGAAAATTTTTGAGATACAGAGGTGACATGCCAAGTAGTCCCAAGAGAATCAAAAACTAATGTACACAATATTTTGCAAGGACATATTATATTTCAGCAAATATTTTGTTAGAGGTACAAATGTGTTAGTAATCATTAGTCTCTGTCTTGAGGTGTTAGTGTAGTTTCAGATTGCTGGGTCTTTGATCTCATCCTTTGTAATTGCCTCCTGTAGAACCAATTGAATAATTCTTTAAGTGCATTGCTTCTTCTTTGACCACCTCCTCCTCTTCTGGTACATCTAAAAAAGGAAGTTCTCGCTTGATAATGAGACTTTTCCATTCCTTGTGTATTCCATGTTGCAAGGGGTCCTTCTGTAGCAAAATATGGTCCATGCAAGTAAAGAATATGCTACAAAGATAATTTTTTGTTAGTACATTTAAGAAATTACACTTATATTTTAACTATTTTGATAAGTCTGAACACTCACCAAGTAATAAGTTATGTCTTTTTCTCCCCAGGCATCTATGATAGCTTTGATCAAAAGCTTTATTGCTTTTTTGAAATCATCTGCATAAGTATTTGAACCAACTTGTTGTCTAAGGACTTTGAAAAAATTGTCGAGTTTTTTTCAAACTTCCATACGTTTGTTGGCTACATCTGGTCTACTTTTGACATTTGTGGTGATGACACATAGCTGTTTCCAACAGTTCCACATTGCATTGACTTGTTTGGTGTCATGGTTGCTCAAAAATCTTCTCGCTTTTGCTCCTCCCATTGAAACATCTTGCAGAACATCACCTGTACCTCCAGAAAGAACAGGATCTTTTTTAAGATGCACTTCCCCACCATGAAAACCCATTTGAGAGAGCAAGGCTTTGCATTTTTCTATGCACTCATCTGCAAGTTTAGTCGGCTTAATAGAATATGCATAGTCCAGATGTAGTCTGAGCAATTTGTCCAAGATTCTTATCTCTGCATGCAATGTACATATATGCACATTTTTTAAATGTATTGGTAGAATTGGATCCCATATTTTAATAGAAGTTGGATGATCGACAACATTCACATTATTTCTGGATGGTGGTTTTCCAATCTCATTTTCTGCAAGCCATTCTCTTGTCCCTGTGCTTGCCATGCAATAAAGACATGGATATTTGGTATTTGCTCCTCCACATACACCAAACATACACTTCAACGCCTTGAGGTCGGCACTCAAATGCCATTCCACAATGAAATCACCTATGTCGTCTACATGAAGGTGTTCACCTGTATTTTGGCTCTGAATAACTGAAGGTATGTCTGTTTGTGAGAAGAGCCACTTTAATGTTTCATGACTCTCTACTGGTACCTGAGCTGATCCAATCCACCATAGCTCCATTTCTGATTGAGTTTTGTGGTATGGAGAATCAAGCTTACCTTGACTATAGTCCAATGCTTTATTCATTAGGGATATAGATATTCTTTCCATTTTTTGACATTTTTGGATTTGAGCTTCATCTAATTTTAAAACAAATACAAGTTTTCCTTCACAATCTATTTCTCTTATGTTGTAATATCTCACCATAAAAGATTGGACTTTTCTAATGTTCATCCAAATATTATTATAAACGTTGTATTCAAAAGATGATTTTTTTTTTTGTCTCTCATATGGCATTGTTCCCTCAATATGGAAATACTCTCCGAAATGTTTAGAAATCTCCTCATTTAACAGAGTTCTATATTTTCCAACATTGTGAGGTCTAGGCAACCCAAAAGCTTTGATTTTGTAATACTTAAGGACCCTGAACCAGGTTTTAGAGATGGCTCTGTATCCCTTTCTACTCACTCCCACTGTGTCACAAACTTCTTGCATTTGGGAAGGCTGGACTAATAAGTCCATATCTTTTAATAGATGTTGAAAGACTAGTTTTTTTTTAGTTTGATTTTCAGGAAGTTCCAAAAGTTTCAAGATATCCGACCTATTCATAAGCTCATTCAAAAATCTTACCCTTTCCTGAGCATTAGACATGTGACATGTCAAATCCTAGAAGGTTAGTAACATGATCTCTTACAAGTTTTAACCTTTTTTTTCTTTGTCCAGATCTCTCTGTTAAGTTAACTACATCCCGCATTCGTTTTACTCGTGCTCTTAACCCTATTGGAGTTTCTTTTAATGTTTTCAATTGATCATTTTCTTGTTTCAAAGACACTATTTTGTTTTCAAGTTCTATAATTTTTGTTGTATTCAAAGATGAAGTATTTTGAAGATATGTAGTATATTCTACATAATTAATATGTGATTGAGATAGTCTTGAACTATAACCAAGTAAGCCATCCACCCCATCACCAACAAATCTAATCAAATCATGTGGTGTGTGAAAAGAAGGATACCTTCCTGTTTTGGGATCCGGTGGATATAGACTTCCATCTGTCCATAGGTCAATATGCTTCTTTCCTTCGTTGCGAAGATGTTGAGCTTCATTTGCACATGAAAGGGATCTTTGGTAGACACTCCGTGTAGTTGCATACTCTTGGTTGAGCTTGATATTCAAATGAAACTTACGATTAGATGTATCACTCATTACTAACAGAGTTAAAAATATAAGCAGAGCTATTAGAACATGAGAGACACAGAAGAATGAGAATGAGATGTAGCTTGTGAAATTTTTAGAGAAGCAGAGGAGTGAAATTTTTTTGGAGAATGGATGAGAGCGCGTTTGGAGGGAATGGTCATTTTGCCGCGCAGTCACTAAAAGAGGACAAATTTCGAGACGAGCCATTAAAGAGTAGCATGAAAACGATATATTTTTTTAGATTTTAAAATATGTACTTAGATACGTATTCAATCAGATAGATATGCTTTAAATATCCAAAACGGCTAAATTTGGAGCCGTTTTGACCGTCAACATTCTACTAATTAGCAAGTTAGCGAAATTCCTTACACAGCCCATTTTGAGACGTTTTTGGCCCTAATGCAGGGAACTCTGACTTAAGCACATCGATAACATATTGCTTAGAAATTTCATCTTGTGAGAAGGTGGTGTATGACAAACATCATCGATTTCTCCTTCCTTCACATCCCAAGTATGTGCCACATGATGTCTCACCACTTGTGATGAGAGGTAGAGATTGGTTTGAGGCATGGAGAAGCACTCCCAATCCACCACAAAATGGGATGTCTAGACACTCAATCTTCTTTCGACTTCCATATTGGTGTGACATGAAGATCAATCATCTCTCAGATCCCAAGCACATCTTCAAGAACGTGGCAAAAAATATTTGGGATCATTTAATTGGTAAAGAGATACAAAGGGGGCAAGGGATGACTTACAAAACATTGGATGCCTTCAAAGTGCATGGCCAATTGAAAGTGAGAGTGGAAAAATAGTCCTACCAAAGGCATCATGGGTATTAACCAAGAGGGAGCACAATAAGGTAAAAAGTGTGATTGCCTCTTTTCGTACACCAACGGGAGTAATGTATTCATTGAAGGGTACTTTCACAAAGACCAAAAATAAAGGAGAGGAAAAATTATATGGCCTTAAGACACATGATTGGAACAATATATTACAGGTATATAAATATCTGCTTTTTCATTTTCTCTTTGTGGTACATAATTTATAAGCTCATTACTAATTATAACTTCCATTTTTTTCTATGCATAGTTTATTCTTCCAATTGCTATAGTTAGTTGTGGAGACAAGAAGGTGAGAGAGGCTATTTACAAAATGGGAAGCTTGGTGAGGTATGAATCTTCTCTTCAATTCACTAAGTTATATTGCTTATTTGGAATTCTCATGCGCTCATAATTTATGTATTGGTAAATAGTACACATAATTGCTATGTATGTAAGTACATATCCTTAAAGGAGATAGATCCTACATCCATTGATATGGCTTGTCTCAATGCTATTGAGGCAGCGTGTATGATCGAAGACAACTTTCATAGAATAATTATCACTAGCCAATTGCATCTTGTGGTGCATTTGGTTGATGAAGTGGCGTTGTGTGGTGTTGTTCATGTTCGATGGATGTTTTTTCTTGAAAGGTTCATTGTAAGATTCCTCCCCAGCCTTCGAGGTATATAGGAGTAAGAATCTCCCTTTCGGATCTTATAATTATTCCCTCTCTAAAATAAAAGAAAGTTTCTGTTTAAAAAAGGAATATCCTTTTCCTAAAATACTTCTCAGGAGTCACGCCTAATTTAAGGATTTAGAACAATGAGTTTAGAAGTGAGAATCGGTGTTTTGGATACCAAGGTTTTGGTTTTCATTCGAGTATGGCCCAAAAGAAGTTCTTTATCTCTTGGGGAGTATAAGAAGTTATCCCCCAGATATTGTGATCCTTATATCTGAATTCAATGAAAGTAGGTGACTTAGCCTACAAGTTTCTTTTATCTCCTCATCTCAAAATTCTTAATGCCTTCTATAGAAAAATGTGCCAAACCCAAATCATGGAAAGACGGTAAAACTTCAGTGGCAAGTTACCGTTGGCTTCTAGGTTACGCTAGCTCCTTCCTTTATATAAGTCGTAACTTTTACTTGTCGCTCTCACAGTAATCTTACTCCCATCAATCTCCTTTCTTTCTAATCTCCTTCATGGCTTGGCAACAGGAATTAGTTTTATCCCTGATGATTTCTCACCTTCAAGACGCAAGAGAGTCTGTGAAGAAAGACTTTATAGAACAGTATGAGCGCTCACTTTTTCCTCACCTAGGAACTTCTGTAGCGCAGACCAAATGGCGGACCTATCAAAACATAACTAGGGTAACACCCTGGGGTCAGCAACACTTTCGTAACAATGTCCGCTTGGCCATGGTTATTGAAGCTTTGGGTTTGGGTCCCCGATACTACTGTGTCATGAGATCAAGGCATCTTGGGTTTTCTGAGCGGGTCTTTTTACTGGCATGTTTTCTTCCTCATGAGAAGATATGCCTTTACCCCGTTTTTGGCTTGCCTCTCAGAGGTCCTTTTGTTAGATCACCTCATACCACTGAGATAGGTGCGGCAATAACCAGCAGAATCATTCCCATAGATGAGTTACCCTATACTTGTGCAGCTTGTGAGGACTGCTTTTGTGACCATATGATGGATGGGCTTATGGAAGTGTAAAGAGTTCTTCTATCTTTACTGTGTAAGTCCCGTGAATGAGTAAAGTTTAAATCTTGTTCTTATTTTGAATCTTGCTCTCTTTAAGACTTTTCTTGGTGGTTAATCGTGATTAAAATTTTTCTCTAAGTCTCATATTCGTGCATCTTGCGAAATTATTCCAAGTTGCGAGATGAGGACATCTCGCGTTTTTTAAGTGGGGTAGAATGTAAGATTCCTCCCCCAACCCCTTTTTGATGTCTAGTATATTCCCCTGTAATCAATTCCTTTTCTGAAATATAAGAGATCTTGTTTGTGGCTGTTTTAACCTAGAGAGAGAAAATATTCTAGAGAGAGAATATTCAGATTATGAATATTTTTGGATAGAAAAATATCTCTTATAATTCAGATGAGTTCCCCTGAAACAGAAATTTAAAAAGAATTTTCCAATGTGCAATTGGAATTAATTGGAAATAGGTATAAAGAACCTTAGCCTAAGGGTCTAGATTTTCAGAAATCTTTAGACTATGGTCCAATTAAGGTTCCTATGGGCCAATAGCATCAATCCATGTGTAGGGAGGAGATAAATCCAAATTGTAAAAGAAGATACCCAAAAATGAGTAAATGCTCACATAAGATGAAGAGTTGAAAATGTACAAGGTTTATTAGTAAATAAACACATATGTAAGGAAGGGGAGTTCTTTAAAGGAGGTGCATATTTCACATAAGATGAAGAGTTGAAAATGTACAAGGTTTATTAGTAAATAAACACATATGTAAGGAAGGGGAGTTCTTTAAAGGAGGTGCATATTTCACATAAGATGAAGAGTTGAAAATGTACAAGGCTTATTAGTAAAAAAAAAAACTATGACACATATGTAAGGAAGAGGAGTTCTTTAAAGGAGGTGCATATTTCACATAAGATGAAGAGTTGAAAATGTACAAGGTTTATTAGTAAAAAACTATGAGCAATACAATTTTGACACATATGTAAGGAAGGGGAATTCTTTAAAGGAGGTGCATATTTCACATGCTTGAATGAATTTTAAACTCATAAAAATTGAGATATTTTATCTCTCCTCTCTCCTAATTCAAGTCTAGTTCCAAAAAGTTAGCTTAATTGACCTAAAAATGGTCAAAAAGTGACCAAACTGACTTGGAAAATTCTAGAATCAGTTTGTTTTGTTAGGAGCTCAAATTTTCCTATAAATAGAAGCCTCCCCTTGTTGAAAATATATAGTCTCTTATGCTTTGTTACTCTACTCCACCTAAGCCAAAATATATAGTCTCTTATGCCTTGTTACTCTACTCCACCTAAGCCAAAATATATAGTCTCTTATGCCTTGTTACTCTACTCCACCTAAGCCAAAATATATAGTCTCTTATGCTTTGTTACTCTACTCCACCTAAGCCAAAATATATAGTCTCTTATGCCTTGTTACTCTACTCCACCTAAGCCAAAATATATAGTCTCTTATGCTTTGTTACTCTACTCCACCTAAGCCAAATTAGATAGAGTCTTATGCTTTGTTACTCTACTCCACCTAAGCCAAATTAGATAGTGTCTTATGCTTTGTTACTCTACTCCATCTAAGCCAAAATATATAGTGTCTTATGCTATGTTACTCTACCTAAGCCAAGAACTGTGAATTCTTTAATAATTCACTAGTTTTTGATACTTCTCTCTTTCTTCAATCTCCATTGGTGGCTCCATCAACATACTAAACCAATTGATTGGTTGGGGGCCTCTACCGTGAATAAAGAATCAAGCAAATTATAAGGTAAGTACATTGAATTTTTGATCTTTTCTATAATTACTCAATGATTCTCTCTTCTCAACCCCTCTCAAGCTTGAGAAGTTTAATTGGTATGGTTTTTTTTAAATGCTAATGAAGTTAATTGGTGAATAGTAGTGAAGAGTTACATAATTTAATAAATGCTATAGAAGTTAATTTCTACTTATATTTAAATTCTAATGGTTTTTATAATTTCTCTCTCTCACTCAAGAAATGGTCATACTCATGACCCATTCTCAATCCAAATGAAGCTTTTCATAAAGCTTTTCCTTAATCCAAGATTAAGCTATTCTCGAGGCCAAATTAATGGCTTTTTGCTATGCTTTTAGTTTATGCACATTGATGATTCAATCCATTATGGATTGATGACCCAATTAGAGACCATTCTAATTGTTTTCTTAATGATCCAATTAGAGACCATTATGGATTGATGATCCAATTAGAGACCATTCTAATTGTTTTCTTAATGATCCAATTAGAGACCATTATGGATTGATGATCCAATTAGAGACCATTCTAATTATTTCTTTAATAAAGAGCTTTATCCCTTAGAAAAAAATTGAGATTTATCAGTCATAGTAGCGGAGCTATGGCAAAAATTTTATAGAAATTACGCATAAAATAAATTCATTCAAAGCATAAAAAGAGGACTTTCTACCATATTCTAGGAACTATCATCCTAGATTAATTAAAAGAATTTTATCATGCATGGAGATGTGGATGTTTGCATGTAGATGTAGATGTATAGATGTAGATGTGGATATGGAGGTGAATGGATGCATGTAGATGTAGATGTATAGATGTAGATGTGAATGGAGATGTGGATGTATGCATGTAGATGTAGATGTATAGATGTGGATGTGGATGTATACATGTAGATGTAGATGTATAGATACGGATGTGGATGTGGAGGTGGATGTATACATGTAGATGTAGATGTATAGATGTAGATGTGGATGTGGAGGTAGATGGATGCATGTAGATGTAGATGTATAGATGTATGTGGATATGGAGGTGGATGGATGCATGTAGATGTAGATGTATAGATGTAGATGTGAATGGAGATGTGGATGTATGCATGTAGATGTAGATGTATAGATGTGGATGTGGATGTATACATGTAGATGTAGATGTATAGATACGGATGTGGATGTGGAGGTGGATGTATACATGTAGATGTAGATGTATAGATGTAGATGTGGATGTGGAGGTAGATGGATGCATGTAGATGTAGATGTATAGATGTAGATGGGAATGGAGATATGGATGTATGCATGTAGATGTAGATGTATAGATGTAGATGTGGATGTGGAGGTGGACGGATGCATGTAGATGTAGATGTATAGATGTAGATGTGAATGGAGATGTGGATGTATGCATGTAGATGTAGATGTATAGATGTGGATGTGGATGTATACATGTAGATGTAGATGTATAGATACGGATGTGGATGTGGAGGTGGATGTATACATGTAGATGTAGATGTATAGATGTAGATGTGGATGTGGAGGTAGATGGATGCATGTAGATGTAGATGTATAGATGTAGATGGGAATGGAGATATGGATGTATGCATGTAGATGTAGATGTATAGATGTAGATGTGGATGTGGAGGTGGATGGATGCATGTAGATGTAGATGTATAGATGTAGATGTGAATGGAGATGTGGATGTATACATGTAGATGTAGATGTATGGAGGTGAATGTGAACGTGGATGTGAATGTATGCATAGAGATGTAGATGTATGCATGTAGATGTGAATGTACGCATATAGATGTGGATGTATGGATGTGAATATACGATATGCGATGTGAGGGAATCTGAAGTGATGAGATAGAAATGATGTGATGGGATGAGTATACATATAAATGGAATATGGAATAAGTAATGTAGATTGATAAAGGATAATGTGGAAAAATGAAAGTTAAAATAGAAATTGTGTTGTAAATTGTTGTAAAATACTGTTTGTAAATACTGTTTGTAAATGCTGTTTGTAAATGATTGTTTTATGTCAAGAATGCTGGGGGGAGCATTTTGACCGTCTTGTGATTAAAGTCGTGATGGTAAAGTTGCAACTGCTGACGGGGAGTCAATGAAGGACGTCTCGCGTAGCAAGGTCGGCCGAGGTCTTGACCAGCCTCGGTGCGATTAAAATGGTGAGCTTCCGGTACGGTGGATGAGGGGCCAAGGAAGCGGCCTATGCGTGAAGCGCTAGGTTACCTGCGAAGGATCCTAGAGGGTGCTGACCATACGGTGCTCGGGCTCTGGGTTGCCTAGGATACCCACGCGTGCGTCGAGGAAGATATTGGAACGGAGTTGGAGTTGTTTTCTGAAATCGAGCATGGATCTGGTTGATTGACCTTGCTGGTCTTCAATGGATGAGTCCATGGCTCCTTATATGGATCTGTTGGTTGATCTTGCTGATCTTCAACGAGAGTCCATCTTGTTAAGTGATTATATTGCCAAGTATTATGGGCTAGGAACTATCGAAACGGCTCCTGAGCGTTCTAGTTACCAATGATGCCATAGATACTCTGATGAAGGAATGATGGGAAATTAAGAATCAATTGGATAAATTGGAAGATGGTGATCAATGATACTATGGTTTTATTAAAGGATTGTTTTAAACTGGTTGAATCTGGTTGAAAAAAAGGCAATTTCATATTGGGTGTGTGAGTGGTGTGACTAGTTTTATTTTGCATGAACATCCGGCTAGGGGGCCTTGGAACTCTTTTCCTTGGTACCCGAGACAAAACCTAACCAAATTTTTAATTGGATCCCATCACTACAGTGGTTGGGCGGTTGGCTAACCCATGGGATTGGATGGGGTTAGGCTGGACTGATGGATCCGTAAACCGAGACTCAAACTTTTGTTTTTACGATAGAAAAAAAAAATAAATAAATCCCGGACAGTAACTGTTCTATGGATAGGAATCAACGGCTGTGCCTCTTGAATGGGGAAAAAAGCGTTGATCCCAATGATCCAAGTGCAAGTTTCTTCCTTGAACTGACTAAGTATCTTATAGATGTAATCGGATCATCTCGATCAGAAATGATCTTGACTACGTTAGAGTAAAAAGTTATCCTGGTGGAATCGCCCGTGCTTTCCGGTAAAGGAAGTTTTTCCGGGTTCGGTTTTGGAACAACCGACGGATTAGTCTCTTATCCGGATATCCGTGGGCGAGGCCCCGAGTGTGGGACCCCTGTCCCACGCGAGAAGCGCTACTTCCGCTGCCAGTACCCCGAATCCGTTGCTCGGTGGGAACAGGGATCTTACAGTTGGTATCAGAGCATTTGGTTAATAGAGATCAACTGAGAAGACAAATATATCAAAAATTTATCAAGAAACACAAAAAGGTTATAATTGTGTGAGATAATTCATACAATTTGATATTCAAACTGAAACTCGTAATTTGGTAATTGGGTCTTCAGATGGAAGTACCGCAATTATATAGAATCCCCGACTTGCTTGAGGCCTAGACATGATAGTATTTACCTTATAATTCCAAGGGCCGTGACTACCCGTATATACCGAGAGTATACTGCAGCTCTTTACTGACAGTATATACGAGTAAATCTAAGACTTGAAATTATAAGCGTTAATGCTATCCAGATGATGATTTTGCATGTGATTGATATGATTTTTAATTCTGTTTGAGAATGGATGAATTGATTTGGATTCAGATTGAAAATGCTGATTGAAAATGCTGATTGAAAAATGTTGATTTTTAAAAAATTAGTTGAAATATAATGAAACCACAATGAGGGGGAATGGGACGAATCCCTGTAATGATATTCATAACTAGAATGATGATAATGAATTCAGCAAATCACTATGAGGTTAATGGGTGTGCTATTAGATTGCTACTGTTAATATTTGACCGGTAGATCAAGTTAAGGGATGTCAAATTGAGAACTTGCTTGACTGAAATTTTCGTGGAGGAATGTTTCGAAGGAAACTTTTCGGTCTAATGGACCATTATCATGTTAAAGATATGAATGATATGATCTGAATGAATTGTTATTTAATAATGAGTTCTATATAAGGGATATTTATCCCAGTGTTCTGTTGGGTTGACCAGAATATAAGGAACCCCAGAATAAATTGGATCTTAAGAAAAAGAGTTGTCCTCTACTTGGCGAGATGAAGACATCTCGCACTTTTTTAAGTGGGGTAGAATGTAAAATTTCTCCCCAGTTATTGAAGTATTCAAAAATAAGAATCTCCCTTTTGATCTTATAACTATTCTCTCTCTAATATATAAATTTTGACAGAATCATGAGACGAGGAAACCGTAGCCGTCAGCAGCAACCAGACCCTATCCTTGAAGATAACGAACTTGACCCTGATGTTCGCAAGGCTCTTCATAGGACTCAGCC
Source organism: Cibotium barometz (assembly GCF_041138505.1). Classification (NCBI taxonomy): domain Eukaryota; kingdom Viridiplantae; phylum Streptophyta; class Polypodiopsida; order Cyatheales; family Cibotiaceae; genus Cibotium; species Cibotium barometz. Next base: position 31,208,218 of record NC_141110.1, read on the forward strand.
AGGACCCTTCAAAGGAGAAGGGGAGAACCTGGGTGAGACTGTGGAGAAATGGGTGGAAGCCATGGAAGAGTATTTTGACGTCACAGGTTATAATGAGCTGAGCAAAATGGCTCTTGGCCGGTTGAAAATAGTGGAAACAGCCAGGGTAGCATGGAGGAACCACTGTGACACCAACCGTCTGAATAGAAATACTCAATCTTGGAATGACCTAAAAACCTATTTGAGAAAGAGATTTTGTCCCCCTGGATTTTTGGAAACCAAAATGAACGAATTTTTAGAACTAAAGCAGGAGAACAAAACCATTGAAGAATATCACCAGGCCTTTGCTCTTCTACTCAAATACTCACCACCTCTAGACGAAGAACAGCTCATGGCCAGGTTCATTCGGGGAATGAACGAACCCTTAGACACATTGGTCAAAAATGCCAAACCAGTGTCCATGGCTGAAGCAGTAAAAATGGCAAAGGATTTTGCCAAGGCCTTTGTAGTAAAGGTCCCGCCAAAGCCTGCACCCTCTAACTTTAAAAGATTCCAAGCCCAGGAAGGTACTTCAAACTTTCCACCCCCAAAGAGGCAGCAAGGACCAATTCAGAATCAAGATGCAGGAAGATTCCAAAGTGAAGGAAGATCCTTCCCCCAGAATACTTTCTCAGGAGGACCATCTATTTTAAGGATGCAGAATAATGAGACCAGAAGTGAGAACCGGTGTTTTGGATGCCAAGGTTTTGGTCATCAGTTAAAAGACTGCCCAACTCCTGCCATGTCAAGGGGACAGGGAAGTCTAGGACCCCGAATTCAGAGACCAATTCCTTCATACCAGTCTAATCAGGGTCCGTCTCGCCCAAGCCAGGATAACCCCAGAAGAACTCCAAATCAACCATCTGGCTCTACCCAGAGTAACCTCAGAACTCCTTTCCAGAATAGGGGCAACCAAAGAGAAAGAATTCCACCTCAGACTGCAGCAGCCAGAGCAGTCACAATTGCAGAAGAAGTAGAAGAGGAAAGAAGGGCAGATCCTTACTGCAATTGAAAAAAAAAAAAAAAAACCAAGGGCTTAACCGACAATTCTCAAGTCATCCATAATCCAGCAGAATACCAGGGAAAAATCGACCGTCCACTTCCAAGGCGTAACGTTGAATGTGATTGAAGAAGAAAAAGATGATGAAAGAGAGCATACTCCACCTGCGAGATGAGGACATCTCGCGTTTTTTAAGTGGGGTAGAATGTAAGATTCCTCCCCCAACCCTTTTTGATGTCTAGTATATTCCCCTGTAATCAATTCCTTTTCTAAAATATAAGAGATCTTGTTTGTGGCTGTTTTAACCTAGAGAGAGAATATATTCTAGAGAGAGAATATTCAGATTATGAATATTTTTGGATAGAAAAATAACTCATCTTATTAAAATAAGTTCCCCTGAAACAGAAATTTAAAAAGAATTTTCCAATGTGCAATTGGAGTTAATTGGAAATAGGTATAAAGAACCTTAGTCTAAAGGGTTTAGATTTTCAGAAATTTTTTTTGATTATGGTCCAATTAAGATTCCTATGGGCCAATAGCATCAATCCATGTGTAGGGAGGAGATAAATCCAATTTGTAAAAGAAGATACCCAAAAATGAGTAAATGCTCACATAAGATGAAGAGTTGAAAATGTACAAGATTTATTAGTAAAAAAACTATGAGCAATATTAAAAATATGAGATATTTTGGGTATCCAAAAATGAGTAAATGCTCACATAAGATGAAGAGTTGAAAATGTACAAGGTTTATTAGTAAATAAACACATATGTAAGGAAGGGGAGTTCTTTAAAGGAGGTGCATATTTCACATAAGATGAAGAGTTGAAAATGTACAAGGTTTATTAGTAAATAAACACATATGTAAGGAAGGGGAGTTCTTTAAAGGAGGTGCATATTTCACATAAGATGAAGAGTTGAAAATGTACAAGGTTTATTAGTAAAAAAACTATGACACATATGTAAGGAAGAGGAGTTCTTTAAAGGAGGTGCATATTTCACATAAGATGAAGAGTTGAAAATGTACAAGGTTTATTAGTAAAAAACTATGAGCAATAAAATTTTGACACATATGTAAGGAAGGGGAATTCTTTAAAGGAGGTGCATATTTCACATGCTTGAATGAGTTTTAAACTCAAAAATAATGTGATATTTTTATCTCTCATCTCTCTTGAACCAAACCAAATCAAAATGGAACCAAACCGAATCAAAAAGTAACCAAACTAGGTCCAAATCTAGTCCAAATTCAACCAAACTGACTTGGAAAATTCTAGAATCAGTTTGTTTGGTTAGGAGCTCAAATTTTCCTATAAATAGAAGCCTCCCCTTGTTGAAAAAAATATAGTGTCTTATGCTTTGTCACTCTACTCCACCTAAGCCAAAATATAGTCTCTTATGCTTTGTTACTCTACTCCACCTAAGCCAAAATATAATCTCTTATGCTTTGTTACTCTACTCCACCTAAGCCAAAATATATAGTCTCTTGTGCTTGTTACTCTACTCCACCTAAGCCAAATTAGATAGAGTCTTATGCTTTGTTACTCTACTCCACCTAAGCTAAAATATATAGTGTCTTATGCCTTGTTACTCTACTCTACCTAAGCCAAGAACTGTGAATTCTTTAATAATTCACTAGTTTTTGATACTTCTCTCTTTCTTCAATCTCCATTGGTGGCTCCATCAACATACTAAACCAATTGATTGGTTGGGGGCCTCTACCGTGAATAAAGAATCAAGCAAATTATAAGGTAAGTATATTGAATTTTGATCTTTTCTATAATTTCTCAATGATTCTCTCTTCTCAACCCCTCTCAAGCTTGAGAAGTTTAATTGGTATGGTTTTTTTTAAATGCTATTGAAGTTAATTGGTGAATAGTAGTGAAGAGTTACATAATTTAATAAATGCTATAGAAGTTAATTTCCACTTATATTTAAATTCTAATGGTTTTTATAATTTCTCTCTCTCACTCAAGAAATGGTCATACTCATGACCCATTCTCAATCCAAATGAAGCTTTTCATAAAGCTTTTCCTTAATCCAAGATTAAGCTATGCTTGAGGCCAAATTAATGGCTTTTTGCTATGCTTTTAGTTTATGCACAATGATGATTCAATCCATTATGGATTGATGATCCAATTAGAGACCATTCAAATTGTTTTCTTAATGATTCAATTAGAGACCATTATGGATTGATGATCCAATTAGAGACCATTCTAATTATATCCTTAATGTTAAGCTTTATCCCTTAGAAAAAAAAAATTGAGATTTATCAGTCATAGTAGCGGAGCTATGGCAAAATTTTTATAGAAATTACGCATAAAATAAACTCATTCAAAGCATAAAAAGAGGACTTCCTACCATATCCTAGGAACTATCATCCTAGATTAATTAAAAGAATTTTATTATGCATGGAGATGTGGATGTTTGCATGTAGATGTAGATGTATAGATGTAGATGTGGATGTGGAGGTGGATGGATGCATGTAGATGTAGATGTATAGATGTAGATGTGAATGTAGATGTGGATGTAGGCATGTAGATGTAGATGTATAGATGTGGATGTGGATGTATACATGTAGATGTAGATGTATAGATACGGATGTGGATGTGGAGGTGGATGTATACATGTAGATGTAGATGTATAGATGTAGATGTGGATGTGGAGGTGGATGGATGCATGTAGATGTAGATGTATAGATGTAGATGTGAATGTAGATGTGGATGTAGGCATGTAGATGTAGATGTATAGATGTGGATGTGGATGTATACATGTAGATGTAGATGTATAGATACGGATGTGGATGTGGAGGTGGATGTATACATGTAGATGTAGATGTATAGATGAAGATGTGGATGTGGAGGTAGATGGATGCATGTAGATGTAGATGTATAGATGTAGATGGGAATGGAGATATGAATGTATGCATGTAGATGTAGATGTATAGATGTAGATGTGGATGTGGAGGTGGATGGATGCATGTAGATGTAGATGTATAGATGTAGATGTGAATGGAGATGTGGATGTATGCATGTAGATGTAGATGTATGGAGGTGAATGTGAATGTGGATGTGGATGTATGCATAGAGATGTAGATGTATGCATGTAGATGTGAATGTACGCATATAGATGTGGATGTATGGATGTGAATATACGATATGCGATGTGAGGGAATCTGAAGTGATGAGATAGAAATGATGTGATGGGATGAGTATACATATAAATGGAATATGGAATAAGTAATGTAGATTGATGAGGGATAATGTGGAAAAATGAAAGTTAAAATAGAAATTGTGTTGTAAACTGTTTGTAAATACTGTTTGTAAATGCTGTTTGTAAATGATTGTTTTATGTCAAGAATGCTGGGGGGAGCATTTTGACCGTCTTGTGATTAAAGTCGTGATGGTAAAGTTGCAACTGCTGACGGGGAGTCAATGAAGGACGTCTCGCGTAGCAAGGTCGGCCGAGGTCTTGACCAGCCTCGGTGCGATTAAAATGGTGAGCTTCCGGTACGGTGGATGAGGGGCCAAGGAAGCGGCCTATGCGTGAAGCGCTAGGTTACCTGCGAAGGATCCTAGAGGGTGCTGACCATACGGTGCTCGGGCTCTGGGTTGCCTAGGATACCCACGCGTGCGTCGAGGAAGATATTGGAACAGAGTTGGAGTTGTTTTCTGAAATCGAGCATGGATCTGGTTGATTGACCTTGCTGGTCTTCAATGGATGAGTCCATGGCTCCTTATATGGATCTGTTGGTTGATCTTGCTGATCTTCAACGAGAGTCCATCTTGTTAAGTGATTATATTGCCAAGTATTATGGGCTAGGAACTATCGAAACGGCTCCTGAGCGTTCTAGTTGCCAATGATGCCATAGATACTCTGATGAAGGAATGATGGGAAATTAAGAATCAATTGGATAAATTGGAAGATGGTGATCAATGATACTATGGTTTTATTAAAGGATTGTTTTAAACTGGTTGAATCTGGTTGAAAAAGGCAATTTCATATTGGGTGTGTGAGTGGTGTGACTAGTTTTATTTTGCATGAACATCCGGCTAGGGGGCCTTGGAACTCTTTTCCTTGGTACCCGGGACAAAACCTAACCAAATTTTTAATTGGATCCCATCACTACAGTGGTTGGGCGGTTGGCTAACCCATGGGATTGGATGGGGTTAGGCTGGACTGATGGATCCGTAATTCGAGACTCAAACTTTTGTTTTTACGATAGAAAAAAAAAAAAAAATCCCGGACAGTAACTGTTCTATGGATAGGAATCAACGGCTGTGCCTCTTGAATGGGGAAAAAAGCGTTGATCCCAATGATCCAAGTGCAAGTTTCTTCCTTGAACTGACTAAGTATCTTATAGATGTAATTGGATCATCTCGATCAGAAATGATCTTGACTACGTTAGAGTAAAAAGTTATCCTGGTGGAATCGCCCGTGCTTCCGGTTAAGGAAGTTTTTCCGGGTTCGGTTTTGGAACAACAGACGGATTAGTCTCTTATCCGGATATCCGTGGGCGAGGCCCCGAGTGTGGGACCCCTGTCCCGCGCGAGAAGCGCTACTCCGCTGCCAGTAACCCGAATCCGTTGCTCGGTGGGAACAGGGATCTTACAGTTGGTGGGGGGCCTCTACCATGAATAAAGAATCAAGCAAATTATAAGGTAAGTACATTGAATTTTTTATCGTACATCCATTAGAGGCCCCCATTTGATATTCAAACTGAAATTCATAATTTGGTAATCGGTTCTTCAGATGGAAGTACCGCAATTATATAGAATCCCTGACTTGCTTGAGGCCTAGACATGATAGTATTTACCTTATAATTCCAAGGGCCGTGACTACGCGTATATACCGAGAGTATACTGCAGCTCTTTACTGACAGTATATACGAGTAAATCTAAGACTTGAAATTATAAGCGTTAATGCTATCTAGATGATGATTTCGAATGTGATTGATATGATTTTTAATTCTGTTTGAGAATGAATGAATTGATTTGGATTCTGATTGAAAATGCTGATTGAAAAATGTTGATTTTTAAAAATTAGTTGAAATATAATGAAACCACAATGAGGGGGAATGGGACGAGTCCCTGTGATGATATTCATAAATAGAATGATGATAACGAATTCAGCAAATCACTATGAGATTAGTGGGTTGTGCTGTCAGATTGCTACTGTTAATACTTGACCGGTAGATCAAGTTAAGGGATGTCAAATTGAGAACTTGCTTGACTGAAATTTCCGTGTGGAGGAATGTTCCGAAGGAAACTTTTCGGTCTAATGGACCATTATCATGTTAAAGATATAAATGATATAATCTGAATGAATTGTTATTTAATGATGAGTTCTATATAAGGGATACTTATCCCAGTGTTCTGTTGGGTTGACCAGAATATAAGCAACCCCAGAATAAAAATTGGATCTTAAGAATAAGAGCTGTCCTCTACCTTGCGAGATGAGGACATCTCGCACTTTTTAAGTGGGGTAGGATGTAAGATTCCTCCCCAGCCTTCGAGGTATATAGGAGTAAGAATCTCCCTTTCGGATCTTATAATTATTTCCTCTCTAAAATAAAAGAAAGTTTCTGTTTAAAAAAGGAATACCCTTTTCCTAAAATACTTCTCAGGAGTCACGCCTATTTTAAGGATTTAGAACAATGAGTTTAGAAGTGAGAATCGGTGTTTTGGATACCAAGGTTTTGGTTTTCATTCGAGTACGGCCCAAAAGAAGTTCTTTATCTCTTGGGGAGTATAAGAAGTTATCCCCCAGATATTGTGACCCTTATATCTGAATTCAATGAAAGTAGGTGACTTAGCCTACAAGTTTCTTTTATTCCCTCATCTCAAAATTCTTAATGCCTTCTATAGAAAAATGTGTCAAACTCAAATCATGGAAAGACGGTAAAACTTCAGTGGCAAGTTACCGTTGGCTTCTAGGTTACGCTAGCTCCTTCCTTTATATAAGTCGTAATTTTTACTTGCCGCTCACAGTAATCTTACTCCCATCAATCTCCTTTCTTTCTTAATCTCCTTCATGGCTTGGCAACAGGAATTAGTTTTATCCCTGATGATTTCTCACCTTCAAGACGCAAGAGAGTCTGTGAAGAAAGACTTTATAGAACAGTATGAGCGCTCACTTTTTCCTCACCTAGGAACTTCTGTAGCGCAGACCAAATGGCGGACCTATCAAAACATAACTAGGGTAACACCCTGGGGTCAGCAGCACTTTCGTAACAATGTCCGCTTGGCCATGGTTATTGAAGCTTTGGGTTTGGGTCCCCGATACTACTGCGTCATGAGATCAAGGCATCTTGGGTTTTCTGAGCGGGTCTTCTTACTGGCGTGTTTTCTTCCTCATGAGAAGATATACCTTTATCCCGTTTTTGGCTTGCCTCTCAGAGGTCCTTTTGTTAGATCACCTCATACCACTGAGATAGGTGCGGCAATAACCAGCAGAATCATTCCCATAGATGAGTTACCCTATACTTGTGCGGCTTGTGAGGACTGCTTTTGTGACCATATGATGGATGGGCTTATGGAAGTGTAAAGAATTCTTCTATCTTTACTGTATAAGTCCCGTGAATGAATAAAGTTTAAATCTTGTTCTTATTTTGAATCTTGCTCTCTTTAAGACTTTTCTTGGTGGTTAATCTTGATTAAAAATTTTCTCTAAGTCTCATATTCGTGCATCTTGCGAAATTATCCCAAGTTGCGAGATGAGGACATCTCGCGTTTTTTAAGTGGGGTAGAATGTAAGATTCCTCCCCCAACCCCCTTTTTGATGTCTAGTATCTTCCCCCGTAATCAATCCCTCTTCAGAAATATAAAGACCTTGTTTCTAACTGTTTTAACCTAGAGAGAGAAAATATTCTAGAGAGAGAATATTCAGATTATGAATATTTTTGGATAGAAAAATAACTCATCTTATTAAAATAAGTTCCCCTGAAACAGAAATTCAAAAAGAATTTTCCAATGTGCAATTGGAATTAATTGGAAATAGGTATAAAGAACCTTAGTCTAAGGGCCTAGATTTTCAGAAATCTTTAGACTATGGTCCAATTAAGGTTTCTATGGGCCAATAGCATCAATCCATGTGTAGGGAGGAGATAAATCCAAATTGTAAAAGAAGATACCCAAAAATGAGTAAATGCTCACATAAGATGAAGAGTTGAAAATGTACAAGGTTTATTAGTAAATAAACTCATATGTAAGGAAGAGGAGTTCTTTAAAGGAGGTGCACATTTCACATAAGATGAAGAGTTGAAAATGTACAAGGTTTATTAGTAAATAAACTCATATGTAAGGAAGAGGAGTTCTTTAAAGGAGGTGCACATTTCACATAAGATGAAGAGTTGAAAATGTACAAGGTTTATTAGTAAATAAACACATATGTAAGGAAGGGGAGTTCTTTAAAGGAGGTGCATATTTCACATAAGATGAAGAGTTGAAAATGTACAAGGCTTATTAGTAAAAAAACTATGACACATATGTAAGGAAGAGGAGTTCTTTAAAGGAGGTGCATATTTCACATAAGATGAAGAGTTGAAAATGTACAAGGTTTATTAGTAAAAAACTATGAGCAATACAATTTTGACACATATGTAAGGAAGGGGAATTCTTTAAAGGAGGTGCATATTTCACATGCTTGAATGAGTTTTAAACTCATAAAAATTGAGATATTTCATCTCTCCTCTCTCCTCATTCAAGTCTAGTTCCAGAAAGTTAGCTTAACTGACCTAAAAATAGTCAAAAAGTGACCAAACTGACTTAGAAAATTCTAGAATCAGTTTGTTTGGTTAGGAGCTCAAATTTTCCTATAAATAGAAGCCTCCCCTTGTTGAAAAAAAATATATAGAGTCTTATGCCTTGTTACTCTACTCCACCTAAGCCAAAATATATAGTGTCTTATGCTTTGTTACTCTACTCCACCTAAGCCAAATTAGATAGAGTCTTATGCTTGTTACTCTACTCCACCTAAGCCAAATTAGATAGAGTCTTATGCTTTGTTACTCTACTCCACCTAAGCCAAATTAGATAGAGTCTTATGCTTGCTACTCTACTCCACCTAAGCCAAATTAGATAGAGTCTTATGCTTGTTACTCTACTCCACCTAAACCAAAATATAGAGTGTCTTATGCATTGTTACTCTACTCTACCTAAGCCAAGAGTTGTGAATTCTTTAATAATTCACTAGTTTTTGATACTTCTCTCTTTCTTCAATCCCCATTGGTGGCTCCATCAACATACTAAACCAATTGATTGGTTGGGGGCCTCTACCGTGAATAAAGAATCAAGCAAATTATAAGGTAAGTATATTGAATTTTGATCTTTCTATAATTACTCAATGATTCTCTCTTCTCAACCCCTCTCAAGCTTGAGAAGTTTAATTGGTATGGTTTTTTTTAAATGCTATTGAAGTTAATTGGTGAATAGTAGTGAAGAGTTACATAATTTAATAAATGCTATAGAAGTTAATTTTCACTTATATTTAAATTCTAATGGTCAAGAAATGGTCATACTCATGACCCATTCTCAATCCAAATGAAGCTTTTCATAAAGGCTTTCCTTAATCCAAGATTAAGCTATGCTTGAGGCCAAATTAATGGCTTTTTGCTATGCTTTTAGTTTATGCACATTGATGATTCAATCCATTATGGATTGATGACCCAATTAGAGACCATTCTAATTGTTTTCTTAATGATCCAATTAGAGACCATTATGGATTGATGATCCAATTAGAGACCATTCTAATTATTTCTTTAATAATAAGCTTTATCCCTTAGAAAAAAAAAATTGAGATTTATCAGTCATAGTAGCGGAGCTATGGCAAAATTCTTATAGAAATCACGCATAAAATAAATTCATTCAAAGCATAAAAAGAGGACTTCCTACCATATCCTAGGAACTATCATCCTAGATTAATTAAAAGAATATTATTATGCATGGATATATGGATGTTTGCACGTAGATGTAGATGTATAGATGTAGATGTGAATGGAGATGTGGATGTATGCATGTAGATGTAGGTGTATAGACGTAGATGTGGATGTAGAGGTGGATGTATGCATGTAGATGTAGATGTATAGATGTGGATGTGAATGTGGAGTGGATGTATGCATGTAGATGTAGATGTATGGAGGTGAATGTGAATGTGGATGTGGATGTATGCATAGGGATGTAGATGTATGCATGTAGATGTGAATGTACGCATATAGTTGTGGATGTATGGATGTGAATATACGATTGTGATGTGAGGGAATCTGAAGTGATGAGATGGAAATGAGGTGATGGGATGAGTATACATATAAATGGAATATGGAATAAGTAATGTAGATTGAGGAGGGATAATGTGGAAAAATGAAAGTTAAAATAGAAATTGTATTGTAAACTGTTTGTAAATGCTGTTTGTAAATGCTGTTTGTAAATGATTGTTTTATGTCAAGAATGCTGGGGGGAGCATTTTGACCGTCTTGTGATTAAGGTCGTGATGAGAAAGTTGCAACTGCTGACGGGGAGTCAATGAAGGACGTCTCGCGTAGCAAGGTCGGCCGAGGTCTTGACCAGCCTCGGTGCGATTAAAATGGTGAGCTTCCGGTACGGTGGATGAGGGGCCAAGGAAGCGGCCTATGCGTGAAGCGCTAGGTTACCTACGAAGGATCCTAGAGGGTGCTGACCATACGGTGCTCGGGCTCTGGGTTGCCTAGGATACCCACGCGTGCGTCGAGGAAGATATTGGAACAGAGTTGGAGTTGTTTTCTGAAATCGAGCATGGATCTGGTTGATTGACCTTGCTGGTCTTCAATGGATGAGTCCATGGCTCCTTATATGGATCTGTTGGTTGATCTTGCTGATCTTCAACGAGAGTCCATCTTGTTAAGTGATTATATTGCCAAGTATTATGGGCTAGGAACTATCGAAACGGCTCCTGAGCGTTCTAGTTGCCAATGATGCCATAGATACTCTGATGAAGGAATGATGGGAAATTAAGAATCAATTGGATAAATTGGAAGATGGTGATCAATGATACTATGGTTTTATTAAAGGATTGTTTTAAACTGGTTGAATCTGGTTGAAAAAGGCAATTTCATATTGGGTGTGTGAGTGGTGTGACTAGTTTTATTTTGCATGAACATCCGGCTAGGGGGCCTTGGAACTCTTTTCCTTGGTACCCGGGACAAAACCTAACCAAATTCTTAATTGGATCCCATCACTACAGTGGTTGGGCGGTTGGCTAACCCATGGGACTGGATGGGGTTAGGCTGGACTGATGGATCCGTAAATCGAGACTCAAACTTTTGTTTTTACGATAGAAAAAAAAAAAAAAATCCTGGACAGAAACTGTTCTATGGATAGGAATCAACGGCTGTGCCTCTTGAATGGGGAAAAAAGCGTTGATCCCAATGATCCAAGTGCAAGTTTCTTCCTTGAACTGACTAAGTATCTTATAGATGTAATCGGATCATCTCGATCAGAAATGATCTTGACTACGTTAGAGTAAAAAGTTATCCTGGTGGAATCGCCCGTGCTTTCCGGTAGAGGAAGTTTTTCCGGGTTCGGTTTTGGAACAACCGACGGATTAGTCTCTTATCCGGATATCCGTGGGCGAGGCCCCGAGTGTGGGACCCCTGTCCCGCGCGAGAAGCGCTACTTCCGCTGCCAGTACCCTGAATCCGTTGCTCGGTGGGAACAGGGATCTTACAGTTGGTATCAGAGCATTTGGTTAATAAAGATCAACGGAGAAGACAAATATGTCAAAAATTTATCAAGAAACACAAAAAGGTTAATATTGTGTGATATAATTCATACAATTTGATATTCGTAATTTTGGTAATTGGGTCTTCAGATGGAAGTACCGCAATTATATAGAAACCCTGACTTGCTTGAGGCCTAGACATGATAGTACTTACCTTATAATTCCAAGGGCCGTGACTACCCGTATATACCGAGAGTATACTGCAGCTCTTTACTGACAATATATACGAGTAAATCTAAGACTTGAAATTATAAGCGTTAATGCTATCTAGATGATGATTTCGAATGTGATTGATATGATTTTTAATTCTGTTTGAGAATGAATGAATTGATTTGGATTCTGATTGAAAATGCTGATTGAAAAATGTTGATTTTTAAAAATTAGTTGAAATATAATGAAACCACAATGAGGGGGAATGGGACGAGTCCCTGTGATGATATTCATAACTAGAATGATGATAACGAATTCAGCAAATCACTATGAGATTAGTGGGTTGTGCTGTCAGATTGCTACTGTTAATACTTGACCGGTAGATCAAGTTAAGGGATGTCAAATTGAGAACTTGCTTGACTGAAATTTCCGTGTGGAGGAATGTTCCGAAGGAAACTTTTCGGTCTAATGGACCATTATCATGTTAAAGATATGAATGATATAATCTGAATGAATTGTTATTTAATGATGAGTTCTATATAAGGGATATTTATCCCAGGTTCTGTTGGGTTAACCAGAATATAAGCAACCCCAGAATAAAAATTGGATCTTAAGAAAAAGAGCTGTCCTCTACCTTGCGAGATGAGGACATCTCGCACTGTTTAAGTGGGGTAGAATGTAAGATTCCTCTCCAGCCTTCGAGGTATACAGGAGTAAGAATCTCCCTTTCTGATCTTATAATTATTCCCTCTCTAAAATAAAAGAAAGTTTCTGTTTAAAAAAAAAGGAAGACCCTTTCCCTAGAATACTCTCAGGAGTCCCACCTGTTTTAAGGATTTAGAACAATGAGTTTAGAAGTGAGAATCGGTGTTTTGGATACCAAGGTTTTGGTTTTCATTCAAGTACGGCCCAAAAGAAGTTCTTTATCTCTTGGGGAGTATAAGAAGTTATCCCCCAGATATTATGATCCTTATATCTGAATTCAAAGAAAGTAGGTGACTTAGCCTACAAGTTTCTTTTATCTCCTCATCTCAAAATTCTTAATGCCTTTTATAGAAAAATGTGCCAAACCCAAATCATGGAAAGACGGTAAAACTTCAGTGGCAAGTTACCGTTGGCTTCTAGGTTACGCTAGCTCCTTCCTTTATATAAGTCATAACTTTTACTTGTCGCTCACAGTAATCTTACTCCCATCAATCTCCTTTCTTTCTTAATCTCCTTCATGGCTTGGCAACAGGAATTAGTTTTATCCCTGATGATTTCTCACCTTCAAGACGCAAGAGAGTCTGTGAAGAAAGACTTTATAGAACAGTATGAGCGCTCACTTTTTCCTCACCTAGGAACTTCTGTAGCGCAGACCAAATGGCGAACCTATCAAAACATAACTAGTGTAACACCCTGGGGACAGCAGCACTTTCGTAACAATGTCCGCTTGGCCATGGTTATTGAAGCTTTGGGTTTGGGTCCCCGATACTACTGTGTCATGAGATCAAGGCATCTTGGGTTTTCTGAGCGGGTCTTCTTACTGGCATGTTTTCTTCCTCATGAGAAGATATGCCTTTACCCCGTTTTTGGCTTGCCTCTCAGAGGTCCTTTTGTTAGATCACCTCATACCACTGAGATAGGTGCGGCAATAACCAGCAGAATCATTCCCATAGATGAGTTACCCTATACTTGTGCAGCTTGTGAGGACTGCTTTTGTGACCATATGATGGACGGGCTTATGGAAGTGTAAAGAGTTCTTCTATCTTTACTGTATAAGTCCCGTGAATGAATAAAGTTTAAATCTTGTTCTTATTTTGAATCTTGCTCTCTTTAAGACTTTTCTTGGTGGTTAATCGTGATTAAAATTTTTCTCTAAGTCTCATATTCGTGCATCTTGCGAAATTATTCCAAGTTGCGAGATGAGGACATCTCGCGTTTTTTAAGTGGGGTAGAATGTAAGATTCCTCTCCCAACCCCTTTTTGATGTCTAGTATATTCCCCTGTAATCAATTCCCTTTTCTGAAATATAAGAGATCTTGTTTGTGGTTGTTTTAACCTAGAGAGAGAAAATATTCTAGAGAGAGAATATTCAGATTTTGAATATTTTTGGATAGAAAAATATCTCTTATAATTCAGATGAGTTCCCCTGAAACAGAAATTTAAAAAAAAAAATTTCCAATGTGCAATTGGAATTAATTGGAAATAGGTATAAAGAACCTTAGCCTAAGGGTCTAGATTTTCATAAATCTTTAGACTATGGTCCAATTAAGGTTCCTATGGGCCAATAGCATCAATCCATGTGTAGGGAGGAGATAAATCCAAATTGTAAAAGAAGATACCCAAAAATGAGTAAATGCTCACATAAGATGAAGAGTTGAAAATGTACAAGGTTTATTAGTAAATAAACACATATGTAAGGAAGGGGAGTTCTTTAAAGGAGGTGCATATTTCACATAAGATGAAGAGTTAAAAATGTACAAGGTTTATTAGTAAATAAACACATATGTAAGGAAGGGGAGTTCTTTAAAGGAGATGCATATTTCACATAAGATGAAGAGTTGAAAATGTACAAGGTTTATTAGTAAATAAACACATATGTAAGGAAGGGGAGTTCTTTAAAAGAGGTGCATATTTCACATAAGATGAAGAGTTGAAAATGTACAAGGCTTATTAGTAAAAAAACTATGACACATGTGTAAGGAAGAGGAGTTCTTTAAAGGAGGTGCATATTTCACATAAGATGAAGAGTTGAAAATGTACAAGGTTTATTAGTAAAAAACTATGAGCAATACAATTTTGACACATATGTAAGGAAGGGGAATTCTTTAAAGGAGGTGCATATTTCACATGCTTGAATGAGTTTTAAACTCGTAAAAATTGAGATATTTCATCTCTCCTCTCTCCTCATTCAAGTCTAGTTCCAAAAAGTTAGCTTAACTGACCTAAAAATGGTCAAAAAGTGACCAAACTGACTTGGAAAATTCTAGAATCAGTTTGTTTGGTTAGGAGCTCAAATTTTCCTATAAATAGAAGCCTCCCCTTGTTGAAAAAAATATATAGTCTCTTATGCCTTGTTACTCTACTCTACCTAAGCCAAAATATATAGTCTCTTATGCCTTGTTACTCTACTCTACCTAAGCCAAAATATATAGTCTCCTATGCATTGTTACTCTACTCTACCTAAGCCAAGAACTATGAATTCTTTAATAATTCACTAGTTTTTGATACTTCTCTCTTTCTTCAATCCCCATTGGTGGCTCCATCAACATACTAAACCAATTGATTGGTTGGGGGCCTCTACCGTGAATAAAGAATCAAGCAAATCATAAGGTAAGTATATTGAATTTTGATCTTTCTATGATTTCTCAATGATTCTCTCTTCTCAACCCCTCTCAAGCTTGAGAAGTTTAATTGGTATGGTTTTTTTTAATGCTATTGAAGTTAATTGGTGAATAGTAGTGAAGAGTTACATAATTTAATAAATGCTATAGAAGTTAATTTCCACTTATATTTAAATTCTAATGGTTTTTATAATTTCTCTCTCTCACTCAAGAAATGGTCATACTCATGACCCATTCTCAATCCAAATGAAGCTTTTCATAAAGCTTTTCCTTAATCCAAGATTAAGCTATGCTTGAGGCCAAATTAATGGCTTTTTGCTATGCTTTTAGTTTATGCCCATTGATGATTCAATCCATTATGGATTGATGACCCAATTAGAGACCATTCTAATTGTTTTCTTAATGATCCAATTAGAGACCATTATGGATTGATGATCCAATTAGAGACCATTCTAATTAATTCTTTAATAATGAGCTTTATCCCTTAGAAAAAAAATTAAGATTTATCAGTCATAGTAGCGGAGCTATGGCAAAATTTTTATAGAAATCACGCATAAAATAAATTCATTCAAAGCATAAAAAGAGGACTTCCTACCATATTCTAGGAACTATCATCCTAGATTAATTAAAAGAATTTTATTATGCATGGAGGTGTGGATGTTTGCATGTAGATGTAGATGTATAGATGTAGATGTGGATGTGGAGGTGGATGGATGCATGTAGATGTAGATGTATAGATGTAGATGTGAATGGAGATGTGGATGTATGCATGTAGATGTAGATGTATAGATGTGGATGTGGATGTATACATGTAGACGTAGATGTATAGATGTAGATGTGGATGTGGAGGTAGATGGATGCATGTAGATGTAGATGTATAGATGTAGATGGGAATGGAGATATGGATGTATGCATGTAGATGTAGATGTATAGATGTAGATGTGGATGTGGAGGTAGATGGATGCATGTAGATGTAGATGTATAGATGTAGATGGGAATGGAGATATGGATGTATGCATGTAGATGTAGATGTATAGATGTAGATGTGGATGTGGAGGTGGATGGATGCATGTAGATGTAGATGTATAGATGTAGATGTGAATGGAGATATGGATGTATGCATGTAGATGTAGATGTATGGAGGTGAATGTGAATGTGGATGTGGATGTATGCATAGAGATGTAGATGTATGCATGTAGATGTGAATGTACGCATATAGATGTGGATGTATGGATGTGAATATACGATATGCGATGTGAGGGAATCTGAAGTGATGAGATAGAAATGATGTGATGGGATGAGTATACATATAAATGGAATATGGAATAAGTAATGTAGATTGATGAGGGATAATGTGGAAAAATGAAAGTTAAAATAGAAATTGTGTTGTAAACTGTTTGTAAATACTGTTTGTAAATGCTGTTTGTAAATGATTGTTTTATGTCAAGAATGCTGGGTGGAGCATTTTGACCGTCTTGTGATTAAAGTCGTGATGGTAAAGTTGCAACTGCTGACGGGGAGTCAATGAAGGACGTCTCGCGTAGCAAGGTCGGCCGAGGTCTTGACCAGCCTCGGTGCGATTAAAATGGTGAGCTTCCGGTACGGTGGATGAGGGGCCAAGGAAGCGGCCTATGCGTGAAGCGCTAGGTTACCTGCGAAGGATCCTAGAGGGTGCTGACCATACGGTGCTCGGGCTCTGGGTTGCCTAGGATACCCACGCGTGCGTCGAGGAAGATATTGGAACAGAGTTGGAGTTGTTTTCTGAAATCGAGCATGGATCTGGTTGATTGACCTTGCTGGTCTTCAATGGATGAGTCCATGGCTCCTTATATGGATCTGTTGGTTGATCTTGCTGATCTTCAACGAGAGTCCATCTTGTTAAGTGATTATATTGCCAAGTATTATGGGCTAGGAACTATCGAAACGGCTCCTGAGCGTTCTAGTTGCCAATGATGCCATAGATACTCTGATGAAGGAATGATGGGAAATTAAGAATCAATTGGATAAATTGGAAGATGGTGATCAATGATACTATGGTTTTATTAAAGGATTGTTTTAAACTGGTTGAATCTGGTTGAAAAAAGGCAATTTCATATTGGGTGTGTGAGTGGTGTGACTAGTTTTATTTTGCATGAACATCCGGCTAGGGGGCCTTGGAACTCTTTTCCTTGGTACCCGGGACAAAACCTAACCAAATTTTTAATTGGATCCCATCACTACAGTGGTTGGGCGGTTGGCTAACCCATGGGATTGGATGGGGTTAGGCTGGACTGATGGATCCGTAAATCGAGACTCAAACTTTTGTTTTTACGATAGAAAAAAATAAATAAATCCCGGACAGAAACTGTTCTATGGATAGGAATCAACGGCTGTGCCTCTTGAATGGGGAAAAAAGCGTTGATCCCAATGATCCAAGTGCAAGTTTCTTCCTTGAACTCACTAAGTATCTTATAGATGTAATCGGATCATCTCGATCAGAAATGATCTTGACTACGTTAGAGTAAAAAGTTATCCTGGTGGACCCAAAAGAAGTTCTTTATCTCGTGGGGAGTATAAGAAGTTATCCCCCAGATATTGTGACCCTTATATCTGAATTCAATGAAAGTAGGTGACTTAGCCTACAAGCTTCTTTTATCTCCTCATCTCAAAATTCTTAATGCCTTCTATAGAAAAATGTGTCAAACGCAAATCATGAAAAGACGGTAAAACTTCAGTGGCAAGTTACCGTTGGCTTCTAGGTTACGCTAGCTCCTTCCTTTATATAAGTCGTAACTTTTACTTGTCGCTCACAGTAATCTTACTCCCATCAATCTCCTTTCTTTCTTAATCTCCTTCATGGCTTGGCAACAGGAATTAGTTTTATCCCTGATGATTTCTCACCTTCAAGACGCAAGAGAGTCTGTGAAGAAAGACTTTATAGAACAGTATGAGCGCTCACTTTTTCCTCACCTAGGAACTTCTGTAGCGCAGACCAAATGGCGGACTTATCAAAACATAACTAGGGTAACACCCTGGGGACAGTAGCACTTTCGTAACAATGTCCGCTTGGCCATGGTTATCGAAGCCTTGGGTTTGGGTCCCCGATACTACTGCGTCATGAGATCAAGGCATCTTGGGTTTTCTGAGCGGGTCTTCTTACTGGCGTGTTTTCTTCCTCATGAGAAGATATGCCTTTACCCCGTTTTTGGCTTGCCTCTCAGAGGTCCTTTTGTTAGATCACCTCATACCACTGAGATAGGTGCGGCAATAACCAGCAGAATCATTCCCATAGATGAGTTACCCTATACTTGTGCAGCTTGTGAGGACTGCTTTTGTGACCATATGATGGACGGGCTTATGGAAGTGTAAAGAGTTTCTCTATCTTTACTGTATAAGTTCCGAGAATGAATAAAGTTTAAATCTTGTTATTATTTTGAATCTTGCTCTCTTTAAGACTTTTCTTGGTGGTTAATCGTGATTAAAATTTTTCTCTAAGTCTCATATTCGTGCATCTTGCGAAATTATTCCAAGTTGCGAGATGAGGACATCTCGCGTTTTTTAAGTGGGGTAGAATGTAAGATTCCTCCCCCAACCCCTTTTTGATGTCTAGTATATTCTCCTGTAATCAATTCCTTTTCTGAAATATAAGAGATCTTGTTTGTGACCGTTTTAACCTAGAGAGAGAAAATATTCTAGAGAGAGAATATTCAGATTCTGAATAATTCTGGATAGAAAAATATCTCTTATAATTCAGATGAGCTCCCCTGAAACAGAAATTTAAAAAGAATT
This sequence comes from Cibotium barometz, assembly GCF_041138505.1. Lineage (NCBI taxonomy): Eukaryota > Viridiplantae > Streptophyta > Polypodiopsida > Cyatheales > Cibotiaceae > Cibotium > Cibotium barometz. The sequence continues at coordinate 31,227,226 of NC_141110.1, forward strand.
TTCCAATGTGCAATTGGAATTAATTGGAAATAGGTATAAAGAACCTTAGCCTAAGGGTCTAGATTTTCATAAATCTTTAGACTATGGTCCAATTAAGGTTCCTATGGGCCAATAGCATCAATCCATGTGTAGGGAGGAGATAAATCCAATTTGTAAAAGAAGATACCCAAAAATTGAGCAAATGCTCACATAAGATGAAGAGTTGAAAATGTACAAGGTTTATTAGTAAATAAACACATATGTAAGGAAGGGGAGTTCTTTAAAGGAGGTGCATATTTCACATAAGATGAAGAGTTGAAAATGTACAAGGTTTATTAGTAAATAAACACATATGTAAGGAAGGGGAGTTCTTTAAAGGAGGTGCATATTTCACATAAGATGAAGAGTTGAAAATGTACAAGGTTTATTAGTAAAAAAAACTATGACACATATGTAAGGAAGAGGAGTTCTTTAAAGGAGGTGCACATTTCACATAAGATGAAGAGTTGAAAATGTACAAGGTTTATTAGTAAAAAACTATGAGCAATAAAATTTTGACACATATGTAAGGAAGGGGAATTCTTTAAAGGAGGTGCATATTTCACATGCTTGAATGAGTTTTAAACTCAAAAATAATGTGATATTTTTATCTCTCATCTCTCTTGAACCAAACCAAATCAAAATGGAACCAAACCGAATCAAAAAGTAACCAAACTAGGTCCAAATCTAGTCCAAATTCAACCAAACTGACTTGGAAAATTCTAGAATCAGTTTGTTTGGTTAGGAGCTCAAATTTTCCTATAAATAGAAGCCTCCCCTTGTTGAAAAAAATATAATGTCTTATGCATTGTTACTCTACTCCACCTAAGCCAAAATATAGTCTCTTATGCTTTGTTACTCTACTCCACCTAAGCCAAAATATATAGTCTCTTATGCTTGTTACTCTACTCCACCTAAGCCAAATTAGATAGAGTCTTATGCTTTGTTACTCTACTCCACCTAAACCAAATTAGATAGTGTCTTATGCTTTGTTACTCTACTCCACCTAAGCTAAAATATATAGTGTCTTATGCCTTGTTACTCTACTCTACCTAAGCCAAGAACTGTGAATTCTTTAATAATTCACTAGTTTTTGATACTTCTCTCTTTCTTCAATCCCCATTGGTGGCTCCATCAACATACTAAACCAATTGATTGGTTGGGGGCCTCTACCGTGAATAAAGAATCAAGCAAATCATAAGGTAAGTATATTGAATTTTGATCTTTTCTATGATTTCTCAATGATTCTCTCTTCTCAACCCCTCTCAAGCTTGAGAAGTTTAATTGGTATGGTTTTTTTAAATGCTATTGAAGTTAATTGGTGAATAGTAGTGAAGAGTTACTTAATTTAATAAATACTATAGAAGTTAATTTCCACTTATATTTAAATTCTAATGGTTTTTATAATTTCTCTCTCTCACTCAAGAAATGGTCATACTCATGACCCATTCTCAATCCAAATGAAGCTTTTCATAAAGCTTTTCCTTAATCCAAGATTAAGCTATGCTTGAGGCCAAATTAATGGCTTTTTGCTATGCTTTTAGTTTATGCACATTGATGATTCAATCCATTATGGATTGATGATCCAATTAGAGACCATTCTAATTGTTTTCTTAATGATCCAATTAGAGACCATTATGGATTGATGATCCATTTAGAGACCATTCTAATTGTTTTCTTAATGATCCAATTAGAGACCATTATGGATTGATGATCCAATTAGAGACCATTCTAATTGTTTTCTTAATGACCCAAGTAGAGACCATTATGGATTGATGATCCAATTAGAGACCATTCTAATTATTTCTTTAATAATGAGCTTTATCCCTTAGAAAAAAAATTGAGATTTATCAGTCATAGTAGCGGAGCTATGGCAAAATTTTTATAGAAATTACGCATAAAATAAATTCATTCAAGCATAAAAAGAGGACTTCCTACCATATTCTAGGAACTATCATCCTAGATTAATTAAAAGAATTTTATTATGCATGGAGATGTGGATGTTTGCATGTAGATGTAGATGTATAGATGTAGATGTGGATGTGGAGGTGGATGGATGCATGTAGATGTAGATGTATAGATGTAGATGTGAATGGAGATGTGGATGTATGCATGTAGAGGTAGATGTATAGATGTGGATGTGGATGTATACATGTAGATGTAGATGTATAGATACGGATGTGGATGTGGAGGTGGATGTATACATGTAGATGTAGATGTATAGATGTAGATGTGGATGTGGAGGTAGATGGATGCATGTAGATGTAGATGTATAGATGTAGATGGGAATGGAGATATGGACGTATGCATGTAGATGTAGATGTATAGATGTAGATGTGGATGTGGAGGTGGATGGATGCATGTAGATGTAGATGTATAGATGTAGATGTGAATGGAGATGTGGATGTATGCATGTAGATGTAGATGTATGGAGGTGAATGTGAATGTGGATGTGAATGTATGCATAGAGATGTAGATGTATGCATGTAGATGTGAATGTACGCATATAGATGTGGATGTATGGATGTGAATATACGATATGCGATGTGAGGGAATCTGAAGTGATGAGATAGAAATGATGTGATGGGATGAGTATACATATAAATGGAATATGGAATAAGTAATGTAGATTGATGAGGGATAATGTGGAAAAATGAAAGTTAAAATAGAAATTGTGTTGTAAACTGTTTGTAAATACTGTTTGTAAATGCTGTTTGTAAATGATTGTTTTATGTCAAGAATGCTGGGGGGAGCATTTTGACCGTCTTGTGATTAAAGTCGTGATGGTAAAGTTGCAACTGCTGACGGGGAGTCAATGAAGGACGTCTCGCGTAGCAAGGTCGGCCGAGGTCTTGACCAGCCTCGGTGCGATTAAAATGGTGAGCTTCCGGTACGGTGGATGAGGGGCCAAGGAAGCGGCCTATGCGTGAAGCGCTAGGTTACCTGCGAAGGATCCTAGAGGGTGCTGACCATACGGTGCTCGGGCTCTGGGTCGCCTAGGATACCCACGCGTGCGTCGAGGAAGATATTGGAACAGAGTTGGAGTTGTTTTCTGAAATCGAGCATGGATCTGGTTGATTGTGCAAACTGTAAGATCCCTGTTCCCACCGAGCAACGGATTCGGGGTACTGGCAGCGGAAATAGCGCTTCTCGCGCGGGACAGGGGTCCCACACTCGGGGCCTCGCCCACGGATATCCGGATAAGAGACTAATCCGTCGGTTGTTCCAAAACCGAACCCGGAAAAACTTTCTTAACCGGAAACACGGGCGATTCCACCAGGATAACTTTTTACTCTAACGTAGTCAAGATCATTTCTGATCGAGATGATCCAATTACATCTATAAGATACTTAGTCAGTTCAAGGAAGAAACTTGCACTTGGATCATTGGGATCAACGCTTTTTTCCCCATTCAAGAGGCACAGCCGTTGATTCCTATCCATAGAACAGTTACTGTCCGGGATTTATTTTATTTTTATTTTTTTCTATCGTAAAAACAAAAGTTTGAGTCTCGATTTACGGATCCATCAGTCCAGCCTAACCCCATCCAATCCCATGGGTTAGCCAACCGCCCAACCACTGTAGTGATGGGATCCAATTAAAAATTTGGTTAGGTTTTGTCCCGGGTACCAAGGAAAAGAGTTCCAAGGCCCCCTAGCCGGATGTTCATGCAAAATAAAACTAGTCACACCACTCACACACCCAATATGAAATTGCCTTTTTTCAACCAGATTCAACCAGTTTAAAACAATCCTTTAATAAAACCATAGTATCATTGATCACCATCTTCCAATTTATCCAATTGATTCTTAATTTCCCATCATTCCTTCATCAGAGTATCTATGGCATCATTGGCAACTAGAACGCTCAGGAGCCATTTCGATAGTTCCTAGCCCATAATACTTGGCAATATAATCACTTAACAAGATGGACTCTCGTTGAAGATCAGCAAGATCAACCAACAGATCCATATAAGGAGCCATGGACTCATCCATTGAAGACCAGCAAGGTCAATCAACCAGATCCATGCTCGATTTCAGAAAACAACTCCAACTCTGTTCCAATATCTTCCTCGACGCACGCGTGGGTATCCTAGGCGACCCAGAGCCCGAGCACCGTATGGTCAGCACCCTCTAGGATCCTTCGCAGGTAACCTAGCGCTTCACGCATAGGCCGCTTCCTTGGCCCCTCATCCACCGTACCGGAAGCTCACCATTTTAATCGCACCGAGGCTGGTCAAGACCTCGGCCGACCTTGCTACGCGAGACGTCCTTCATTGACTCCCCGTCAGCAGTTGCAACTTTCTCATCACGACCTTAATCACAAGACGGTCAAAATGCTCCCCCCAGCATTCTTGACATAAAACAATCATTTACAGACAGCATTTACAAACAGCATTTACAAACAGTTTACAATACAATTTCTATTTTAACTTTCATTTTTCCACATTATCCCTCCTCAATCTACATTACTTATTCCATATTCCATTTATATGTATACTCATCCCATCACATCATTTCCATCTCATCACTTCGGATTCCCTCACATCACAATCGTATATTCACATCCATACATCCACAACTATATGCGTACATTCACATCTACATGCATACATCTACATCCCTATGCATACATCCACATCCACATTCACATTCACCTCCATACATCTACATCTACATGCATACATCCACTCCACATTCACATCCACATCTATACATCTACATCTACATGCATACATCCACCTCTACATCCACATCTACGTCTATACACCTACATCTACATGCATACATCCCCATCCACATCCACATCTACATCTATACATCTACATCTACATGTATACATATACATCTCCATTCACAACTACATCTACATGCATACATCCATATCTCCATTCCCATCTACTTCTATACATCTACATCTACATGCATCCATCCACCTCCACATCCACATCTACATCTATACATCTACATCTACATGTATACATCCACATCTCTATTCACATCTACATCTATACCTCTACATCTACATGCATCCATCCACATCTCCATTTACATCCTCATCTACACATCTATTTCTACATGCATACATCCACGTCCCATGCATACATCCACCTCCACATTCACACTCACATCCATACATCTACATCTACATGCAACATCCACATCTCCATGCATAATAAAATTCTTTTAATTAATCTAGGATGATAGTTCCTAGAATATGGTAGGAATTCCTCTTTTTATACTTTGAATGAATTTATTTTATGCGTAATTTCTATAAAAATTTTGCCATAGCTCCGCTACTATGACTGATAAATCTCAATTTTTTTCTAAGGGATAAAGCTCATTATTAAAGAAATAATTAGAATGGTCTCTAATTGGATCATCAATCCATAATGGTCTCTAATTGGATCATTAAGAAAACAATTAGAATGGTTTGGTTGGTTGGATCATCAATCCATAATGGTCTCTAATTGGATCATTAAGAAAACAATTAGAATGGTCTCTAATTGGATCATCAATCCATAATGATCTCTAATTGGATCATTAAGAAAACAATTAGAATGGTCTCTAATTGGGTCATCAATCCATAATGGATTGAATCATCAATGTGCATAAACTAAAAGCATAGCAAAAAGCCATTAATTTGGCCTCAAGCATAGCTTAATCTTGGATTAAGGAAAGACTTTATGAAAAACTTCATTTGGATTGAGTATGACCATTTCTTGAGTGAGAGAGAGAAATTACATAAAAACCATTAGAATTTAAACATAAATGGAAATTAACTTCCATAGCAATTAAAAAACCATACCAATTAAGCTTCTCAAGCTTGAGAGGGGTTGAGAAGAGAGAATCATTGAGTAATTATAGAAAAGATCAAAAATTCAATGTACTTACCTTATAATTTGCTTGATTCTTTATTCACGGTAGAGGCCCCCAACCAACCAATCTAACCATGTGGATGTATGCATAGAGATGTAGATGTATGCATGTAGATGTGAATGTACGCATATAGATGTGAATGTATGCATATAGATGTGGATGTATGGATGTGAATATACGATATGCGATGTGAGGGAATCTGAAGTGATGAGATAGAAATGATGTGAGGGGATGAGTATACATATAAATGGAATATGGAATAAGTAATGTAGATTGATGAAGGATAATGTGGAAAAATGAAAGTTAAAATAGAAATTGTGTTGTAAACTGTTTGTAAATACTGTTTGTAAATGCTGTTTGTAAATGATTGTTTTATGTCAAGAATGCTGGGGGGAGCATTTTGACCGTCTTGTGATTAAAGTCGTGATGGTAAAGTTGCAACTGCTGACGGGGAGTCAATGAAGGACGTCTCGCGTAGCAAGGTCGGCCGAGGTCTTGACCAGCCTCGGTGCGATTAAAATGGTGAGCTTCCGGTACGGTGGATGAGGGGCCAAGGAAGCGGCCTATGCGTGAAGCGCTAGGTTACCTGCGAAGGATCCTAGAGGGTGCTGACCATACGGTGCTCGGGCTCTGGGTTGCCTAGGATACCCACGCGTGCGTCGAGGAAGATATTGGAACAGAGTTGGAGTTGTTTTCTGAAATCGAGCATGGATCTGGTTGATTGACCTTGCTGGTCTTCAATGGATGAGTCCATGGCTCCTTATATGGATCTGTTGGTTGATCTTGCTGATCTTCAACGAGAGTCCATCTTGTTAAGTGATTATATTGCCAAGTATTATGGGCTAGGAACTATCGAAACGGCTCCTGAGCGTTCTAGTTGCCAATGATGCCATAGATACTCTGATGAAGGAATGATGGGAAATTAAGAATCAATTGGATAAATTGGAAGATGGTGATCAATGATACTATGGTTTTATTAAAGGATTGTTTTAAATTGGTTGAATCTGGTTGAAAAAGGCAATTTCATATTGGGTGTGTGAGTGGTGTGACTAGTTTTATTTTGCATGAACATCCGGCTAGGGGGCCTTGGAACTCTTTTCCTTGGTACCCGGGACAAAACCTAACCAAATTTTTAATTGGATCCCATCACTACAGTGGTTGGGCGGTTGGCTAACCCATGGGATTGGATGGGGTTAGGCTGGACTGATGGATCCGTAAATCGAGACTCAAACTTTTGTTTTTACGATAGAAAAAAAAAAATCCCGGACAGAAACTGTTCTATGGATAGGAATCAACGGCTGTGCCTCTTGAATGGGGAAAAAAGCGTTGATCCCAATGATCCAAGTGCAAGTTTCTTCCTTGAACTGACTAAGTATCTTATAGATGTAATCGGATCATCTCGATCAGAAATGATCTTGACTACGTTAGAGTAAAAAGTTATCCTGGTGGAATCGCCCGTGCTTTCCGGTAAAGGAAGTTTTTCCGGGTTCGGTTTTGGAACAACCGACGGATTAGTCTCTTATCCGGATATCCGTGGGCGAGGCCCCGAGTGTGGGACCCCTGTCCCGCGCGAGAAGCGCTACTTCCGCTGCCAGTACCCCGAATCCGTTGCTCGGTGGGAACAGGGATCCTACAGTTGGTATCAGAGCCAAATTGAAGGCTAAAAAGGATAATTAAATTCTTATCTGAAATTGGTAATAAGAATTCAGAAACAGCATTTTCATAATGTATTTTCAGTCCGTAAGCTTCTTTAATGAAGAAATTTTAATCAAAGAAATTATTTTTTTATAGATGGAAGTTCCCCATTTATCTGGTATTCCCGACCTCACCCAGTCTCAAGATATGATTGCATTTGCCTTCGAGCATCTCATCTCTTCCGCTTCAACTCGAACAAGCCGAGCGAGACTCGCACGCCATTTCGAGGAATTATATTTTCCTAATCTAGTGGAGAGACAGCAGCATAAGTGGTTTGCAGGGCTATATATCCACGCCCCTTGCAACCAGCATGCAATGCTGAGGCAGAACCTCTCATTGGCCATGATCTTGATAAAGCTGAAAATGGTGCGTGGTATCATTCTATATCATTCAACGCCTCAAAATTTCAGACTTGCTTGTCGAGTTTATAGACTCTTTAGTCGATTTATCCCTAAGGAGAAAATAAGAGCTCCCTTCGCAATTAGAGAATTATGTAACAGGGCATGACTATGGCCCAGTACCGTTGTCTTATGCGTCTCCCGAGGAGATTTTGAATATTGGAGCCGAGCCACTCTATGTACTTATTGCAACTTGTATATAAATATACAAATGACTTCCTGTTATTTAAGTGATTGTTTACGGACGATCGGAAAAAGAAAAAAAAATCTGTTTATCAGACATATGTCATAAATCTCCAATAAGATCAACTGAGGAGCCAATTATGTCTAAAATTTATCAAGACGCACAAAAGGTTGTAATTGTGTGATATAATTCATACAAATTGTTATTCAAACTGAAATTCGTAAATTAGTAATTAGGACTTCAATTAGAAAAACCGCAATTATATAGAATCCCTGACTTGCTTGAGGCCTAGACATGATAGTATTTACCTTATAATTCCAAGGGCCGTGACTACCCGTATATACCGAGAGTATACTGCAGCTCTTTACTGACAGTATATACGAGTAAATCTAAGACTTGAAATTATAAGCGTTAATGCTATCTAGATGATGATTTCGAATGTGATTGATATGATTTTTAATTCTGTTTGAGAATGAATGAATTGATTTGGATTCTGATTGAAAATGCTGATTGAAAAATGTTGATTTTTAAAAATTAGTTGAAATATAATGAAACCACAATGAGGGGGAATGGGACGAATCCCTGTGATGATATTCATAACTAGAATGATGATAACGAATTCAGCAAATCACTATGAGATTAGTGGGTTGTACTGTCAGATTGCTACTGTTAATACTTGACCGGTAGATCAAGTTAAGGGATGTCAAATTGAGAACTTGCTTGACTGAAATTTCCGTGTGGAGGAATGTTCCGAAGGAAACTTTTCGGTCTAATGGACCATTATCATGTTAAAGATATGAATGATATAATCTGAATGAATTGTTATTTAATGATGAGTTCTATATAAGGGATATTTATCCCAGTGTTCTGTTGGGTTGACCAGAATATAAGGAACCCCAGAATAAAATTGGATGTTAAGAAAAAGAGATGTCCTCTACCTTGCGAGATGAGGACATCTCGCACTTTTTAAGTGGGGTAGAATGTAAGATTCCTCCCCAGCCTTCGAGGTATACAGGAGTAAGAATCTCCCTTTCTGATCTTATAATTATTCCCTCTCTAAAATAAAAGAAAGTTTTTGTTTTAAAAAAAAAAAGGGAAGACCCTTTCCCTAGAATACTCTCAGGAGTCCCACCTGTTTTAAGGATTTAGAACAATGAGTTTAGAAGTGAGAATCGGTGTTTTGGATACCAAGGTTTTGGTTTTTATTCGAGTACGGCCCAAAAGAAGTTCTTTATCTCTTGGGGAGTATAAGAAATTATCCCCCAGATATTGTGATCCTTATATCTGAATTCAATGAAAGTAGGTGACTTAGCCTACAAGTTTCTTTTATCTCCTCATCTCAAAATTCTTAATGCCTTCTATAGAAAAATGTGTCAAACACAAATCATGGAAAGACGGTAAAACTTCAGTGGTAAGTTACCGTTGGCTTCTAGGTTACGCTAGCTCCTTCCTTTATATAAGTCGTAACTTTTACTTGTCACTCACAGTAATCTTACTCCCATCAATCTCCTTTCTTTCTTAATCTCCTTCATGGCTTGGCAACAGGAATTAGTTTTATCCCTGATGATTTCTCACCTTCAAGACGCAAGAGAGTCTGTGAAGAAAGACTTTATAGAACAGTATGAGCACTCACTTTTTCCTCACCTAGGAACTTTTGTAGTGCAGACCAAATGGCGGACCTATCAAAACATAACTAGGGTAACACCCTGGGGTCAGCAACACTTTCGTAACAATGTCCGCTTGGCCATGGTTATTGAAGCTTTGGGTTTGGGTCCCCGATACTACTGTGTCATGAGATCAAGGCATCTTGGGTTTTCTGAGCGGGTCTTCTTACTGGCATGTTTTCTTCCTCATGAGAAGATATGCCTTTACCCCGTTTTTGGCTTGCCTCTCAGAGGTCCTTTTGTTAGATCACCTCATACCACTGAGATAGGTGCGGCAATAACCAGCAGAATCATTCCCATAGATGAGTTACCCTATACTTGTGCAGCTTGTGAGGACTGCTTTTGTGACCAAATGATGGACGGGCTTATGGAAGTGTAAAGAGTTCTTCTATCTTTACTGTATAAGTCCCATGAATGAATAAAGTTTAAATCTTGTTCTTATTTTGAATCTTGCTCTCTTTAAGACTTTTCCTAGTGGTTAATCGTGATTAAAATTTTTCTCTAAGTCTCATATTCGTGCATCTTGCAAAATTATTCCAAGTTGCGAGATGAGGACATCTCGCGTTTTTTAAGTGGGGTAGAATGTAAGATTCCTCCCCCAACCCCTTTTTGATGTCTAGTATATTCCCCTGTAATCAATTCCTTTTCTGAAATATAAGAGATCTTGTTTGTGGCTGTTTTAACCTAGAGAGAGAAAATATTCTAGAGAGAGAATATTCAGATTTTGAATATTTTTGGATAGAAAAATATCTCTTATAATTCAGATGAGTTCCCCTGAAACAGAAATTTAAAAAAAAATTTCCAATGTGCAATTGGAATTAATTGGAAATAGGTATAAAGAACCTTAGCCTAAGGGTCTAGATTTTCATAAATCTTTAGACTATGGTCCAATTAAGGTTCCTATGGGCCAATAGCATCAATCCATGTGTAGGGAGGAGATAAATCCAAATTGTAAAAGAAGATACCCAAAAATGAGTAAATGCTCACATAAGATGAAGAGTTGAAAATGTACAAGGTTTATTAGTAAATAAACACATATGTAAGGAAGGGGAGTTCTTTAAAGGAGGTGCATATTTCACATAAGATGAAGAGTTGAAAATGTACAAGGTTTATTAGTAAATAAACACATATGTAAGGAAGGGGAGTTCTTTAAAGGAGGTGCATATTTCACATAAGATGAAGAGTTGAAAATGTACAAGGTTTATTAGTAAATAAACACATATGTAAGGAAGGGGAGTTCTTTAAAGGAGGTGCATATTTCACATAAGATGAAGAGTTGAAAATGTACAAGGTTTATTAGTAAAAAAACTATGAGCAATACAATTTTGACACATATGTAAGGAAGGGGAATTCTTTAAAGGAGGTGCATATTTCACATGCTTGAATGAGTTTTAAACTCATAAAAATTGAGATATTTCATCTCTCCTCTCTCCTCATTCAAGTCTAGTTCCAAAAAGTTAGCTTAACTGACCTAAAAATGGTCAAAAAGTGACCAAACTGACTTGGAAATTTCTAGAATCAGTTTGTTTGGTTAGGAGCTCAAATTTTCCTATAAATAGAAGCCTTCCCTTGTTGAAAAAAAATATAGAGTCTTATGCCTTGTTACTCTACTCCACCTAAGCCAAATTAGATAGAGTCTTATGCCTTGTTACTCACTCTACTCCACCTAAGCCAAGAACTGTGAATTCTTTAATAATTCACTAGTTTTTGACACTTCTCTCTTTCTTCAATCCCCATTGGTGGCTCCATCAACATACTAAACCAATTGATTGGTTGGGGGCCTCTACCGTGAATAAAGAATCAAGCAAATCATAAGGTAAGTATATTGAATTTTGATCTTTTCTATGAATTCTCAATGATTCTCTCTTCTCAACCCCTCTCAAGCTTGAGAAGTTTAATTGGTATGGTTTTTTTAAATGCTATTGAAGTTAATTGGTGAATAGTAGTGAAGAGTTACATAATTTAATAAATGCTATAGAAGTTAATTTCCACTTATATTTAAATTCTAATGGTTTTTTATAATTTCTCTCTCTCACTCAAGAAATGGTCATACTCATGACCCATTCTCAATCCAAATGAAGCTTTTCATAAAGCTTTTTCTTAATCCAAGATTAAGCTATGCTTGAGGCCAAATTAATGGCTTTTGCTATGCTTTTAGTTTATGCACATTGATGATTCAATCCATTATGGATTGATGACCCAATTAGAGACCATTCTAATTGTTTTCTTAATGATCCAATTAGAGACCATTATGGATTGATGATCCAATTAGAGACCATTCTAATTGTTTTCTTAATGATCCAATTAGAGACCATTATGGATTGATGACCCAATTAGAGACCGTTCTAATTGTTTTCTTAATGATCCAATTAGAGACCATTATGGATTGATGATCCAATTAGAGACCATTCTAATTATTTCTTTAATAATGAGCTTTATCCCTTAGAAAAAAATTGAGATTTATCAGTCATAGTAGCAGAGCTATGGCAAAATTTTTATAGAAATTACGCATAAAATAAATTCATTCAAAGCATAAAAAGAGGACTTCCTACCATATTCTAGGAACTATCATCCTAGATTAATTAAAAGAATTTTATTATGCATGGAGATGTGGATGTTTGCATGTAGATGTAGATGTATAGATGTAGATGTGGATGTGGAGGTGGATGGATGCATGTAGATGTAGATGTATAGATGTAGATGTGAATGGAGATGTGGATGTATGCATGTAGATGTAGATGTATAGATGTGGATGTGGATGTATACATGTAGATGTAGATGTATAGATACGGATGTAGATGTGGAGGTGGATGTATACATGTAGATGTAGATGTATAGATGTAGATGTGGATGTGGAGATAGATGGATGCATGTAGATGTAGATGTATAGATGTAGATGGGAATGGAGATATGGATGTATGCATGTAGATGTAGATGTATAGATGTAGATGTGGATGTGGAGGTGGATGGATGCATGTAGATGTAGATGTATAGATGTAGATGTGAATGGAGATGTGGATGTATGCATGTAGATGTAGATGTATGGAGGTGAATGTGAATGTGGATGTGGATGTATGCATAGAGATGTAGATGTATGCATGTAGATGTGAATGTACGCATATAGATGTGGATGTATGGATGTAGATGTAGATGTATGGAGGTGAATGTGAATGTGGATGTGGATGTATGCATAGAGATGTAGATGTATGCATGTAGATGTGAATGTACGCATATAGATGTGAATGTATGCATATAGATGTGGATGTATGGATGTGAATATACGATATGCGATGTGAGGGAATCTGAAGTGATGAGATAGAAATGATGTGAGGGGATGAGTATACATATAAATGGAATATGGAATAAGTAATGTAGATTGATGAAGGATAATGTGGAAAAATGAAAGTTAAAATAGAAATTGTGTTGTAAACTGTTTGTAAATACTGTTTGTAAATGCTGTTTGTAAATGATTGTTTTATGTCAAGAATGCTGGGGGGAGCATTTTGACCGTCTTGTGATTAAAGTCGTGATGGTAAAGTTGCAACTGCTGACGGGGAGTCAATGAAGGACGTCTCGCGTAGCAAGGTCGGCCGAGGTCTTGACCAGCCTCGGTGCGATTAAAATGGTGAGCTTCCGGTACGGTGGATGAGGGGCCAAGGAAGCGGCCTATGCGTGAAGCGCTAGGTTACCTGCGAAGGATCCTAGAGGGTGCTGACCATACGGTGCTCGGGCTCTGGGTTGCCTAGGATACCCACGCGTGCGTCGAGGAAGATATTGGAACAGAGTTGGAGTTGTTTTCTGAAATCGAGCATGGATCTGGTTGATTGACCTTGCTGGTCTTCAATGGATGAGTCCATGGCTCCTTATATGGATCTGTTGGTTGATCTTGCTGATCTTCAACGAGAGTCCATCTTGTTAAGTGATTATATTGCCAAGTATTATGGGCTAGGAACTATCGAAACGGCTCCTGAGCGTTCTAGTTGCCAATGATGCCATAGATACTCTGATGAAGGAATGATGGGAAATTAAGAATCAATTGGATAAATTGGAAGATGGTGATCAATGATACTATGGTTTTATTAAAGGATTGTTTTAAATTGGTTGAATCTGGTTGAAAAAGGCAATTTCATATTGGGTGTGTGAGTGGTGTGACTAGTTTTATTTTGCATGAACATCCGGCTAGGGGGCCTTGGAACTCTTTTCCTTGGTACCCGGGACAAAACCTAACCAAATTTTTAATTGGATCCCATCACTACAGTGGTTGGGCGGTTGGCTAACCCATGGGATTGGATGGGGTTAGGCTGGACTGATGGATCCGTAAATCGAGACTCAAACTTTTGTTTTTACGATAGAAAAAAAAAAATCCCGGACAGAAACTGTTCTATGGATAGGAATCAACGGCTGTGCCTCTTGAATGGGGAAAAAAGCGTTGATCCCAATGATCCAAGTGCAAGTTTCTTCCTTGAACTGACTAAGTATCTTATAGATGTAATCGGATCATCTCGATCAGAAATGATCTTGACTACGTTAGAGTAAAAAGTTATCCTGGTGGAATCGCCCGTGCTTTCCGGTAAAGGAAGTTTTTTCGGGTTCGGTTTTGGAACAACCGACGGATTAGTCTCTTATCCGGATATCCGTGGGCGAGGCCCCGAGTGTGGGACCCCTGTCCCGCGCGAGAAGCGCTACTTCCGCTGCCAGTACCCCGAATCCGTTGCTCGGTGGGAACAGGGATCTTACAGTTGGTATCAGAGCCAAATTGAAGGCTAAAAAGGATAATTAAATTCTTATCTGAAATTGGTAATAAGAATTCAGAAACAGCATTTTCATAAAGGGTCTAGTATATTCCCCTGTAATCAATTCCTTTTCTGAAATATAAGAGATCTTGTTTGTGGCTGTTTTAACCTAGAGAGAGAAAATATTCTAGAGAGAGAATATTCAGATTATGAATATTTTTGGATAGAAAAATATCTCTTATAATTCAGATGAGTTCCCCTGAAACAGAAATTTAAAAAGAATTTTCCAATGTGCAATTGGAATTAATTGGAAATAGGTATAAAGAACCTTAGCCTAAGGGTCTAGATTTTCAGAAATCTTTAGACTATGGTCCAATTAAGGTTCCTATGGGCCAATAGCATCAATCCATGTGTAGGGAGGAGATAAATCCAAATTGTAAAAGAAGATACCCAAAAATGAGTAAATGCTCACATAAGATGAAGAGTTGAAAATGTACAAGGTTTATTAGTAAATAAACACATATGTAAGGAAGGGGAGTTCTTTAAAGGAGGTGCATATTTCACATAAGATGAAGAGTTGAAAATGTACAAGGTTTATTAGTAAATAAACACATATGTAAGGAAGGGGAGTTCTTTAAAGGAGGTGCATATTTCACATAAGATGAAGAGTTGAAAATGTACAAGGTTTATTAGTAAATAAACACATATGTAAGGAAGGGGAGTTCTTTAAAGGAGGTGCATATTTCACATAAGATGAAGAGTTGAAAATGTACAAGGTTTATTAGTAAAAAACTATGAGCAATACAATTTTGACACATATGTAAGGAAGGGGAATTCTTTAAAGGAGGTGCATATTTCACATGCTTGAATGAATTTTAAACTCATAAAAATTGAGATATTTTATCTCTCCTCTCTCCTAATTCAAGTCTAGTTCCAAAAAGTTAGCTTAATTGACCTAAAAATGGTCAAAAAGTGACCAAACTGACTTGGAAAATTCTAGAATCAGTTTGTTTGGTTAGGAGCTCAAATTTTCCTATAAATAGAAGCCTCCCCTTGTTGAAAATATATAGTCTCTTATGCTTTGTTACTCTACTCCACCTAAGCCAAAATATATAGTCTCTTATGCCTTGTTACTCTACTCCACCTAAGCCAAAATATATAGTCTCTTATGCCTTGTTACTCTACTCCACCTAAGCCAAAATATATAGTCTCTCATGCTTTGTTACTCTACTCCACCTAAGCCAAAATATATAGTCTCTTATGCCTTGTTACTCTACTCCACCTAAGCCAAAATATATAGTCTCTTATGCTTTGTTACTCTACTCCACCTAAGCCAAATTAGATAGAGTCTTATGCTTTGTTACTCTACTCCACCTAAGCCAAATTAGATAGTGTCTTATGCTTTGTTACTCTACTCCATCTAAGCCAAAATATATAGTGTCTTATGCTATGTTACTCTACCTAAGCCAAGAACTGTGAATTCTTTAATAATTCACTAGTTTTTGATACTTCTCTCTTTCTTCAATCTCCATTGGTGGCTCCATCAACATACTAAACCAATTGATTGGTTGGGGGCCTCTACCGTGAATAAAGAATCAAGCAAATTATAAGGTAAGTACATTGAATTTTTGATCTTTTCTATAATTACTCAATGATTCTCTCTTCTCAACCCCTCTCAAGCTTGAGAAGTTTAATTGGTATGGTTTTTTTTAAATGCTAATGAAGTTAATTGGTGAATAGTAGTGAAGAGTTACATAATTTAATAAATGCTATAGAAGTTAATTTCTACTTATATTTAAATTCTAATGGTTTTTATAATTTCTCTCTCTCACTCAAGAAATGGTCATACTCATGACCCATTCTCAATCCAAATGAAGCTTTTCATAAAGCTTTTCCTTAATCCAAGATTAAGCTATTCTCGAGGCCAAATTAATGGCTTTTTGCTATGCTTTTAGTTTATGCACATTGATGATTCAATCCATTATGGATTGATAACCCAATTAGAGACCATTCTAATTGTTTTCTTAATGATCCAATTAGAGACCATTATGGATTGATGATCCAATTAGAGACCATTCTAATTGTTTTCTTAATGATCCAATTAGAGACCATTATGGATTGATGATCCAATTAGAGACCATTCTAATTATTTCTTTAATAAAGAGCTTTATCCCTTAGAAAAAAATTGAGATTTATCAGTCATAGTAGCGGAGCTATGGCAAAAATTTTATAGAAATTACGCATAAAATAAATTCATTCAAAGCATAAAAAGAGGACTTTCTACCATATTCTAGGAACTATCATCCTAGATTAATTAAAAGAATTTTATCATGCATGGAGATGTGGATGTTTGCATGTAGATGTAGATGTATAGATGTAGATGTGGATATGGAGGTGGATGGATGCATGTAGATGTAGATGTATAGATGTAGATGTGAATGGAGATGTGGATGTATGCATGTAGATGTAGATGTATAGATGTGGATGTGGATGTATACATGTAGATGTAGATGTATAGATACGGATGTGGATGTGGAGGTGGATGTATACATGTAGATGTAGATGTATAGATGTAGATGTGGATGTGGAGGTAGATGGATGCATGTAGATGTAGATGTATAGATGTATGTGGATATGGAGGTGGATGGATGCATGTAGATGTAGATGTATAGATGTAGATGTGAATGGAGATGTGGATGTATGCATGTAGATGTAGATGTATAGATGTGGATGTGGATGTATACATGTAGATGTAGATGTATAGATACGGATGTGGATGTGGAGGTGGATGTATACATGTAGATGTAGATGTATAGATGTAGATGTGGATGTGGAGGTAGATGGATGCATGTAGATGTAGATGTATAGATGTAGATGGGAATGGAGATATGGATGTATGCATGTAGATGTAGATGTATAGATGTAGATGTGGATGTGGAGGTGGACGGATGCATGTAGATGTAGATGTATAGATGTAGATGTGAATGGAGATGTGGATGTATGCATGTAGATGTAGATGTATAGATGTGGATGTGGATGTATACATGTAGATGTAGATGTATAGATACGGATGTGGATGTGGAGGTGGATGTATACATGTAGATGTAGATGTATAGATGTAGATGTGGATGTGGAGGTAGATGGATGCATGTAGATGTAGATGTATAGATGTAGATGGGAATGGAGATATGGATGTATGCATGTAGATGTAGATGTATAGATGTAGATGTGGATGTGGAGGTGGATGGATGCATGTAGATGTAGATGTATAGATGTAGATGTGAATGGAGATGTGGATGTATACATGTAGATGTAGATGTATGGAGGTGAATGTGAACGTGGATGTGAATGTATGCATAGAGATGTAGATGTATGCATGTAGATGTGAATGTACGCATATAGATGTGGATGTATGGATGTGAATATACGATATGCGATGTGAGGGAATCTGAAGTGATGAGATAGAAATGATGTGATGGGATGAGTATACATATAAATGGAATATGGAATAAGTAATGTAGATTGATAAAGGATAATGTGGAAAAATGAAAGTTAAAATAGAAATTGTGTTGTAAATTGTTGTAAAATACTGTTTGTAAATACTGTTTGTAAATGCTGTTTGTAAATGATTGTTTTATGTCAAGAATGCTGGGGGGAGCATTTTGACCGTCTTGTGATTAAAGTCGTGATGGTAAAGTTGCAACTGCTGACGGGGAGTCAATGAAGGACGTCTCGCGTAGCAAGGTCGGCCGAGGTCTTGACCAGCCTCGGTGCGATTAAAATGGTGAGCTTCCGGTACGGTGGATGAGGGGCCAAGGAAGCGGCCTATGCGTGAAGCGCTAGGTTACCTGCGAAGGATCCTAGAGGGTGCTGACCATACGGTGCTCGGGCTCTGGGTTGCCTAGGATACCCACGCGTGCGTCGAGGAAGATATTGGAACGGAGTTGGAGTTGTTTTCTGAAATCGAGCATGGATCTGGTTGATTGACCTTGCTGGTCTTCAATGGATGAGTCCATGGCTCCTTATATGGATCTGTTGGTTGATCTTGCTGATCTTCAACGAGAGTCCATCTTGTTAAGTGATTATATTGCCAAGTATTATGGGCTAGGAACTATCGAAACGGCTCCTGAGCGTTCTAGTTACCAATGATGCCATAGATACTCTGATGAAGGAATGATGGGAAATTAAGAATCAATTGGATAAATTGGAAGATGGTGATCAATGATACTATGGTTTTATTAAAGGATTGTTTTAAACTGGTTGAATCTGGTTGAAAAAAAGGCAATTTCATATTGGGTGTGTGAGTGGTGTGACTAGTTTTATTTTGCATGAACATCCGGCTAGGGGGCCTTGGAACTCTTTTCCTTGGTACCCGGGACAAAACCTAACCAAATTTTTAATTGGATCCCATCACTACAGTGGTTGGGCGGTTGGCTAACCCATGGGATTGGATGGGGTTAGGCTGGACTGATGGATCCGTAAACCGAGACTCAAACTTTTGTTTTTACGATAGAAAAAAAAAATAAATAAATCCCGGACAGTAACTGTTCTATGGATAGGAATCAACGGCTGTGCCTCTTGAATGGGAAAAAAAGCGTTGATCCCAATGATCCAAGTGCAAGTTTCTTCCTTGAACTGACTAAGTATCTTATAGATGTAATCGGATCATCTCGATCAGAAATGATCTTGACTACGTTAGAGTAAAAAGTTATCCTGGTGGAATCGCCCGTGCTTTCCGGTAAAGGAAGTTTTTCCGAGTTCGGTTTTGGAACAACCGACGGATTAGTCTCTTATCCGGATATCCGTGGGCGAGGCCCCGAGTGTGGGACCCCTGTCCCACGCGAGAAGCGCTACTTCCGCTGCCAGTACCCCGAATCCGTTGCTCGGTGGGAACAGGGATCTTACAGTTGGTATCAGAGCATTTGGTTAATAAAGATCAACTGAGAAGACAAATATGTCAAAAATTTATCAAGAAACACAAAAAGGTTATAATTGTGTGATATAATTCATACAATTTGATATTCAAACTGAAATTCATAATTTGGTAATTGGTTCTCCAGATAGAAGTACCGCGATTATATAGAATCCCTGACTTGCTTGAGGCGTACACATGATATTATTTACCTTATAATTCCAAGGGCCGTGACTACGCGTATATACCGAGAGTATACTGCAGCTCTTTACTGACAGTATATACGAGTAAATCTAAGACTTGAAATTATAAGCGTTAATGCTATCTAGATGATGATTTCGAATGTGATTGATATGATTTTTAATTCTGTTTGAGAATGAATGAATTGATTTGGATTCTGATTGAAAATGCTGATTGAAAAATGTTGATTTTTAAAAAAAATTAGTTGAAATATAATGAAACCACAATGAGGGGGAATGGGACGAGTCCTTGTGATGATATTCATAACTAGAATGATGATAACGAATTCAGCAAATCACTATGAGATTAGTGGGTTGTGCTGTCAGATTGCTACTGTTAATACTTGACCGGTAGATCAAGTTAAGGGATGTCAAATTGAGAACTTGCTTAACTGAATTTCCGTGGAGGAATGTTCCAAAGGAAACTTTTCGGTCTAATGGACCTTATCATGTTAAAGATATGAATGATATGATCTGAATGAATTGTTATTTAATGATGAGTTCTATATAAGGAATAATTATCCTAGTGTTCTGTTGGGTTGACCAGAATATAAGGAACCCCAGAATAAAATTGGATCTTAAGAATAAGAGCTGTCCTCTACCTTGCGAGATGAGGACATCTCGCACTTTTTAAGTGGGGTAGGATGTAAGATTCCTCCCCAGCCTTCGAGGTATATAGGAGTAAGAATCTCCCTTTCGGATCTTATAATTATTCCCTCTCTAAAATAAAAGAAAGTTTCTGTTTAAAAAAGGAATACCCTTTTCCTAAAATACTTCTCAGGAGTCACGCCTAATTTAAGGATTTAGAACAATGAGTTTAGAAGTGAGAATCGGTGTTTTGGATACCAAGGTTTTGGTTTTCATTCGAGTATGGCCCAAAAGAAGTTCTTTATCTCTTGGGGAGTATAAGAAGTTATCCCCCAGATATTGTGATCCTTATATCTGAATTCAATGAAAGTAGGTGACTTAGCCTACAAGTTTCTTTTATCTCCTCATCTCAAAATTCTTAATGCCTTCTATAGAAAAATGTGCCAAACCCAAATCATGGAAAGACGGTAAAACTTCAGTGGCAAGTTACCGTTGGCTTCTAGGTTACGCTAGCTCCTTCCTTTATATAAGTCGTAACTTTTACTTGTCGCTCTCACAGTAATCTTACTCCCATCAATCTCCTTTCTTTCTTAATCTCCTTCATGGCTTGGCAACAGGAATTAGTTTTATCCCTGATGATTTCTCACCTTCAAGACGCAAGAGAGTCTGTGAAGAAAGACTTTATAGAACAGTATGAGCGCTCACTTTTTCCTCACCTAGGAACTTCTGTAGCGCAGACCAAATGGCGGACCTATCAAAACATAACTAGGGTAACACCCTGGGGTCAGCAACACTTTCGTAACAATGTCCGCTTGGCCATGGTTATTGAAGCTTTGGGTTTGGGTCCCCGATACTACTGTGTCATGAGATCAAGGCATCTTGGGTTTTCTGAGCGGGTCTTTTTACTGGCATGTTTTCTTCCTCATGAGAAGATATGCCTTTACCCCGTTTTTGGCTTGCCTCTCAGAGGTCCTTTTGTTAGATCACCTCATACCACTGAGATAGGTGCGGCAATAACCAGCAGAATCATTCCCATAGATGAGTTACCCTATACTTGTGCAGCTTGTGAGGACTGCTTTTGTGACCATATGATGGATGGGCTTATGGAAGTGTAAAGAGTTCTTCTATCTTTACTGTATAAGTCCCGTGAATGAGTAAAGTTTAAATCTTGTTCTTATTTTGAATCTTGCTCTCTTTAAGACTTTTCTTGGTGGTTAATCGTGATTAAAATTTTTCTCTAAGTCTCATATTCGTGCATCTTGCGAAATTATTCCAAGTTGCGAGATGAGGACATCTCGCGTTTTTTAAGTGGGGTAGAATGTAAGATTCCTCCCCCAACCCCTTTTTGATGTCTAGTATATTCCCCTGTAATCAATTCCTTTTCTGAAATATAAGAGATCTTGTTTGTGGCTGTTTTAACCTAGAGAGAGAAAATATTCTAGAGAGAGAATATTCAGATTATGAATATTTTTGGATAGAAAAATATCTCTTATAATTCAGATGAGTTCCCCTGAAACAGAAATTTAAAAAGAATTTTCCAATGTGCAATTGGAATTAATTGGAAATAGGTATAAAGAACCTTAGCCTAAGGGTCTAGATTTTCAGAAATCTTTAGACTATGGTCCAATTAAGGTTCCTATGGGCCAATAGCATCAATCCATGTGTAGGGAGGAGATAAATCCAAATTGTAAAAGAAGATACCCAAAAATGAGTAAATGCTCACATAAGATGAAGAGTTGAAAATGTACAAGGTTTATTAGTAAATAAACACATATGTAAGGAAGGGGAGTTCTTTAAAGGAGGTGCATATTTCACATAAGATGAAGAGTTGAAAATGTACAAGGTGTATTAGTAAATAAACACATATGTAAGGAAGGGGAGTTCTTTAAAGGAGGTGCATATTTCACATAAGATGAGGAGTTGAAAATGTACAAGGCTTATTAGTAAAAAAAAAAACTATGACACATATGTAAGGAAGAGGAGTTCTTTAAAGGAGGTGCATATTTCACATAAGATGAAGAGTTGAAAATGTACAAGGTTTATTAGTAAAAAACTATGAGCAATACAATTTTGACACATATGTAAGGAAGGGGAATTCTTTAAAGGAGGTGCATATTTCACATGCTTGAATGAATTTTAAACTCATAAAAATTGAGATATTTTATCTCTCCTCTCTCCTAATTCAAGTCTAGTTCCAAAAAGTTGTTACCATATTATAGTAGTGATGTGTGTGAACACACTTAGGACCGCCGGGGCACTTTTTCCCTCACTAGGAGGTTTTTTCCCCCGTGCATTGTATATACGCCCATTATCTTCTAGGGCTTGTTATCTTTCATTTTTGGCACTCATAATACACTACTGTGTTGTGCTCAAGCTTCCTCATCTTCTTGAAGTTGTGTGTGCATTCCTGCAACCCTAATTCCAACAATTGGTATCAGAGCAGGCTTCCTCCTCCCGGGCAGCATCACCGGCACCTGCCGCTTCATCTCCTCCGATTGCAACGAGGTTTCACGAGCGTCTGCAGGTTAGTATATGCCGTGGAGAAGCCCGTAGGGCTTGGTCGTTTCAGAATTTTGATCTGAAGTCATTTCGCCCTCCGTTTTTGCATTCCAAGTACTGCGCAGGCAAAATCGTCCTACTGTGCAGATTTTCTGTCAAGATTAAAATCTGCAGGACAGGTGCCCATTCGTCTGTTTTGGGCTGTGCTATATAGCACAGGTCGATTTTATACAGGTTTACCTCTTGCAGACAGCATTTACATCTAGTAGTACAGTCATTGGCCATGGCTGACAACAATGATGTATTCCGCATGTTGGCTGCTGAGGATAAGTTGGATGGCACCAACTATCCATTGTGGGCATATATGATGCGACATGTATTGGTAGCAAAGGGGTTATGGAATATTGTGCAGGGTATTGATGCACGTCCTATTGTGGCTGGGAATGCTGCAAACACATCAGAAACAGGTACTGTTGATGATGGTGCAGGCACAAGTGCTGTAGCAGCTGTTCGGGAACCACCACTTTCAGCAGAGCAGATTCGTTGGGATGGTAGAGATGCGCAGGCTCATGCCTTGATTGCGCTGTCTGTCAAACGTACCATTATCCCACATATTCGCTCCTGCAGGACTTCTAAGGATGCTTGGGATGTACTTGCCACATTGTATCAGGCAAGAAATGAGGCTCGTGTTGCTTATCTCCGAAAACAGTTGGAGAATGAGCATATGAACGAAGGTGATTCTATGGATAGCTTTTTGACAAAGATCAAGGATTTCAAAGAGCAGCTCATTTCTGCAGATGAAATCCTGTCAGACAGTTCACTTGTGCAGACTGTTTTGAATGGTCTACCAGATTCTTATCAGGGTTTTGCTTCCACTCTTCGCTTGATGATGAAAGGCAATCCCAATGCCTTATCATTTGAGGAGTTAGTTTCTGTTTTGCTGCAAGAAGACCAGTCAAGGCAAAACAGGAATAGTATGCGTGTCGCAGATCAAGCTTTCGGTGCTAGTCAGAGAAGCGGGAAAGGTAAAGCTGGCTTTTCTTCTAGTAAGCAGAAATCTGCAAATGCTGCGCAACCAAAGAAGGAAGACAAAGATGAGAAGAAGGGTGACAAACAGAAGACATTTTGCAAGTACTGTAAGGGAAATGATCATGTCATCAAAGCGTGTCCTAAGCTGGCTGCGAAAGAGGCTAAGAAGAAAGAGGCTGGTATGGCTGTTGCAGATGCCTCTCCTTCTAACAATGAATCTGCTAATGTTGTGCTAGATACAGAATGGGCATTCAATGCGCAGTGCAGTTATGACCCATCTTTGCATGACACATGTATGTCTGCAGTAGATTCAGATGTATGGTACTTTGACAGTGGTGCCACTAAGCATATCACCTCGCAGCGCAGTTTATTCACTTTCCTTGAGTCTGCTCCCACAGGGAATACTGTCACTTGTGCCAATAACTCCTCTTATCCCGTTAAAGGAGTTGGACAGATTGTGCTGAATGTTGCAAATGGCAACACCTTTACACTTTTTGATGCATTGTATGTGCCAGGGATCAAAAAGAATCTGCTGTCAGTCTCCGCATTTGCCAAAACAGGTTTGGTTGTAAAATTTGTGGATGACAGATGTACTGTTCATGATCTCTCTTGTGGTGACATCATTGTAGCATCTGGTTCACTATGTCGAGGGCTGTATAAGCTCAATATGGATGGCAAATGTGTAGAGGATTCAGCATGTGCTATTATGGATACGCAGGCTATTTCAAATGCAAAACTGTGGCATGCACGTTTTGGTCATCTGAATTTTGCAAGTTTGCTGCGCCTGCAGAAATCTGAAATGGTGTCTTCTTTGCCTAAGCTTGAGGCACCTGTCAAGCATGTTTGTGAGGGCTGCATATTGGGTAAAATGCAGCGTGCTTCCTTTCCCAAAGATGGATCAGTGAGAGCTGAACGCAGATTGCAGCTTGTTCACAGTGATGTTTGTGGTCCCATGCAAACTCCATCATTTGGAAACTACCTTTACTTCGTGACTTTCATTGATGATTTTACCAGGCATGCATGGGTATATCCTTTGAAGGCAAAGTCCGAAGTGTTTTTGTGCTTCAAACAGTTTTTGGTTATGGCTGAAAATGTGTCAGAAAGTAAGATGGGCACCCTCCGTTCAGATCGAGGGGGGGAGTATATGTCTTCAGAATTTAATGCATTTCTGGCTGAGCGTGGGATAAAACACCAATGTACAGTGCCGTATACACCACAGCAAAATGGTGTGGCTGAGAGAAAAAACAGGTCTCTCATGGAAATGGCAAGATGTATGGTTAAGAGTCAAAGTCTACCACATGGTTTTTGGCTTGAGGCTGTCATGTGTGCCACTTATGTACTAAACAGGTGTCCCACCAAAGCATTACAGGTTGTCACTCCATATGAGGCATGGCATGGCCGCAAGCCATCTGTTGGCCATTTACGTGTTTTTGGTTGCCTGGCATATGCATTAGTGCCTGTGCAACATCGCAGAAAATTGGATGACAAAGCTGTCAAATGTATTTTTGTTGGATATAGTGCTGAGAGCAAAGGCTATCGTTTGTATCATCCACAGACAAAGCGCATTTTGGTTAGCCGTGATGTTGTATTTGTGGAAGATGCAGTTCAGCCCTTGGTTTCATGTACTAAGGAGACAGATATCAGCTCACGTGATGTCTATGATACATTGTTGCCTCTTTTCAGTGGTGCACAGTCAAGTGCAATACCTCATGAGGCAGTTTTTCAGCCTATGCAGGTTTTAAATGATGGCACAGATCAGCCTATATCTGATGCAGATGTGCATGATGCACTTGAGGATGAGAGACAAGAGATTGAGGGCTCTAGGAATATGCCTAGATGGCTGGTGCAGACTTTGCGTGACAGCAAGTTGGATGCCCCTTTGTCTAGTCGCACTCGTTCTGGCTCTCATGGTGCCTCTTATGCGTCAGATTGTTATGCATTGGCTGTTTCTAGTATGTGCGATGAAAGTGAGCCTGTTTCATTTGATAAAGCACAAAGTTCAGAAAATTGGATGGCTGCTATGCAAGCAGAATACGATGCTATTATGAAGAATGGTACATGGTCTTTATGTGACTTGCCCCCTGGCAAGAAGGCCATTGGCACTAAGTGGGTATACAAATTGAAGCGTAAGCCTGATGGCACAGTGGATCGCCATAAGGCTAGGCTTGTTGCAAAAGGTTATGCTCAAGAGAAGGGCATTGATTTTGATGAGACTTTTGCTCCCACATGTCGTATGACCACTGTTCGTAGCATCTGTGCATTAGCAGCTCATAATGGTTGGAATGTACATCAGCTGGACATAAAGACTGCGTTCTTAAATGGAGATTTGCATGAGGAGGTGTATGTATCGCAGCCTCGTGGTTTTGTTCAAAGAGGGCAGGAAAACAAAGTGTGCAGGTTAAAAAAGGCTTTATATGGTTTAAAGCAAGCTCCACGAGCTTGGTATGAAAAAATACATGCATATTTGACTGCACATGGGTTTCAGAATAGTCCAACAAAAAGCACTTTGTATGCTAAACGTGTGGATGGTGTACATCTAATCATTGCTCTCTATGTCGATGACATGCTGCTCACAGGACCAAATGAGAGTCATATTGCTGATTTTAAGGCTGATTTGAATGCCTCTTTTGAGATGTCAGATTTGGGGCATTTGCATCATTATTTGGGGATACAATTTAAGCAGTGTGATGGAGGTATTGCTTTGTGTCAGACAAAGTATATTGAAACATTGTTGCGGAGATTTGGCCTTGAAGACTGCAAGCCTATTGCTACTCCAATGGAGACAGGTTTGAAGTTGAGTCTTCATGATGCTGGAGATCACTTTGATGTCACACTCTATCAGACAGCTGTTGGTTGCCTCATTTATGTATGCATTACGAGGCCAGACATTCAGTTTGCAGTCTCACAGGTGAGCAGATTTATGCATAGCCCAGGCATTAAGCATTGGCAGGCAGTGAAGCGTATCTTTCGCTATTTGAGTGGTACTCGGCATCTTGGGTTGTTTTATCCCAAGGGGGGATCATTGCCGCCAGATTTACATGCTTTTTCAGATTCTGACTGGGCTGGTTGTTATGACACACGCGTGTCCACGAGTGGTTTTTGCTTCATGCTTGGAAGCTCATGCATATCATGGTTGAGCAAGAAGCAGCCTACTGTGGCCACTTCTAGTTGTGAAGCTGAGTACAGGGCAGCTTTCACAGCTACGGTTGAGTGTGTGTGGCTCAGACGCCTTATGGCTGATTTGGGTGTTGGGCAGCCATCTGCCACCACCATCTTCACTGACAGTCAGAGCGCATTGGCAGTTGCGCGGAACCCAGTGTTCCATGCTCGTACGAAGCACATTGAGGTGCACTACCATTATGTCAGGGAGAGACTCTCTGCAGGAGAGATCAGTTTGGCTTATGTGCCAACACAGGATAACCTTGCAGACCTTTTCACAAAGGCTCTGCCTCGTGAGAAGTTCGAAGCTTTTCGCAAAGCTTTGGGCTTACTCCCTTTTGTGGATTCGTCCACATAGCTAGACACTTCCCTATACATGAGTGCTAGCTCTTGTTCACCGCATCACTCCAGGGGGGATTTGTTACCATATTATAGTAGTGATGTGTGTGAACACACTTAGGACCGCCGGGGCACTTTTTCCCTCACTAGGAGGTTTTTTCCCCCGTGCATTGTATATACGCCCATTATCTTCTAGGGCTTGTTATCTTTCATTTTTGGCACTCATAATACACTACTGTGTTGTGCTCAAGCTTCCTCATCTTCTTGAAGTTGTGTGTGCATTCCTGCAACCCTAATTCCAACAAAAGTTAGCTTAATTGACCTAAAAATGGTCAAAAAGTGACCAAACTGACTTGGAAAATTCTAGAATCAGTTTGTTTGGTTAGGAGCTCAAATTTTCCTATAAATAGAAGCCTCCCCTTGTTGAAAATATATAGTCTCTTATGCTTTGTTACTCTACTCCACCTAAGCCAAAATATATAGTCTCTTATGCCTTGTTACTCTACTCCACCTAAGCCAAAATATATAGTCTCTTATGCCTTGTTACTCTACTCCACCTAAGCCAAAATATATAGTCTCTCATGCTTTGTTACTCTACTCCACCTAAGCCAAAATATATAGTCTCTTATGCCTTGTTACTCTACTCCACCTAAGCCAAAATATATAGTCTCTTATGCTTTGTTACTCTACTCCACCTAATCCAAATTAGATAGAGTCTTATGCTTTGTTACTCTACTCCACCTAAGCCAAATTAGATAGTGTCTTATGCTTTGTTACTCTACTCCATCTAAGCCAAAATATATAGTGTCTTATGCTATGTTACTCTACCTAAGCCAAGAACTGTGAATTCTTTAATAATTCACTAGTTTTTGATACTTCTCTCTTTCTTCAATCTCCATTGGTGGCTCCATCAACATACTAAACCAATTGATTGGTTGGGGGCCTCTACCGTGAATAAAGAATCAAGCAAATTATAAGGTAAGTACATTGAATTTTTGATCTTTTCTATAATTACTCAATGATTCTCTCTTCTCAACCCCTCTCAAGCTTGAGAAGTTTAATTGGTATGGTTTTTTTTAAATGCTAATGAAGTTAATTGGTGAATAGTAGTGAAGAGTTACATAATTTAATAAATGCTATAGAAGTTAATTTCTACTTATATTTAAATTCTAATGGTTTTTATAATTTCTCTCTCTCACTCAAGAAATGGTCATACTCATGACCCATTCTCAATCCAAATGAAGCTTTTCATAAAGCTTTTCCTTAATCCAAGATTAAGCTATTCTCGAGGCCAAATTAATGGCTTTTTGCTATGCTTTTAGTTTATGCACATTGATGATTCAATCCATTATGGATTGATGACCCAATTAGAGACCATTCTAATTGTTTTCTTAATGATCCAATTAGAGACCATTATGGATTGATGATCCAATTAGAGACCATTCTAATTGTTTTCTTAATGATCCAATTAGAGACCATTATGGATTGATGATCCAATTAGAGACCATTCTAATTATTTCTTTAATAAAGAGCTTTATCCCTTAGAAAAAAATTGAGATTTATCAGTCATAGTAGCGGAGCTATGGCAAAAATTTTATAGAAATTACGCATAAAATAAATTCATTCAAAGCATAAAAAGAGGACTTTCTACCATATTCTAGGAACTATCATCCTAGATTAATTAAAAGAATTTTATCATGCATGGAGATGTGGATGTTTGCATGTAGATGTAGATGTATAGATGTAGATGTGGATATGGAGGTGGATGGATGCATGTAGATGTAGATGTATAGATGTAGATGTGAATGGAGATGTGGATGTATGCATGTAGATGTAGATGTATAGATGTGGATGTGGATGTATACATGTAGATGTAGATGTATAGATACGGATGTGGATGTGGAGGTGGATGTATACATGTAGATGTAGATGTATAGATGTAGATGTGGATGTGGAGGTAGATGGATGCATGTAGATGTAGATGTATAGATGTATATGGATATGGAGGTGGATGGATGCATGTAGATGTAGATGTATAGATGTAGATGTGAATGGAGATGTGGATGTATGCATGTAGATGTAGATGTATAGATGTGGATGTGGATGTATACATGTAGATGTAGATGTATAGATACGGATGTGGATGTGGAGGTGGATGTATACATGTAGATGTAGATGTATAGATGTAGATGTGGATGTGGAGGTAGATGGATGCATGTAGATGTAGATGTATAGATGTAGATGGGAATGGAGATATGGATGTATGCATGTAGATGTAGATGTATAGATGTAGATGTGGATGTGGAGGTGGACGGATGCATGTAGATGTAGATGTATAGATGTAGATGTGAATGGAGATGTGGATGTATGCATGTAGATGTAGATGTATAGATGTGGATGTGGATGTATACATGTAGATGTAGATGTATAGATACGGATGTGGATGTGGAGGTGGATGTATACATGTAGATGTAGATGTATAGATGTAGATGTGGATGTGGAGGTAGATGGATGCATGTAGATGTAGATGTATAGATGTAGATGGGAATGGAGATATGGATGTATGCATGTAGATGTAGATGTATAGATGTAGATGTGGATGTGGAGGTGGATGGATGCATGTAGATGTAGATGTATAGATGTAGATGTGAATGGAGATGTGGATGTATACATGTAGATGTAGATGTATGGAGGTGAATGTGAACGTGGATGTGAATGTATGCATAGAGATGTAGATGTATGCATGTAGATGTGAATGTACGCATATAGATGTGGATGTATGGATGTGAATATACGATATGCGATGTGAGGGAATCTGAAGTGATGAGATAGAAATGATGTGATGGGATGAGTATACATATAAATGGAATATGGAATAAGTAATGTAGATTGATAAAGGATAATGTGGAAAAATGAAAGTTAAAATAGAAATTGTGTTGTAAATTGTTGTAAAATACTGTTTGTAAATACTGTTTGTAAATGCTGTTTGTAAATGATTGTTTTATGTCAAGAATGCTGGGGGGAGCATTTTGACCGTCTTGTGATTAAAGTCGTGATGGTAAAGTTGCAACTGCTGACGGGGAGTCAATGAAGGACGTCTCGCGTAGCAAGGTCGGCCGAGGTCTTGACCAGCCTCGGTGCGATTAAAATGGTGAGCTTCCGGTACGGTGGATGAGGGGCCAAGGAAGCGGCCTATGCGTGAAGCGCTAGGTTACCTGCGAAGGATCCTAGAGGGTGCTGACCATACGGTGCTCGGGCTCTGGGTTGCCTAGGATACCCACGCGTGCGTCGAGGAAGATATTGGAACAGAGTTGGAGTTGTTTTCTGAAATCGAGCATGGATCTGGTTGATTGACCTTGCTGGTCTTCAATGGATGAGTCCATGGCTCCTTATATGGATCTGTTGGTTGATCTTGCTGATCTTCAACGAGAGTCCATCTTGTTAAGTGATTATATTGCCAAGTATTATGGGCTAGGAACTATCGAAACGGCTCCTGAGCGTTCTAGTTGCCAATGATGCCATAGATACTCTGATGAAGGAATGATGGGAAATTAAGAATCAATTGGATAAATTGGAAGATGGTGATCAATGATACTATGGTTTTATTAAAGGATTGTTTTAAATTGGTTGAATCTGGTTGAAAAAGGCAATTTCATATTGGGTGTGTGAGTGGTGTGACTAGTTTTATTTTGCATGAACATCCGGCTAGGGGGCCTTGGAACTCTTTTCCTTGGTACCCGGGACAAAACCTAACCAAATTTTTAATTGGATCCCATCACTACAGTGGTTGGGCGGTTGGCTAACCCATGGGATTGGATGGGGTTAGGCTGGACTGATGGATCCGTAAATCGAGACTCAAACTTTTGTTTTTACGATAGAAAAAAAAAAATCCCGGACAGAAACTGTTCTATGGATAGGAATCAACGGCTGTGCCTCTTGAATGGGGAAAAAAGCGTTGATCCCAATGATCCAAGTGCAAGTTTCTTCCTTGAACTGACTAAGTATCTTATAGATGTAATCGGATCATCTCGATCAGAAATGATCTTGACTACGTTAGAGTAAAAAGTTATCCTGGTGGAATCGCCCGTGCTTTCCGGTAAAGGAAGTTTTTCCGGGTTCGGTTTTGGAACAACCGACGGATTAGTCTCTTATCCGGATATCCGTGGGCGAGGCCCCGAGTGTGGGACCCCTGTCCCACGCGAGAAGCGCTACTTCCGCTGCCAGTACCCCGAATCCGTTGCTCGGTGGGAACAGGGATCTTACATTCATGAAAACCTTAAAGGTCTTTGTGAGACAAAGAGTAAGGCCAGAAGAAAGCATGGCAGAAAGATGGTTAATGCAAGAGTCTCTTGTGTATATCTCAAAATATCCATCTCGCATAGATCCTTCCATGCCACGATTGTGGAGCAATGAGGAGAATGACCGACTAATAACTAATGTGCCTCAGGGAAAAGGAAGGTAGCAAAGAGTGGATGAAGCATTATGCCACAAGGTGAATACATTCTGCATTCTAAATAGTCCCATCATGGAGAAGTGGATTGGGAGATACAAAAATGCAATCAATAAACAAAAAGAAGAGAGAAGAGCTTTCAAAAGAGCAAATAGACACTTGCCATTCCCGCCTAGCTTGGAACCTCTACCAAATGTGATCAATATAGAATGGCTTTGTATATGGCAATATCGATAGCATCGTAAAATGGAGAGATGATCACAAGAGAAGAGCATGAGTATGCAAGAGGATGTGACCCTCAAGTAAGTACATTCTTCATCTCTATCTCACGTATATACCTTGTTTAATGCACTATACTAAATGTCATGCTTTTGTTTAATGTTAGTACAAACCATATAATACAATATGGTCAAAGGGAAGGCACTTTTGCACGGAGCGTGTGGATTCTAAAAGAAACACATTTGATTGTGGTGTGATGGAAACTTTTGAGCAAGAAAGTCAAGCCAGTAGACATGTACCAATGTCATAGAGGACAATCTTGAGTATTGTGGAACTATTCAGGATATTCTTGAGGTTGGATTTAGAGCATTTAGTCTATTCATCTTTGATGTCAAATGGTTCAAGGTGATATATAGAGGTGCTCAAGAAACCATGAAGAAACATCCAAATGGGTTCTTTCAAATTGATTCCACCAAGTTTTGGAATGATTGAGAAAGATACCTTCGTACTACCTCAACACTGTCAATAGGTTTGTAACCCAACCAATCCCAAATTAAATCTTGATGTAGTATAATAAAAGTGTAACCCTTTGCTTTGTGATATTAGGTTGTGTTTCACACCGATCGAATTGATCCAAAGTGGCGGTATGTTATCTCTATGTTATACAAGTTTCCCTTCGTTCAAAGTATATCTTTCAAGATCAAGATATGGAGGCCAAACCTCTGGATGAGGTGCAAGTACTACCTCAAATCGACTCATTGGAAGAAGATGATGAAGAAAACATTTTGGATGGGGGAGGTGAAGAGCATGAGGAACATCAATCGAAAGAAGATGATGAGTCACCTATCAATCATGACAATGCTTCAATAGATCATGATAGTGATATTGATATTGATATGGAATCTCATCTTTTCATTAAGATTCCATTAGATATAGACATTGATGAAGCAACACATATGTATTTATTACAAGATGGGATAGATTCATGATCTTGACATTGCTTCGCTTCTCAAAAGTTTTTAACTATCTTTTTTTTTTGCTTGAAACATGGCTCCAAGGGTTTTAATGGATGTTTTTTTTAAAACTATATATCATTTTCTGTGTATGTGACATGTATTTTCAGAATTCAGCATCCAACAACTCTCTGGAATTTCATGTAGTGAAAATAGCAACGTAATTTCGCTGTTCAGCACAAAATCACAGAGTATAGCAGTGAAATTTTACTGCTAAAGACGCTGCTTCGCAGCGAAATTTCATTGCAGAGCAATGAACGGAATCCCCGACATCCTGACAAAAAAAGCGCTGCTGAAACGCTGCTAGAAAACATTGTTGTGCCCTCGACGTGTTGTAGTGAACACATTAGACCTTTGTATATTGGGCTTCATGTATATGTTTCTAGGGATATCCATGCATGCATTCCACATCTATGAGTGCACGGATACACTACACATGTATCCAATTCTATGGGATTTCATGCCACATCCATTGTAGATCACACATGTGCACACATTGCATCTTGGGGGATTCACTTATAAAGTATGTAACCTATCACATGAGTTCAAGTGGTCATTTTTTATTTTTATTTTTTGAGAAATTTATTTATAAAAGGGTTCCATTAATAGGATTTTGAAAAAAGTTACAAATTTGTATTAAAAAAGGGTTAATTTTAAATATACAAAATATACATATAAGGACTTTTATACTAGGTTTACATGTAGTGAACTCCTTGAGCATTGCACATGCAATTGGGCACATTGCACATCTTTTGATATTATTTAGTGCACATTTCCTAAGGTTTTGATGTAGGAAAGAGGGGTGATGGTCATTAGCAACCTCTCATTGGTTGTAATATGTGGGGATCACCTATGATGACATGTGGCATAGGAGAGGTAGCCTCCCTTTGCTATATAATAACATGGTTGGGGGAGGAAGTCTCATTCCCCTCTAGCCCTAATTGTGGAATCCACTTTTATGAGCTCATGTGTGTTGATATATATATAGGCAGTGATGTGTGTGAACACACTTAGGACCGCCGGGGCACTTTTTCCCTCTTTAGAAGGTTTTTTCCCCCGGCTTGTATATACGCCCATTATTCTAGGGCTAACTTATCTTTTGTACATTGACACAATCTAATACATTGTGTGTTGTGTGCATTCTTGCTTCTTCTTCTCCAAGCTTTGTGTGCTTTCCTGCAACCCTAATTCCAACAATTGGTATTAGAGCAGGCATCGGTTCCCAGGGCTATGCCGCCGGCACCCTCCGACTCACGTTCTCCGATTGAGGTGAGCTTTCACGAGCGCTTGTAGGTCCCTATACTCTGCAAATCAGCCCGCAAGGCTATGCGTTCTCAGAAATCGCATCTGAGGTGTCGTTTCGGGCTCCGTTTTTGCATTGCAAGTTCTGCACAGGTGTTTTCGTCATTTTCTGCAGAAATTTCGACAGTGCAGTTTTCTGCAAAACAGACATACATATTCTATTGTGGACCGTGCTACATAGCACGAGTTGTTCTCTGTTCAGTCTTTGCTTCATTACAGGTAGCTTTTGCATCAGTTTCAGTCAGTGGCCATGGCTGATAATAGCAATGATGTTTTCGCATGTTGTCTGATGATGACAAATTGGATGGAGACAGCAACTACCCACTTTGGGCATACATGATGCAGCATGTTTTCGCATGTTGTCTGATGATGACAAATTGGATGGAGACAGCAACTACCCACTTTGGGCATACATGATGCAGCATGTTTTGGTTTTGGCAGTTTCTATTGACTCTGATGTTTGGTATTTTCACAGTGGTGCTACAAAGCACATTACCTCGCATCGTGATATGTTCACTTGTCTTGAGGCTATCCCTAATGGGAATACTGTCACATGTGCCAATAATGCTTCTTACCCAGTGAAGGGAATTGATAAAATTATGCTTGCTGCTGCAAATGGTAGCATTTTCACACTTTCAGATACTTTGTATGTGCCAGGGATAAAGAAGAATCTATTGTCTGTCTCTGCGCTTGCTAGACTTGGACTTGTAGTCAAATTTGTGGATGACAAATGTACTGTTCATGACTTCTGGTGATACGATTATTGTATCTGGCACCTTGTTTCGTGGGCTGTATAGGCTCAATTCTTATGACAAGTGTGTGGAAGATTCAACAAATGCAGTTTCTAATGAAAAGGCAGTTTCAGATGCAAAACTATAGATGCTCGTTTTGGTCATCTGAACTTTGCTAGTTTGCTGCGTTTGCAGAAATTTGATATGGTTGCTTCATTGCCCCCTCTTGAGGCACCATTGAAACATGTTTGTGAAGGTTGTATTTTGGGCAAAATGCAGCGTTCTGCGTTTCCAAAGGATGGTTCTGTGCGGGCCACTCGCAAATTGCAACTTGTACATAGTGATGTATGTGGGCCTATGCAAACTCCGTCATTTGGTAAACACTTGTACTTCGTGACTTTCATTGATGATTACTCAAGGCATGCATGGGTATATCCACTGAAGGCAAAGTCCAAAGTATTTTTGTGCTTCAAACAGTTTATGCTTATGGTTGAAAATGTATCCAGTTGTACTGTGGGCACCCTCCGTTCTGATCGAGGGGAGGAGTACATGTCTAAAGAGTTTGATGCATTTCTAGCTAGTCGTGGGATAAAACACTAATGTACAATGCCATATACCCCTCAGCAAAATGGTGTTGCTGAGAGGAAAAACAAGTCACTTATGGAGATGGCACGATGTATGGTCAAGAGCCAAGCTTTGCCACATGCGTTTTGGCTTGAGGCTATCATGTGTGCTGCATATGTACTCAACAGGTGTCCCACTAAGGCCTTGCAGTCTATTACTCCATACGAAGCTTGGCATGGCAGGAATCCTTCTATTGGTCACTTGCATGTCTTTGGTTGCTTGGCCTATGCTTTAGTGCCTATGCAACAACGCAGAAAATTGGATGATAAGGCTGTCAAATGCATTTTTGTTGGTTACAGTGCTGAGAGTAAGGGTTACAGATTGTATGATCCGTAGTCAAAGCGTATCTTGATTAGTCGAGATGTTGTTTTTGTGGAAGATGCTGTGCAGCCTTTGTTATCATGTACCAAAGAGACAGGTGTGAGCTCACGGGATGTATTTGATACGTTGTTGCCTCTATTTACAGGCGGGAATTCAAATGTAAGTCCTAATGAGGTAAATACTTAGCCTATGCAGATTTCAAATGACATCATAGATCAGCCTATTTCTGATGTAGATTTACAGGATGTAATTCATGAGGATAGGGCTGAAAATGAGCAGGCTAGAGGTATGCCTAAATGGCTGGTGCAAACCTTGCGTGATAGTAAAATTGATACACCTATATCTAGTCGTACTCGTTCAGGTTTTCAGCATGCCTCTTATGCATCTGATTGTTATGCTTTGGCTGTGTCTAGTATGTGTGAAGAGGAAGAACCTCTTTCATTTGATGAGGCACAAAAATCAGAAAATTGGTTGGCTGCAATGCAAAGTGAATATGATGCTATAATGAAGAATGGTACATGGTCTTTGTGTGATTTGCCTATTGGTAAAAAGGCCATTGGATGTAAGTGGGTTTTCAAGTTGAAACAAAAGCCAGATAGCAGTGTTGATTGCTATAAAGCTAGACTTGTTTTTGCAAAGGGTTATGCTCAAGAAAAGGGCATTGATTTTGATGAGACCTTTGCTCCCACTTGTCGTATGACTACCATTCGTAGCATTTGTGCATTGGCAGCTCATAATGGTTGGAATGTACATCAGTTGGACATAAAGACTGCGTTCTTGAATGGAGATTTGCATGAGGAGGTGTATGTATTGCAGCCTTGTGGTTTTGTTCAAAGAGGGCAAGAAAACAAAGTGTGCAAGTTGAAAAAGGCTTTATATGGCTTAAAGCAAGCTCCACGAGCTTGGTATGAAAAGATACATGCATATTTGACTGCACATGGTTTTCAGAATAGTCCAACAGAAAGCACTTTGTATGCTAAATGTGTGGATGATGTACATCTAATCATTGCTCTCTATGTCGATGACATGCTGCTCACAGGACTAAATGAGAGTCATATTGCTGATTTTAAGGCTGATTTGAATGCCTCTTTTGAGATGTCAGATTTGGGGCATTTGCATCATTATTTGGGGATACAATTTAAGCAGTGTGATGGAGGTATTGCTTTGTGTCAGACAAAGTATATTCAGACATTGTTGCGGAGATTTAGCCTTGAAGACTGCAAGCCTATTGCTACTCCAATGGAGATAGGTTTGAAGTTGAGTCTTCATGATGTTGGAGATCACTTTGATGTCACACTCTATCAGACAGCTGTTGGTTGCCTCATTTATGTATTCATTACGAGGCCGGACATTCAGTTTGCAGTCTCGCAGGTGAGCAAGTTTATGCATAGCCCAGGGTCTCAGCATTGGAAGGCAGTTAAACGCATCATTCGCTACTTGAGTGGCACCATACATCTTGGGTTGTTTTATCCCAAGGAGGGATTGTTGTTGCCAGATTTACATGCTTTTTCGGACTCATATTGGGCTGGTTGCTATGACACAAGAGTGTCCACAAGTGGTTTTTGTTTCATGCTCGATAGCTCATGCATATCTTGGTTAAGCGAGAAGCAACCTACTGTGGCCACTTCTAGTTGTGAAGCTGAGTACAAGGCAGCTTTCACAGCTATGCTTGAGTGACGGTGTGAGGTGAAAAAAAAGAAAAGAACCACTGCCTCTATAGCCCTTCACCTCGCAAACTTGGAATACACACACACCAACGGGGGCACCGGCTGGGCGCCCACACCAGCTAACCCTCAACTCAGCAGCTCCCACTCTCTGTGTGTTGTGACCAGCAGCTTCGCCAACCACCAGAACCTTGCAGCTTCCTAGCACCAACCAAACACCAGCCCAAGCCACATCACCCAAGGCCCACACTAGCCTTCGCTTTGCCTGTATCCAGCTTTCTTCAGAATCACCAGAGCTCCTTCACCATGACGAGGCGATCACTCTCTCACAAGGCCTCCACTTTGCCTGTCCCCGCAGCATCTCCTTTGCTGTGCCTCTGCGCCAGCCTTCTCTCTCGTCCAAGGCCGCTACCATGCCTTCTTTTTCTCTGCTTTTAGCCACTCACCAAAGCCCTCTACTGCGCGGTGGCCACCTTACTTTGACCAGGGCCCCCCCTCTCACACGAGGCGGCTGCTTTCACTTCACGCTCTCCACTTTCACCAGCCCGCTCTTCCTCCTCACGTCGTTGGCGGCAACCTGTAACCTTCTCGCTGCAACTCTGCAGCATCACCCGCCAGCCACCTCACACCACGAAGTGGCAACTTTACCTTCAGTCGACGTCCTTTCGCCAACCTTCCCTTTGGCGTGTCTGTCTTCACAGCGCCTCCACTGTCTCCCGGTCCCTAGGCGATTACCTGCAGCAGGCCTCTCCCTCCAGACGGTAACTTGTACCTCATCTCGCCTCTGTCTGCTGCAACTCCACCGAGAGCTGACCCCTCTTCACTTCCCACTGTAGCTGCGCCTCTCCTCTGGTTTCTGCAGTGCCAGCAAGGCCGTCGCCTACTTCTGGACCCGGCTCCCTAGCAAGGCAGTCCTCCTAGAATCACCAACCCATTGTCCTTTTTCAAACAAGGCGGCTACGACCTTATCTTCGCCAGCCTCTGCAGCAACGATACCCGCCAGCCTTTCTCGTACAAGGCCTCCTCTTCACACAGGCGAGCGTCAGCTCTGCAGCTTCTCCACAGCAAGGGCCACCTCTGTGGCGTCCGGTGGCTATCTTCTCCTTTCTTCATGCCTTCACGACTCTTCGCCAGCTTCTAGATAGCGTGCTGGCAGCAAAACAACATTTCCACGTGGCTACAAGTTGGCCACCTTGTTTATTATATTTTTATTATTTTTTCAAAGCTTCAAAATGGCCACCACCAATACTAAAAAAACCCCTCCTATTCCTTGTACTTCGGATCATCACACCGCGCCCATAACCTTCCAAAATTATGCAACGTCTGCCCACAGCTCATCATCAACATCATCAACTTACCAAGACACAATCATTTCCCAGTCGGTGCCCTGTATTTAGCAACCATCCGCACACCACACTGTTGCCATAAACTTCCAGATCTCCAGCATCTGCTCCCAAAAAAACACGTGCATATACCAGCTTACTGCCAAACCACTCAGCCTGTACATTTGCCAGGGCATTCAAGGCAAAGTTTATTCACACATCACGCACACCATATGTACACAGACCCAAAATACTTCTTAGATTTTTACCTGACATACTTTGCCCAACCCCTAGCCTGTTGAATCATTTATGATCAGCAGAAAGCATACGACCATGTTTCCCTCCATCTATCCTTTGAGCATCAGACAGGGTAACCAAAACATCTCTGTTCCAAGTGATCAGAGAAACTCTGTCATCTTCCACAAGCGTAATTTGCCATCCCACATTCCTTATCGTAACACCAGAATTTCTGGAAACAAAGCTCCTGACATACACACCATCCTGCCTCATCTCAACTCCAACATCACTGAT
This sequence comes from Cibotium barometz, assembly GCF_041138505.1. Classification (NCBI taxonomy): domain Eukaryota; kingdom Viridiplantae; phylum Streptophyta; class Polypodiopsida; order Cyatheales; family Cibotiaceae; genus Cibotium; species Cibotium barometz. The sequence goes on from NC_141110.1 coordinate 31,266,738, forward strand.
AAGATCAGCACCAATATTAGAGAACCAGTGAAGCAACTCCTGCTGAGGGTAATAATTGATGAAAGCTTCATCAAGAAAAACCTGCTGTGCCATAACATTTTCTTGTCCATTAACATAAGAAGCATCCTCATCAAAGCCAACCACTATAGGCAAAACAAACTCTCCTTCAAAAGGCACCATTGCCAAAGCATCCACCTCAGTTCCTGTATGCTCATCTTTATCCAGGGCAGTAAGAAATTCATCTATCACAGCATCCATAGTCTCATCCATAGCATCAGCATCATCCATAGTCTTCTGTTGCTCCTCTTTCATAGCCTCAATTCTAGTCATGACTTTCTTGACATTAATGCACATCTGAGCATCCAATTTCAACTCAAGCTCATCATCCTGCAGACTTTCTATATCCCACTCATCCCACACAGGTTCATTATTCAAAGACTTAAAAACAGACTCTTCCACATCACATGCATACCTTTGTTCATGATTCACTTGTACTTCCTCGCATTCTTCCTGTATGGCCTTTTCTTGTTGAGAAATCTCATCACCAAGCACTTCCTCATCAATAACCAGGGCATCCATGTCTGCATCCTCCTCACTGGATGAAGTATCCTCTGTTCCAACACTAGTAGTGGTGCTACTGGTCGTATCATCAGCACTCGAATCAACTTCACTTTCCTCTTCATCATGAACAGGCTTCTGATTATCCATGTTAAACTGCTTTTTATCCCCTCTCCTGTCATATAGAGTAATGACCCCTTTCCTCCAATCTTGAACAGCCTTCACTGCTCTCAGCCATGGTCTTCCCAAAATGATGGGGAAAGCACCCATTCCTGCAGGCATAACATGACATTCCACAAGCACCTTTACATCAAAAGCCTCTAGTTCTAACTCTTTAATCATACCTAAGCATTTGACCTTCTGATGATTGGCCAGCCGAATACGAAAACCAGACGCTTCAGTAATATTAAGACCAAGCCTCTCCACAACAGCTAGTGTGATTACACAAATTTGTGCTCCACCATCTATGTATGCTTCTCCCAGATTCTTCCCTTTGTACCATACATTCACCACCACAGGACATATATCAGGCAACTCCTGAACAGATAAAACAGTCACTATCCCTTTGGCAGGCTCCTTCTCTCTCGGATTCACAAGTCTTTTCCACTGACGCTTCAAATTGGGAGCTAACTCTATCAATTGCCCAAAAGTAATATTAGCCTTCCTTCCAGCCATGTCCTCCTGTAAACTGTAGCTATCCTGCCCAACCCCTAGTGGAAAATCAGTTACCTGAAACTTCCTACAAGACTTCCTCTTCTGCTTGACCTTTACATCCCCTCCACTTTACCTTTCTTCTTGCTGGGCCCTACAGCATCCTTGCTTTCCCTTTCCTGTGGCATCCGTTTCCCCAATGGCATCACATCAGCCTCTGTCTCCTTCGTCTTCTCAAGGGTGACCACTTCTATCACCTTAGTTTTACCTTTCTCCTCATTTGTCAACCCACTGGTCCCTGCTTCACCTTTAATTTCAATTCCATAATCATTTGCCCTATTAGGAATCTGAGAGGGTAAGGGATACATATCACCTCCCATTCGCTGCGGCTTATCACAATCTGTACTCAGATGACCAAGCTCACCACAGTTCCAGCATGTAGGAATATACCGTCTACCCCTGCCAAAACCAGGACCACTTCCATAACCTGTCTAACCTTCAACCCCTTCTTGATTATAGCCTCTACCTCGACCACGTCCACCACCTGTGTTCTCCATCATCTTCAAGCTCAGATTCTTCATACAATCCATCATCTGCCTCATGTCCTGTTTAAGCTTTTCATCAGAAGCTGGAATAGCTGTAGGTGCTACCTTTGTCCCCTGTGGTATAACATTATTCACCTGAGCTTTTTTCGGTTGCACTCTTTCCAGCACGGTTCTCATCGGTACCGCTTCTACCCTTCTCATTTCAGGCCTTACTGAACCATCCCCAGCTGGTTCATCCGTTGTAATTTCCAATCCTTTGATTTGGCTATCTCCACCGCATCCTCATAAGACCTGGGCTTTTTCAATTCCACCTTCCAGCGAATGCCTCCCTTCAATCCTGCAATAAAACGATCCTTCTTCATCATGTCCGGAGGTACCTGATCATCTCCCAAAGCCCTGCACAAAGTCTCCCACAGCAAAGAGAATTTCTTCACATAATCATCAATTGGCTCCAATTCACCCTGTGTCAATCCCTGCACTTCATGCCAAACTTTATCTGGATCCTCAATCTTCTTGAACCTGTTCAAAAGAGCAGTCTTCAATCCATCCTCAGTCATCTCAATGCGTGGCTCAGCATCCTTCAATGACTCCTCATAAGCTCTGCACCATACCCTTGCATCTCCCTTCAAACATATATTCAGCAGCCGCAACACCTGTACCAGCTCATTGATGTGATTGCTTATGCATGCAACCTCCATCCTTTCCAAAAAATCTGCCACATCTTCATTAGGCCCACCAAAAAACTCTAGATACGACATCATCTTGACCCTCAAGCTTCACCTTCAATCCCAAGAAAAACCAGAAACACCTTCCTTCAATCTCTCACTCTGGGGCATACACCCTTGTAAGAGAAATACCTGAGCTATCCTCAGTGGGGGCACCAGAAGGATGTGAGGTGAAAAAAAAGAAAAGAACCACTGCCTCTATAGCCCTTCACCTCGCAAACTTGGAATATACACACACCAACGGGGGCACCACCAGCCATCGGCTGGAACACTCTCTCACCATGCACCACCCACCCACACCATAAGGACAGCTCAAAAACCCAATAAACAACTGATCATTTATCAAAAACATACAGAGCACCAAACACCATGTATAAACTCAGTATGACGGAGATGGAATTAATCTCATTGCCTTGCGCTCCTCCCGCTTATGGTAATCGAGCAGGAGCAGGAGCAGGAGCAGGAGCAGGAGCAGGAGCAGTCGAGGCCCAAGTAGCTGCCTGCAAATGTTCATGATTGGAAAAGAAGACCTGTGAGATGTCCACATCCATCTGAGTGCTACATCCCTCCCCTGAGTGTTATCCCCCTACCAGTATGTTGCCCACGGTGATGCATCCTACGCTCAGTGCTGTGAAAATTGGCTAAAAAAATCTGTGGTCTTTGAAAACGGACTAGAAACTTCTGTCATCCGATTGAAAACCGATGGGGTTTTCTAGAAAACCGGTGAGGAGGAGGTTTTCTCACTGGGTCAAAAAAATGTTTTTTTTTTCGTGAGCCGTGCGTTATCCCTTGCATGTGCAAAGGTCTGCATAGCTCTTGGGTGGCGTGGGTGCCTCTATGGCTTCATCACACTCACACTCACACACACACACACACACACATGAACGAAAAAACACTCAACACTATGCACCGATCACTTCTCTCTTTCTCTTATGTTTGTAATTAAGCACAGCACTACTATTGTTTGTAATTAAGCACAGCACTACTATAATATATATCAGCTTCTCTAGTAGTGAACCATGGATACTCCTATAGTCCCAGCCTTTTCTAGTAGTAGTAAGAGTTGTTCCCATGCTTTGGTCCTTCCGATGCCTGCACAAGGGCACATTAATCCCATGCTGAATTTCTCCTTGCAGCTTGCGGTGCGTGGTTTTATCATCACATTTGTCAACACAGAGAAAGCTCACAACCGCATGCAGCTCGACAAAATTATTCAATCCCAATATGAGTCTCAGCACAATAATGCTCCTCTTGGCGTGGACATTCGATTTGCAACTATCGGCTGATGGATCCAAAGAGCCATTTCCCAGACAAAGCGACTAGTTCTCGCTTAGCAGCATAGTTGAAACCTTACAGGGCATTGCATCGCAACAAGGGTTACTTGAGGAGATGATAATCAACTCTAGAGCTTTAAAAAATAATTAGCAGCAAGGCTCCATAAAATTTAAAAAAAAACTCTCGGATTTTATGGAGCCTTGCTGCTAATTATTTTTTAGCTCCAGAGTTGATTATCATCTCCTCGAGTAACCCTGCTCTCGGTGTCTTGTCTTGGGAAAGGCTCTACAAATTTTTTTAAAAAACTCTCGGAAGGAGGGCGCGGCCTCCTTCCAAGACGTTATTTTAAATTTCATCCTGTGCTCGGTATCTTATCTTTGGAAAGGCTCCACAAATTTTTTTAAAAACTCTCAGAAGGAGGCAAGAGTTTTTTTTCAATTTCATCCTGCGCTCAGTGTCTTGTCTTGGGAAAGGCATCCACATTCAAGAACAAGAATTTCCAAACTTCGATTTGTAATTTTTACAAGCCTTGAAGCATGAGAAACCATGCTTGTGTATGCACAAAAAACCAGAGGGGTTTCGTTACTTTGTTTATCCATTTTAGTCTCTTTTTCAGTTTTTTGATTCGAACGCACGATCATTTTGGATCGATAGCTTTGGGGATGGGCTAGCCAAGATGGTCTTTCTGCCTTGTGGCAGAAAGTTTCGGGGTGATTGGCTACACCTCTCATCTTTTACGCTAGCTTGAGTCCCATCGCAAGCCGCTCGTTTTTGACTCTTTTTCAGTTTTTGAAACAAATTTAGACTGTTATAATTTTATTAGTTTTAGATTGTTATGTGGGTATATAATTTTATTAGTTTTAGATGCCCTAAAATTCAATTATGACAAAGTATGTGATAAGTAGTCATAGGGATATGGCGGTCCAATGTATACTATAATTATTTACTCAATGCTTACCTTAGGTTAAGGTTCATAGTTATCCGGCCGAAGAGAGTTGATGCGGTTTTAATTGTCCGGTTAGTACACAAATCTTCTTGCATGTCTCAATAGTCCAATTGGAGTTCATAAATATAAAAAATAAAAAATTCATATTGAAGGGATAATTTTATCATCTTAAAATTTAGAAAGAGTGCATCTAAAATACTGTGTCATCTTAAAATTCAGGAGTGTATCTAAATTATTAAAAAAACCATAGATAAATTGATTTTAGTTATCATAATCTTTAGAAATTAGAAGTTATGAATTTAGAGAGTGTTAGGGTGATCTAAAACAATGATCTTGCAACCCAAAGATAAATATAAATTCGAATAAGTAGACTATTTGACAAATACATAGGGGCATAACAAAAAGATTGAGCTTAATGATTATAAAAAACAGCCTATAATAGCTTAATGATTATGAAAAAAATATATTTTATATATATATATATATATATATATATATATATATATAGAGAGAGAGAGAGAGAGAGAGAGAGAGAGAGAGCATTGAAACTACATGCAATACCCAAAGAAACATGTCGCCCATACAAAATTACAAGGGGAAAAAAACAAATAAACACCTCCAACTTTCTACGCTCTTTAATTTCTTGAGAAGACCTAGACTATGCCATCCTTGTGTACATGGTATAAACAAGGATTATATAATGTGTCTAACAAAGTCATGGCATATGCAAGATGGGGCTCATGGCCCACCATGAACAACATAGTGAGACAAGCATAAAGGTAAAGGTCAATGACAAAATTTTCAAAGGCCAAATAGTTAGGGTTTTGGCATGTGCAAGGTGGCTTATGGCAATTGTTGGGTTGTTGCAAGATCAAGGTGTCCAGTTTTATCCAGTTTATGCTGGACTGGGACAATGCTTGGAGAGCAAATTTTGGGGGGCAAGGTAGTTAAAATGAGATCAATCAAATAATAGAAAATACGCTTGTCCTTAAATTAACCCAATATAACTTAAATTAATATAAATTAGTTTAATTAATCAAAATTAATCAAAAATATGATGAAATGATAAACAAATGATCGTTCCATACTTAGAGTGATCCAATTTATTTTTCCATAGATGCACCATTACAAGTACACTAGTCCCTATAGGTTTTAGATGATTCACATTAAAAATGTAATTTTACTAATTAGATTATTAATATTTGCAGGCCTTCTGATAGTCTGGAAGAATTTTAGAAAAGAGATCATTAAAAATCCAACCATTGGATTTGTAATTTTTACTAACCACCACATTCTACTAATGTCTCAGTATCTGTCCACTCTTTTGATCTACAAGATTAAGGATTTTAAGTGGTAGCTATTGTGGGTACAAAAAGTGGCGTATATTATAACACTTTAAAGACCTTGAAATATTTAAAGAAAATCGACAAATATCTTAAAATTTTCTCAAAAAATCAAGTTAAGCTCCATATTATGTGAAGATCTAAGGTACAAAGTGGGAATCTCATATGAGTTTATATGTAAAAGATATTAGCATTTTATGGAATCAGTTCAAATTTGGGACAAGGTGTATACATTGACTTTGTACCTAAGAAAATGAGGACTTTTAACTATCTAATGCTTAATCAAATTATGCAACTATATTTCCAACTTTGAATATGATGTTCCAACAAAAGAACTTGAAATGAAATTCCTTCATTTACTAGGAGAGATTAGCCACTAAAGGTAAACAAATGCCTGTTTTTTTACTGTTTACAGGGTGGCTGAGTGGACAAAACTAGGCACCCTGATCTTGCAACCACCCTGTTTTGCCTTTCCTAGGTAACAATTATACTTTTGCTTTGTGTAACTTCAAATAACTTTTGGCAAACCTCCTACTTCTCCTAGGTAAAAATGCCTTTCCTAGGTAACAAGTATACTTTACTTTATGTAACTTTATATAACTTTGGCAACCACCTACTTTCTCCGCCCAGTCTAGTGCATTGGTAGGTTTCATGGCCCACAATCATTTCCAAGCAATGCATAAATCTATTATTGAGGAAAACATAAAGGTAAAGGTCAATGACAAAATTTTCAAAAGCCAAATAGTTAGGGTTTTGGCATGTGCAAGATGGCTCATGGCAATTGTTTTGCCTTTCCTAGGTAACAAGTATACTTTTGCTTTGTGTAACTTCAAATAACTTTTGGCAAACCTCCTACTTCTCCTAGGTAAAAATGCCTTTCCTAGGTAACAAGTATACTTTACTTTATGTAACTTTATATAACTTTGGCAACCACCTACTTTCTCTACCCAGTCTAGTGCATTGGTAGGTTTCATGGCCCACAATCATTTCCAAGCAGTGCATAAACCTATTATTGAGGAAAATAGCCACGTTTCTAAGAAAACCCATACTTAACAATATCAGAGAAGTCTCATTTAGGATTTTTGTGGTGGAATAATCATGTTACCCATAATTTTTCTTAGGTTATATACATTTAATTTCATATCTATAACTAGACTTTTTCCTTACACCTAGTTTTTGTAGGTTCTCCACTTACCACGGTCAGGGATCATTCATTGTACTCAGAGCTTAGTCCCATTAGTTGAACAAAGACAAGGTGGATGCTCACCAGTTTTTATAGCTTCTACCTCTAAAAAAGATAGGAGGAGACCAAAGAGGTCAAGCAAGGGTCAATGGTCCTATCCAAGATGGTTCAAATGAGAGAACCATAGAATTATTATCAACAAGATCCATTCAAGAGAGTTTCTTGATACCAAAAGTCCCCAAAATGACTGTGTTTACCACTATTGCTCTGAGTATGTTGTGTGATTGACCTTTTATGATTTCCTATTGAATTAAGAACTCTTGAATGACAATACGTGTTAATACATTCAGGAGCTATTACAAGACATGGTGGTTTGGATGTATGTGGGGATCCATCACCTTGAGCACTATATGGTCTTTACAGTCGCTTGAGTTTGGGGTTGCTCGGTTATGTTCGCTCGGTGTCTTGTAACACTCTAAATCCATCTAGAAATGAGTATATGTCATGTCCTACGACTACATCCAATAAAGAATCCATGAATAGGAGCCTATAATGATTAAAAAAATAAAATCAATGGAATTGATTTCTAACTAAATTCAAATGTTGGTAAAGGTTCTAAGGTGTTTGACTTAGATTTTTTTTATGGTTGTGGTGGAAAAAAATTCAACGTTACAATTTTTGGTGGATGCTATGGCATCTCTTCCATTGTGTTCTCATGCATCTCTCTTTCTTTCTCTCATGTGAGGCATATTTGGAGATGCAAGAGCATGTAGTTCCATGGAAGTGGGTGGCCAACACGAGTGTGTCAAGATCTTACAAGAGTGCATCCACCAATAAGGCTACCATTGAGAGGGCATCGTGGCCAAGCTGAATCTCATCCTGGCCACCTTACTTTTTCTCCCTCATCCACTTTTTCTCACCACATGGTCGGATGATGCCGCTTGATTCTCTTTCACCCTAATTCGCTTGGCTTTCTCTTTTTTCTTACCAAAACAAGTTGGTAGAACAGAGTGGGCACAGCTAGGCAACACTAATTTTTGAAATCTTCCACAAAACATCCTTGAACACCATATTGGGGAATATGGGAATTTCCCACAAGTTTGGGACACGTGGTCAAAAGTTTGGATTAACCATAACTTGAACACCACTAATCCAAAATGAGCGCTTTATAGCTCTTTAGATTCCATTTTTCAAGCGCTTTCCAACGATAGGTCATATGATAGGGTTTTGAGAAACTTACAAACATGCTATCCATGTCCCCTTTTTTAAGTATTCAAAAATGGGAATTGGGAAATTCCCAAATTCACTAATATGGTGTTCTTGAGGACTTGCAGACCCTACTCAACCATCTGTCAACAGAAACCAGGTTCTTTGTGATATTTGGAACATGAAGTACATCTACCAAGTACTTCATTTTTCCATCTTGCATAGATAATGGCACTTTGCCAACGTGTGCAATGGCATGCACATTATCATTACATGTTTCTACATAACATCGTTTTTCCATTTTCTACATATCTCTAAACCACTCATCATGACTAGTCATGTGGTTAGAGGTGCCAGAATCCACATACAATGTATCTTTAGATCCTAACACATCTCCTATTGTGGAACAACTGAGCATGTGGTGCATCACAAATAGTTGTTCACTTTTGTCATCATCACCACCCTCTTTACTAGATGCTGCATAGTTGCCTTACTGCAACTTTCCACTTTTAATGTCATTCTTCTTTTTAAAGCCTTCCTTTACCATGTGCCCTGGTTTTCCACAATAATAGTGTTATGTGTACATTATATGTGCATATACTACCTAGGAGGCTAACCGACCCTATACATGTGAACATGGGAGCATGGGAACATGCTCTAGTGGGGCAAGGGTTAGGTCTAACCTTGGGTTGAGGTTAGGGTCAAGCAACCAAGGGTCACACATGGAAATGGAGAGTCAAGTGTCACTTGAGGGCCCTCCTATATAATAGGCATATGGGGCAGTCAAGGGATGTTCTATTGTATAGAGAATTGTATCTACTCTCTTGCCGTTTCATGCTAGAGCTATGTGCTACTAGAGTAAAGTCATATCCCTTGGTGGTATGGGACACTAAGGTAAGGTATGTGGTACTTCATTGTATTTATGTGTGTACCCTTGGGCTCAGGGGTGGTCGAGTGGATGAGTATATGCCTAGTTCATGCATGGTTATTAGCTAGAGATATCTTTAGGGTTTTAACAGTGGTATGAGAGTGGTCTCTAGTTAATTTTTAATGTTTTTCTCCTCTTATTTTTCTCTCATTATTCTAAAATTTTAGCATTTTTTAAGTAAAATTTAACATTTACTAAGCAAAAAATATTATTTTTTAGTTTGCTTTAGTGGTCTATGCATTGGGAATATCACTATGGTAGTTGAAATGCGATGCTTCTTGACTTGCATGGACGTATCGATGTTGCGGGAAAATTCTGAGTGGAAATGCTATTTTTCTCTATTTTTATAGTTAAAATAATTATTTTACAAATTTTTACCAAAATACCATGCATGCTATTGTGGGTATTTTTTTTGGTAGAAAGGATTCCCTAAATTTCTACAATTTTTATGAATTTTTTCCTAATTATTTAGGAATTTTCAAGAGCATTTTATGGCAAAAAAGGCATTTTAATGCATTTAGGTATGCTATCAATTTTCTTTCGATTTTCTACTGAAATTTAGTATGGAGCAGCATGCTGATGCATAGGGTTCTCTCCCGTGTGCGTGGCATAATTCCTATCTCTCAATTCCAAATTCTCTCTCATATTTTCTCTTCTGCGTCGTGGGAACACCTCTTACATACTATTAATCATAATTAGTGTATAAGCACAATTAGTGATTAATCAACTTGATTAGTAGATAATCTCCATGATTAATAGTATGTAAGAGAAGAGGAAATGAGGAAAAATATGGAAGAGGGTGTGGATATGGAGAAGGGAAGGAGAAAGGGAAGCCATGCTCCTCCCCTCTCCCTTGCGAAATCGCGCACCGGGGGGGGGGGGGGGTGTTTGCAGGCCACCGGCGCACAGCGCCCCCCCCCCACATTTTCTTTTAAAAAAATTATTAATATTTTAAAATCTTAATTAAATATTTATTAACTTTAAAAAAAAGCTTTACAATGCTTTTAATTAAAGCTTTTTTTTTAAAATAGAATAAAAATTTCTTTTCCAAGATTTTTTTAAAAAACATTCTCTTGAGACCTTTCATTTTCTGAATTCTGGAATTCTTCTGTTCGATTTTTTTTTTTTGGACCGTTCGTATTCGAATGCATGAGGGGTGCAATACAAATTCTAAAAATTAGTGAAAACTAGACAAATGTTATTTCAAATTTTTGGAATATCCGAGTTTGCTGAACGGCATGTGGCGTGTTCATTCGGGTGCCCATGTGACCGTTCAAATTCCTTTAAAAAGTCTATTTTTTGCCCAAAAATTTAGTAAATCCATTAAAATTATAAATTTTGATTGGATTTGAGAATTATCAGACAGAATTGAAAAATTTCATGATCGATGGGATTCTCGGGGTAAATTTTTTAATAATTACCAAACTTAGGAAAAATCTAGAAATTATTTTAGAAATCCTAGAAATTGGTATTTTTGAAATATCAATTGTAATTTGGCAAATTTTATTGCTAAATTTTTTTAGAAAAATTTAGATTTGGAGTGCCATAAGATAGAATTCGGTGGATTTGAAAAGTAGTAAATTTTGAGGCCCTAGAAAATAGGAAAAAAATCATGATAATTCTTTTTTCTCGAGAACTTAATATTTTTGGGAGTTATTTAGTGTTGAAGTACGTTTTTTACGTGCTAACATTAGATAGATGCAGGTTATTTGCATATAATTAATGCGAGTGCACCTCATATTTGTAGTTGTTTCCATTTGGATTAATTCTAAACGGTGTTTTCATGATATTTTACCTTTGTTTAGCCGTCGGGTGCTAATTAAAGCAATTTTACCTTTCATCCATTCACTAATGTGCAAAAGTTGCAAATGGCACAATGGTTATTGAAAGGAGGCATTAACTTGGTGAAGGGATCTCAAAGAAGATTCCATTCATACCACTTGCAAAGTTTTGAGGAAGCTTTTAAAAAAGAGTTTGTCCAACCAGAGGATGAATTGGAAATAATTGCCAAGCTTGTTAAAAATAGCATGGAAATCAGTCTTTTGATAATTATATGCAGAAGTTTAGACAATTGGCTGCCAAAGCCAAGTCTGATAATCATACCTTGTGTGGGATTTTCATTAATGGTCTAGCTCATTGACTATCAGTACAAGGTAAAAAAATGCAAGGTCAAAATGGTTGAGGATGCTATTCAGGTAGCTCAAGTTTTTCATAAGACTATGGTCACCAACACTTCAAAACCATCATCTATAATGAAAAGAAACCCACGTTCACTTTTTCAAATAGTGGACAAAAAAGAAAGTTGGTTTTCACACCAAAACTAAAAAAACTCAAACAATGCCAACAAGAAGTAGAAATTTGTGAATAAGGACAACATCACATGTTTCAAATGCAAGGAAAGGGAACACATGAAGAAATTATGTCCTTTGAATGGAGCTACAACACCTTTGGTGCTTGGACAGAAGGCAGCACCGAAGAAGTTCATACCAAAGAAATCTATACACATTATAAAAATTCAAGGTAAATTTTCTGAAGTCAATAATACGTATCTTAAAGGAAGCTTCAGATTGTACTTTCAGTAGTAAAGACGTTTTTGGTCCAAACAAATTATTTCATGTTTATGGATCAATAAATGTGTTAAGATGTCAAGCTCAACATGAGCTGACACTCACGAGGTGCCTGCATGACCGTTCGACATTTACATCACTAGTGGATTTAGTAGCTAGCACCGACATATCTTCACCAGAGATTCTATAGCTGGACTACACCGACTAGTCCACACCTCACCCACTCCTCTTAGCGTGTTCACATTATGGACCACTTGTATATACTCTATATGTGTGTTAGTCACTTTATCTTCTTTGTAGACCTCTTTTGTTGTGTGAAGAAGAAGAATAATTTTTAGCCTCTCACCTTGTGTGTTCTCTTCTAGGGTTTGTGTGAGTGTGTGTGTGTCTCTTCTCTCCTGCGTCTTTTCATGGTATCAGAGCCTGGTTCATGCTAAGGGCTGAGTGGCAAGCAAGAGAAGCACAGGAAGCGGTACGAGGGTAAGAGCTTCATCTACTATACCCTTGTCGGGAGATCTTTTGGAAGAACCCGCAAACGAACTCCGATTGAGGAGTTTTTTCCTAGGAGAAGAGCTACAGGGAAACTGTAGAGTCTGTTGGACAAAATTTTTCGGGCTGAAAAGGCGTTTCGAGCACGTCTAGACCTCCATTTTTCAGTTCGCAGACATTCACGTGCATTATGGGTAAGTTTCGATTCTCTGCAGAACTTTATTTTTTGGAACTGTAAAAAGGGCGATTGGTTGTGCAAACACTGTGTGTATTGCAAAGAGGTGTTAAAGTTGCCATTGGGTGTATGTATACAAAGTGAGGTAACTGGTTGTGTTGATTTGGGTGTAGTATAGTACCGCTGCATAGAATACAACAGTTTGTGCAGGTCAAACAAGAGTGATGTTCTGGGTAAATTTGTGTTGCAGACAAGATGTGAAATGATGGAATAAACCAAATTGTTGCAGAGAATCTTTACAAGAACAACTTCCATGCTTGGAGGTTTAAATTGACAAATTTCCTAATGGGAAAACATTATTGGGACTACATCGAAGGTGAACATGTGGAGGCACCAGAGATACCATAGATTAATCCAACTACTGCATATGTAAAAGAATTCAAGGATTGGAATCAAGGAGCAAGGAAAGTCATGTATTGGGGCTATCTATCAGCATACAAGACACTATGATCAGGCATATATAGGATTCCAAGACACCTAAGGAGGCACGGGATACCTTGGTGAAGCTGTATGAAACTAACACCAAGGCACGAAAGATTCAGTTGAAGAATGAGCTTCATACTGTGGAGAAAAAAAATATGTATGTGAATGATTATGCTTTGAAGATCAAGGGCATTGTGGAATCCCTTGCATCTATTGGTGTTTCTGTTAATGATGATGATAAGGTGGAAGTGTGTCCGTGTGGTCTCGGGCCACAATACAAGGCATTCAAGATGTCTATTCAAACTCAGGAGAACATTCCCAACTTCACAGATTTGGTGTCAATGTTGATCATTGAAGATAAGAATTTGGGTGACGATTAAAAGTCTTCACAAAACAAAAATAGTTTAGAGCAGCAAGCCTTCTACACAAGTTCAGGTAAAGAACGAGGTAAAGGACATCGTGGATGTGGCCAAGGCGGTGGCCGAACAGGTAATCAGAATTATGGTCAACAGAGCAGCAACAATCCCAGGATTTGCAAAAATAGCACACAGGTGGAAGAGGCCAGTTTAGAGGCAAGGGGAGTCAAAGAGGTTGTGGTAATTGGCAAAGGCAACATAATGATACACAAGGTTGTGGTAATTGGCACATAATGAGCCTGGACATGTGCAAGCAGATTGCTATAGGAAGCATAGTAACATGCATAATGGAAAAGTTCAACAAAACAACTATGCATCCTCTAGTAGATATAATGAGGATAATGAGAGGTTGTTTGTTATACACATGTGGTTAATGATGTGTTTGGAAATGATGTAGCAGCATGTAAGGATGATGTGGCATGTTGATTAAAGCGCTTTGAACCACATGAAAAGCCATGGGTGGCGAGTGGTTCAAGGAAATGAAGAGTCTTGAAAGACCAGGTTTTGTTGAAACAGGGGATGACACTGCTCATCTAATTGCCCATGTTGGAGATGTGCCATTGTCTATGTAGGATAGTAAAGTGAAGTACCTTGCAGATGTACTTCATGTTCTGAATATTATAAAGAATTTGGTTTCAGTTGGCCAGATGATTGAGCTGGTTTTGTAGGTCCAGTTTAACCCTGATGGTGGCTGTTATGTAGAAGACTTTAAAGATAAGTACAGGTTGGTTACAAAAGGCAACAGAGTGGGCATAATGTTTACATTGAATGTAAATATGCTTGAAGTGAGTGATGCAATGTTTGCAATGGTTCGGGAGTTGTTACAGATATCGACATTTGGCATAAGAGAATTGGGCATGTAAATGTGCAAAGAATGAAGTCTATGCAGACTAAAGAAATTGTGACGGGGCTGCCTAAGTTTAAAGTTGAAGGTATGCAGAAAGTATGTGAAGCATGTCAATTTGGAAAGCAAATACAGCATGTATTTCCACATGACAAAAATGTGAGCAGGAATGTACTAGATGCTGTGCATTCAAATGTATGGGGTCCTGTGAAGAGAAGACTATGTCTATGGGTGGTTACAAGTACTACATAACATGCATTGATGACCACACAAGGAAAGTGTATGTTATTTCATGAAGAAGAAGAGTGAAGTGTTCACTCATTTTTAGAATTTAAGAGTGATGGATGAAAAACAAACTAGAAATCATGTGAAGTGCCTAAGGTCAGATGGAGGGGGAGAATACTTCTCCAAAACTAGGAAGCAAGACTATGCTTAAGCATGGCTAGATTAGCTAAAGACAAATCATATGAGCATAATGACAATGTGAATAAGGCAAAAGCTAAGTATTTTCTTCATTAGATGAGGAGCCTTTAAATAGGCTGAAGTACAAAAGGATTGAGGAGGAGATTAGGATCTAATCCTAATCAAGATGCTTATCACTTGCCTAGAAGTGAGCACCCAAAGCCTAGAGTAGAGTGCAAGAAGTAGAGATTCTTCACTAAGGCATATAAAAAAGCTGAAAATAGGACCATCCAAAAAGGAGCTACTAACCCTTAGAGAAATAATCTACTAAGGTCCACTACTAAAGCCAAGCTACTAAACCTTAGAGAAATAATCTACTAAGGTCCACAACTAAAGCCATGTAGAGGGGCCATAAATTCCAATACCCTCCCTGGACCTCAACATGGCCTGAAAATAAGGCAAGAGCGTCCAAGAAGTGTGAAGGAATACCAAAATACCCTCCCATGTTCCAAACACTAACTATGGGACTAACCAAAAAAATTTACCCTCCCAGGAGGCAAATGTCTAAAACGTTACAAGAGCTACATCATGTGGTGCTCAGAGGTAACCATACAAAAGTAACCATACATCATGTGGTGCTCAGAGGTAACCATATAAAGGTCCCACTACTACTACTAAGAAAGTTACATGAGCTACATCATGTGGTGCTGCTCAGAGGTAACCATACAAAAGTCCCACTACTACTACTAAGAAAGTTACATGAGCTGCATCATGTGGTGCTCAGAGGTAACATACATCAAAAAAGACTTCAAAAAGCCCAATCAGAATCAATAGAAGCAAAATTTGCTTCTTCTTCCTTTGTCAAAACTTCTTTTTCCTCAACCAAGTGTGCTTTATCCTTCTTTGTTGGTGTAGTTCCTTGTGCTCTTGGTCTTCTTTGTGTCTTTACATCCATGAAGAGCTTTTTCTCCACTTGGATTGTAGTCCTTGTCTTCCTTCTTGTGATGATGCTGACATCTTTTCTTTTCTTGATGAAGCTTAATCTGCATGGTGTGCATGCCATCAATGAAGGATTTTGAGATGAGTACAGAAATCCCATTGTCCCAAACAATGCTGATACAGATTTATACCCGATTTTGGATTAACAAATTGACCACTCAAATCAAGGGGCAAATCTGATTTGATGCTTTACAGAGGTTTAGCAACACTCAAATGTGAGATATGAACCATTAATGGCCCTAAAAACCTCGGATGATTAGCACTAATCAAGGTATTAGTGAATGTACTTTTTTGGTTTTTGAGTCATTTGTAGAGCACCTTGATATGAACCTTTGGCAAGCTGTAGCAAACTGCCTCTACTTGAATTGGAGTAAAAGGACTATTTTGATGTGTTCTTTCTTTATGAAGAAGATTCCTCACCAAGAGAATTTTCTTCTATGATTAGCATAGACACTAAGTCCCAAAAATTGGGAACATTCTTTCTAACTACAATGGAGGTCTTGAATGCCTTGTACTCTTTGCCAAGCCCATTCAAATAGATGCTCACCAAATCATCATCTTCCATCGATACATTGATAGACCCAAGGGATTCAACAATGTCCTTGATATTTAGAGCATACTCATTGATAGACATGCTTTTCTTCTCCACAGTATGCAGCTCTTGTTTTAGGTGCAATTTTCTTGCCTTTATATTGGTCTGGAACATCTGCTTCTGCCATGCAACTACTAGAGTATTGGCATCATGTATGCATCCTAGCAGCATCGTGTCTGTGACACTGATTGAAAGAGTATCTAAGGACTACTAGGAATCTCCTAAGATGGCGATGGTTAGCCTCTCTTTATTAGTTTTTTCATGACACAAGGTCCTGCCCCATAAGAAACAAGGCATCGGTCTCAAGGGACCATCACTAGTAACCAAGAGTCCTACCACGATCCTATATGGTGATAGTTATCTTCTTGGTCTTTTTTTTTGTTTTTAATCTTTTTTTTAATTTGATTATTTTCTCACCTAAAACTAAGCTAAAGGTCACTAAAAGCTGAGTGGGAGTACTTTGCATACCCCATCGGCATAATTTAAGGTCAGTCATGGACAAGTAGGAACATTACTAAGTCTAAGAAAAAATATAGCCTTAACGTTCCTTTAAGTGGCACTTAGAAAAAACAATTGTCGAGTCATAAGGTCTTTTTAGTTCTAAGAATGAATGTAATGATGTACAAGAATAGTTTCAAAGTTGAGAGTAAGTTAGGATACACCTAAGCAAGTGGAAAAATCCGGTCCATATCAAGATTGCACTTCCACTACAAGTTATAAATCTGGATCTACTTTGCACTACTACACCTCAATAACTTGTAAATCAAACTCATCTAGCAATCTCATGGTCAGATAACCATAGCTCATAAGTATGTTCCTATTCAATGTCACTAGGTTGATCTTCGCCCTTACTTGGGTTTCCTAAAACGTAACCCTTGCCTGGATGGGAATGCAATGGTCTCTATGCATCTTGGCTATGAAAGGGCATATGTACTATAGGTAAGCAAGCTAAGTAACTATCGCTAGGTAAGATGTCTAGAAAATGACCCACCATGCTCTAGAAGGGACAAGGAGTTGGTAACATTATTTTATAGAATGATGGTGTAAGTGCATAATTTTTTGCCCTCCTCCCCTGCTCCACAAGCTCTGACTGTGCATTTCTTACTTGATAGGGTCCTCCCACTAGGTAAAGTACACTCACATGATCATGTCGTTGTGGTGTCTCTCCTACCATGGAATACAATAGTCCTATCCCATAGCATCTAAAATAAGTTGTACATGCCAATGAGGAGATAGCTCGTGGTGAAGGTGTTTGGACCAAGAGGTCCTAGGTTCAAAACCCCCCTTGGTGCTTCCTCATCGCCTATGGGCAGATAGGACTTGTAGGTTCTTGGAGAGGTGTTAACATTGATGCGATAATTTTTTGGGTAGCAAGCCTTTCTTGAAGTACTAGGAATGGAGGCATAGTAGATGTTGAAGAACTTATAGAGATCTCATGGAAACTGGAGGCTTTGTTTAGAATCTTCTTTTCTTAAGGGGCACGCCATTTTTTGAACATCTTTCAAAATCCAAATCTTGTGGGATGTTAGCAATGAAGGTATATCAATTTTTTTTCCTTTTCTACTCTAGCATTAGGGTTGGAAGTGATTGTTGATTGACCGATAGATGTGTCTATGAATGATGAGGCTATAGACATCTGCATCCTCTTTGGCACCCAAATCAATGTGTTACCCTCATAGTATCCTTGAGCTTGAAGAACACGAGTTGGAATCTATTGAGAGGCTACCTATGGTTTGGATTGATTTTTGTTGGGCCTTGGTTTTTCAATAGTGGATTGGCAATTGAGAACTAGTGGAGAGGCTTTAGGGACACACAAGTAAGGAAAGGTTGTGGCTTTCTTTGCTGATGCCCTACTGGTAGTTGGTTCAATATGGAGGTAGATGCATATGTGGAGCTTGAAGATGAAGAACCTTGTGGTGGTGAAGTGAACATTGATGGGGAGGGAACAACATTGGATCATGTTGATGTTGAGTCTTTATTATTGAGACATTCAAATGCTTGTTATTGGTCCAATGCATTTGATTTAGAGGCAACGTTCGTGGAGTGTAAAAGTGTAGGGTTAGAATGTTTTCCATTGAGATACTCCTTATGGCCCAGTCGCATTTCTGCATTGACCCACTATCATCCAAGTTCCTTCAAGAACAAAATGTTCTTTTAAAATTCCTACAAGCATGATCAAAAAGCTACCAACCAAAGAGAGAGCTTTCTATATCTCCTACAGAAGTTACAAAGTCATCCAAGAAAGTGAAAAAAATAAGCAAACCCTCTCCAACAAAGCCTACTGGGTCCTCTAGTCCTTCTCTTAGTGCACTAGATGCCCAATCAATGTTAAGTGTATCTGAAGCATGTGGAATGCTTACAAAGTCACCCAAGGCAAGTCCTATGGCATCTAAGAAGTTTAAGTCATCACGCAAGGCTCCTGGTCTTTCTAAGATAGCAGTGGTGTCTCCTACAGAGAGAATGTTGGATTTTCTTATTGAAAGTAGAATTGAAGCCTCTTTCTTCTGAGTTGCCAAGAATATTTTCAATCCAAAAGTTGATGTCTCCAATGATTATTAATCATGCCATGCCATTTATCAAGGAGGACTTTGATGAATTTGAGGAAACTACAGGGCCTTCTATCTTGATTAAAGGCAAGGAGTATGTCCATACCCCTGTTGTTGGGACCTCCTCTGTCCAGAGGAAAAACATTTACAAAGAGGTGTAGTATGTACAAACTTCAAAGGTTTTTATTAGAAAATGCAGATTTCTCCTCTCATCTAAAAGGTTACAGGAGAATGGTCAAAGCTGCGGCATTTATAGTTTTTGCCATTGTCAAATATCCTCTTAGAGGTGAAGAGAAGAAAATTGAGGAGATTGAAGGCTCTTCAAACTTTTTCTTTCTCACAGATTTAGAGAAAAATGATATAGAGGAGGAACTTGGACCTAAGGAGGAGGAGAGGCTTGCCAAGAATATTCAAATCATAGAATTAAAAGACACATACAATTGTTCAGTCACCCAAGGAAATTGGAGATCCATTGCATAAATACAATTGTTCAGTCACCCAAGGAAATTGGAGATCCATTGCATAAATACATTGTTCCTTCATTGCCAAGTTTTCTTATCAAGGATAAGGAGTATTTACTCCTTTCTGATATTCAAAAGCTATTTAACTTGAGGGAGGACTATTGTCTTGCCATCATTGCAGAGGGTTGTGAAGCTGCTGAAGGACTCATTGATATTGAGAATGAGCATAATGATGAATTTGCTACTTTAGATGTGTATACTTTAGATGACAAGTTCATTGACTCAACTCATGCCTTATTACTATGTATTAAGAAAGCACAGGAGTTAGAAACATTGATCTTTGATGATGAATTTAATGAGCTTCAAGCTTCACTTGGTATTGCCGATGTTGGAAGGGAATAGAGTGCTTATGTCCAACTTAAAGACATCAAAGAAACCTCAATCTGACTCTGGACATCAGATATACTTGAACAAGATGAAAATCAAAAGGTAAGTGAATATGAATTTGAATCCATACATTATATTATTTTAACTTACAATAATTTCACAGTGTTCCTCTTTTTTATAGTTGGAGCTAGCAGATGAAGACAACTTCTTAGGGAGAGGTAAAGGATCAAGGCAAGCAAGCTCTAGCAAGAAAGATTCTGCACCTAGACACTATTTGTCCAAAATGGATGAGAATATTTTCCATGTGTTGCATAGCCAATTCTCAGAGGATGTAGACTGGCTTATACTTTGTATTAAAGCACTTTGCAGATTGTATGGCTTCTCACCTATACAAGCCAATGCTAACAAAATCATGTTTCTTGAGAAGACAGCCGCTACTAGAATTTTTGGTTATGGCCCTGGGTTTTTCACCTCTAGAGCAGGATATTTTTTGACATACTTTGCGTATGCTCTAGCTACAAATAAAACCGACGTAAACACACTAGGTGGCTACAATAGAAGGAAATTTCTATGCTCCAGGGGAGCACTAACAAAGGATGATGATGTGAAAACTTTGGAATAGACTTTTTGTACATACTCTGAATTACAATAGATAACTTTTTGTACAAAGTTATGAATACAACAGTTCTTTTTTTTGACAATGTTATGTTTCCGAAATGTCATTTTTCTACATTCTTTGTAGTTTTCTTCTGAAAAACCAGTTGAATAACTCTGTAAGAGCATTGCTTCTTGTAGCCCCTCCACCATGTCTTGTGCTCCAAAAGAATGATGTGTGTGCCTGATAATGTGACTTTTCCATCCCTTGGTTACTGTATGTTGTTAGGGGTCCATGCTCCTCAACAAAATATGGCCCATGTACATGGAGGATGTGCTGCATAACCAAAAAAAAAAGTATAAATTTCCACTGAGTGTATCATTGAATACAAAGGAGTCTTACCAAATAGTATGTGATATCTTTTTCTCCCCATGCTTCTTTGATTATTTGAATGAGATTTGTAATAGAAATTTTGTGCTCTTGTGCATACGTAGCTGATGTCTTCTGTTGTCTAAGAACATTTAAAAAGATGTCAAGATGCTTCCAAACCTCCGTTCTAAGATTTGCTAGCCGCGGTGTACTAGCAACATGTGTCGTGATCTCACACAATTCTTTCCAACAATCCCACGTAATATTCACTTGTTTTTTACTATGGTTTCCTAAAAATCTTCTGGCTTTTGCACCTCCCATGGAGACATCTACCAAGACATCTCGTGTTTTCCCTGAAACTGTTAGATCTTTCCTTAAATGAACCTGACCCCCATGAAATCCCATTTTTGATAACAATGCTTCACATTTATTAATACATTGATCTGCCAAAGATATTGGTTTAATAAAATATGCATAATCAAGATGCAATCTCAGAAGCTTGTTAATTATTCTTATCTTTGTTGAAAGAACGGTAGAGGAGGAGGAGACACACACACAGGAGCAAACCCTAATGTATATTGCAAACCCTAACCATAGAGGGAAGCCATGTCCAATCTCACACAAAGCATAATGCACTAATCCATGATCCACACAACACACAATGAGTTGTGTCCACACTCTACTAACCCTAGCTAATGTCCACACACTATGACCAGCTGGACACGCAGTCATTTATGTCTCACACATGTTCCTACCTAATCTGCCAGCACATAGCATAGCTGGCTCACACTGACATCGAGCTTGAATCTCAACAGCCCCTCTCAAGCTCATGATGTAAAGATGAGCTTGGGATATCAAGACTCTCAACACTCCCCCTCAAGCTCATCCCATGTACTCCCAACATAGTCCGGAAGTACTCAAACTTCTCCCTGCTAAGTGGCTTCGTAAAGATGTCTACCACCTGCTCATTAGTCTTCACATACTGAAGATCAACTGTACCATCCAGCACCTTCTCTCTAACAAAGTGATAATGGACCTCTATGTGTTTGGTCCTCGCATGAAACACTGGATTCTTTGCCAACTGTATACTGCTCATGTTGTCACAATGAATGACAACTTTCCCATCAAGAGGCTCACATAAATCTACCAAGAGACTCTTTAACCATATAGCCTCACAAGTAGCAATGGCTGCACCCCTGTACTCAGCCTCTGTACTGGATAAAGCAATTGTAGGTTGCTTTTTGCTACTCCAACTCACCACGGCACTTCCAAGTGTAAAAGCATATCCACCAGTAGACCTCCTGTCATATGCGCTACCAGCCCAATCAGCATCTGTGTAGCCATGTATGTCCAAGCTTTTACCACTCTCATAAAATAAACCATAATGTGCTGTGGTCTTCACATATCTCATGATGCGTCTCACTACATCCAAATGTGGTTTCCTGGGGCTCTGCATAAACTGGCTCACTAGCCCCACAGCATAACTCAAATCCGGGCGTGTGATAGTCATATATATGAGACTACCAACCATCTTCCTGTACATAGAAGGATCATCCAATTCCTCGCCATAATCAGCCCGCAACTTCACATTTTGCTCCAATGGTGTACTCATAGGCTTACACCTTGTCATGCCATACTTTGCCAACATATCCAATGCATATTGGCGCTGTACTAACCAAGTACCTGCATGATCTTTCACCACTTCAATGCCAAGGAAGTATCTCAACTCACCAAGATCTTTCATGTCAAATTGCCCACTCAAAGCTTTCTTGACATGCATCACATCTACACCATGATCACCTATGATAATCAAGTCATCCACATAGATGACTAGTAAAACAATCCCATGCTGTGTCTTCTTCACATACAGTGAAGAATCTGCTGTAGAAATCTGGAAACCAAGTGAGATAAGATATCTGCTCATCTTATCACTCCAGGCACGTGGTGCTTGCTTCAGACCATATAATGCCTTTTTCAACCTGCATACGTGAGTGGGATATCTAGGGTGTACATACCCTTCTGGCTGTGCCATGTACACTTCCTCTTGTAGATCTCCATTCAGAAATGCATTCTTTACATCCATCTGATGCATTTCCCAGCCATTAGCTGCAACCATAGCAATGACTGCTCTCACTGTGCCCATCTTAGCCACTGGACTAAACGTCTCATCATAATCCAATCCTTGGGTCTGTGCATAACCCTTTGCTACCAATCTTGCTTTATGTCTCTCAATAGAACCATCAGATTTGCACTTCACTTTGTAAACCCATTTACATCCAATAACGTTCTTGTCCTTTGGTAGTGCAACCAAGTCCCATGTATCATTATGGACCAATGCGTCCATCTCCACATCCATTGCTTTTTCCCATACATGCTCTCCAATAGCCTCTGTATAGCATGTAGGTTCCACATGCTTCACCATAGATGTCATATATGCATAATGCATAGCAAAATCTCTATATGTCAATCTGTCAACAGGATATCTGACTCTCTGGGATCTCCGCAATGCCTGCGGGTCACTCTGTACACCTGTAACTCTAGCATGTGGTGGCACATATCTGTCCTGTCTAGCACCAAATAGGTATGCCAAGCTCCTCATCCAAACTCTCAGAACTAGATGACTCATAACCTGTGATTCCAATTCCTTCGACTTTCTTTTTGCCTTTAGTCTCATGCCTCAAACGTCCTGACCATGGACGTACACTGCTACTCTCAGCTTCTGCTGCTGGCCCAGACATAGAAGTAGAACTAGAACTTGCTTGTGGTGGCAAGTTCACATGTACATCAGCCTCAAGTGACTCAATAACACCCTCATCTTTTGCTTTATACCAACTAGCAAGCTCATCAAACACCACATCACGTGAGATGACCACTTGTCTAGTTTGTGGATTATAACACTTGTAGGCCTTTCGATCCTGTGCATATCCAACAAATATACATTTCTCTGCCTTAGGATCCAACTTCCTTCTTCTTTCATCAGGCACATGCACATAAGCTATGCATCCAAAAACTTTAAGATGTCCAATGTCTGGCCTGTAACCTGTGAGCCGCATCTCTGGCGTGCTTCCATGAATGGCTGCTGTAGGTGTTTTGTTCAATATATAAACTGCAGTAGCACATGCTTCTGCCCAATAGTAATCTGGCATGCTCTTTTCATTAAGCATTGCCCTTGCCACTTCACATATGACTCTATTCTTCCTCTCAGCCACACCATTCTGCTGAGGTGTATACCTGCAAGTCAATTGTCTTCTTATTCCATGCTTCCTCAAGAAATGCTCAAAAACCTTTGAGGTGTATTCACCACCTCCATCTGTCCTCAGACATTTAATCCAACAGCCATATTGCTTTTTTGCAAAAGCTTTGAAATCCATGAACTTTTCCAACACTTCACTCTTTTCTCTCAGAAAGTATATCCATGTCATCCTGCTGAAATCATCTATGAATGTAACATAGTATAAACTGCCTTTGATAGATGGGTTTTGTGCAGGACCCCATACATCACTGTGTACTATCGCAAGTGGCCTGTTACTCATATTTCCTTCTCTAGGAAATCTCAACCTTGCCTGCTTCCCAAACTGACAGGCTTCACAAACATGCATATGTCCATCATATTTGAACCTAGGCAATCCATTGACAATGCCTCTTGTTTGCATGTTCTTTAATCTCTGTATATTGACATGTCCAATCCTCTTATGCCACATATCAATATCCTGTACCACATTCCTGCTCTTTGAGAACATGGTTGATTTTAGCTCAGGAATTCCAGCATCCAGCTTAAACAGTCTTCCTTCTTTCTTGCCTTTAGCAATCACTCTACATCCATGTTTGAAGTCTTCAACGAAGCATCCATGCTCATTGAATCTAACCTGTAATCCCTGTTCTACCATTTGACTAACTGAGGCCAAGCTTTTAGTGATCGAAGGCACATACAGCACATCTGACATAGACTTTGTCTGACCATTATGCATGACCAATGGTACACTTCCAACATGTGTAATGACATGCTGGGTATCATCACCTGTTTCCACATAGCCTTTGACATCCATTGGCTTCATGTGCTCAAACCATTCACCATGACATGTCATATGGTTTGATGCTCCTGAGTCCATATACCATGTATCATCATTCTCAGCATTTGTTGTCATAGAACCCACAACATGCTTCATGGCAAACAAATGATTTGTAGTTCCATCATTGCTACTTGATGCATAGTTGCCACCATGTTGTGCATAGTTTCCACCATAATGACCACCACGTTGTGCTCTTCTCCCTCTCAAATCATTCTATTTGCGGAAACAATCTCTTGCCATATGACCATATTTCCCACAATAATGGCATTCAACATCTTGCATAGAATTTTGTTGGCCTTGCCAATGTCCTCTTCCACGGGGGGGTACCTCTGCCTCGCTGAGGTGCATATCCACGTCCACCCCGAGCACCATATGAAGGTTGAAAATTCTGTTGTGGAGGTCTATCCTGCCATCCACAACCATTACCACCACGTCCTCGCGATGCGAATCTCCCCCTGCCTCTAAAGCCTCTCTGCGAGTAGAAAGCCTGATTTCTGCCATCATCATGGCTAGTAGATGCATCCAGAAATGAATCACTGAGCTTGATTTCCTCAACCAATAAGAGTGAAACCAACTCATCGAAGTCGGGTAGACCTGTACTCCTCACTGAGATAGATGTATCAAAAGATTTGTATTCCTTGCCAAGACCACGCAAGGTAATATCCACCAAATCATCATCAGGCATGGGGGCATTTATTGTGGCCAATGCATCTGCAAACTTCTTGATTTCTTGCACATAATCATGTATGCTCCTTTTATTCCTTTTCACATTGTGTATCTGCTGTCGCAATTGAGACTTGCGAGCACTCGTATCTGTATCAAACATCTTGACCAAAGTATCCCATGCATCTTTGGGATTCTCAGCATCCTGAATGTGTATGAGCATAGCATCAGAAATGCATATAGACAAATAATGCAGCACTTTGAATGCTCTCTCTGACCATTGCTTATGAGCAATAAGCTGCTGCTGTGTAGGTTGCCGAGGTAGCTCAGGCTCTGGCTCAGCACCTGTAATGAGGTTCCAAAATCCTTTTCCTTTCAAGAAACTCTTTATCCTGTACTTCCATGCCTGGAAGTTCTTCCTATCCAGCTTTTCACCAACAATCTGAACTGGATTATCCGACATGTTGCTCAATGCGTACACCTTCCGCACACTTCAAATCTGTAAATGAGCCTTCCTCAGCTCAACCACACTCCAATGAATGTTCTAGATACTCCAAGGTAGCCAACAAACTCCAAATTTGATGTAGAAAATCAACCTGTAATCATCCAAGATGAACTGACTCACTCAGTGCGGGATACCCTGAATTGACACGCCTTCCAAGGCTCCAAATCACAATGTAATGGTGCAATCAAGTATAAGCAACTTGCATTGACACCTAATGAACCTCAATGTTGAGTATCAACACCATCTGACATGTGTACATATCGATTTTTGAAAACCCCTTTCTCTGTTTTTGGAAAAAACAGAAAAACCAGTAGAAAATTTGCTCTAATTCCTTCAATATTTGTCCAAATTGGGCAACCAGGCATTCATTAGCTTAGCATTAGTGTCCATCAACTCCATGTAAGAGGAATTTGTCCAATTGTAAAACACCAAGGATTAATTGCTCAATTAAAAATGCTCTGTTTCTCTGCAACAAGTGGACAGCCTGTTTTAATCAGCTCATTCCCAGCTCAATTAAGCATCATTGACCAAACAAATCACATAGCCCTCTTCTCCAAAGTGTAAATCATCCAATTGCTAAAGTAAACTTGAAAGGTATCAACCAACCAATGAGAATCGGATCTCCTCGTAGGCAAAATGATCAAAATCTGCACAGTTTCCTCTGTTCTAGCTACGCCGCCTACTGTAGGGGGGTTTGGGAGGAGTTGTGATGCTAATTGAAGATGGTTATAAGTCCCCAAGACACCTAGGCATGTGTGTGACCCATCAATGCTTTGATTTTTACCAAAAATGTATTCCAAATGCTTCAATTTTTGACTTCTCTTTCTCTGTTTTGTGAGAGCTCAAAAACCAGAGATTTTCACACTTTGAAATGCATTCAAATTGCTCCAAAAATCACAATAGGGCTTGCATAAGAGTTTCCATTACATCCCTCATTGTCAAATACATGTTTGCTTTGCCAGATTTACATGTATTTCCACCATACATCAATGTTGCCAAGCTTTAATGGAAAGCTTCAAAAACCAGAATTTTGCTTTGCTTTGATTTGCTTTGTTTTTGCCTGTATCACCTGCAATCCGCTCAAGGATGTTTAGAAGACCTTACCCGGTAGGCCAAGCTCTCAGATCTGATAGTATTTGGTGTGCTCCAAGCTTCACAGCTCCAATGGCCAGCTTCACAGCTTCTTTTCACAGCTTTTTCTCCCTCTTCACACACTCACTCATAAACCCTAATAAACAGCACAAGGCTCTGATACCATGTTGAAAGAACGGTAGAGGAGGAGGAGACACACACACAGGAGCAAACCCTAATGTATATTGCAAACCCTAACCATAGAGGGAAGCCATGTCCAATCTCACACAAAGCATAATGCACTAATCCATGATCCACACAACACATAATGAGTTATGTCCACACTCTACTAACCCTAGCTAATGTCCACACACTATGACCAGCTGGACACGCGGTCATTTATGTCTCACACATGTTCCTACCTAATCTGCCAGCACATAGCATAGCTGGCTCACACTGACATCGAGCTTGAATCTCAACAATCTTTGCATGCAAAGTGCATATGTGAACATTCTTAAGAGAGATAGGAAGAATGGGATCCCAAATGTCTTCTTTATTCTTGAACTTACTCAGATCTATAGAGTCTCTCATTGGGACTCTCCTTGCTGGTCGCAAACTGCTCCACTCTTTTGATCCCATACCTTCCATACAATAAATGCAAGGATACTTTGCATTTAGCCCCATTGCATATTCCAAGCATACATTTGATAGTCTTTAAGTCAACACCCAAATGCCATTCCACTTTGAAATTGCCAACTCCATCAACTATCAACATATCTCTAGTACTTTGGGATTGAATGATATTAGGGATACCTATGTGGGAGAACAACCATTTGAGGGTTTGATGATTTTCAGTTGGTATCTGAGCTACACCAACCCACCAAAGATCCATCTCCGACTGGATTTTATGTTCTGGTTCCTCTCCTCTACCATTGTTGTACGCAATTGCCCTGTTCATGATAGATATGCTCACTCTTTTCATCTTTTGTCCTTTTTGGATCTATGCCTCATCCAGCTTCAACACGAACTTTAGCACACCACCACATTCTTCTACATTAATTTTATACATATGCACCATTGCAATTTGTACTTTTCTAAGATCCACCCTTATATTGTTGAATGCATTATAGACAAATGTACTCTTTTTCTTCTACTTCATAAGGCATTATCCCTTCAATATGTATGTGCTCTCCAAAAATACTCAAAATTTTTTGATTCATAGCAGTCTAGCAGTAGAAACTGAAAGGGATCTTGGCAAACCAAAAGCTCTTATTCTCTTGCATGTAAGATTTTGGAACCATAATCCAAAAAGAGCTTGGTAACCTTTGCGACTAAGACCCACAGTGTCACGAGTCTCTACTATTTCATCTGGTTTCACAATGGTCCTTAAGTCTCTTACCAACTCTTTGAGAGTAAGATCTCTCAAATTTGTATTCTCTGGAGATTGAAGAATTCTAACCAGGTCTACCTTGTTCATGGTTTCCATGAGAAGCTTGATTCTCTCCTCATTTCGACGGATATTAATACCTGAAATGTGAGAGACACATTTCTTTGCAAGGTGGAGTCTCCTCTTTTTAGCCCCACTACTTTCACACAACTCACTTATATTCTTTAAAGTTCTCTTTCTCTCTCTAAATCCTCCTGGGGTTTCTTTCAAGTTTACTAGTTTCTCTTTCAAGGAGTGGTTTACAACTTCTAGCTCTCTAATCTTATCATAAAGCTCTAAAATAGTTTTTTGAGATGTTAATAAAGTTTCTTTCAGCTGATGCATTTGGGCTGAGCACATAGAAGATGCAGAATATAACTTCATAGAGTAACCAAGCAAACCATCAAAACCATCTCCAACAAATCTAATCAAGTCATGAACATTTACAAATGGAGGAGGTCTACCAGTTGAAGGATCATTGGGATAAATACTTCCATCCACCCACAAATCAATGTGTTTTCTTCCCTCTAGTCATAGTCAGTTTGCCTCATCTTTGTCCAACAATGCTCGGTGATGAATACTTCTCCAAGATGAGTAGAGCAAATCTATGTTGTTAATAGCAAGTTTGTATCTGCATTCTCTTGCATTGAGTAAAGAGTTAGCGATAGACATTAAAGTATAATCCACTATGCAAGGGTATAACAGAAAAGAATAGAAGAGAAGAAAAGAGAGAGAGAGAGAGAGAGAGAGAGAGAGAGAGCACTCAATTGATGAGTGATGAGAGGAAAAATGGATGTGTTTTGGTGGGAATATTTGTACAATAGATGTTTCAAAAGTTCAAATAACATTGAGAATAATGACTAAAAAGTAGCTCTAACATAATTTAAGGAATGTTAGCATTTATTGTGCCCGTATCCTAAATGCTCCAAAAGTACCTGTAAACGGCCAAATTTGGAGGTCTCATTCTACTAAAACCTCAGCTAATTAGTGTTTTAATCAAAACCTTAAAGGGCCCTTTTTTCTTTGTTTTTGGCCCTAATGCCACTCTCACTTGTGGGGTTATGTTTGGCATTATATCAAACACTAACTTGTGTTTCCCTATGGTGTATGGCTTGTAATGCTCAAGTTCTAGGCGCAAATCAGGATCATTTTCCTTTCCTTCATCAACTACTTGAGATGCAACCTTAGCCTCTCATTCCTTCTATATGAGTTCACGATTTTGTTTCCTCCTAAGCTAAGCAACTTGATTTTGTTTTATTAGAGACTTTCACCTTAGCTATATCAATTGGGGTGGCCTACAATACTTGACCTTTTATACCTCCTCTCCCTAATCGTCTATAAACTTTTGATGTAAGTCTACTACACTCATGTACTAGAGCCATTGAGCAATAGTTGTTCTTTCTTACAACCTTCTATGATGTTTCCCCACATAGCGTTTTTGTCTCCACCATCTTCGGAGATGATCCTTAGTGTTTTGAAGAACTTCATCCCTTTCTTCAAATTGGGAATCCATATTATATTCAAAGCTACTCCCTATAGTTTCTTTTGATGTTGTTACCTCTGTTTTTCTTATGGTAACTGAGGAGTTGGTGTCGCTTTTAGTCTCTCTTTTAGACTCCTCACCATTATTGGTGCTTGAGCTTGAGTCATCCCATGTGGACTCAAGTTCAAAACCAATCCCCTTGATATCAGAAGGTAGAGAATGAAACATTCATAGGGTCACAACCTTAGGGAGCTCCTCACCCCATGAGGTGTAATCCATGTAGATCCTCTAGCTCCTCACCCCATGAGGTGTAACCAATGTAGATCCTCTAGCTCCCCAACTGTCAATTGTAGCCATCATATGTATCCAATTTAGATCATCCTCAGACTTAATAGATTGTTTTTTAGCATCAACTCCAACAATTTATGGATGTTCAAGGGAGTACCCTTCACCTCTCTACCATATGAGGATACTAGTGATATTGGAATTTCTACCTCTTGAATGGGTTCAGGGTTCTCATACTCAAACATTCTTCTGAAGAGTTGAGAATCCATGCTTGGGACAGGTGATTTCTCACTAATCTCAAGAATGACACTAGGTATATCCAAGGGTTTGTGGGTTATGTAGGCTTTAGGTTGTTTGTATGAACAATGTTAGAGATGTTTACTTGCTCTGGTCTTGGTTCTAACTCCTCCTACGTATGACCATATCCTTGAGCTCATGAAGTTGTTCCAATTATTTTATAGGGTGAGCATATGAACCAAGTTTCTCTTTATTTGGTTTATTTAGGGCCTGCATCCTTACCTTTTTAGTCTCCTTAGTTTTTATTTGAGTGTCTCTAGTTTTCTCAAAACTAGCGTGTGTGTCCATTGAATCAGAATGCTCATCAATATCATTCATGTACACTGGTTCGTAAGGTGTTCGAAAGTTCACTTGTTCATTTTTTTTCCCTTTTATTGATTTCTTTCTTCTATGGCCCCCCTTCTTTTTAGATCCCGCTAATGAAGTAGCCTAGTTTTCTACTTTCTTTTCCACAACATGTGTATTTTGAGCCATGAGTCTTGTTATTACATTCACAAATCGGTTAGGATTTCTCAAAATTGGTCTTTGAGTTTGGCCACCCACCACTCCAATCACGTTAAGAGGTGTGATGGTAGGACCATTATACTAATTTGCAACCATCACTTTCATTGGGCAATCTTTGATCCAATAATCTATGCCACAACAATTATAGGTTGCTAATATCATGCTGGAAGATGCAACTTGGGTGATTGGTTGATTTCTGATGGGACAATGATAGCATTGAGAAGAGGCATTCTCTTGACAGTAGATTTGATGTCTTGACCTCTTCCTACTGCGGCTAGCTGGTATACTAGTTTGAGTTTGCCTCTTGCATCGACTACATAGTAGTCTGAATAAAGGTCTGTGGAGTCCTCATCAACGACATGTGACATACTTTCCAAGTCAACCTCATATTCCAAATCTCTAACCGACTCCTCTTCTTCTCTCACAACTTTGTGTAACTGTGAAGCTATAGCCCATAAAACTCCTTCACGCACAAATTTTCAAGAACAATTTCCTAAGAGAGGTGAAGTTCAAGCTTTCCTTGACCTTGAGAGTTCTTTACCAATCCCCAGCCTTACTGTCTAATGTTAAACTAAAGGCATTAGTCTTGGAAATCTCATTTTATTCTCCTAACGCCTCATACACTTGATCAAATACCTCCAAATGTCTCCTAGGATCACCATTTCTAGTGAATTTATGAGTTAGCTTGGCTATCTGGGTAGCCTTTCCATGGCTATGTCGACCACCATCTCTCACAACAAGCGTTATGCTCTCCGCTACCACTCTTCTCAAGGCTTATGTAAAAGAAATTGGGTATGTGGGTAGAGCTAATGCTAGCATAACATGAGCAATGACAGGAGAAGATGGAGGTGCAACACGTGACACTACATGAGGATGCATTGGTCTAAACCCTAGTGGGGGTAGATGTGCTACATAAGGTATGTATCCTACTAGTGCCCTAATAGGTGTTTTAGTCATGTGGGCATTAGGTGCAGTCGGTCTTGCACAGCACGTAGCACACTCACTCCTAGGGAAGGGGTGTTTCATGGGTGCACTAGATTGAGATGTGACCCCTCTAGGAATGGCAATACTAGATATGCCAAGCGCAAGGGGGTCCATGTGTGAAGTGGTGGTGGCTACCATGGTTATTGTGGGCATGTGGCTCAAAGGTAATAATGCATCAATAATAGGTGCCATAGATGGTGGTGTGGTGCTTACCCCATTGGATGAGGTAGTGTGCTAGTAGTGTCTTGGGTGGGGACAACTCTAGGATCTAAGAAAGTAAAGCTCATTCTAGTATTCTCTTGAGTCCTTGCATCACCTTGTGGGTTAGAAGATGTGGGTTGGTCCTGTTAGTAGTCATCTCTTGTCTGTACCATATTACATTGTAGGGTGTGAAGGCCAATGATGTGGGTGTGCTGGCATGTGTGAGATTTTCTCCATTATCCATTTTCCCACTTTTCCAGTCGTGGGTGGGAGTGCTACTTTTCCTTGTCGGCCTATAGGATTTCGCTACTCAGGTGGGGGCCTTTTGTTTTGTGCTTGGCCAACTAGATTTCTCCTGGTCATGGGCTAGCCAACTGGCCTATTTGCTGGCCGACTGGTTTTTTATCCAATCATGGGTGATTGTGGGGTTGTAGGCCTGTTTTAGAGAGGGCCGATCAGCCCCAACCCATATATATTGTGGGCCTTTTCCCCCGCTCATTTGTACCCCCGCTATTAGAGTTTGACACTATCTCTCTCCTCTCTTGCTATTATACAGTTTTTTGCTCTGTATTCAATCTCTTTTTTTCTAATTATTTCGACATGGTTTTAGAGCCCCAAGTAGCTTGAATCTTTCAAGACAATGAGAGCTTTAGGGGTTGCTATTTTTGGTGCTAATTGGAGAATATCTAGGCTTTACGAGACATGGAGATGTAGGTAGAAGGTGGGCGTCATTGCTAGATAGCCACCTCCAGCAAAGTGTAGCCTCTTCTTCAAACCCACCACCCTCTCTTCACAAGATCATGTGAACCCTCAACATGGCAAATTTTCCTGAGATGGCAAAGAAACATGTGAAGATCCCCACCCTCATGACATTACGGTGGACCGACAGTTGGACGGGAACAACTATGGCATCTGGAAGGTAATGATGGAGTCTGTCTTGGAGTATTATGATTTGGCTGAATTCATCGTTGGTTACAGTTCCAAGGCCAAAGTTGGAGGAGTAGGAACTTTCACTATCAAAACTGAGAAAGAGTGGAGTATTATGATTTGGCTGAATTCATCGTTGATTAGAGTTCCAAGCAGTTGGAGGAGTAGGAACTTTCACTATCAAAACTGAGAAAGAGTGGGAGTACGTCCCAAGCATAGTTGGGGGGATCGTGTCAATGCCCATGTGCGTTCTTTCATCTTCCTCAATCACACACCCCAAGTGATCAATCATGTTAAACACGACATTGGCTCAAGGGATTTGGCATCACTTGGCCTCTTTGTACAATCGGGTATCACCCATGAAGAGAATTTCCTTGGAAGTGCAAATGTGAGTGATGAATCCTGTAAAGTCTTTGACAATGCAAGAGCACATCAACAAAATCCACGCTCTTCAAGTGGAGGTTCTTTAGGCTGGGAAGGAGATATCACAGAGGACATAGCCATCACCCTATTATCTCATCTATCCCCTCACTACTCAGTTTTCTATTCTTCTTTAATCACAAGTGGGAGGCTCAGCACCATTAATTCAGAGAATCTTGTGCCAATGGTTTTGGACCAGGAGGAGCGGTTTTTGAACCCTCCATAGGGTGGAGGTTTTGAGGATTTGACAGAGTGGAGGTTTTGAGGGTCCAAAGGCCACAACAACAACAACAAGGGTAAAGGGAATTCTTCATAGTCAAAGTCTTTCGAAAAGAAGCTCAACTCAGATCATGATGCTTTGAAGACCGAGTGAACTTGTAACCATTGTGGCAAGAAGGGTCACTACTAGAGGAAATGTACTCAGCAGAGCACTGAAAAAGGTGTAGATTCCTCAACTGCTGTAGCCCCGCGAAGACTCCAACTTTTGTGCACTTGGAGATTATGGATACTGGAGCTTCATCTTCTTCTAGCATGGAGGTAGTTGGTCTCACCGTTGGGGATATTCAGGAGTGGATTATGGATAGTGGTGTTTCTAGGCACATGACTCCTTCCCAAGATTTGTTACAAGACCTTTAGATGAAAACAAGTCACATCTTTATTGGTGACAAGTCCACACTCCTGATTCACAGCAGTGAGGGAAAGTTGGAGATTGTCCCTTGATGGTAGAGGGGGGACGCAGTCCTCCCCAGTTCTTTATGTTCCATCTCTTGGTTTTCATCTTTTGTTAGTGCATGAGGTTTGCAAGACTAGCATGCGGGCAAAGTTTGATGAGCATTGAGTTGCTTTCCGAGACAACACAACAGGCCAGGTTGTTTGGGAAGGCAGAGTGGAGCATGGGATTTACAAACTCTCAGCACTCTCTTCTCGTACTACAGGTATGCTTTCAAGGACCAAATGGTGGATGGCTTGCCAGATGTTGGCAGAAGACACGAACATTGCAGTTCTTGCATTCATGGGTGGGGAGTCTTTTCCAAAGTAGGCTACCATGTGGCCTCAAAACCACTAGAGTTGGCTCACACTGACTTGTGTAGGCCTATGCAAACCCCATTTTTGGGAGGAGCCTTGTATTTTATGCTAATTGTGGATGATTGTAGCAAGTTCACATGGGTGTATTTTCTACCACATAAGGACCAAGCCTTTTCTTAGTTCAAGGAATGGTATGCTTTGGTGGAAAAGGAGTCTAGATTGCACATGAAGACTGTTCAGGGCTAACAAAGGAGGGGATTTCTCTTCTAATTCTTTTGTGCGATTTTGTGTAAAGCAAGGTATCAAGTGAGAGCTGGCCAATACAGGGTCACCCTTAAGAGAATGGAGTGGTTGAGTGAAAGAACCAAACTGTGGTGGAGATGATGAGACAAGGACGATGTTGGAGCATCGAGAACTCCCTTGTCCACTTTGGGAGGAGAGGCTGTGGGGCTATGGCTGTCCATATCCTCAACCGATCTCCGATGACTATAGTGCCTAAGATGACTCCATTTGTTGAGGCTTATTTGTTGAGATGTCAAGATATCAACACGAGCTGGCACTCATGATATGCCTGGCTGACTGTTTCTTCCACTTACATCACTAGCATGTTTGGTAGGGTACTGACATGATAGATCTTCACAAGTGATTCTACAACTCTATTACACCAACTACTAGTCCACCATTGAGCTATGGCATATGTATCTTGCCAACTCACTCAGTTAGCGTGTTCACATTATGGACCGCATATACATAGTACTTTTGTACTTATGTTGTATTTCCCTTATCTTTTGGTAGAACCCTTTTGTTTGTGAAGAAGAAGAACAACAATTTTTAGCCTCTCATCTTATATGTTCTCATCTTGTGCAACTATATTATCTTTTGGACACCATTTTTCAGGCCCCCAAAACACGTTTTCGGTGCGTCTGGACGTCCATTTTTCTAGTTTGTAGGCGTTCACGCGTGCACTACATGTAAGTTTTAATTCTTTGCAGAACTCTGTTTTGGGTATTGCAAGAAGGGCAATTGGTTGTGCGAACACTGTGTGTAGAGGTCTTACATGTGCTATTGGGTGTATGTGTGCAAATTTAGGTCACTGGGTGTGACAGTGGGTGCAGTACAGTACTGCTGTAGCAGCTTGTGTAGGACAAACAAGAGTGTTGTTTTTTGGTGAGTTTGTGTTGTGTAGACAAGATGTTGAATGATGGAATTAACCAGATTGTTGCAGAGAAGCTTGACAAGAACAACTTCCCATGCTTAGAGGTTTAGATTAACAAATTTTCTGATAAGAAAATGCTATTGGGACTACATTGAAGGGTGAACATGAGGAGGCACCAGAGATATGAGAGATTAACCCAACTGTTGTGTAAATGTAAAAGAATATAAGGATTAGAATCAAGGAGCAAGGATTGTCATGTATTGGCTTTCTATTAGCATAGAAGATACCGTGATTGTCATATACAAGATGCCAAGTCACCCAAGGAGGCATGGGACACCTTGGTAAAGTTATATTAAACTAACACCAAGGCAAAAAAGATTCAGTTGAAGAATGAGCTCCATACTATGGAGAAGAAAACATGTCTATGAATGATTATGCCTTGAAGATCAAGGGCATTGTGGAATCCCTTGCATCTATTGGTATTTCTGTTGATGTGATGATGATAAGGTGGAAGTATGTCTATGTGGTCTCGAGCCACAATGCAAGGCATTCAAGACATCTATTCAGACTCGAGAGAACATTCCTAGCTTTACAAATTTGGTCTCAATGCTGATCATTGAAGAAAAGAGTTTGGTTGAAGACCAGTCTTCACAAAACAAAGGAAATTTGGAGCAATCGGCCTTCTACACAAGTGTAGGTAGAGGCCGAGGCTGTGGCTAAGGTGGTGGCCAATAACGTAATCAAAATTATGGTCAGCAAAACATTCCCATGAATCACAACAACAACACACAGGTCAAAGAGGTCAGTTTAGAGGCAGGGGGAGTCAAAGAGGTCGTGGGAAATTGGCAAAGGCATCAAAATGATACATGAGGCTATTTTTATTGTGGCATATTTAGGCATGTGCAGGCATATTGTTATAAGAAGCAAAATGACATGAGAAGTGAAAAAGTGCAGCAAAATAATTATGTGTCCTCTAGCTGAAGTAATGAGGACAATGAAAGGTTGTTTGTTATGTGACATGTGCTTAATGCGGTGTCAAAAAATGATGGATCTGCATGCAATGATGATGTATGGTATGTGGATT
This sequence comes from Cibotium barometz, assembly GCF_041138505.1. NCBI lineage: Eukaryota > Viridiplantae > Streptophyta > Polypodiopsida > Cyatheales > Cibotiaceae > Cibotium > Cibotium barometz. The sequence goes on from NC_141110.1 coordinate 31,303,525, forward strand.
CACGTGCTTCAAACCACATGACCAGTTATGGGCAAGTGGTTAAAGGATATGAAAAATCCTGAAAAGCCAGGTTTTTTTGAAACAGAGAATGATACTACTCATCCAATTTCCCATGTTGGTGTGACATTGTCTATAGAGAATGGTAAAGTGAAGTATATTGCTGATGTACTTCATGTTCCAAATATTACAAAGAATATGGTTTTTGTTGGCCAGATAATTGAGTAGGGTTCGCAGGTCCGCCTTTAACCGTGATGGTTATCATGTCAAAGACTTTAAAGACAAGTGTAGGTTGGTTGTAAAAGGCAATAGAGTGGGAAGAATGTTTACACTAGATGTAGATATGCCTAACGTGAAAGCTGCGCAATGTTTGCAGCATAGGGTACATGAGTTGTCGCTCTGCAGGTACAAACATTTGGCATAAGAGAATTGGATATGTAAATGTGCAAAGAATGAAGTCTTTGCAGACTGAAGAAATCGTGACAGGGCTGCATAAGTTTAAAGTTGATGGTATGCAAAATGTATGTGAAGCATGTCAATTTGGAAAGCAGACAAAGCATGTGTTTTCACATGATAGAAATGTGAGCAAGAATGTACTAGATGTGGTGTATTCAGATGTATGGTTGGGGTCCTAAAAAAAACTATGTCTATTGGTAGTTGTAGGTACTATGTAACATTCATTGATGACCACACAAGGAAAGTGTGGGTGTATTTCATGAAGGGAGAAGAGTGAAGCTTTTACTAAAATATTTAGCACCTTTGAGTTAATCAAACAACTTGTCTATCCTGGGAATAGGAAATTTATTTTTTATTGTGATTACATTCAATCCACAATAATCTATGCACATAATTTTTCTTTATGCTCAAATGTTAGTGTATTATGCAAATATCTCCTTGAAAGTGTTTCCCAATGCTTCTAAGTGTCCGGCGGACGTTCTCGAAAAAAAAAATCCCAAAAAATCTCAAAATTTCTAAAATTTTCAAACCTTTAGTGATGCTTATGGTCTACTTCCCTGATTCAACAGGGTCGTTTTTACATGCACAAAACGCCTCAAAAGACCTTTTTTTCCCCTTGAGGGTGCATTCACGGTGCAAGGCAAAAGAGAGCCAAAACTCCTATTTCGGGCCAATGCGTGCACCGTTTAAGCTTTTCTAAGCTTCCCTGCACACCATGGACACCTGCTGCTGTTGGTCATGGCTGCATGCCCCCACTACCTCCATTCCATTCGGCGGCACCCTGACCACCATTGCACATTCACATGTAGTCATCACCATGCCAAAGACGTTTGGCTGTGAGGGCAAAATGATTTATGAAGAGCCCTCATCTAGTGGGGCCCCTCCATACATGTGCCCTGACGTGGATAGATGCCCCAACTACACTCATGTACCTTCTTCTCTATCCATGGATCTGTTCCCACCCCCCACCCTTGCACTATCTCCCTTTAATTCCTAAATTGACATTCTGAGCTTAGCAGCACAAGCTCTAGGAAGGGGAGTGGCACAACACTTGCACCCACAAAAATCACATACACAACCTATGTGGGCAAAATTTTTTAATCTTATGCCAAAATTCCACGGAGTTGGATACCCCATATTTCACCTAGAGGTCTTTAACCAAATCTATCAGGCATTTGAAATTTTTGATGATGCAACCAAAGTCCATCTCCTTGGACTCAACCTTGAAGGCAAGGCAGTGTAATGGTTCCAATCCTTGGACCCTCGCGGCACAAAGGCACTGAGAGAGTCCTTCATTTTTGGGTTTGCACCCTATGGGCCCAAACAGAGCCCCGTCATCCAATTGTCCCAATTAGAATAAAAATGAGAGGAAACCTTACGCGCGAATACATCGCACACATTAAGTGCCTTGATTCCCGTTATGAAGAGAGGGAAAATTTAAGTGACAATCACTTAATGGACCATTTCCTCTTGGGCTTGCATAATCCAAGGCTTCACGGCGGCGAGACGACGACCACATGTTGTCAAGGAATCCTCCACCTTTTTGATCAAGGAGGCTGCAAATGGGTGATCTTTTTTTATGACAACATGCGAGAAAGCTATTCCACGCAATTGGCCACCGTACCAATACCAACCCAAAGCTCATTTGTAACATTACCCTCCTCTCCTCCCATGTAGCATGCATTATTGGGGGCACCACCCCCAACTAACCACTCCCACATAGTTCCCCCACGCGATCTTTTCTAGTGCCCATCTTTCCATTCCAACCATTGCCTCTCTAGGCAAACCCCATTGATCATGGAAAGATTAAAAGTGGGTCCATTGATAAACCCATAAAGCCCATGCGCTTCGCCACCCCTAGGCCACCCATCATCTCCCTTTGTCGGCACCTCATAGGGACCCTAAACCAATTGTGCACACCATCGGTGCCCCCGTAGGGAAACCACCTCTTCAATGTTTGCTCTATCAAGGACCCCATCGAGTATCGTAATGCCCTCAAAAGCAATGCACGCTAGTGACACCACAATGTCATGGCTGTGGAATCGACCATTACTTCAAGGATTGCCTTTTGCTTTATCACTCCACAGTCGATGACATGCCATCCCTCAACCCATTGAGCATTCAGCCAGGGAAGATATCCACTACCCTATTGAATGTCGTCATCACACGGTACAAGCAAAGTTAACTCAAGAAGGCTAATAAACCCAATTAGTCCAACACCTTAGTGTGCCCCATTCAAAAAGAAACAACGCTCGAAGCACAATGGCTAAGGTGACGATCGGGTTAGCATCTGCACTGGCTCAACAAAGATCACCTCGTCCTCCTCTGGGAGTGATGGTTATACTGAAATGCCACTCCCCCATGCAGCTCCCTGAAAACTCACCAAATGACAAAAACGACTGGCTGCATATTCCAATTCCATCCTCGAGAAGGAACATCCTTAGGAGACCCAAGCTCTGGTAGAGTACTACTATAGGCTCAACTTGAACCGCCTCCCATTTTTGTGACCATTGACCTAGTACTACCTGAGTGTGTGTGCTGCCCCCCACACCTAATCAATGTCCGGGGGACAAGAACCTTAACTTCCGCACCAACAAGTAAGGCAAGAGCCCCCACTTATTCTCAAGGGGGCATGGAAGATCTGCTCGCTAACATGACATTGACAATGAAGATCTTACCCTACTTTTGCCTATTCCACAGGCGGCCAAGCCCAAATCCCACGTTCACATCGAACAACTCGATATGCAAACAATGACATTAAGTCCGACAAAGACTCACGAGGTGCCCACACAAAATTCCCAACTCTCGACCTCCACCCCCATCAAATAAGGACCACATTAAACTTCCATATACCATTGCTGGGTCCACCTTATGAATCAAGGCCCCACACCTAAGGAATCTCCTCATCAACGTGACCTTGCCGGCCTCTCAACCTTCCTTTCTTCACAAATCTAAATTCCCATTGGAACCTTGTTAAAAGGAAAACAAAATTCATGGAATGACCTTAGGGATTGGATGGAATGAAAACTACAAACTTCTGTGTGGAGAGGAGGGAGCTAACTCAGATTCCTTGGATGAATCTGAGCCCCATCATCCTTTGCTACTCCATCACAACGACAAGCCATAACCCAAAGGCACAACAACAATTCGAGTAAATGCGTTGGGCCACTAATTTGAAGGTGATGACACAAACGCAACCCTGTCCATTTCCTATAATGGACATGTGGTCAAAGGCATCTTGGATGGAGGTGCTGGCACGTAAGCATCCTCACACAAGAACGTGCTAGGAAAACTGGGGCCAACCACACCTTGATCCCACCACATTGCTGATAAAGCTTACAAAGACAAGAAATTTACACAACCCCTAGCCCAATGAATGACCTCAAGGTAAGAGTCTGTGACATTCTGGAGAAACAAGAGAACCAACCAAGTGTGATACTTCCCAGCGTGCCTTGACAACCTCTTACCGATCATAGGGTAGGAAAACCAACCAAGTGTGACACTTCCCAGCGTGCCTCAACAACCTCTAACCAATTATAAAAGGAAACGATCAACTTTAGGAAGGGGAGTATGGTAATCACATATTGGTTAACACATTCCTCTACGACAACCATGTCTGCACACTTATGTAATGGGCACCTGCAATATATTCTAAATCTTGTCATTTGATGAGGGAAACACTCTAAAAACACTCCCGATTATTGAGCTTCAAAAGACAGATAAGAGGATCTTGGTCAGTTGGCCAAACCATAGAGAAAAGCCTTATAACTATGTTTTGGGTGCTTCGAGTCACTTACTCTCAAGCGTGGCCTAGTGGGAAAATGCTTGGAACTATAAAAGCCAATTTCTCTTGTTTGTAATGGATTATCCCATTTATGTAATAGAAGTGGAGCGTTCTCTCTCCCTCTCTCTGGCAACTATAATCTAGCATGTGTGTGGTGTGCTTAGAATTAGGGTTTGGGATCACTTGTTCTCTCTTGCTTCCCCCCTCTTGCTTCTTCTCCTCGGGGGGTTCACTATGTGTAAACCCTCTATATCACGTGCATTCAAGGCCTATTTTAAAAACCCCTTATCTATGAATTTTTCATGAATTAATCATATCCTTTTTCTTTTTAATCTGTAAATACCCCCTTTAAATGGTACCCTTTTGTATGTAAAAAATGTGTTAAAAAGGGAATTTTAAAATCCCTTCTATTGAACCCACGTGCTATGATTACATATTTATGAGTAAACCCCTTGAGTTCTTCTCTCCCTCTTGCTATAGTGATTAGGCTACCATCACGATCATCTTTCGTGCAGAGATCGCACATGATCTTTGTGAGAGAGGTTGCACTACCCATTGGATTAGAGCAACCACCTCGGGTGATAAAATGAGCGCAGGAGGATGGTGGTGACGAGTGGCTACGATGGTGCTCTTGAGAATAGCTCGAGCTTAGTGGATAGGAAACTTCCCACAACATGTTATGGTGAGCTTAACATTACAACATCAATTTCTTCTCTAGATAGTTAATTGATTGCTAATGGCACTAATTAGGCCTTAATAATGGTGATTTGCAAGCCTGATTCTTGCAGGATTCAATTGAGCAAGAGGAAAGCCTTAATTACAGTGATTTTGATGGCTGCTATATGTAGAGGACTTCAAGATACTTCAAGAACAAATGTAATTTGGTTACAAAGGGCAAGAGACTGGGCATAATGTTTACTTTGGATGTAAGCATGCCTGAGGTCAAAGTTGTTATGTTTGCACAAGGTGTAGGTGTTGTGGCCTATGTTGTGGCCAATATAGATATTTGGCACAAACATATTGGCCATATAAATGAGCCGCGATTGAAGTCCATGCAAAATTGTGAAATTGTTATAGGTTTGCCAAAGTTTTTGGATGGAATGCATAAGGTTTATGAAGCATGTCACTGTGGGAAGAAGCAAACAAAGAATGTATAAATGTCATCACCACCCTCTTTATTTTTACTAGATGCTGCATAGTTGCCTTACTGCAACTTTCCACTTTTAATGTCATTATGCTTTTTAAAGCATTCCTTTTCCATGTGGTCTAGTTTGCCACAACAATAGAACTCTATGCTATTTGCACTCTAATTTCTTTGCCAACCCCCTACTGCTATACTGGCCTCTTCTACCTGTGTATGATTGTTGTGCTACCTATGAGTCATTGGACTTTTGTTGTCCATAATTATGGTTTCCATGTCGGCCACCACTTGGCCCGCAAAACCATGACCTCTACCTCTGCCTCTACCTCTGCCTCTACCTCTACCTCTACCTCTATTAGAAGGACTGTTTTGATGTGTTCTTGCTTTATGAAGAAGATTACTCCACCAAGAGACTTTTATTCTATGATCAGAAACACTAAGTCCCAAAAGTTGGGAACATTCTCTCTAACTACAATGGAGGTATTTAATGGCTTGTACTCTTTGCCAAGCCCATTCAAACAGACGCTCAACCAAATCATCATCTTCTATCAATACATTGATAGACCCAAGGGATTCAATAATGCCCTTGATCTTTAGTGCAAACTCATTGATAGACATGCTTTTCTTCTCCATAGTATGTAGCTCCTGTTTTAGCTATAATTTTCTTGCATTTATGTTGGTCTGGAACAGCTGCACTAGGTTCTACCATGCAACTACTAGAGTATTGGCATCCTATATGCATCCTAGTATCGTGTCTGTGACACTGATTGAAAGCCAATACATGAATTTCCTTGCACCCTAGTTCTTGAATGCCTTTATGTCTGCTAGAGTGGAATTCTCTTCGAACAACTATGAGGCTCCTCATTGTCTCCTTTGACATAGTCCCAAAACCCTTTATCCGTCAGGAAATCAGTCATTCTGTACTCCCATGCATGGAAATTGTTCTTTTCTACTAGTGTCTCACTGACAATTTAATTAAGTTCGTCAAACATGTTCGCTTGTAAAACATCTAGAACTTGCAAACACAATTTTTTGGTGCAACCTATAACACAGTAGTATCTTTTGTGACTACTGCAACGGTACTTCATCATAACCTGTATGTCACTAGCTAAACTAGAGTATATATACATACACCCAAGATCAACAATACATGTGCAAACACTATCTACACTCCCAAAATGCACTAATGCACTGCTGGAAGGCCCTTGCACCATAGATAGAGTGCAAGAATAAACCAATGTCATGGGACTGGCCAACCACACTCGGGAGCATAAAACAGCTCAATCAAGAAGCCAATGTTCCATGATCTAGCTCACAAATGTAGGGGCAAGGTGTGTCACTCACCTCATGAATACTTGTTCGTGGGATCCTCGTAGGTTGTACCACCACAAGAACACCCAAGAGCTCCACTTCGTGCTGCCTCTGCACTTCAAATGCAATTCAACCCTTCTCTCACTCAATCTCACACACACATGCAATGAGCACACAAGAGCTCAAATCAAAATAGGCAAGCAAGACACAAGAGAGCAAGAGAGTGGAGAAGAAGAACCCTCTATTGATTATGCATAAGAGAATGAATGGTGAGAATACAAATTAACCCTTACCTTGGTCCCAAGTATTCACACCTTGGCCGTCCATACTTAAAATATAAGTCCATGGCTATCCAGGCCACCTAGGCTTGTGAAAACACTTAATCTAAGCATACAATCTCCATAATTAATCTTGTGGCACGCCTTTCATAGACAAGCAGGTGATCGCACACATAAAATATACAATATTAGCATTTTTAATGTCAATGTCCAAATGAAGTGATGATTGCCAAATGTATGGCGCCGACGATGGGAGAGGTGTCCAATGAGGTTTAACATTCCCCCCTTCTTGATGCAAATTCCATCCTTGGAATATGTTGGGGGAAGACGAGTCAAGAAGGTGATGATAGCTGAAGGCCAAGTGTTAGATACCTACCTGTGTGAAAAACAAATCAACCAATAAAGAGTTCTTTAACACAATAAGATGAAACATGGTTATACATGCATTTTTTTAATGACTAGGTAAGCTTCAAGTTTTGCTATAAAGAGGAAAGGTAAGGCCAATTTAACTTAGAGGTTAGTATAATAAGCCCATCTATACCTAAACTAGTCTTAGTCATGCATACGGTTATGGTTCAATCTCAAGTTACACAAACTTTAATGGATAGAGCTAAGTCAAAAAGTGTGTTTTTTAAAGTAATTATAGTATAAGGGATAAGACACCAACCCGTGAGACCAAGGCAATTGTTGAGAGACCTCCACTGAGAGTATCTAAGGATTGCTAAGAATCTCCTAAGATGGCGATGGTTAGCCTCTCTTTATTAGTTTTTTCATGACACAAGGTCGTCCCCATAAGAAACAAGGCATCGGTCTCAAGGGACCATCACTAGTAGTAACCAAGAGTCCTAGGTACCACGATCCTATATGGCGATAGTTATCTTCTTGGTCTTTTTTGTGTGGTTTTTTTTTTAAAATTTGATTATTTTGTCACCTACAACTAAGCTAAAGGTCACTAAAAGCTGAGTGGGAGTACGTCGCATACCCCATCTACATAATTTAAGGTCAGTTATGGACAGGTAGGAACATAAGTCTAAGAAAATATATAGCCTTAAGTTCCTCTAAGTAGCACTTAGAAAAAAACAATTCCCCAGACATAAGGTCTTTTTAGTTCTAAGAATGCATATAATGATGTACAAGAATAGTTTCAAAGTTGAGAGTGAGTTAGGAGTGGAAAAATCCGGTCCATATCAAGCTTGCACGTTCACTACAAGTTATAAATCTAGATTTAGTCTGCACAACTGCACCTCAATAACCTATAAATCAAAATCATGTAGCAATCTAATCGTCAGATAATCATAGCTCATAAGTATGCTCTGATTCAATGTCACTAGGTTGATCTTCCCCCTTGGGTTTTTTAAAACATAACCTTCGGCTAGATGGGAAGGCAATGGTTTCTATGCATCCTGGCTATAAAAGGGCATAGGTACTTTAGGTAAGCAAGCTAAGTAACTATTACTAGCTAAGCTGTCTAGAAAATGACCCACCATGATCTAGAAGGGACAAGGAGTTGGTAACATTATTTTATATAATGACGGTGTAAGTGCAGAATTTTTTGCCCTCCTCCCCTACTCTAAAAGCTCTGACTGTGCATTTCTTACTTGATAGGGTCCTCGCACTAGGTAAAGTACACTCACGTCATCATGTCATTGTGGTGTCTCTCCTACCATGGACTGCAATAGTCCTATCCCATAGCACGTAAAATAAGTTCTACATGCCAATGAGGAGATAGCTCAAGTGGTGAAGGTGTTTGGACCAAGAGGTTTTGGGTTTAAAACCCCCCTTGGTGCTTCCTCAATGGCATCACCTATGGGCAGATAATTCAGCATCTACGGGTGGGGGTGGGCAGTGAAAAATCGATAACTATGGGAGAATCTTGGGCTTAAGGCTAGTAGGGAAAAAAAAAGGTCTACATTGCCAACATAAGTAGGATGCTACATAAAACATGTGATTCTCACATGGTAAAACATGGTGCAAGGGGATAAAAGTGTAGGTAGAACAGGTCCACAAAGGTGGATCCACAACATTGCTCCCCTAGTGGTGCATAAAAATAGCATGAGTGGGTTTGGAAAGAAGGAATATTTAGCCACCCTTGATAGTACCATTCAAGGCAGTCCAGGTCCAGGGTAGGGTCACTCGTATCAATCCATAAAAATTCCATGCTCACGGCCCGTATTTATAAAAGAGTCGTACTTAATTCTCTTATTTTGACATGTTCTCTTTCCCATCATCTTTTTTTAATGGTTAGTTGGATTTTTAGTACGTGTATAGGTGCAATATTATTGTACATGTTCCTGTAAGCTGTATTTCCATGGGTTAGTTTTTTCCAACATGCTCCCTCTTGATATGGACGTGAAATTTGTCGGGGAGAGAAACGTAGAGGGTAAAGATTTAGGCTTTATGGAAATGCCCCCCTTCCTATTATTGTAGGTCATCCCAGGACTTCATGGAGGCTTATGTAGGCTTTCTGTAGCCATCCTCTCCATCTTTTATCCACTTGGGACTCTTACTTTGGGGCACATCTGGTTGTTGATGTTGTTGAGTAATCGAGGACTAAAGGTGGTAGTATGCTTTCATAAGAATAGATAGTACTTGCAGGTTCTTGGAGAGGTGTTAACATTGATGCAAGAATTTGTTGTGTAGCAGGCCTTTCTTGAAGTACTAGGAGCCCCTATAGTACTTTTGGGAATGGAGGCAGAGTAGATGTTGAAGAACTTATAGAGACCTCATGGAAATTGGAGGCTTTGTTAGAGTCTTCTTTTCTTAAGGGGTAGGACATTTTTTGAACATCTTTCGAAATCCAAATCTTGTGGGATGTTAGCAATGAAGGTATATCAAATTTTTCCCCTTTTTTCTCTGGCATTAGGGTTGGAAGAGATTTTTTATTGGCCAATAGATGTTTCTATGAATGATGAGGCTATAGACATTTGCATCCTCTTTGGCCCCTGAATCCATGTGTTACCCTCATATTTCCTTGAGCTTGAAGAAGATGAGTTGGAATCTATTGAGAGGTAACCTATGGCTTGGATTGATTTTTGTTGTGATGGGGCCTCCTTGGTTTTTCAATAGTGGGTTGGCAATTAGGAACTAGAGAGACTTTAGGGACACACTTAAGGGAAGCTTGTGTCTTTCTTTGCTGATGCCCTACTAGTAGTTGGTTCGATATGGAGATAGATACATATGTGGAGCTTGAAGATGAAGAACCTTGTGTGAATGTTGATGGGGAGGGAACAACATTGGATCGTGTCGATGTTGAGTCTTTATTATTGTGACATTCAAATGCTTGTTGCTAGTCCAATGCATTTTATGTAGAGGCAACGTTCATGGAGTGTAAAAGTGTAGGGTTAGAATGTTTTCCATTGAGATACTCCTTATAGCTCACTCGCATTTCTGCATTGACCCACAATCATCCAAGTTTGTCCAAGAACAACATGTTCTTTTAAAGTTCCTATGAGCATGACCAAAAAGCTACCAAAAGTTCCCATTATCACAATAGATGAAAGATCTAAGTAAACCAAGTACTTTGGTATTTTTGGCACTTATACCCTCTATTCTCATGTTTGACTTTTCAAGTTGAGGTTTACCCAAATGATTCCATGTAGCAAAGGAGAATACATTGTGATGACTAGCACCCATGTCAAGCATAGCATTATAGAACACTTTACCATAGGGGCTAGGCAATTAGATTGGGTAATTGAAAAACACAATTTTTTTGTAGGAATCGACCAAAACTATACATAAATTTACAAACATAACAAAAAAATGCAACAAGGAACATAAATAATGTAGCAAAATAGATAAATTTCTAAGATTTTTCTTATGATCCTTTCTTGAAAAAAAATAAAATTATCACAAAAATGAGCCACACACAAGAATTCAAGATGCAATATGGCTATGCATTGGGTATATTCCCTAGCACAGTGTCACTTATGGAAGGCCATTACACTATAGAAAGACTACAGGGACAAACCAATATCATGGGGCTTTTCCCAACCACACTCAGGAGCATAAAACAACTCAACCGAGAAGCCAATGTTCCATGACCTAGCTCACAAATGTAGGGGCAAGGTGTGTTGCTCACCTCATGAATAATTGTGCTTAGGATCCTCGTAGGTTGCATCATTGTAGGAGCACCCAAGAGCTCCACTCTGCCACTTCCTCCACACTTCGAACTCAGCCCACCGACCCTCCTCTCACTCAATCTCACACACTCACTCTCTGTCTCATACACATGCAATGAGCACATAAGAGCTCAAGTCAAAATAGGCAAGTAAGACTCAAGATAGCAAGAGAGTGGAGAAGAAGAGCACTCTATTGATTATGCATATATAAGAGAAGGAATGGTAAGAATACAAATTAACCCTTATCTTGGTCCTAAGCATTCACACCTTGGCTAGCCATACTTAAAATATACGTCCCATTAGGAACTCAATGGAGTCTTCTTGGGCCCTTTTATTTGGCAGTTTAAGGGAGTCAAACCTTTTCTCTTAAGAAGAAACGTTTTCTAATTTGAAGCTTCAAAACGGCTACTTTATTCGAATTTGAATTTTGGGGAGAAAATGGAATTTAAAATCTAGCAGATAAAACCATATCATGTAACATGTCTATGGAAAGCTCTTGATGCGTAGATCACGGATCTGTAATCTCCGCTCAAATCGGAGCTTGTATGTAGAAGTTATGGAGGTCCGAAAATTGTAAAATTGCCCCCTCCCCTTTTTGGGGGAAAAAGTGCACCCTTTGACCACTCTTACACCTCTCTTACAAACCATTGGTTTTTGCTTACATGGCGGGCTCCTATTTGTCAAAAAGTTAAACGTTTCCATAACCTCATGGCAAATTAAAGGGCCCAAAAAGACTCCATTGAGTTCCTAATGATAGCTATCCAAGGCTGTCTAGGCTTGTGAAAACACTTAATCTAAGCATGCAATCTCTATAATTAATCCCATGGCATGACTTGGGATTAACAATATACAATATTATAATTTTTTATGTGTCAACAGCCAAACAAAGTAACAACTGCCAATCGATAGCATCAACGCTAGTAGAGAGGTGTCCAATGAGGGTTAACAAGCTCAATAATCAAATTTCGACCAAAGACAATTCTTAACTAGAATATCCCAAAACTACTAAAAACACATTGCACAGCAAACAGAGATTGAAATGCACCCAAAACTGCCCAGAAACACATTGTAGTGATCGAATGGAGATTGAAACACATTGTAGTGATCAAAACAAGCCCAAAACATGATTCTAGTGGGTAAAATTGCAGTACAAAGTACTTTGCACCTCACAAGAACCTCCAGGCATATGAAAGCAGCTCTTCAATCAGAGATGTATAGCTCTCAAACCTACTAGGGGGTGTTGTACCTAAACAACAAGGGGAAGAGATGATGATGCTCTTACTCATGTACCACTGCTTTACTTGCTTTTTTCTTGCCTCTTGCTTGCTATCACAGAAACATGAGTTTTAATACCATAAAGAGAATGCAAGGGAGAGGGAGAGCTTGAGTTCCTTTTACAAGAAAACACACACAAGAGAGAGCAAGACACACAAGAGAGATGGATGGCTAAATTTTCTTCTATCTTCTTCTCTTCTCAACAACCATATAATTAAAACGATAAGAGTACATACTATAGGGGATGTTACTCTCCTAGAATAACATAGAATGGTCGGTCTATAGTGTGACCTCAACTATATGAGCTGGCGCTATAACTATGTCATAACTCTAGTACTTTAAAAAGTGGTTGTCACACAACCTATCATGGTACCATATCAACCATAATCTCCCCAACCATGTCAGTGGCATAAGTGCATAATATAACACCCAGGCGGGTCATCAATGTTCGTAGCACTAGTTGATCTTGATATCTCTACATTTTCAAGCAATGATGATGACAAGCAGCTCTCCAGCCTCTCTATGAGTACAAGTTTCCATCTTGTAAACTAATTATGCTTGAGTCAAGCTTGATTAAGTCATTAGGATCATCAATATGTTATTAAATTAGGCTACATCCACCATAAGTTTAGTGTTCTTTAATCAAAGTAATTAGTATTAAGCACACCATAGCCATGCATGCTTGTGGTGCCATGTTTAATTTTTGACAAATTGTATGCTACTAAGGTTGTCACAATATATGACAACTTGCATGTCCACATGCACTAGAAAATATCCAAGTAGCTTATGTAACCAAGCTTTCTCCTTTGCTACCATCATTGTCTCGTAGCACCCCTATACTCTACCTCTGTACTCAGCAAGGAGACTGTTGTGGCTACTTCTTGCTATTCCATGTAACAACATCACTCCCAAAGGAGAACATAAACATGCTAGTAGATCTTATGTCCAAGATTCTACCTACCCAATCTTCATCAGTGTATCCATACACCTGTAACTGTATATTATCTTCCTAGAAGAGACCATAATCCACTATGTACCTCATGTAGTGTAGTGTGTGTCATAATCCACTATGTACCTCATGTAGTGTAGTGTGTGCCTCACACTATCCAAATGTGGCATCTAAGGAACCTACATAAACTGGCTCTCCAGCCCAACTGCGTAGTTCAAGTCTAGCCTGGTGATCATCATGTAGATCAAGCTACCCACTATCTTTCTGTACATAGTGGCATTATCCAAAATCTCACATGCATTTGCACTCATCTTGCCATTCTTATCCAATGGTATAGAAATAGGCTTACACGCAGCCATACCATATTTGGACAACATCTCCAAGGCTTACACCTGTGAGATAGCCATATGCCCTCAGGCATCCTGATGACCACAATGCTCAGAAAGTATCTCATCTCACCCAAATCCTTCATGTCAAACTTCTTCTTGAGGGGACTCTTTGCATTCTCAACTTCCTCTTCATTATCACCACTAACAATCAAGTCATCCACATAGATAGTGATGACCACAATCTCCTTATCACTATTTTGCACATAGAGTGAATGATCATCATCTGCCATATGAAAGCCAATGGTGATAAGATATTGTGCAATCTTAACATGCCATGATCTTGGTGCCTTCTTTAAGCCATACAAGGCTTTATATAGCATGCACACATAATTTGTGTGACTCGAATCCTCATAACCAAGTGGTTGTTCCAAATATACTTCTTATTGTAACTCATCATGCAAGAATGCATTCTTTACATTCATCAAATCTAAAAACCCAGCCTTTTGACATAACCACTGCAATAACAACTCTCACGGTTGCCATCTTGGCAACATGACTGAATGTCTCCTCATAATTAATGCCGTAGCTCTTAGCATATCCTTTGGCAACCAATCTCGCCTTGTACCTGCTAATGCTTCTATCTGAGTTATGCTTTACTTTGTAGATCCACTTAAATATAATAGCCTTTTTACCCTGAGGCAAAGGAAGGAATTCCCATGCCTTATTTGCATCAAATTTAGCCAATTATTTATCCATGGTTGTATTACAATTTACATGCCCAATAGCATCCTAAAAACATATAAGTTCAACAACCTGCATAACCTTTGCCATGTATGCATAATGGAGAGCTACATAACAAGGTTTTTCACCCTATTTGACTTGTGTGTTCCAAAATATATCCTTAGTTTAGGGTGTCGTGAGATAATTGGAATCCCAAACTCCTCATCAAGACTTTGCTCTGAGCCACTAGACTGTTCATCAAAAAATGAATGCCTTGCTAAAATATTAGGCATAGGAAGGGGCTCATCAACCTTCACATTGCCTTTACATGATGCACTTTATGATTTTGTAGGATTGACATTCTGATGTAGCCTTTTACTCCATGGTCTATGCTAGGATGATTCTCTCGGTCCACTCAATGACTGTGATTATTGACCTGCATATTATGCAATCACCTGTTCTTGTGCATTATCCCCAATCAAGTCTTTTACATCTGCATACCAACTGCTCATCATAAACTACAACATTCTTTCTCACCCTCTCTCACATGTGGCAAGGTTGTAACATCTGTACCCCTTTTGCTCAAGGGAGTAACCAATGAAAATACATTTTTCAACCTTCAGATCTAGCTTACTGGATAGCTCATCACCAGGAATATGTGCATATGCAATACATCCAAAAGCTTTCAGGTGTGAAAAATCTAGTTTTCTACCAACATACTTCTCCTTTGAACTATTGCTATGGGGGTCCTATTCATAATGTAAGCTACATTTGCAATTGCTTCAGCTCAATAATGATCAAGCATGTTCTTCTTAGTCATTAATGTATGAGCAACTTCTATAGTGTGCTTGTTCTTCCTCTTAACAACACCATTTTGTTGTGCGGAGTGTACCTACATGTAAATTTTCTTTGAATTCCATGATTTTTCATATACGCATTGAACTCATAGGAGAAATATTCTCCCTCTCCATTTGACCTCAGGCAGTTAATATGCAAACCTGATTGTTTTTCACCCAACATTATGAAATTCTGTACTTCCTGCTCAATGGCAGAAGAAGCCACTCTGACTTCTTCTTCTTCTTCTTAGGCTCTTTCTTCCTTTTCCTCATGATCCTCTCTACTTTGATTGCTCTTGCTACTTTCTGCTCAATGGTCGAAGAAGCCAATAGACCAAGATAAGAAGTCATTTTGGGCTACCCAACTAACTAGCTGCTTGGCGGGTAGGTGTCTCTAAGAAGTCAGTGTGGTCATAGTTGTGAAGTCTAGCTTCAAAGCATTTTGGGCTACCCAAACTAATTGGCTACTTAGCGGGTAGGTGTCTCTAAGAAGGTAGTGTAGGTCATAGTTTTGACTAAAGCTCTAGTAGATGCTCAAATTTTGTGATACATCCATTATTTAAGGGTGGCAGAAGCATATTAAGACCAAGGAGAAAGTACACAAAGCTGGATCCAATAGTGTAGGTTAAGGCCTGTAACCTCTCTATTAAAGACCTTGCACTCTTGTTTCACAATGTAATGCTCCTTAAATTATTGAGGACTTGTAAGACTATAAATTTGATTCTCCACCCAACCATATCCCAAATGGACCCTAAACTCATGATTATATAGGCCTAAGTGATGCGTGACCTTCTAACTTCAGCCCCTTAACCTTTCATTGTGGCTAGGCATGGCCTTTTCATTCACCAATGCCCCTTCAACTACCCTTAGAAGAGGGCATCTACTTTTGTAAACTTAGTATAATTAGTGAACTTAAAGAGAGCAAAAAATTAAAAAAAATTAAGTTATGATTAGAGTGGTAATAGTATTCTAAACCCTTGCCTTGACCTAATTCCATGCCTAGTCCACTCCCATTAGCTCACAATTAGTGAGAATCAGCACGAATTAGGTTTCATTTGCTTAACTTTTTCTCTTTTGAGTGGGTTAATTAGAGAGATTAATTAGGGGTGATCACATCATTGGGTTAGCCTAAACATTACTATTCCACCTATCAAATCCCCATCCTTAAACTTCTCACCATTAGGGAGTAATTAAAGAGAAAATAAGAGGGTTAAAAGGTGATTAATAGTGAGATTAAGAAGAACTAATCTTTAGTTAAGTTAGAGTGCCTCTGAATTAGTCAAAAACCACTAATTTAGAGGTAACCTCTAACCTTTAGCCTTTTTCCACCTACCTTGCATTAATGAGGGGATCTTAGTTGTCCCCCACTCAACAATCACCTCCCTCCAAATTTAAATTCAAATTTCAAACTTGCCACAGCTATTTGCACCTAAGGCCACGAACGTATGCTTCTAAGCATCCGCCGAGCAAAAAAATCTGAAAAAAAAACTTGCTACCCCACAATCTTTCACACCTAAGGCCACTGGCATACGTTCTAAACATCCAAGCGAACGTTCTCGAAAAAATATGAAAAAAAAAACTTGCCACGACTGTTCGCACCTAAGGCCACAGGCGTATGCTTCTAAGTGTCTAGGCAAACGTTCCCGAAAAAAAAATCCAAAAAAATTTCCAAAATTTTCAAACCTTTAGTGGTGCTTATGGTCCACCTCCCTGAATCAATAGGGTTGTTTTTACACGCACAAAATGCCTCAAAAAACCATTTTTTCCCTTAAGGGTACGTTCACGCGCAAAGCAAAAGAGAGCCAAAACTCCTATTTTGGGCCCATACGTGCACCATTTAGGCTTTTCTAACACCTTTTGGCCATGGTTGCATGTCCCCAGTGCCTCCATTCCATTCAACGGCACCTCGGCCACCATTGCACATTCACATGTGGTTATTGCCACGCCAAAGACATTTGGTCGTGAGGGCAAAACGATTTATCAATAGCCCTCATCTAGTGGGGCCCCTCCATACATGCACCTTGATGTGGATAGATTCCCCAACCACACTCATGTACCTTCTTCTCTATCCACGGATCTATTCCCACCCCCACCGTTTTACCCCCTCCCCTTAATTCCCAAATTGACATTCCGAGCTTAGCACAAGCTCTAGGAAGGGGAGTGGCACAACACTTGCACACACAGAAATCACATACACAACCTATATAGGTGAAAATTTTCAAACTTATCCCAAAATTACATGGAGTTGGAGACCCCGTATTCCACCTAGAGGTCTTTAACCAAATCTATCAGGTATTTGAAATTTTCAATGATGCAACCAAAGTCCATCTCCTTGGACTCAACCTTGAAGGCAAGGCAAGGCAGTGTAATGGTTCCAATCCTTGGACCCTTGACACAAAGGCACTTTCAAAGCAGTGTGAGAGAGGCCTTCATTCTTGGTTTTGCACCCTACGGGCCCAAATGGAGCCCCGTCATCCAATTGTTCCAATTGGAACAAAAATGAGAGGAAACGTGACTACATCGCACACATTAAGTGCCTTGATTCCCGTTGCAAAGAGAGGGAAAATTTGAGTGACAAGCACTGAATGGACCATTTCCTCTTGGGATTACATAATCCAAGGCTTCACGGCCACATGTTGGTCAAGGACCCTTCCACCTTTGATCAAGACTACAAATGGGTTATCTTTTTCGATGACAACATGTGAGAAAGCTATTCCACACTATTGGCCACCGTACCAATGCCAACCCAAAGTTCATTTGTAACATTACCCCTCCTCTCCTCCCGAGCAACATGCATTACTAGTGGCACCACCCTCGACTAACCACTCCCATAGTGTCCCCACCACGACCTTCTCTAGTCTCCATCTTTCCATTCCAACCATTGCCTCTCTAGGCAAACCTCATTGATCATGGAAAGATTAAAACCGGGTCCATTGCTAAACCCCTAAAGCCCATGCACTTCGCCACCTGTGTGGCACCCATAACACATCATCTCCCTTTGCTAGTGCGTCATATGGACCTTAAACCAATTATGCACACCATCAGTGCCTCGTAGAGGGAAACCACATCTTCAGTGTTTCCTCTATCAAGGACCCCAGAGTGTATGAATGCCCTCAAAAGCAATGCATGCAGCTAGTGACACCACAACATCATGGCTATGGAATTAACCATTACTTCAAGGGTTGCCCTTTGTAATCAATTTCGCACTCCACAATCGACGACATGCCATCCCTCAACTTGTTGAGCGTTCAACATGGGAAGATATCCACTGTCCTATTAATGTCGTCACACGGTATAGGCATACTCAAGAAGGCCAATAAACCCAAGTAGTCCAACACCTTAGTGTGCCCCATTCAAAAAGAAACAAAGCTCGAAGCACATTGGCCAAGGTGATGATCAGGATAGCATCTGCACACTGGCTCAACAAAGAACACCTCATCTTCCTCTGGGAGTGATAATCGTGCCAAAATGCCACTCCCCCATGTAGCCCCCTCATCAAATGACAAAAATGACTGGCCACATATCCCAATTCCATGCTCAAGAAGGAACGTCCTTAGGAGGCCCAAGCACTTGGTAGAACACTACCTGGCTCAACTTGAACCACCACCCATTTTTGTGACCTCTGACCGAGTACTTGAGTGTGTACTGCCCCCCAACACCTACTCAATGTTCAGGACAAGATCCTAAACTTCCACAATGAGTAATGCAGGAGCCCCCTCAAAGGCGAGATATATCCATTCACCAACATGACGTTGACAACAAAGATCTTACCCCACTTGTGCCTATTCCACAGGTAGCCAAGACCAAATCCCACGTTCACATCAAACAACTCGATGCGAACAATGATACTGAGTCTGACAAAGACTCACAAGGTACCCATAAAAATTTTTTACCCTCCTACGACACCCAAATCTCGACCTCCACCCCCATCAAATAAGGACCACATTAAACTTCCATACACCATTACTAGATCCACCTTATGATCAAGGCCCCACACCTAAGGTTGCTCCTCATCAACACCACCTTGCCCGCCTCTCAACCTTCCTTTCTTCACAAATCCAAATGCCCATTGGAACCTTGTTAAAAGGAAATCCAAATTTATGAAATGACCTTAGGGATTGGATGGAACAAAAACTACAGGCTTCTGTGGAGGAGGGAGCTAACTCAGATTTCTCTGATGAATCTAAGCCCCATCATCCTGCACTACTCCATCACCACAACCCACAAGCACACCAACAATTCGAGGAAATGTATTGGGACACTACTTTGAAGGTGATGACACAAACGCAACCCTACCCATTTCCTATATAACAGGCATGTGGTCTAAGGCATCCTGGATGGAGGTGCTGGCAGCATAAGAATCCTCATAAGAACATGCTGGGAGAACTGGGTCCAACCATGCCTTGATCCAACCACATTGTTGATAAAGCTTACGGACGAGAAATTTACACAACCCCTGGGCCTAGCGCATGACCTCAAGGTAAGAGTCTGTGACATTCCAAAGAAACAGGAGAGAAGCAACCAAGTGTGACACTTGCTAGCGTGCCTCGACAACCCCTTACCAAGGATAGAAGAACCAACCAGGTGTGACACTTCCCAGCATTAACAACCTCTTACCGATCACACAGGGACATGATCAAGTTTAGGAAGGGGGGAGTATGTTAACCACATATTGGTCAACACATTCCTATAACAACCATGTCCGCACACTTATGTAATGGACACCCGCACTATATTGCAAATCTTTTCATTTAATGAGGGGAACCCCCTAAAGATGATCTCAAGTATTGAGCTTCAAAATACACACAAGAGGATCTTGGTCAGTTGGCCAAACCATAGATAAAAGCCTTGTAACTATGTTTTAGGTGCCTCGGGTCACTTACTCTCGGGCGGCCTAGTGGGAAAAGTCTTGGAACTATAAAAGCCAATTTCTCTTGTTTTATAATGGATTCTCCCATTTATGCAATAGAAGTGGAGTGTTATCTCTCCCTCTCTTTGGCAACTATAATCTAGCATGTGTGGTGTGCTTTAGGATTAGGGTTTAGTGCTAATCACTTGTTCTCTTTTGCTTCCCTCTTGCTTCTCTCCCTGTTGTTTGCTGAAGTGATTAGTCTACCATCATAATCGTCTTCCGTAGAGATCCCACACGATCTTCATGAGAGAGGTTGCACTACCCATTGGATTAGAGCAATCGCCTCAGTAGTGTGACAATGATGCGGGAGGATGGCAATGACGATCGAGTGGTAACAGTGGTGCTCTTGAGCACAGCTCAAGCTCGGCAAACAGGAAACTTTCCATGACATGTTATGGTGAGCTTAACACTACAACATCAATTTCTCCTCTAGATGGTTAATTGATTGCTAATTACACTAATTAGGCCTTAATAATGGTGATTTGTAGGTCTGATTCTTGCAAGATTCAATTGAGCAAGAGGAAAGCCTTAATTACAGTGATTTTGATGTGGCTGCTATGTAGAGGACTTCAAGAGACTTCACAAACAAATGTCATTTGGTTACAAAGGGCAAGAGACAAGGAATAAGGTTTACTTTGGGTGTAAGCATGCTTGATGTCAAGCTGTTATGTTTGCACAAGGTGTAGGTATTGTGGCCTGTGTTGTGGCCGATACAAATATTTGGCACAAACGTATTGGTCATATAAATGAGAAGCGATTAAAGTCCATGCAGAACTATAAAATTGTTATAGGTTTGCCAAAGTTTTTGGATGGAATGCATAAGGTTTGTGAAGCATGTCACTTTGGGAAGAAGAAAACAAAGAATGTATAAATTCACATGAGAGAAATGTAAGAAAGAGGGCACTTGATGTGGTGCACTCAAATGTATGGGGGCCAACAATGGGAGAATGTCTCTATTATGTATCTTTCATTGATGACTACACAAGAAAGGTGTGTTTAAAATGTTGGCTATTAAAAAAAAAGGTTTGTTGATTAAGTACCTAAGGTCAGATGGAGAGGGAGAATATTTTTCCAATGAGTTCAATGCGTATCTGAAAAAGCATGGAGGAAGAACAAGCACATTGCAGAAGTTACTCGTGCATTAATAGATATGAAGAGCATGCCTCATCATTATTGAGTTAAACCCAGATGTTTTGAGGATGATGTTGGGTATGCAAATTGGAATATAAACATGGATGAAGAATTGGCTACATTGGATGCAAATAAGACATGGGAATTGGTGCCTTTGCTTAAGGGTAAAAAAGTAATTAGATCTAAGTAGGTCTACAAAGTGAAGCACAACTCAGATGGCAGTTACAAGGCAAGAATAGTTACCAAAGGATATGTTAAGACCTATGGCATTGATTATGAGGAGACATTTCCAAGATGGCAACCATGAGAGTTGTTATTGTAGTGGCTATGTCAAAAGGCTAGGTTTTACATCAAATGGATGTAAAGAATGTATTCTTGCATGATGAGTTGTAAGAAGAAGTATATTTGGAACAACCACTTGGTTATGAGGATTTGAGTCACCCAAATTATGTTTACAGGCTATGTAAAGCCTTGTATAGCTTAAAGAAAGTATTGAGAGAATGGCATGATAAGATTGCACAGTATCTTATTACCATTGGTTTTCATATGGCAAATGCTGGTCATTCACTCTATGTGCCAAACAGTGATAAGGGGATTGTGGTCATGACTATATACTTGGATGACTTGATTGTTAGCGATGATAATGAAGAGGAAGTTGAGAATGCAAAGGGTCTCCTCAAGAAGAAGTTTGACATGAAGGATTTGGGCGATTTAAGATACTTTCTTGGCATTAAGGTCATCAGAACGCCTGAGGATATATGACTATCAAAGACAGTATACATTGAACATGTTGTCCAAATATGGTATGGTTGGTTGGTTGTAAGCCCATTTCTATACCATTGGATAAGAATGTCAAGCTGAGTGCAAATGCAGGTGAGATTTTGGAGAATGCCACTATGTATAGGAAGATAGTGGGTATGGGTGATCTACATGATAATCACCAGGCCAGACTTGAACTACATAGTTGGGCTGGAGAGCCTGTTTATGTAGGTTTCTCAGAAGCCACATTTGGATAGTGTGAGGCACACACTACACTATGTGAGGTCCATAATGGATTATAGTGTCTTCTATGAGGGTGGAAGCATGTTAACTTACTACACTTTTTTGTGTCCAGGATAGGTGCTAGCTAGCATGACTTTTTATAATGATCTTTGGATGCAAAGATGACCCACAATGCAAAATTTCCTGTCTTGTTATACATCATTAGAAAGGTATTTTTTTGTGTCTAAGAGAGGTGCTAGCTAGCATGACTTTTTATAATGATCTTTGGATCCAAAGATGACCCATAATGCAAAATTTCCTATCTTGATATACATCATTGGAAAGCTCTTGAAGAAGAGATAATCTCCAAAAAATTCTAATTTTATTTATAAAAAATTTACCATATGCCCATTTTTTATGTTAGCACTACTAAAATGCATGCATAGATCCATCTTTATCCTTCACCACCACTAATATTGTTGAAGCCAAGGGAGACTTGGACTAATAAATCCTTTTTCTAAATATTCAACCAATTTTTTTCCAACTTCTCGTCTTTCAGTCAAACTTACTCTATAAGGTGGATTACTAATTGGCTTTGAATCCTTTAAAACTTCTATGGGATGATTTACCCCTCTATCTGGAGGTAAACCTTTTGGAAATGTTTTCAAAAAAAACATATTCAAATTCTTCTAATGAATTGTTAAAAGAAAAATTAACTACTTCACAAATACTTGAATCAAGCTTTTCACAAAATGGTTTTTAAATTGAGGCATTGCATAACAGAAAAACGTTTGTTCTATTTCATTATCTTGATGAAGATTTCAGAGCTCAATATTACATATCAAAGGAGAAGATGGTACATTGTGCTCTCCTTACAATGTACCTAAAAAAGCATAGCAAATGAACATGCTTCCACCTGGCACGAGGCTAGTATACAGTTAGAGGTGTATGGATACATTGATGTAGATTGGGTTGGTAACATATTGGATAGAAGATTAGATAGAAGATGAGGTTTATGTTTTCCTTTGGGAGTGGTACTTGAGTGGGATTATTACATGGAGCAGCAAGAAGCAACCAATGGTTTCCTTGCCAAGTATAGAGGCAAAGTATAGGGGTGCTACGAGACGACAATGGTAGCAAAGGAGGTAGTTTGGTTACATAAACTACTTGGAGATTTGGTAGAGGTAATCTGTCATGTATTGTGACAACCTTAGTAGCATACAGTGTGTCAAAAATTAAACATGACACTATAAGCATGTATGGCTATGGTGTGCTTAAGCCTAATTATTATGATTAAAGAACACTAATCCTATGGTGGATGTAGCCTAATTAACAACATAATGATGATCCATTAGGTGAAATATGGACTCTCATTTTTGTCCCTTAAGGATTTCCACACCTCCTCTCTCTAGAAAAATGGGCTCATGGTGAAATTTTTGCAAATCAACTCAAAAGTGAGCGGAGTTTGGACATTTGGAATCTAGTCTTTGGGACCTTTCCAATGATATATAGCATGATAAGCAATTTTGAATATTCAGGAAGTCCCCAAATTGGTGACATGGCATGTACACATCATCACCAATTTGGTAACCCCATCCAACCCCATGGGTTAGCCAACCACCTAACCACTGTATTGATAGGATCCATTATAAAAATTTGGTTATATTTTGTCCCGGGTACCAAGGAAAAGAGTTCCCAAGCCCCCTAGTCGGCACTCATGCAAAATTTAAATAGACACACCACTTATGCACCCGATATGAAATTACCTTTTCTTAGATTCAACTATTTCCAAAATAGCATTGCAATAAAACCACAGGGTTTCCATCATAATCCTCACTATTCCATTTCAAGGATCCAAGTTCCAACTTTTCCACTTTCCAACCACAGAATCCAATTTCCAGTCATTCCTTCCTCAACGTACCTATGGCATCATCGGCAACCAGAATGCTCACCACCTGGTCACTTAGGAGTCTTTTCAATAGTTCCTAGCCCATAGTACCTAGGAGTATAATCACACAAAATCCATATGGACTCTCCATTTAAAGATCAGCTAGATCAACCAATAAGATCCATTTAAAAGAGCCATGAACTCATTCATTGAAGACCAACAAGGTCAATCAACCAAATCCATGCCCGTGTTCAGAAAACAACTCCATTGCTGGATGCTATCAATGATTTCGATGAGGTTAGATGTTACGACATGTGAGTGTCCATTAGT
The DNA here is from genome assembly GCF_041138505.1 of Cibotium barometz. Classification (NCBI taxonomy): domain Eukaryota; kingdom Viridiplantae; phylum Streptophyta; class Polypodiopsida; order Cyatheales; family Cibotiaceae; genus Cibotium; species Cibotium barometz. The sequence goes on from NC_141110.1 coordinate 31,327,961, forward strand.
GGATTTTTCTTTCACCTTGGTGATTCATGTATATCATGGCTCAATAAGCTGATAGTGCCCACTTCAAGTTGTAAAGATGAGTACATGGCAGCTTTTACAGTGAACTGTGGAGTGTGTGTGTCTTAGGTGCCTTTTGGAAAATCTTGATATTCTCCATCTTCACTGACAGAGCAACTAGAGTGCATTAGTTGTTTTCGAGAAACCCAATGTTTCATGCTCGCACAAGGAACATTGTGGTGCATTATCATTATATTAGGAAGAGGCTGATTGGCAGGAGAGACAAGTATGGCTTATGTCTCTACACACATGACAATGTGTGTGGCAGATATGTTCACAAAGGCTATCTCACGAGATAAGTTTGAATATTTTCACAAAGCTTTGGGCTTATACCATTTGGGGATTAATGAGCCACATGATCCCTATATATGTTCACATCATCATTATAGAAGGGATTCGGTCAGGGCACTTTTCCTCTCTTCAGTAGGTTTGTTTCCTCGAGCATATATACGCACTCTTATGAGTGTGTAAGTGATCTTATTGCATCACTTCACTTGTACTCAAGGAAAAATTAGGGGATATTTTTATCGCAAGGGATTTTTTAGAGGGATCTTTGATATTGTCAAGCTATTTCACCAGAAATGTTTTTCAAAAAATTGTCCCAAATTTTATAGTTTTTAGTGGGTTGTGGAGTCAAATAATTCACCGAACTACTATTTTACTGCTGTTTTATTTTTACCCTACAAGAAGTTGGAGTGTTACAAGACACCGAGCAAACATAATCAAGCAAGCCCCAAACTTGAGCGATTGCAAAAACCCATAGTGTTCTTGGTGATGGATCCATCTACACATCCAAACCACTAGGTCTTGTAATATTTTTGAATATATTAACACACGATATTATCATTTAAGACTTCTCAAAGCAACATGCAGTCAATAAAAGGCGAATCACGAAACATACTCAGAACACTTAAATGATTAAAAAAATAGACAAAACAACCAACGCTTCCTCACCCTACAACCCTGTGGTTTTCAAGCATTGATTCATATTAATAGTCTATCAGTACATACGAGAGCCATGAACTAAATAAAAACAAAATGAAATTCAAAGTGTGCATGTCATGACATCAAAGAGGGCAAGAGTATTCATTCGAGAGGTTGGTTGTTAGTACACTATCTAACCCTCCTCGTCACACTCATCATCCACATAAAAGCACAATGCTTGATGACATGCTCATGACATCCTTGTTAAATTTGCAGCAATGTAATGAGCTATGGTGGATCAAATACTAGAATCAACATCATTAGAAAAGAGATTAGATGATAATTAAGATATGATTAGTTAACTGATAGCTTAATGTAGGCATGGATAATAAAAAACCAGCAAATTCTCATTAGGCCAATGCCTCAATTTATAGAGTTTACACCCAAGCATCTAATCCCACTGATCTCTCCTTGATTCACTCCACCTCTTTTGCTTGATTCTCTCCACCTCCTTTGCTTGATTCTCTCCACCTCTTCCCAGAATATCTCCACACATCCTAAATCTTCTCATGCTACCCTTTATTCTCTACCAGTAGATACTTCTCACCTTTTCACAGCTTCTCTCACATTTACAGATTCTCTTTTACAACCTCTTGCTAAGGGCTTGTTCCCGCACACACTCTATTCACTTGTATATTTCAACACCTCCCCTCAAAGTGAATAATCCTAGCACAGCTGGACCACCCTATACCAAGTTTCCCTCTTACTTGTCTGTGACTAGTGCCTCAAGTCCCTAAACTCATAGTCCTTGACACACTCTCTCTCTCTCTCTCTCTCTCTCTCTCTCTCTCTCTCTCTCTCTCTCTCTCTCTATGTGTCCACCAAGGCTACTACAAGTGCCCGTGACCTTGACTAAAGTGCTCACACATACATCTACCACATGGCCTACATCATCGATGGCTCTCAGAGGTGGTTTTACTCTGTTGAGGCAAGTTTCATTGGGTTGTGGGGTTTCTCTCTCTCTCTCTCTCTCTCTCTCTCTCTCTCTCTCTCTCTCTCTCTCTCTCTCTCTCAGAAAAGATGATCTGACTCCACTTCCTTAGGAGCCTCCATGAAGTTTGTCGATGTCGTTCCTTCTCCACTGGGTTTGCTATAGCAATCTCTTGCCATGTGTCCTGGCTTTCCACAGTTGTGGCAAGTGAAGGTCCTTCCTCCTACTATGCCTCTGCCTCGGCCTCATCCTCAAGAGAATCCTCCTCGGGGGTGAAGAATGCTTTTTCTTCTCAGTTGTTGAGTCTAGCCATTTCTTCTCTTTGACCTTGGTCTCTTGCTGTAGTAGAGCTCCTTCTATCTCGTGCAGCTTCAATTCAAGTACATTCTTTAAGGTTGCTACAATGTTTTCATATTCACCTTTGTCCACACTCTTCTCAGAAGCACTGTTAGTGCCTCATCATCTTCTACCTTCTTGCCAATGGCTGTCAGTTGTTGCGTTCAAGTGTGTGATTAAAGGTTCACTTTCCTTCATATCCAGTTTGTAGAATTGCATTAATAGATTTGTCTTTGAATTTTTTGCTTGAGTGCCAAATAATTTATTGAGTTCATCCCATGCATCTTTTGCCCATTGTATCCATGTGATGTGATGAATGATTTCATCATTTAAACTGAGTGCAATAAGTCTAATGCTTTCTCATTCCTGATCTTCCACTCATTATCCCCACTCACCTCTAGGCATTCATCTCTTCCCTCAACTAGCCCCCTCCCACAGATTTTTCCTCATGAGCAGATACATGGTTTTTGTTTGCCATGGATAAAACTGCTCCCCATTAAATTTGGCTATCTCTTGTGTCGTACTCAGATGTGAAGGGGGTCTTACCTCTCTTGATCCAATTTCAAGATTCAAGGGCAGTGTCTACCCTTTTACACTCAATCTGGTGTTTAAGTGATATTACAACAGATTTATCAGTATAAATTCACCAGAAATTACATAAAATAAAGGGTAATGGTTGGACTATCAAACCATCTCCGAATTGCAATCTGAAGTTATAGGGATCTGTATCAGATACCCTGGTTAATTTGAACCCTCAATTATACCAAAATATAGTGATTAGTATTGATTAATCACTAATTAGCAAAATAATCCTCTGTTTTATGTACAAAAAACACAGTATGTGGGGAGTCCAAATCTGAGGCCTTTGAGTTCAAATGAGCTCAACCCCTTTCAAGGACATCAATAGCAGTTAGTCTAGTAGAGGATTAAGCCAAGAAACACAAGATTTGACCAAACATTGAAAGCTTAATCTCTGTTTTACCAAAGTCACCTGCAGATTTGATGGAGAGCTTGGATCTCATTGTAGACTTGATGAAATCAAAAACTGTCTTCACCAGCTTGTAGAGCACCCTTGAAAACCCCTGGGGCCAAGAGGAATTAGAGCAATGTCTTTTGGTGCAGAAAAGATCTCAAATCTCCTTCAAAAAAAAAGGCGCTGGAAAATTCGCGAATTTCAGCTGCACCACTCGACGGTTTGACGATTTGTGTTAATGGGCTGGAGCATGAGGGATATGGCTATGCTTGGCTAAAAGAGAGAGCTCCTCGACCAGTTGGGGGTATAGAGGCTAATTGAAAAAGAGGTGAAAAAAACTTGATTATCTACTAATCTTGATTAGCTAGGTGATTAGCAAGATAATGGGCTCATAAATTTGATGGATTCTAAGCTAGGCTCTGATACCATGTTAAATTTGGAGCAATGTGATGAGCTATGGTGGATCAAATGCTAGAATCAACATCATTAGAAAAGAGATTAGACGATAATTAAGATATGATTAGTGAGAAATTAACTTATAGCTTAATGTAGGCATGGATAATCAAAAACCAGCAAATTCTCATTGGACCAATGCCTCAATTTATAGAGTTTACATCCAAGCATCTAATCCCACTGATCTCTCCTTGATTCACTCCACCTCTTATAGCAAGACACGCTCAAACACATCATCAATAAAACCATGGAGGCTCACCATATCGCATTAATCCCACCACAATAATAAAGGCATCTTTTTATACTTTTTTGGGAAAGAGCGAGTATGTATCGTTTTTGTTACATGCAATTTCAGATAAGGACCTCTCTCTTATCTCTCTAACTCGTTATTCCCCTCTCATTTCCCTAAGATTTATAACTATTTAATACTCATTAATAGATGATCATGTTCTACAATACCATACCTGCTTGAAAATGCATAACCCATAACGAGAGAGGGAAGAGGGAGGGAGGATGGAGAGAAAGATATTGCACAATTAAACTCACTAGTCGAAGGCTGAGTCAAAGGAGGAGGCCAAGGTTGAGTCAAAGGAGGAGGCCAAGGCTGAGGCTACAGAGCCCGAAATCTCTTAGAGGCATTTTGTATATGTCTAGAGACAACGTTGTAAAGATTCTGTATTTTTATTGAGCTCGGCTCATTTTTGTATAAACATTCTATATTTTTATTGAGCCCTACTCATTTTTGTATTTTGTGAGTATTGTGAGTATTGTGCTTTGCCATAATAAAATAGATTTTTGAGAATTTTTATTCTCATAACTTATCTTTGGTTAAAACTTAATTTAAAGACGTTTTCTTCAAAATTGTTATGAGTACTTTGTAGAGTAGACACATGTCCATGTAGAAATTTTTCATCACATTAGTCATTGCTAAGATACAACAGTTCAGTACAAGTCTTACAATGACTTCTATTGGGCCTAAGTCCCTCGATACAAGACCTTTCTAATTCTACATGACAGATTTTTCCTCCGTCTTCTTCTCTGGGTTATTCATCTGAAGAATTCTTTCATGCACCTCTTTGGCTTCATCTATCAGTTTGTCTACATCTTCAAGGTCTTTCTTGAAGCTTTTAGATATCTAGATAGGTTGATCATCTGTATCCCCAACAGAGGAATAGGAGTCATCATCATCAGAAGAAACAACTAAAATAGATGGCCTAGCAACCTTGCTAGGAACAATCCTCTCATTAGAAGAATCTATATCTATGGGCGGATTTTGTATAGAGCTTATAAGTTGTAAGATATTATGTTCTCAATTCCCTTATGGACTGGTCTTTATATACTGTTTTGGATGGACTCCAAAACCAACGACATAAAAAAACCATGTGGTGTAAATCTGTGTGCCACTAAACCATTTCGGAATAGGAACCCTAGTACCTACACTGAGCTGACCATTATTGTGCACATACAAGACAGCTTTAGAGTAAAGTTGTTGAGTTATATTATAACTTTAATATAAAAATCTAAATTCATAATAGCTGAAATTCATTGCTCAGTACACTTTTTTGAGGGCAAGGACCCATTAATTGAGCAATATACCATCAACATCCCAATCGGGATCTACCAAGGTCTTTGGCTCTGGTTGTTTTCAAATCTTCCTATTGTTCACCTTGAATTGTGCTCTGCTAATATCCTCACCTCCCCCACGATATTGAGGTGCTCTCTAATATTTTAGGAGGCTCCAATGTCTACTTGCACCTACAACCTCCACTGTACCACTGGGCAACCGAACACATATAGCGAGAGGCAAAACAACTTGTTCATCTGCCTACATATTGGGATGCAACAACTATTCTTTTTCATCCACTGCTCATAATAGAAGCGTATGTGTAGTGTGGCACGAGCATTGAGATACTAAAATGAGACACTAGATTCTACTATATTGCACTTGAATGTGTCATCCTTATGTATCCCTTCTGCAGTCCTTTACTGGTCTCCAAGCAAGGCTACCATGTCATCACCTAATACCTTCTTGCACACAAACATGGTAGGTGTTTGTGAGAAACAAAATTGATTGAACATCTTGGCAAAAAGATGTATTGGGCATACCCAACTAAGACTCACAAATCGAGAGGGCTTTGCAAACTTCAAAGACCCTTGTATATCACAAAGCATCTTTGATTTCATGACCATTAGAGTCCAAACATTTGGAATTGGCCATTCTATAGAAGATAGGGGTGGAGATGTGATTATCTGTAGCTTACCAAACCCATCGTCCTACTTTAGCACCAAATAGGAGTGCCGATAAAAGAAGACCTTTTCCTTAAGAAGTTATGCACTTGTTTTACAAGAAAACATTGCCTCACCAATGTCTCCATGCAACGCTTGAAATGTTCCGGTAAGGCTTTTCAATGGCTGCTCCTCTACTATTTTTGAAGGAAAAATATCTGCAAACAAGAAATAAGTTCACTTAGATTGAAACATCTCTATCAGAAAATCTCACATGCCCCTTTCTACTTGAGATACTTACAATTGTATGGAAATCGAGTTTGTTGGCGAAGATGGATATCTCGTGCTATGTAAACATGTTGTACCATGGCCACTAGTTTTCCATTACTTGCCTTCTTGAAGCCTTGTAAACGACCTTTCCAATGGTGCTCCAATACATTTCGTCGTCGAACTTGGTGAGGCCCGATTGCAGCAGGCTGTAGATAAACCCAAGCGCTCTTACAAAATGCCTCTCCCACCCAAGAACCATCATCGTCCTTCTTGCTATGCAAGGATATCTCCTTAATCTCGTCTTTTGGTCTTCTTGGTGCGGCCATATCTTCCTAGAAGCTAGAGTAGAAAGGTTAGGGTTAGAGTAAAAAGGAAAGAGATGTGCAGACTAGGGTTTTACGGGAGTCTTGAAGATGAAAGAGATGGAGTTTTGAGAAGGGAGGGAGATTAAGATGGAGGAGAAAGTTTAGGGTTTCAGGCTTTGATAGTTTCATTAGGGTTGGGCAAATGAGATAGATATGGAAGAGAAAGGGAGGAAGAGTTTAATTTGGATGTTCAAGAGGGAAAGTAGACTTGAAAATGAAATTTTTGATTACAATGAAATTTGAGATGGGTTTTTGGGGGGATTTCAAAAATTTTAAAATTTTAAGGATTTTTTGAGCCACAAAAATGGTGGGACCATACCTACCCTAAACCCCCTACTTTTTTAAAGGGACAAGTGTAATTATTAGTATTGAAAGTCTAGTCCCCATCCCTATAGCCTAGTCTCCCTCCCTATATTCAAAGGAGACCAAATGTGCACAATCCTCTATTCCTATTAGTCCATTGCTAATTACTTTCATTAGTAAAAGGCCCAAAATATGTCCGAATGCCCCCTAATGGAAGGCATGCCTCCGTTCAAGGAGATCACTTGTTTCATTAGATATAGATGATGCCATCATCTCAGGCTATGTATATCCGTACTTGCATAGCCACACGATTGTAGGCTCTTCTATGAGGATGAGCCTTGGATGAGCACTAGATGAGCACTAGTTGGAGGATGAAATCGAGCCTCATGCGAGGGTGAACCCCTATGACTAGTGAGCTTTGACAGTCCCTATTTGACTTCTTTTGGTCCTTTTTTACTAGATTTGAGGTAGAGCTATTCTACTACACTGACACTTGTTCCTTTTTTATGTATTTATCTCTATCATATTATGGAGTGTTTCTTGTTCACTATATGTGACAATGGATTCTGTCCTCCCGGCTTTTTAGAAACAAAGATGAACGAATTCTTAGAGTTAACCCAGGGGAGTAGAACTATTGAAGCATATTACCAAGCATTCGCCCTCCTCCTCAGATACTCGCCTCCGCTGGATGAAGAACAGCTGATGGTGGCCAAGTTCATTCAGGGAATGAACGAACCTTTGAATATTCTGGTGAAGAATGCTAAGCCAGTTTCCATGGTCGAAGCAGTTTGGATGGCGAAGGATTTTGCCAAAGCCTTTGATGTCAAAGTCCCGCCAAAGCCAGCATCATCACCTTTCAAAAGTTTTTTATTCTAAGAAGGTGATTCCAACCTTCCTCCGCCTAAGAGATATCAGGGTCAAACCCAGGATATGGGAAGTTCCAGAATGGAAGACAAATGCTTCCTCCAGCATTCTCGTGTAAAACAATCCTTTGAATGAAAAAACAGAGGTTCCAATGCAAAACAATCCTTTTAATGAAAAACAGAGGTTCCAATGCAAGTAAAATTCCCAGTTTGAGATTGGTTCCACAAAACCCCTTTCTCCATAATTCCTGGTTTTATAATGAGGATCCTTGATCTCTCATGAGGGTAATCTACCCATCATTTTGTCTGTTTGTCCAACTAGATTCTTGGTGAGTTCGATCAAAGGAAAAACTAGTTTAGTACCGGTAGTCTATTCTTTATATTTAGGAACTGGAATTGGTCACACGAAGTTTTTGCTTGATTCAGATTGAGAGATGGACAAGTAGGTTTACGGTCCATCCCTCTCATAGTAACCAAATTCATTCGGTTTAGTTCTAACAAGGATTCCCTTCAGATAAACATCTAGTTTTAGGTAAATATCAATTTAATGATTTTACCAATTAAAATATCAAAAGATATTCTTTCTGCCACATAGTTTCTCCACCTTAATTCCTTGGGTAGAATTATGATGGAAATTCATCTTTTAACATTAATTCAAATCCTTCTTTTCTTAAATATCATAAAAATTCTTCTTTTGACTAAATACCAATATCTATTTTTTTGAATAAACTTGAAATCCCTCTTTTTCTCATTTAATGAGTGCAATCTAAATATCATGGGAATTCCTCTTTTATCATAAATTAAATCTATCCATGCATAAAATAATTTCTCATAAAAATATCCATTAATTCCATTAAGCTAGAAATTCCACTTTTCTCATTCAAATGATTGAATTCCAAATATGGTGGGAATTCCTCTTTCATCATTTAAATTTATCTATGCAAAAAGATAAATTTAACTAAATTTTCTCTTAAAAATTAAATAAAAATCTCCATTAATTCCTTTACACTAGAAATTCCATTTTTCTCATTTAAATGGTTGGATTATGGTGGAAATTCCTCTTTCATCATTTAACTTTATCTTTGCAAAAAGATAAATTTAACTAAATTTTCTCTTAAAAATTAAATAAAAAATCTCCATTAATTCCTTTATACTAGAAATTCCATTTTTCTCATTTAAATGGTTGAACTCCAATTATGGCGGGAATTTCTCTTTCATCATTTAAATTTATCTATGCATAAAAATAAATTTAACTAAAAGTCTTCTTTAATTTTTAAATAAAATATCCATTATTTTAGTATTCCAAATTTTTCTCTTTCCTCATTGGAATACATGGAATTCTATTGTCATAGGAATTTCTCTTTTATCATAAAAATGAATTACTAGAAATTCTCCTTTTTCCTAATTAACTATTTATGTATAAACATAAAAATCAATTTTTCCATGGTTATGAGATAAGAATTATTCAATTAACCTAGAATGAGTAATCCTTGAATATGGTAGGAAGTCCTCTTTTCATATTATGTATGAAATGATTTATGTGTTAATTTTTCAAAAAATTTGCCATAGCTCCACTGCTATTACTGATAATTTTTAATAATTTTAAAAGCATAAAGTTTTAGTAATACAATATGATAGAATAACTATCATTGGGATCAATATCCAATTATGGACTTGATTCCTAAGTTTTTCATAATTTAATTAGCATAAAAGCATTAAAAAGCCACTTCTTGGGCCTCTAATTTGACAAGCATAGAGTTTACTCGTTAAAAAATATTTTAATTTAAGCATAAATGAAAACTTTGTGTGATTTATCACTAAAATTCATTAGAGAGCTTTATTTGCATTAAAGAATCATTCAATTGAATACTTCTCAAGCTTGAGAGGGGTTGAGAAGTGACAAACATTTAGAGATTAAGAAAAAGACCATAAAGTCACACTTTACCTCTTATTTTGTTTGATTCTTTAGTCTAAGAAGAGGCCCCCAACCAATCAATTGGTTTAGTATGTTGATGAAGACTCCAAAGAAGGTTGAAGAGAGAGAGAAGCTCCAATCTCTCCAATTTGTAGAGGATTTTTAGAGGATAATAGAAAATATGCTTATTTTAGAGTAATACCGGCATAGTTTAGTTCACACATGAGAATACAAAAGAATGAGGGTCTATTTATAGGTGAGGGAGGCCACTAACTGAATCAACTAAGTTCTAGAATTTTCCATCTTCAGTTTGGCTGAATTTGGACAAGATTTGGACCAGCTTAGCTCCCTTTTTGATTTGGTTTGATCCAGGAGAGAGGAGAGATAAAAATATGTTATTATTTTTTAGTTTAAAACTCCTCCACACATGTGAATTAGGTGCCTCCTTGAAGGCTCCCCCTTTCCTTACCAAGGTGTCAAAAATGAATGATTGCTCCAAAATATCTCTTTTTTTAGTAATATTTCATAATTTTTAACTAATAAATCTTGTACTCACTCAACTCTTCATCTTATGTGGGCATTTACTCATTTTTGGGTATTTTGTTTTATTCATTGGATTTATCTCATTCCAACACTTAGATTAATCTTATTGGTCCATAGGAACCTTAATTGGACCATAATCCAAAATTTTCATAAAATCTTGACCCTTAGACTAAGGTCTTTTAAATCATTTTTAACTAATTTCAATTGCACCTTGGAAAATTTATTTTGATTTTTTATTTCAAGAAAATATATTTTTGATATTTGTAGAATTTGTATATCCAAAAATATCTTAATATTGAATTACCACTCTCTAGAAATTTTCATCTCACTAGGCAAAAACAAGGAAAAATAATATTTTCTTGTATTCAGAATCATGGAATGATTACAAGGTAATGAAGTAAAGGCTTATTCATTATTCAGGCTGAGGAGGAATCTTACATCCTCTCCCACACTTGAAAAACGCGAGATGTCCTCATCTCGCAAAGTGGGCTTCGCCAACTCTTCTTCTTTCTCCCAGGTGGCGTCTTCTAGAGAGGGAAGAACTTCCACTTTACTAAAAATTCTCTGAGGACTCTGCTCTCATGAGAATCTTCTCCCAAACGTCAAGGATTTCCTCAGGTTGGAGTACCATCTAGCCTTGAGTCGGAGAGACCAATTGCTCATCAAGCACGTGACTCGGGCTGGGTACATATTTCTTAAGCAAACTGACATGGAATACATTATGTAGCTTGAGATGGGGAGGCAGAAGAAGTTTGTAGGATAGATCGCCCACTTTCTTTATAATAGCATATGGCCCATAGTATCTAGGAGAGAGCTTCTTGTACTTCCCTCTGATAAGGAACTTCTTTTTGGTCGTACTCAAATGAAGACCATATCTGATTCTTCAAAGTCTCTCTCTGATCTCTTTTTATCTGCATACTGTTTTTGTCTATCTTGGACTGCCTTTATATCTTTACGGATTGATTGCATCTGCTGGTCCATGTCATCAAGCATTTGTCTAGACATTTCGACTCTGATCAATAGGTCAGACCAAGTCAATGGTGTGAGGCAATCTTGTCCATACAAAGCTTCTGAAAGGACTCATCCCAATGCTTCGATGATAAGAAGCATTGTAAGCAAATTCGACCAGATGCAAATGGCTTAACCACTTCTTGGGTTCCCTGCCCCGCAGCATGACCGAAGAATAACTTCTATTACCTGGTTTACTCTTTCAGTCTGGCCATCTGTTTCAAGGTGATAGGCTGTGCTGAGATCCAAGAAAGTTCCTACTGCTTCGAAGAATGCAGTCTAGAATTTCGATGTAAATTTGGGATCTCTGTCACTCTGGGGGTGAGCCATGTAATCTGAAGATCTCTTTAAGGAAAACCTTGGCAACATCCACTGCAGTGTATGTTTCTTTCACTGGAATCAGATGGGCAACTTTGGTTAGTCTATCAACAACCACAAAAATAGAGTTGTAACCTGATTGCATTGAAGGTGATCCACTGACAAAGTCCATACTGATACATTCCCACTTCATCTGTGGAATGTCTAGAGGCTGCAGTTTCCCTCGCATCTTGACTCTCTCTGCCTTGACTCTGACACATTAAGCGTTTTCGCACATGATCAGGTACATCCATTTTGAGTTCTAGCTAAAAGAATCTTTTCTTCACAGACATATAGGTTTTTATAAACCATGGATGTCCAGCTATCAGGATATCATGGGCTTCTCTCATAATTCTTCCCTTTATTCCCTCATCATTGGGGATACATAGCCGATTATTATAATACATGCATCATTCATCCAATTTGTACCCAAGAGCTCGACTCATTTCCTGAGGAGTCTTGCTTTCCTGCATCAGAAGGGTAGCAATAGGGGTAAAGAATTTGTCCTCCATGATTTTCTCCTTTGCTTCACTGATTAATGGATTTACCACCACTGTAATTGCAAGCAAGGAGGCTTCTCTGCTGAGTGCATCTGTAACCACATTTTCTTTCCCCAGTCGATACTTAATTTTAAAATCAAATTCCTGCAGGGTCTGCATCCATCTCCTTTGATGCATGTTGAGATCCCTTTGGGTGAAGATCCACTTCAGACTTTGATGATCTGTTATCAAGGTAACCCTTTGTCCCAAAAGTTAATGTCTCCACAACTTCAGAGCATAGACTACTAAGAGTAACTCCAAGTCATGGACGGCATAATTTCTCTCATGTGTTCTGAGTTTTCTGGATTCATAGGCCACTGCATGACCTTCTTACATGAGAGCATTGCCTAAGGCAAATCCACTGGCATCAGTAACCACCTCAAAGGGTTTGGTAAAATCTGGCAATTTAAGGATAGGGTTGGTTACTAAGGCTATCTTTAGCTTAACAAAGGCACTCTGACACATTGGAGCCCACTGAAAAAGTGTACTCTTCTTGAGAAGGTTAGTTAAAGGGGATGCTATCTGAGCATACCTAGGTATAAAGATCCTATACCATCCGGTTGACCCTAGGAATCTTCTGACTTCCTTTACTATCTTGGGTTCCGGCCATTCTACAACTGCTTGGATCTTTGCGGGGTTAGGAGAAATCCCATCCTTTGACACTATGAATCCCAAGTATTCAACCTAAACAACAGAGAAAGAACACTTGCTCTTCTTTGCAAAGAGTTGGTGTTTCCTTAGGATTTCCAGGACCTTACGCACATGATCTTCATGATCTGCAGCATTCTTTGAGTATACCAAGATATCATCAAAGAAGACAAGAACAAAATCATCCAAGTATTCTCTGAGAATATCTTGCATAAGACGATTAAATGTTGCCGAGACGTTAGTCAATCCAAACGGCATGACTGTGAACTCATAATGCCCATAGCGAGTATTGAATGCTATCTTTGGGATGTCTTGCTCCTTGATTCTGATTTGGTAGTACCCGGATTTGAGATCTATCTTTGTGAACATTTGGGTCCCACTTAACCGATCTAGAAGTTCATCAATCCTAGGAATAGGATACTTATTCTTAATTGTTATTAATTGATTCAATCCTCTGTAGTCAATACAGAGTCTTAGCGTTCCATCGTTCTTCTTTTGAAAGAGAACGGGTGCACCCAAAGTTGAGACACTGGGTCTAACGAATCCCTGCTCTAACAGTTGTCTTAACTATTCCTTAAGTTCCATGGCTTCAAGAACTGGCATTTTTGTATGCACGCTGGGCTACTAGCTGAGCTCCGGGGGGTTAATTCGATCTCATGATCTACTTCCCGAGACGGAGGCATCTCAGTCAGCTCTTCAGGAAACACATCTCCATACTCACTTAACCACTCCCCTTGGCCCATAGAAGGAGATGGGCAATCCTTGAGCACGTGCCCAAACCCTTGACATATGAAGCATTTGTTCTCGCTTTGAAGTTCTTCCCTTTGCATTCTTGAGAGAGCCAGAGTTTCTGAGAATGTACTTCGGGGGAAAGGTCTTCCTTCATTCCTCTGAAGCTTCCCGTCTCCAAATTTTCGTTGGGACCTTGGTGTCTCTTTGGAGGCAGATGTTGGAAGAACTTCTCATTGTCTGAAATCTTTTGAAAGATGAGGGAGCTGGCTTTAGTGGGACTTTAACGATGAAAGCTTTGGCAAATTCTTTCGCCATCCTGACAGCTTCTGCCATGGACACTGGCTTGGCATTCTTGACTAGTGTGTCTAAGGGTTCATTCATTCTCCGAATGAACCTGGCCATGAGTTGCTCTTCATCTAGAGGTGGTGAATATTTGAGTAGAAGAGCGAATGCCTGGTGATATTCTTCGATGGTTTTGCTCCCGTGATTCAACTCTAAGAATTCATTCATTTTGGTTTCTAAAAACCTGGGGGGATAAAATCTCTTTCCCAAATAGGTTTTAAGGTTGTTTTCCAAGACTGAGTATTTCTATCTACATGGTTGGTGTCACAATGGTTCCTCTATGCCACCCTAGCTGTTTCCACTATTTTTAGCCTGGTAAGAGCCATTTTGCTTCGCTCATTGTAGCCTATGATGTCAAAATATTCTTCCATAGCTTCCACCCATTTCTCCACAGCCTCGCCCAAGTTCTCCCCTTCACCTTTGAAGGGTCCTCGCTGAGTTCTATGAAGAGCCTTGCGAACATCGGGGTCAAGCTCTTCATCTTCAGAGAGAGGGTCTGGCTGACGGCCACAATTTCCTTGTCTCATGATTCCGCCAAAACTGATATATTATTAAATTTTTATTTTGATATCGTCCACGAGATCCTAAGACTTAAGCGGTTCAGGAAATAATTTCTTAAACAAGATAAATGATCTTATTGGAGATCTATGACATATATCCGGTAACAGATTTTTCTTTATCAGTTCGTCCATAACAATCACTTATACAACAGGGAATTTTTCCTCAAATCATTTTTTTTATTTATAGAAAGGTTGAAATATATGTACATAGAGCAGTTCGGCTCCAGAAGTCAAAATCTCCTCGGGAGATGCATAAGACGACAGTACTGGGGCTATAAACATGCCCTAATACAAACGTTCCCTTATTGCCAAGGGAGCTACTATCTTCTCCTTAGAAATAAAGTGACTAAGAAGTCTGTAGATTTGGCAGGAAAGTCTGAAATTCCGAGGCCTGGAATGATATAAAATGACACCATGTATCACTTTCAACTTCATCAGAATCATGCCAATGAGAGGTTCTGCCTCAGCATCGCACGTTGGTTGCAAGAGGCGTGGACATACTGCCCTGCAAACCACGTGCTGCCGTCTCTCCGTTGGGTCAGGAAAATATAGATCCTCGAAATGGCATGCGAGTCTGACTCGGTTCATTCGAGTTGTAGAGGAAGAGATGAGATGCTTGAAGGCAAACACAGTCATGTCTTGTGACTGGGTGAGGTCAGGAATACCAGATAAGTGTGGAACTTCCATCTATAAAAATAATTTCTTTGATTAAAAATTCTTCATCATTAATGAAGCTTACGGAATAAAAATACAATATGTACATGCTTTTTTTTATTTTTTTTTATCAATTTTTGATAAGAATTCATTTGTCCTTATTAGCTTTCAACAAAGCTCTAATACTAGCTGTGAGACCCTTGCCCCCTCCGCGGTGCCCCAGCGCGGCGGCAGAAGCAGCGTCGGCCTCCCGTGCGAGACAGGGATCCACACTCGGGGCCTCGCTCGCGGATGTCCGGATGAGAGGCTAGCCCGGCGGTTCTTCCGAAACCGAGCCCGGAAAAACTTCCCTCACCCGGAAGGCACGGGCGATTCCGCCATGGGAAAATCTACTAACGGGGGAATTATTCTAACAAGTCAAAGTCTTAGCTAGTTAAACTGATCTGACCGAACCTGAAGTCACATGGTCAAATCAAGAAGAGACTTGCACTTGGTCCATGGAATCATCGCTTTTTTAACGAGGCACAGGCTGATCCCCTCCCACAGAACAAGGTCTTCTCAGGACTTAATCTAACTATCGTATCTAGTTGTTTCACACAAATCCTCCGATCTAGCCTACCATGGGTTAGCCAACCACACGACCACTGTATTGGTGGGATTCCTTTATAAAGATTTGGTTGTGTTTTTTCCCGGGTACCGAGGAAAAGAGTTTCCAAGCCCCCTAGCCGGCAATTCATGCAAAAATTAAGGTAGGCATACCACGTACACATCCAATATGAAATTGCCATTTATAACAGATTCGGCTGGCTTTAAAACAATCCTTCAATAGAAATCATAATATTCTTGATCATCATCCTCCAAAATTCTGAGTCCATTGTATTACAAAATGTGTCCTCTGGACTCTCCGTTGAAGACCAGCTCGCCAACCAACGAGATCCAGCATCAAAATTTGGTTCCCAAAAATCTTTCCTTTTAGTCCATCCGAATCTTCCTTGATGCACGCATGGGTGTCCTAGCAACCGCGAGCCCGTGCATCGCCTAGTCAAAACCCTCTAGGATCCTCCTTAGTTGTCCTAGCACTTCACTTAGGGACCGCTTCATCGATCCTCACCCATCGTACTACTATCGGCGGAAGCGCACCATTTTAACAGTACCGAGGCTGGTCAAGACCTCAGCAGGCTTTGCCATGAGCGACTCCTTGCCAGCTGTTCCAAAACGAACCTCCTGTTAGTAAAACATATGCCAAATGCTTCCTCCAGCATTCTGGCGCAAAACAGTCCTTTGAATGAAAAACAGAGGTTCCAATGCAAGTAAAATTTCCAGTTTGAGATTGGTTCCACAAAACCACTTTCTCCATAATTTCCGATTTCATAATGAGGATCCTTGATCTCTCATGAGGGTAATCTACCCATCATTTTGTCTGTTTGTCCAACTAGATTCTTGGTGAGTTCGATCAAAGGGAAAACTAGTTTAGTTCCGATAGTCGATTCTTTGTATTTAGGAACTGGAATTGGTCACGAAGTTTTTGCTTGATTCAGATCGAGAGATGGACAAGTAGGTTTACTGTCCGTCCCTCTCGTAGTCTAACCAAATTCATTTGGTTTAGTTCTAACAAGGATTCCCTTCAGATAAACATCTAGTTTTGGGTAAATATAGAGAACAGGAATCAAGATCTCCTCATTTACTTGCTATTCAAAAATTATAGCAAGAGTCTCATCCACTTCAACACCCACAATGTGTACATAAAGACCCACATAGTCAGACTCTATGCAATGGCCAAATGTGATTGTGAATGGAAGTCCTTGTTCGTCCTTAGTAAAGCCAACCTCTTTCAAAACAGAGTGTATAATAGCTCTTCCATCCCCTCTCAAAGTAAGAGGTGACCCAAGAAATGGTACCAAGAATTCATATACATTGATTGACCTTTTCTTGCCTTCACTCTAGTAGTGGCTCTACCGTAGAACTTAATACATTTCTTTCCTCCATCCATTGCTTATGAGGAAGAAGGCATTTGACCATTTTTATGCTCAAACTCAACATCAAGATCTTCCTCAATATGAGGTTTTGAAGCACCACCTCGATGAGTATTTCCCTTGAATGGAATATAAACACTACTCCTTGGGAATCTTGAGCCTTCATAATAAGGAGATGCATGACCCTTGCCTTTGTCATCATTGGGTGAGTGAGTAAACATTAGTTTGTGCATAGCACCATGAGTAGAATGGACACTTGGGTGATGATCCTCTTTATCTTCAACATAAGCTTGTCGAACCTTGTAAGATGGTCCACCCTTTTCTTCATCATTCCTCTTAATCTCATCACGCAAGTCCCTAAGTTCTTGCACAATGGATTTCAAAATTGTTTGAAATATGGTTTCCATCATCATCATCATTTGCGATATTATTTGTCATAGCAAGCATTGCTTGTACATTTGCTTCTCTCAATTGATTTGATGTGTTAACTACATTTGTAAAACTTAGCCCAATTTGCACATGATTGGTCCTATGTGCCGCATTTGCAATGTTGTCACCTTGTAAATTCATACCCTCATCACCAATCTCCTCTACACGATCCTCATTCACCATTTCCCTATCTTCCCTTATCTCTTAAAGTTCCATCGCGCTTGCTTAGATGGACGCCCCCTTGGCATAATGATTGAAAATGGAAAATGGCTAGTAGAAGGCTTGAATGGTGTTGGAATTCGATGCTCTAGGGCTCTATTGAAAGATCTTGTGGCATACAATGCAAATATTCAAGAACAGAAGATTTTTGAATAGCCCTAATATTCTTTATTTTAGGGTTTATGCGACACTGTTGAAAATAGGAATTAGGCCATAAAGAACTTTAAAGTCATTGGATTTAGAAATTTGGCATGTGGGCTTTTGATGACAAGTACTAACTATGCCTAAGAGGGTTTCATCAAAGTCAAAGTGTAGATATCCTTTGTTTTGCCTTTTTGGTCAAAAGTCAACTTGCTAGTTTTGACCCCTCAAACGATGTCCAAATAGAGTGGTTCTTGGCTAATTGGATAGATCTAAGGGAGTATTATGATGAAGAACTCTAAACACTTTTTTGACTACCCTAAAAAAGTTTTTCCATCATGCGTCTCATCATCATCATCATCATTTATGACATTATTTGTCATAGCAAGCATCACTTGTACATTTGCTTCTCCCAATTGATTTGATGTATTGACTACATTTGCAAAACTTGGGCCAATTTACACATGATTGGTCCTATGTGCCGCATTTGCAATGTTGTCATCTTGTAAATTCATACCCTCATCACCAATCTCCTCTACACGATCCTCATTCACCATTTCCCTATCTTCCCTTATCTCTTGAAGTTCCATCGCGCTTGCTTAGATGGATGCCCCCTTGGCATAATGGTTGAAAATGGAAAATGGCTAGTAGAAGGCTTGAATGGTGTTGGAATTCAATGATTTAGGGCTCTATTGAAAGATCTTGTGGCATAGAATGCAAATATTCAAGAACATAAGATTTTTGAATAGCCCTAATATTCTCTGTTTTAGGGTTTATGCAACACTGCTGAAAATAGGAATTAGGCCATAAAGTACTCAAAAGTTATTGGATTTAGATTAAATTTGGCATGTGGGATTTTGATGACAAGTACTAACTATGCCTAAGAGGATTTCATCAAAGTCAAAGTGCAGATATCCTTTATTTGACTTTTTGGTCAAAGTCAACTTGCTAGTTTTGATCCCTCAAACGATGTCCAAATAGAGTGGTTCTTGGCTAATTGGATAGATCTAAGGGATTATTATGAAGACCTTGAAACACTTTTTTGACAACCCTAAGGGTCTATGACTGAATTAGGGTTTTTAATTTACTACTAAACCCTAATTTGGGTGCCCTACGGGTGTCCGATTCAAAAGGTTAATAGCTCTCTTTGTAGCTTCCAATTGGCTCTTCCAAGAGGTGTGATTACCCAATAGAAACTCTTAATCACCAATGAATGATTAGTGATTTTCTTGATCAGTTGTTGTGGAGGACTTTGGTAAAAATCGGGCAGCATCTCCTATGTATTTTGGATCAAATCTCAATGTAGATATGTCCACAATCCAATATCCAACATTCACATCAACTCTTGTTAACTCCCCATCAATAAATTTGCATCACTTTGCATCCCACAACAAAGGCATCATTTTCCCAATCACGCATGTAACATAGGCTCATGCAATGCTATTGCCATTGTCCATCCTCTCTTTACCATGTGACATAATTGCATTTTCCCATGCAATTTCTTCATTACAATGTCGAATCTAGAATCCCACCCTCGTACCTAGGTCAAAACTAGGTACAAGTAGGGGCCATTTCTTCACATCCAATGTACCTAATCCTCTTCCTTACCGCTTTACCACGGCACTCACGGCGGCAAGGAAGATTCAAACCATGCTCCCCTTGGCCTCTCCAACCAAATGCCAAGGTACCCTCACACACATCAAGATTCTAGGAATAGAATGTGGGGTACAAAGCGATGTGATAGGTGTGATTTGAACTTCAAAGATGTAGGTATGATCACTTACAATGCTTTGCATCATGAACTCATACACAATCCATTATTACATTAGCATGTCCTCATGCTATACTTTCACTTCCCAAGCTCCATTTTCCAAACAACATCAACACCAATGCAACAATCAAGGTGAAGCAAATAGCATATGGATTGGTATGTATCTTGACATTCCCAAGCATATATATGGTTTGAATGTCACACCAATGATTGAAGAAGCATCAAATGGTTCCAATGGCATCCAATGGTGTATGGATTTGATCAAGAACTTCCAAACTTGAGACACATGGCTTGATCATTGGTCTATTAAGCATTAGCTTGTGTAATGGCATCATTAGTATAATTAATGATGATTAGATAAGGCTAATGGTAAGTTGGAATGGCTAATGCCAAGAAATTAGGGTTTCTTGGAAGAAAGTCCTAAATCTCAAGGGAAGATTCAAGAAATCCAAGAATCAAGCAAGAAATGCAAGGTAAAAGCTTAGCAAATGCTCAAGGATTACCACAAAGCCATGCTCATGCATGTATGGTGAAGAGATGCCCTTGCTTTGGTGAAAAACGTAGGCCTCTATTTGCAGCTTTGTAAAGAGTCCTTGGGCTTCATTCTCCATGAAATAGAGCTCTAGAAGGCTTGAATGTTATAGAAGACTCCATAGCTAACCATAACAAAGCAATTACACTTGTGATTTCATGCCTTGGAGGGGAATTTATAAAAAAATGTAGCTTTGTGCAGAAAACGGTCATTGCCTTTCCATGGCTTCATAGAGCAAGGATGAGGCCTTCCCAAGAGTAGAATAGGTCTGGAAACTCCATTGTTATGCTTAATAAAACTTTTAGGCATGACATTGAAGCTTTCTTGGCCCATTCTTCATGAATTTTGCCGCCCTATAGGCTAAATTTCACTGCCCTGATGTGCCTTCTCCACGCCTCAAATTACTTGCCTAAGATGCCCAAGAATCACCACTAAAGCTTGATTAGATTCTTGAATATATATACATGAAGTTTGAGCAAAAGATTTGATAAAATCTATGGAATTCTAGGGTTTTCTTGGAGCACAAAAGGGGGCTGAAAATTTTGCAACAAAATATGGTAAAATTTGGGAAAAATGGGATCAATGAAAAGCTCTCATACCACTATAATGACTAGCAATGATCACTCAAGCCATGGAGTGATGACATGGGTGTAGGAGCACCATCCATGAGAGCAAGGAGAAGGGCAAGATTGCCATGGAAGCTTATTAGCTTGTAATTTTGATTAGTATGAGTTAATTATGATTAGCTATTCACATTGGCCTATATACCATGGCCCCCTTTTCACATTGGCCTATATACCATGGCCCCCTTTTCACACATACTTATTAATGTCCACCCTACTTGGCCTTTGGCCCATAATCCTATGTCCCCCACCTAAATGACTCTTAAAATCGAATCACCCATAGAGTGATTGACCTTAACTTGGAAAACCTCTATTGTTGATTCCTAGAAACAACGCTTTTTCCCCCATCTATGCAAGGCACAACAACTAGACTAATCCTCTAGAGTAGGGTTAAGAACCTACTAATCAAGTCCACCCGTCCAAATTAGATTAAAGATTCCATTTCTTGGCCCTAAAATACTTGATTAGTGAAGTGTTTACTAAACCATGGAAAAGAATCTCATTAAATATGATTAACTCAAAACTTCTTACAAGGTGATGGTGTATGGGTGATTCATAGACATGTTTTGGTTTTAGAAAGTTCTTAGCCCAAAAATTTAAGAACTCTTTATTTCTCAGACAATGGATTTTAAAGGCACTTTTTCTTGGTGTATATTGATTTAGAAGGAGGAAGGTCACTATATACATGAATAGGGTCCATTTTTCATGCTTCATGGTGGTTAATTAAAACATAAGAATATCCAACATCGTATTTTTGTGCTAGACTAAGATCTCACAATTGCACTACATGTGTTCTCTCTCTCTCTCTCTCTCTCTCTCTCTCTCTCTCTCTCTCTCTCTCTCTCTCTCACACACACACACACACACACACACACACACATTTGTTGAAAAGGGTGAGGGTAGCATCGAGGTTGATGGCAGCATGCTATTGAGATCAGATTTTTGGTAGCTAGATAGAATGGTGGGCCAAGGCATTAGGCATTAGTTTTATGTAACTAACTATGGTGTTCATCGATGCTCTTTATGGCTAAAACTTAGATCCATTGAGTGATGTGCATAGCAATAAATGAACTAGATCACTATTAGTAGTGTTTAAATATTTCATTATTAATAGTGTGAGTAGGGACCCCTTGAGATAGAATGGTGGGTTGATGAGGTTACATAGGCTAACGCATTATTTTGATGTAACTATGGTGTCCAATGCTCTTTATGGCTAAAACTTAGAACCATTGAGTGAGGTGCTAGCAATAATATCACTATGGGTAGTGTTTAAATATTTCATTATTGATAGTGTGACTAGGGACCCCTTGTGTGGCTTGTACTTAAACATTAGACAATATGAAGAACCAAATGTGAAGATTGCAATATTCTTAAAAGAGGGCCTTGAGACTAGTACTTTGTGAAGAAGAAGATTTGAAAACAACTCGAAATTACAAAAGTATCAATGTAAGTCCATTTTTTTAAGTTGAGGTTGCATAAGATAATATCTCATCGATGTATTTATACGTTGAAGAAAGCAAACAATTGGATTTAAGGCCTTGAGTATTAACTTGGTGAGTAATGGTTGGCCATTACAATGAAAGACTTTATAAATTTATCTATTTAATCTCTTCCAAAAAAAGCACACAATTGAAGAAGGCACATATTTAATCTCTTCCAAAAAAGACTTTATAAATTTATCTATATAATCTCTTCCAAAAAAGGTACACAATTTAATAAGGCACATATTATAAATTTATCTACTTAATCTCTTCCAAAAAAAGGCACACAATTGAAGAAGGCACATATTTAATCTCTTCCAAAAAAGACTTTATAAATTTATCTATTTAATCTCTTCCAAAAAACGCACACAATTGAAGAAGGCACATAATTGGCTTTAAAACCTTCAGTATATTGACTTGGTGAGTAATGGTTGTCCATTTTTGCAATGAAAGACTTTATAAATTTATCTATTTAAACTCTTCCAAAAAAAGGTACCCAATTATTGACTTTAAGGCCTTGAGTATTGACTTGGTGAGTAATGGTTGACCTTGCTATATTTATACGTTGAAGAAGGCACACAATTGGCTTTAAGGTCTTAAGTATTGGCTTGGTGAGTAATGGTTGGTAATGGTTAGGGGCCATTTCAACAATGAAAGACTTTACAGATTTATCTATTCAACCTCTTCCACACAAAAAAAGTGAAAATAAATGGATTCTTTACCAAGAATAACTTCTAAATACATTATATTAGAGCCATCAATGTATGTCACATTAATTATCACATTGATGATCTCTCTCTCTCTCTCTCTCTCTCTCTCTCTCTCTCTCTCTCTCTCTCTCTCTCACACACACACACACACACACACACACACACATTTTGAGTTGTATCCATAGAACATATTTTTCTCTCTTACAAATATTATAAGTTATCTATCTATCTATCTGAAAGAGAGAGAGAATATATTTACAGAAGTGTGGAATCACACTAACTCAATGTATTTATCAATGAGTACAAAGATCAATTAATTTAAACTCTAGCAGAAGTGGAATGAATAGTAGTGTGAATACAATAAAACATAATTAGCCAACCTCTAATGATTATAATTTGCCTAGTATATTATGCTGCTTATTTAACATAGCCATTAACCTACATGGTGAGTTGATATGCTAATATCTCCAATCACACCTAATATGATTACACGATGGGGCCACCAATCATGGAGTTTATTATATCCATGAAACCACATTTACCTTGTATTATATTCTTTTGATTCCCCTCTAAATGCCAAAATGTTGGTTAAAACGAGTAAATTTTCATGTATTCTCCCCCCTTGAAACTTCAACACAATAGGAAAGGTGGCTAAATAAAACTAATCTACAATAAGATTTAGGTCAACCTAGAGCCATGCTTTAATACTAATTGAAAGAGAGAGGTAATACAAACATTTGGAATCACATGGATATAATGTATTAAATCAAATAAGGATCCATTGGTACATGATCGTTTGAAGGCCAAGAAAGCTGAATCTTATATGGACCATATAATGGCAATGATTGCTCAAGAGTTTCACATGCAACCAAGGGATACCTCATATTTTCTACGTAAAAGTGAATCCCTACTCAGCTCTGACTGAGTAGGGATTCAACTTCTTCAAGGTTAGATAGAGTCTTCTTCAGCAGTCAACAAGCTACTTGGGCACCTCATACTGTCTACATAAAAGTGAATCCCTACTCAGCTCCTTTGAGACTGATCACATGCCACTAAACTAGGGATGGCAAACTAAGACAATTCCCTACCATGAAACTGAGGTAATAATAATTTGCAATTGAAGGATGATATGTTTATAACTCTCATTGAAGAGGAAATTAATAAGATTGAGATACAGGGGAAGGGTGAATGGATCCTGGATGGTTTTCTTATGAAATGCAAGGAATCATTTTAGGAGGGTAGGGGAATTGAGAGCAAAGGAGAAGAGGCAGGCAAGGACGGAACTGGGAGAGTTGATGGAGCACTTGCAAGGAAAGAGATAGGAGGGGGGGCTTGTCTGATGCTGAAGCTAATCAATATGCTTGGTGTCATGATGATCAATTAAGGAAAGAAAATGATAGGTTGGTTGGAGAAGGGGAAAGGGGGCATAGGTGGACAGATTTCAATTACAAGTGGAAACCTACCAAATACATGGTCAGATTGACTAGAAAGAGAAAGGGGCTAAGGAAGTAATGGGGCAGATTAGGGATGAGAAGGGACATGAGATTGGGGATATTAAACAAATATCTCAAAGAAGGTAGGTGAGGTTTCTAGGGCTACTCTGAGTCTGAAAGAAGACAGCTCTCAGAGGTGGTTCCAAGCAGAGGGGATCATGCTAAGTATGATTAATAAGGAGGTGGAGGCTAATAGGGCTAACTGGATGGAGAGAGATTTGGAGTTGGATGAATTTTGGATAGCCCTATAGAATTTGGGCAAGGAAAAATCTCAAGGGGGGGGATGGATTGACGATGGATTTTTTCATTGCTTTTTGGCCACATCACTAAAAGATCTGGTGTGGACTACATGCAAGGAGGCATTTGCCACAGGGATGATGGATAGATATTTGAAAGAGGAGATTGTGAAGTTAATACCCAAACAGGTAGCTTTCCAAGAGACCTATCACTCTACAAACAGGCAACTTCCCATAGCTTTAGTCACTGGAGACCTATCACTCTACTCACACTTATCTATAAGGTCTTGGTGGCCAAGGTCATAGCTCTGAGGATTGGACCTATTCTACAAGAGGTGATATCCAAAAGGCAATATGGGTTTATAAAAGGGAGGTCTATCTACTATGATAACATTTATACTGCTATGATGATGGGCAAAGAAGTGGCTCAAAGGTCAAGACAGAAGCATGTGCTATTACAATTGATCTGGAAAAAGCCTATGATAGGGTGCATTTCAAACAACCCTTCTCTAGCTCTTCTCTGATCATGGGCATCCGCATCCGCGTCAATGTAGCCATTCAAGTTGTAAGGAAACTTCTCGGTTGTCGGAGAGAAGAAGAGAAGAGAAGAGAACTTTTTAACGTCGTAGGAAACTATCCCAAGAGACCAAATTGATCTATCCGACAAGATTTGAACTCAAGACCTTTGATTCAAGAAGAGAGACCGACGGGCACAGGTAATAGCCCTTATTATTAGGCCAGGCATCTAACGGCTTTATCTCAAAGCTCAGAATTACAAGTCATTAGTTTATTTATTCAAATCAAAAGACCTGATGTGGCACGGGTCATGTTTCTATGTCCGCTAGTGGTTAACTTCAGAAAATGTCACTAGAAGAGGATCAGGGCTCCAATTAGGAGGTTTATTTGGAAAAACAGCGGGGATGATAGGAAGTATCTAGCATGGTTGGCTTGAGAAAAGTTTGCTTGCCTGCATGGGAGGATTTGGAATTCTGCATGTGCCCACTCATGCCAAAGCTAGGGTGGCAACTAGCTTACCTAAATGCTTATTGTGGGAGAAAATTTGGTCTAGAATGGTAAAAGAGGTGATTGAGGAATCTAATGTGCAATGCAAGGGGAAGTGGAAGGCGACAGTATGAGGAATTTTCCTAGAATATTTCCTCGGATACTAGGTCCATCATTAGTGGGCGGTGGTCGGTGGGCCGCATTCTTGATATGCGGGCGGTGACCGTGTCTATGTAGTGTAACCGCCCTCGTTGTACATGCGTCTACCACACTGGCTAGAATACTATATATGGACATGGTTGCCATAAGCTAAGGTATCCAATGCTTGTGAGTATCCATCCCCTTCTACACCTTGTACATACTCCATCCAGAGTCTGTCTAGATCACCATCTAAGCTCTACTTGAGAGCACACGGGTGGATAGCACCATCACTTGTACCTTTTTGGTATAATCAGAATTTTAAATTCTCTCCATTGTGTATCTATTGCATTGTCTATTGTGCTTTGTCTTGCTATCTCTTTCTGCTGTGCCATATTCTTATACTCAGGTTTGAACAAAGGGACTTATAGGTGGTAAGACACGCCGTGGAGGAGATTAGGAAGGGTTGGGTTTCTTTCGGGTTTCTACTGCCTTTAACGAGGCTTATTGGATGAAGGATTGGACTTGGATTAATGGGGCGAAGCCAGTAAGGATGATCACCGAGGGTTTGTATGAGGAGATGAGCAAGAGTGAGATGAATGTGATGTATTATAACAAAATGTGGAGAGTAAGGTGGACCTCCGAAAATACTTGGAAGAAGAGGTGGAGATTATTGTGGGGTATGGATATTCCTTTGAAGGCACATACCGTTTTGTGGAGAGTATGTATGTGGGCTCTTTCCCTTGGATACAAATTGGTAGAGAGGAACTTTACTTCTGGGGTGTGTCCTAGATGTGGAACTATAGTTGAGGATGGTAGTAGAGATGCTTTCTCGGGATGCCCTGCTATTAGGGGACTGTGGAGAAAAATCAATAAATGGGTATCCTGTGGCATAGGGGTAAAGGGGAATTCGGGGGATTGGCTAATGGGGAGACTGACAGAAGATGAGGGGGCAATTAATCTAGTCTTCAACCTTGTTAGATATAGTTGTCTCTGGGATATTTGGAACTCTAAAAACTGGCCGGTATTTCAAAAGGGATCAAGGCAAGGGTTGGATGCTGCAAAGTCGATGTATAGACATGTACATCAATGTTGGTCTGTATATTATGTAAATTCATTTGTAGAGGTAGTGCAGGCTCTATAGTCTAGGATAGGATGAGCCACTTTCATGCGGATACTAGGGTGCCCTCACCAATTATTGGAGATGATTGCACATACTAGGGTTGGCATGTGGTAGGGTTATGCAAGGAAAGCTTGCCAAAGTTTGGACTTAAGACTCAAAGATGGTATCGGAAGGAGGAACAACGGGTTCATACCTTTATGGCATTGATAGAGATTCCTATCGATATAAGACCTGATGTGAAGATCTGGACCAAGAAAGGGTTCATGGAGGAACAAACTCCTAAAAGGATGCACAACTGAGTCTCTGCTTGTGGTTGGCTTGCAGTTGGGGTATCACATTTCTTGGGAGCATTCTTATTTTGTTTGGGAGGAGGAGAGGTGGGATCAAATTTTTGGTTTACTTAATAGTGAATTGTGATAGGATTTGAGTGGCTGCTGTAAAAATTCGACTATTGTATATGTTCATGCGCAATTTATAAATTCATACATTAATTAATTAAGAACTCTATGCAAATCCATGTATAGAGTTTGAAACTATAGTTTTGTAAGGTTAGAATAAGGTTTAAACTTTGGAAAACTGAAATTATAAAAATTATTAATTTTTTGAGAAATATAATTATAAATTATCCAATCACATATACATCAGTCCATCTTGACGAATGCCACATAACCAATTTAGATCTCATCAATCACCTAGTACAACTCTTCACTATTTAACAGCCCACATATCTGGTCTCACCTCTCATCCTCCCACACAAAAGATGATTGATCCCATCCAATATGATAACCTAGGTGCAAACCGGCTACCAACACAGTCACAATGGTGAAATCCTTAGGGGTATGATGCTCCATAGCTTCCTTCTTGTTCTATATCTTCACATTAGGCCTCTGTCCACCAATAGGGTTTTCTATCAATGCCAGGAAGGTGTGTGTTGGTTGTTTCCCCTTCAGATACCACCTCTGCGTTTTCAGCCCAAACTTTGGCAATTTAGCTCTCCTATTATTGTGTGTTACCAACTCCTTCAAATCTTTCCTTGTATATACAAGCCACATGCCATGAATTTGTTAGGTTCCCCTAGTATATATAACTATCCCACCATCTTGTGAGTGTATCATCCTATTCTAGTTTGTAAAGACTGCACCAACTCCACAAACATGTTATCATTCATCTTATTTACATAGTATACATACCAGCAAAATAATGCACATAACAATGCATCAACTCAATAGCACCTAATCCCCTTGCCTTAATTCCTTCTTAATAAATACCAGACAACTCCTAGAGATCCAAATTTCCCAAAAACAAGTATATCTAACCAGGTTGAACACCACATCAACTGCCCCCTTTGATCTAGTTAGTTTTCCCATTAACCGGTCCCCCCAGGAACCCCTTAGACCTATGCTATCAATACCCACTTATCTATCCTACTCCACAGCCTCCTAATAGCAAGACATTCCCAAAATGCATGTTTACCATCGTCTATCTACTGATCCACATCTAGGACAAACCCTTGAGGTAAAGTTTATGTGTACTAACTTGTAACCAAGAGGAAGAGCCCACATGTATACTCTCCACGAAAAGGTTTGAGCTTTCAAAGGTATTCTCAGACCCCATAGTAAATTCCACTTCTTCTTCTAGGTATCCATACTCCACCTTACCCTCTAGATTTTGTTACGGCAAGCAACATTCAACTCACTCTTTATCATCTCCTCATATAAACATTTATTAGTCACCCTCACCAACTTGGCCCCATTAATCCAAGTCCAATCCAATATGCCTCATTAAAGGCTGTAGAAATCTAGCCCCTCGCCACCTCCAGGTCTCTCTAGTGAATCCCAAACTCATACCTTACTTGCCCCAATTCCTTCCACCCCACCTAAGACCCCATCCCAAAAATCTCCAATCCATCTCATTCCCTTATTGTTCAACCTGGCTACTCTTACGTTTAGTTGGGCTAAGGGAGGAGTAAACTTGTGTGACCACCATATCCCTAAGCTAAACAAAGAGTTCTATGTGACCCTTGCACATCCTTCCCACTTCATTAAACCCATCACCTCCTTCCAATTGTAACAAAGGAATATGCAAAGGGGAGAGCTTTGAATTCTCAGTGGAGCATGTGAAAATACCTTTCCTCTCCAATCTAGTCATGTCAACTTCCCATTATGCTGAACATTAGACTCCTATATCACCTCCCTTACCTTCCTATGGCAAGATCTCCTCGTGCTATAAGCAGTTGTTAGAGAAGTTGCCACTCTAGCCTTGGTAGGAATGGGAAGATGCAGTATCCCTAGCCTTGCCAAGTCTTTAGGCATACTTACTTTCTCCCTAGAAAGCTAGGCTAAGTATCTCTTGCCATCCTTGTTCCTTTTCCATATGAACTTCCTAATTGGAGCCATAATCCTATTCCAATGGCATTTTTTTGAAGTCAACCATTGGGCATAAAAACATCACATAACTAAGTTTAAAATAGTCACTTTGTCATGAAAGGACACCCTGATTCCTTCCCATTTCTTTATTTTGTCTAGCATGATGTCTATTGCCCAGTTAGCTACATCCTTATTAGTAACCCCAACCCCAAAAGGAGATCCTAAGTTCCTGACAATCTGCCCTTTCCTTATAACCTCACATACCCACCTTTCTAAATTAAAATCATCCTCTTTAGGCAAACTAATAATTCTGGATTTATAGATGTTACATCTGGACCCAGAGGCATCACCAAAAAATTGTACTATTTGTAGGGCTTGTCTTAGATTGTCATTTTCAGCCTATAGGAATAGAAATGAATCATCTACAAAACACTGCACCACCAATTTCTCCCCATTTTTTATTCTTAGACCTGTCAATACTTTCTCACATGCATCCTCTAGAGCCACTATTAGTGGTGGATGAGATACAATGGTAAAAAACACTAGAGCCAAAGGACACCCTTTCCTTATTGACCTATTTATCTCAAATCGCCCTACCAATCTTCCATTTAATAACAACTTAGACTTAGCCCCTACAATCAAAGTATGGATGAGTATGGTGATTCTTCTTCCAAATCCCAATTTCTCCAAATGTTGTTGGTGCTTGGCAACACTTTGATAGTATGGATGCAAGCACGATGATCTTGTAAAAGCAGACCAAGTACTTCAAGAGCTCCCTTCATGGAACCTCATCTCTTAAAATGTCCTGATCGAAGGATCTACCCAATAACACCAAGACGGGCAAAGATATGACCCGTAAGTGCATGTAGGTGCCTAGGTCCTACCCATCGCAACAGCAACAGAGGAAATAGTGAACTATTTTGGGCTCTCTCTAGATGCCATGGCCGTGACTTGCTTGTAGGAGGAGCTTGATTAAGGGGGAACAAACTCGTCAGAGAATTGCAAGGTATGGCTAAGGCAAGAAAGCACTGAACTATCTTGAACAACTCCAATATGAGGTCCTGTCTCCAAATACAGTGCCATGCACATGCATCTTAAAATCGTGAGGTAGCAAAGTACTCTGCTCTTGCAAAAGCACCTCAAGAGCTCCCTTCTTGAGATGGCATCTCTTAAATTGCACGGATCAAAGGATATGCATGTGGACGTGTAGTTGCCTAGCTCCTACACGTCTTCGACGTGTCGCGTCGGTAGAATGCAACACGAGAGCATATACGACCAACGGTGGGATGTGTGTGAGAGGGAGAGAAACATCTAGAAGAAGGAAGAGAAAAAATGAAAAAATGAGAGAGAGAGATATGGGGGAGCAGAGAGAAAGACAGATGGTTCTTTTCTAGAACCTTGGTCACCAACAATGCGCGGGTTCAATATATAGAGCAGAGAAATTCGTACGCGTGTGTGTAAGAGAGAGTTTGTGTGGAAAAGTGTGTGCCGAGAGAGGGAGTGTGTGTGAGAGAGAGAGAGCAGATATAATTTTTCTATGTGAGCAGATCTCTACCAAGGAGTCGCTATGGATGGACTGCTTGGTACAAGACATGCTCAAGCAAACAGAAGAAGAGTTTTCTGCGAGGATGCACAAAGCAGTGCTGCCGCAGAAGAAGAAGAAGAAGAGGGGGGAAAGGAGTTTAGAGGAGGCACTTGCTTCTCTGGTAGCAGTAATGCCTTCCAAAACCTTGCATAAATCTTGTGCAGGTACACAGAAGAGGGAAACCTACTCTACGGTGCGCAAAATTGGGCTGTAAGCTTATAGATCACTCGGAAACTACCAAGTGTTCATGCTGGTGAAAGTCGAAAGAAAGCGCAACGTGCAGAAGAAGGCTTTTGACGGATCTATGAATCAGAATAACTGCTCCTGGAATTCTTTAATCACACGTCTTATCGAATGCGGCAAGCCACGCCATGCTCTCATCCTGTATCAGAAAGTGAAGAAGGAATTTTTACATCCAAATAGGTATACCTTTGTAGCCTTACTTGAGGCTTGTGCTGAGCTGAAAGATGTAGGAGGAGGCCGCCAAATACATGCGGTGATTGCCAGAGAGGGTTTGCTGGAAAGAGATCTTTTTGTCAGCAATGCACTCGTCGACATGTATGCCAAATGTGGCTCGTTTGCAAAAGCACAAGAAGTGTTTGACAAAATTCCAATTCGGGATGTAGTGACGTGGACTGCACTGATGGCAGGATATGTCAAACATGAGTGTGGTATGGAAGCACTGAACTGTTTTGAACAGATGCAACTCGAGGGGGTCCCTCCAAATGCTGTCACATTCGCTTGCAGCTTGAAAGCTTGTGGCAGTATTGGAGCCATAGACAAGGGCCGAGAGATACATGCTGAGATTGCCAGAAAAAAGCTGCCGGAAAGAAACCTTGTTGTTGGCAATGCGCTGGTGGATATGTATGCCAAATGTGGCTCTCTTGCAAAAGCACAAGAAGTGTTTGACAAGCTCCCAGTTCGAGATGTAGTCTCGTGGACTGCACTGATTGCGGGATATGCCAAACATGATCTTGGCAAGGAAGCACTGAACTGTTTTGAACAGATGCAACTTGAGGGGGTGTCTCCAAATGCAGTCACGCTCACTTGTAGTCTGAAAGCTTGTGGCAGTATTGGAGCCACAGACAAGGGCAGAGAAATACATGCTGTGATTGCTCGAAAAGGGTTTCTGGAGAGAGACCTCTTTGTCGGCAATGCACTGGTTGACATGTATGCAAAATGTGGCTTGCTTACAAAAGCACACGAGGTGTTTGACAAGCTTCCAGTTCGAGATGTAGTCTCGTGGACTGCTCTGATAGCAGGATATGCCAAACATGATCTTGGTGAAGAAGCACTGAACTGTTTTGAACAGATGCAACTTGAGGGGGTCCCTCCAAACGCGCTCACATTCGTTTGCAGCCTGAAAGCTTGTGGCAGCATTGGAGCCATAGACAGGGGCCGAGAAATACATGCTCAGGTTGCTGTAAACGGGTTGTTGGAATCGAATATTGTTGTTGGCAATGCATTGGTTGATATGTATGCCAAATGTGGCTTGTTAGCAAAAGCACATGAAGTTTTTGACAAGCTTCCAATTCGAAGTGTAGTCTTGTGGAATGCACTGATTGCAGGATATGTTAAACATGAGTGTGGTGAGAAAGCATTGAACTGCTTTGACCAAATGCAACTCGAGGGGGTTTCTCCAAATGCGGTCACATTTGTTTGCAGCCTAAAAGCTTGTGGCAGTATTGGAGCCATAGACAAGGGCCGAGAAATACATGCTGAGATTGCTCAACTAGGGTTGTTGGAAAGAGACCTTGTTGTCTGCAACGCACTACTGGATATGTATTGCAAATGTGGCTCTCTTGTGAGAGCACAGGAAGTGTTTGACAAGCTACCAGTTCGAGATGTGGTTTCGTGGACTGCACTGATTGCAGGGTATGCCAAACACAAGCTTGGTGAGGAAGCACTGAACCGTTTTGAACAAATGCAAGGCCATGGGGTCTGTCCAAATGCTGTCACGTTTGTTTGGAGTCTGAAAGCTTGTGGCAGTATTGGAGCCACAGACAAGGGTAGAGAAATGCATGCTGAGATTGCCAGAAGAGGGCTCTTGGGAAAAGACCTTGTTGTTGGCAACGCACTGGTTGATATGTATGCCAAATGTGGCTTGCTTGCAAAAGCACAGGAAGTGTTTGACAACCTTCCAGTTCGAGACAGAGCATCCTGGAATGCACTGATTGCAGGATATGCCAAACATGAGTATGGTGAGGAAGTATTAAACTGTCTTGAACAGATGCAACTTGATGGCATCTCTCCAAACGCTGTTACATTTGCTTGCAGCTTGAAAGCTTGTGGCAGTATTAGAGCTACAGAGAAGGGCAGAGAAATTCATGCTGAGATTGCTGGAAAAGCGTTGTTGGACCGAGATTTTGTTATTGGCAATGCACTGGTCGATATGTATGCCAAATGTGGCTCCCTTGATAAAGCACAGGAAGTGTTTGACAAGCTTCCAGTACGAGACATAATCTCGTGGACCACACTGATTGCAGGATATGCCAAATCTGAGCGTTGCGAGGAAGCATTGAAGTGTTTTAGACAGATGCAATTTGAAGGGGTCTCCCCGAATGCAGTTACTTTCATTTGCAGTCTGAAAGCTTGTGGCAGTATTGGAGCCCAAGACAAAGGCAGAGAAATGCATGCTGAGATCACTAGAAAAGGGTTTTTGAAAGGAGACATTGTTGTGGGCAATGCACTGGTGGATATGTATGCAAAATGTGGCTCGCTTGCTAAAGCACAGGAAGTGTTTGACAAGCTTCCAGTTCGGGACACAGTCTCTTGGACTGCACTGATCGCAGGATATGCCAAAAATGAGCATGGCAAGGAAGCACTCAACTGTTTTGAAGAGATGCAGCATGAGGGGGTCCCTCCTGATGCTGTCACATTTGTTTGCAGCCTGAAAGCTTGTGGCAGTATTGGAGCCATAGATAAGGGCAGAGAAATACATGCTGAGATTGCCAGAAAAGGGTTATTTGAAAGTGACCTTGTCGTTGGCAACGCATTGGTCGATATGTATACCAAATG
Source organism: Cibotium barometz (assembly GCF_041138505.1). Taxonomy (NCBI): domain Eukaryota; kingdom Viridiplantae; phylum Streptophyta; class Polypodiopsida; order Cyatheales; family Cibotiaceae; genus Cibotium; species Cibotium barometz. Next base: position 31,361,860 of record NC_141110.1, read on the forward strand.
TGGCTCGCTTGCAAAAGCACAGGAAGTGTTTGACAAGCTTCCAGTTCGAGATATTATGTCATGGAATGCGCTGATTGCAGGATATGCCCAGGTAGGAGAAAGTGAAAATGTTTTTCATATTTTTGACGCAATGAGAGGAGGTGGCCAAAAGCCAGATGGGTTCACGTTTGTCAGTGTTCTTAATGCATGCAGTCACGCAGGTCTAGTGGATAAAGGCCAGTTGTACTTTGAGTCCATGAGGAACGACTATGGCATTGGTCCTACTCTTGAGCACCACACTTGTATGGTCGATCTCCTTGGTCGTGCAGGCCACTTAGACAAGGCGGTGGGGATGATTAAGAAGATGCCGTTCCATCCTGACCTTGTATTGTGGCATTCTTTGTTGGATTCTTGTCGAAAGTGGGGTAATGTGGAGCTTGGAAGAAAGGCCTATGAACATGCAGTGGGATTGGGTGAAATGGATGCTGCTTATGTATTTATGTGTAACGTCTATGTAGATGCTGACAAGCAGGAGGATGCAGAGAAGGTCGAGGCAATGAAGAAGCTAGGACATCGTGGGCCTTATGCTGAGGGGATTGTACACCGGTTTCTGGTTGGGGATGACCAAAGCAAAAATATTTATGCAAAGCTAAAATAGCTTTCCTTCAAAATGCATCAGGAAGGTAATCGCACGAGGTTTACATATCCAATGACGTAAAGAAAGATGTGTTATGTGAACTTAGCAAGAACTTTGCTATTGCATGTGCCGTACCTGATACATGATGAGGTCCAAAACCCGCGGGTTTGTAATTACTGCAGCAATTGTATTGAAGATAGAGGAGAAAATTATAGATGCTAAATGCTTTCATCTTTTCAAGGAAGGAGAGTGTGCTTGTCGTCGTGACTATGGGTGTGTACTGTTTCTGTTCGCCGTTGTCCTCCTCCTTCTCTTGTTCCTGCTCGCCGTCGACCTCCTCGATCTGCTTGCCGTCGATCTCCTCCTCTACAGCCAACCGTCGCGGGTACCTACCGCTGGCCTTCGTCTGTACTTGTTGCCAGTGCATCTGCTGATCAATTCCTGTATCTGCTGGCCATCACCTGCCCTCACTGCCGGGTGGTTGCCTGGCATCCCCTCCTTTGCCTTGCCTTCGCTGAAGTCAAGCTCGTCTTGTTCATAACTGTTGCCTCTGAAATGGCTTCTCCTACAGACGCAGAGATCCTTGTGTGAGTCCAAGAGAAAAACATTGGAGGAGACTCTCAACAATCTGAAATGCTCTCCTCTCGTTGCTCCAATCCCGACCTGTAACATTTCTGTGACACCCTTCATGAATGTTTTGCTGAGATCAAGAAAGCATTGGATGAGCTTATCCTTGAGTTTCGTTCGCGGGTTCCTGGCCAGGTATTACTAGACCCTGTAATGAAACTCTCGTAGAGAGCTGCGATTCTTTTTTTTCTTGGTGCAAAGATGCCTGCAGCTGCTGATGTTGGGCAGTGGCTTAAAGCCATGCTTATAGGTTGCTTTGTTGAGGGATACTACTTTGCCGCTTGTGGCTTTTATGAGGTTTTACTTACTAATCCACAGCATAAACAAACTATTTCGGAAAAGTCACCTCTTTTTTTGGACAGCAGATGGTGCATGTATACCCATGGTCACCTACAAAGGATTATCAAAACTTCATCAAACACAAATGTCTTGTGTGGGTGGAAGTTATGCATGTTGCTTTACCTTTTTTGATGGAATTGGTGGTCGCTGTCCCAGGTCTTGTGGAAGTGTCAATAGATTTTTTGTCGTTAATTAATGACTTTGATGAATTAATCAAAAATTCATTTTCTATATTTTTCGATATATTGTTGAGGCAACATGATGACTATGATCACAAGATTAGTAGTATACAATGTTGATTTTAAATAAAGCATTCCTATGAGATTTTCCTTAAATATAATATACTTTGAGTTTTGTAAGCGTCACTATCACAAATATGCACTTTGGAGAAAAGAAGTTAATATGTTTTATTGACCTATTATTGGCTAATTTATCCTAAACATATAAAAATGGAAATTGCTGTTATCATGGTTGGACACGAACTTTGCATACAATGATCCCAATGGTAGATGGATTGTTGTGTAATGTACGATTGTTGATGAGCTGTACAAATTTGTGTGTTTGTCTCACAAACTTCAGTGATGACTAGGGCTGTAATGTAGCAGTCTTTTCAAATATATCCATGGCTATCAAATACTTTTATTACATGGAATTTTAACAATTCACTTACTTATGCTGACAATTCATATGATGCGCATTGAGAAACAAATGTGGGATCAACTCTTTTGGATGCATGCGATTTGTGGACACATCTCATGGCTTAGAAGTTGAGCTTTACTTTTCTTTTCTTTTTCAGAAAGAGACTTCTATTAAGTATGAGAAAAACATACAACACTTGGGCTTTACTTTTCATCATAATGCACTTATAGACTATTGGGTGTGTGACAAACAGGGCATTTTATTTAATATTTTGTTCTCGTGCTGTTGGTCGACAGTCCCTCTCTGGGCCTCTCTGGGCCGACAGCGGCCCAGCCACATATATTAGCAATCACTTCATAATTCAGTAGTAGCACAATATCATAATCAACATCGACTATCTTTTGTTGCTAGCGCTACCTCTGCAGCAGTCAAGATCATCATCATTTCTCTGCAGTAGCTGTCGTCGGCTCCAACATTCTGCAAACAACGTTTCTACCCACACACTAGTATGCTCTCGGCTCTACCCCTTGCAGCAGTAGCATCCCAGATATTTCTTGTTGCTACAACCTCATCTTCAACTTCTGCGTTTTTCTCCTGTGCAGTCCTCTGGCAATCACCTAGCCTTGCACCCCTCCAGGTACTACAATACCCTCGTCACCAAAGTCTGCACCCCTCAGGTACAACAACATCCTTGTCACCAGAGCTACAGGTGTGGGCATAATATGGGATGCAATTGTGAGGGGTAACCCCTTGTTGGCACACATTGCGACAAATCATGATGTATCTGCTAGCACTCACACTCTTTTACATGCGAGTAATGTTCATAGTGACATTCCACTTTATACATTGTATAGTGATACAGAGAGCAAAGCAACCATGCAGGTTGAAGGATAACTTGTTTTGCTTATACTTGTTGTACATCTGTATATACCAATCAAATGTTTTACATATAATGTGCAAGGTCTTCGTGATGCAAATAAATGGAGGTCCCTTTGGTCTTATGTAAATACTATGCAACCACATGCTATGGAGGTCTCTTTGGTCTTATGTAAATACTATGCAACCACATATAGTTTGTTTGCAAGAGCATAACTAGTATGCTTTTGCTGGTAGACATGGGGTTTTCTCTCTAGTTATCGCATCTTATATGTGGGAAAGCAAGCCTTTTCTAGTACTGTTATCATGGTTGGACACGAACTTTGTATACAATGATCCCAATGGTAGATGGATTGTTGTGTAATGTACGATTGTTGATGAGCTGTACAAATTTGTGTGTTTGTCTCACAAACTTCAGCGATGACTAGGGCTGTAATGTAGCAGTCTTTTCTAATATATCCATGGCTATCAAATACTTTTATTACATGGAATTTTAACAATTCACTTACTTATGCTGACAATTCATATGATGCGCATTGAGAAACAAATGTGGGATCAACTCTTTTGAATGTTAGAAGTCATCTCCTGTCTTTATCAGACACCTGGGCCTTTGTTGTGGGTGTGCCCGCCCTGTATAGGTGTTTTCTCATCTTTCCTCACTCCCCGTATTTTTTCGCCATTTTTTCCTATTTTTCCCTTGGTGTGGGAGGCAGTTTTCTGCACCCCGGCTGTTCCAGATGGTGGCCGACTGCTGGTCAGTTGATCTGGATGCTGGTTGACTCCCCTGTGTGGTCCTCAACCTCTACTGCATACTGGCCGACTATGATCTGCTGGCCAACTGCTGGAGTAGGGCTGGTCGTGGACTTGCAGGCCCAGTCGGCTACTTTTGCACTAGCTGACTGCATGTATGGTGCCATATAAAATGGCCCCATGGCCCCCACATTATTGTATTCAGTATTCACTGTGGGATCTTGTGTATAGAGAAGAGTTACACGCCTATCTCTCTCCTTCTCTTGTGCTGTCTATTTTCTGCACTCTACTTGCTCTTGTGGTCTCAGATTTGGTTATCATTTCCGCTGCGTATTTTGACATGGTATCACAGCCCTAGGCTCTTGAAAGATCTTGGGAGTTCTCTGAGCAAAAGGGGGATTGTAACATTGCTGATGGTGGACTGTTTGGACTGTTCGGGAAGAGATGTAGCAAGAGGAAGGCGGGCTAGGTGCTGGACAGCCACTTTTGCAGGTTTAGAGTTTTTTTTTCCACCCACCCACCCTTTTCAGTTACATCCCCGCAATGGCAGATTTGTTAGAGCTGGCTGAGAAGCATGTGAAGATCCCAACCCTGCAAAGTCATCGACGATGCGGGAGCACATTTACAAGCTGCAGGCTCTTCAAGCAAGAAGTCCTCCAGGCTGGGAAGGAGATATCATCAGAAGATATGGCCATTACTTTGCTGTCCCACTTGCCTGCTCAGTATTCCACTTTCTACTCCTCTTTGATTACGAGTGGCAGGCTCAGCACCGTTACCTGGGAGGAGCTTGTGCCCATGGTCTTGGACTGGGAGGAACGTTTCACGAAGCCTCCTCATAGCGGAGGTTCGGAGGCCTTAACTGGCCAACGGTCGAAAGGCCGGAATAACAACAAGGGCAAAGGGAAGGCTTCACCGGAGAAGTCTTCTGAGAAGAAGCCTGACACAAAACGAGAGAAACTGAAGGCCGAGCGGTCCTACAATGATTGTGTTGAGAAAGGCCACTATTGGAGGAAGTGTCCTAAGCGGACTAGGAAGAGTGCTGATTCTTCAGCCTCAGCTACAAAGACTTCTGGCGAGGACCATGCTGCTGGAGCATCGTGATCTTCCTTGTCCACTTTGGGGAGAGGCTGTGGCAACGGCTGTCCATACCCTCAACCGGTCTCCAACGACTTCAGTACCTAATATGACTTCGTTTGAGGCATACTTTGCCAGGAAACCTGATGTCTCGCACTTCCGTGTTTTTGGGAGTGATGCGTATGTACATATTCCGAAGAAGCGGAGGGGGAACTTGACACCAAATTTCGCAAGCTTATATTTGTGGAGTATAATTCTCTTTCCAAGGGATACAGATTGTATGATCCAGAGAGGAATGAGATTGTTGTCAGCCGGGATGTGGTCTTTGATGAGCATGTTCCAGTATCCACTGTCGAGGAACCGCCACTTCTTGGAGATCCAGAGCAGTCTGATGATGATTCCCAGATCATTGTTCCAGTTGATCAACCTCAGTCAGTACAGGAGGTTGAGCCCGCAACTGGAGTAGAGCCCCCGCAATGGCCGGAGGCTCCTCGATCTGTTCGAGTACCCAGGTGTGGTTGTTGGACACCCTTCGGTTGCAACAGCTGGCGGGGACTGTTCAAAGGACGACTCACGCGGCAAAAACCTGCCCAGGTCTTGACCAACCTGGGTATGGTGTAAAATGGTGTGCTTCCGGTACGATGGGCGAGGGCCGACGAAGCGGTCCCTGAGTGAAGTGCCAGGACACCTAAGGAGGATCCTGGAGGGTTTTGACTAGGCGATGCACGGGCTCCCGGTGCTTAGGACACCCATGCGTATGTCGTGGAAGATATATATAGCACGTGCTCCCGATGCTTAGGACACCCATGCGTATGTCGTGGAAGATATATATTCCTTCTTTGTTCGGACTGGATTTCAAAGATCAGTTGCAGATCCTAACCTGTATCTCTTTCGGGAACACGGCATGGTTACGATTATCATCCTTTATGTGGATGATCTCATTCTCACCAGCGGTCATGTGGAGCACATTGGTGTGACGAAGGCTGCCTTGTCGAAGGAGTTTAAGATGACCGACTTAGGCTTACTCCACTTCTTTTTGGGATTGGAGATCCGGCAGACCCAGAGGGGGTTTTTTGTCTCTCAGCAGCGGTATGTTCATGAGTTGCTTGAGGCCTTTGGGATTGAGAACTGCAAGCCTATTACTTCGCCGATGGACCCAAACACAAAGTTAACCGTTAATGATCCTTAAGAGCCGGTTGATGCCTCGCAGTATCGGAAGTTGGTTGGTTCATTGATCTCGTTGCTGAACACCAGATTGGACTTAAGCTTCTCCGTGGGGCTGTTGAGCTCTTTTATGCAGACGCCATTGAAGTCCCATTGGGACGCATGATTGCGGATCTTGAGATATCTGCAGAGTACGAAGGATCTAGGACTCTTTTATACAGGAGGGGATGGAGTCAGACTCCAAGGTTGGAGTGACTGAGATTGGGGAGGAGATCCAGACACGAGGAGATCTACTTCAGGTTACAGTTTTACCCTCGGCTCAAGAGCAGTTTCTTGGAGCAGTAAGAGGCAGCCAACTATTTCCCTATCTTCAACAGAGGTAGAGTACCGGGCTGCTTGTGGTGCTGCTTGCAAGGTTGTGGGGCTGCGGAGGCTGCTAGGCGAGATTGGGTTTCCACAAAAGGAGCCCACAGTCATCCAGTGCGATAACTAGAGTTGTATAGCTATTGCTCGGAACCCGGTCTTCCATGCCCGGACCAAGCACATAGAGATACAGTATCACTTTGTACGTGAGAAGATCTTGGCTGGTGATATCTTGCTACTTTATTGTTCGATGGAGGACAATGCAGTGGACCTCTTCACAAAGTCTCTACCTCAGGCTACGCTCGGGCGGCACTCCAGCTCCCTAGGGTTGATTTCCCAGCCAGGAGCTGAGAGAGGGTGTTAGAAGTCATCTCCTGTCTTTATCAGACACCAAGGCCTCTGTTGTGGGTGTGCCGCCCTGTATAGGTGTTTTCTCATTTTTCCTCACTCCCCGTATTTTTTCCCCATTTTTTCCTATTTTTCCCTTGGTGTGGGAGGCAGTTTTCTGCACCCCGACTGTTCCAGATGGTGGTCGACTGCTGGTCAGTTGATCTATAAATTTAAAGTCTTGGGCTTACTAAAAGTATAAAATAATAATTGGTATGTACAAAGGTTTGAGGTCTTAGCGTTATAAAAATATTAATGTCAAAATATGAAACCGTAATCATGTACAAGAGGCCCTCCTATGTGAGGCGACTCTAAGTAGTAGACCGACGAAGAAGCAAAGATGAGGTAGTTAGTTATAGTAGGTAACAAAAATGCAATGGTGCAAGCTCTGGTGACAAGGATGCTGTTGTACCTGAGGGGTGCAGACTTTGGTGACAAGGGTATTGTAGTACCTGGAGGGGTGCAAGGCTAGGTGATTGCAAGAGGATTGCACAGGAGAAAAACGCAGAAGTTGAAGATGAGGTTATAGCAACAAGAGATATCTGGGCTGCTACTGCTGCAAGGGGTAGAGCCGAGAGCATACTAGTGTGTGGGTAGAAACGTTGTTTGCACAATGTTGGAGCTGACGACAGCTACTGCAGAGAAATGGTGATGATCTAGACTGCTGCAGAGGTAGCGCTGGCAACAAAAGATAGTCGATGTTGATTATGATATTGTGCTACTACTGAATTATGAAGTGATTGCTAATATATGTGGTTGGGCCGCTGGTCGGCCCAGAGAGGGAGTGTCGACCAACAACACGAGAACAAAATATCAAATAAAATGCCCTGTTTGTCACACACCTAATAGTCTATAAGTGCATTATGATGAAAAGTAAAGACTAACTTCTAAGCCATGAGATGTGTCCACAAATTGCATGCATCCAAAAGAGTTGATCCCACATTTGTTTCTCAATGCACATCATATGAATTGTCAGCATAAGTAAGTGAATTGTTAAAATTCCATGTAATAAAAGTATTTGATAGCCATGGATATATTTGAAAAGACTGCTACATTACAGCCCTAGTAATCACTCAAGTTTGTGAGACAAACACACAAATTTGTACAGCTCATCAACAATCGTACATTACACAACGATCCATCTACCATTGGGATCATTGTATGCAAAGTTCGTGTCCAACCATGATAACAGTACTAGAAAAGGCTTGCTTTCCCACATATAACATGCGATAACTAGAGAGAAAACCCCATGTCTACCAGCAAAAGCATACTAGTTATGCTCTTGCAAACAAACTATATGTGGTTGCATAGTATTTACATAAGACCAAAGGGACCTCCATAGCATGTGGTTGCATAGTATTTACATGAGACCAAAGGGACCTCCATTTATTTGCATCACGAAGATAGTAATGTGGGGGCCATGGGGCCATTTTATATGGCCCCATACATGCAATCGGCTAGTGCAAAAGCAGCCGACAGGGCCTGCAAGTCCACGACCAGCCCTACTCCAGCAGGCAGTCGGCCAGCAGATCATAGTCGGCCAGTATGCACTAGAGGTCGGGGACCACACAGGGGAGTCAGCCAGCATCCAAATCAACTGCCCAGCAGTCGGCCACCATCTGGAACAGCCGGGGTGGAGAAAACTGCCTCCCACACCAAGGGAAAAATAGGAAAAAATGGGGAATGAATACGGGGAGTAAGGAAAAATGAGAAAACACCTATACAGGGCGGGCACACCCACAACAGAGGCCCTGGTGTCTGATAAAGATAGGAGATGACTTCTAACATCCAAAAGAGTTGATCCCACATTTGTTTCTCAATGCGCATCATATGAATTGTCAGCATAAGTAAGTGAATTGTTAAAATTCCATGTAATAAAAGTATTTGATAGCCATGGATATATTTGAAAAGACTGCTACATTATAGCCCTAGTCATCGCTAAAGTTTGTGAGACAAACACACAAATTTGTACAGCTCATCAACAATCGTACATTACACAACAATCCATCTACCATTGGGATCATTGTGTGCAAAGTTCGTGTCCAACCATGATAACAGTACTAGAAAAGGCTTGCTTTCCCACATATAAGATGCGATAACTAGAGAGAAAACCCCATGTCTACCAGCAAAAGCATACTAAACTATATGTGGTTGCATAGTATTTAATAAGACCAAGGGGACCTCCATAGCATGTGGTTGCATAGTATTTACATAAGACCAAAGGAACCTCCATTTATTTGCATCACGAGGACCTTGCACATTATATGTAAAGCATTTGATTGGTATATACAGATGTACAACAAGTATAAGCAAAGGGACCTCCATTTATTTGCATCACGAAGACCTTGCACATTATATGTAAAGCATTTGATTGGTATATACAGATGTACAACAAGTATAAGCAAAACAAGTTATCCTTCAACCTACATGGTTGTTTGGCTCTTTGTATCATTATACAATGTATAAAGTGGAATATCACTATGAACATTACTCGCATGTAAAAGAGTGTGAGTGCTAGCAGATACATCATGATTTGTCGCAATGTGTGCCAACAAGGGGTTATCCCTCACAATTGCATCCCATATTATGCCCACACCTGTAACATTATCTGGGTTATCAGGCACCCCAAAAGTTTGCCTCGTTATAGAGGTTTATAACAAGAGGACTTTCTGTGCCAATTTACTTTTTCCTTATCTAGGGTGACATTTGGAGCCTACGCCACATTTTTTTCCTTCTACTGCTGCACGGGTACAACAAGAACAATCTCTAGAGGTGATATTGTCGCTACTGGCGGTTGCAAAGTACCAATTGGCATTCTAATGCCATGTGTCCAAACTTTCTACAAGAGAAACAAGAGCCAACAAAATTCCCCCATTTGAGCTTGAAGAAAGCTCGTGTCTAAAGTCCTTGCAGCTTAACATCCAAGGCCACTCGGGAAGAGGTTGGTTTATCTGTATCCCAAAGGATGCAAAATCTATTGACACCTCCAGAAGACCTGGGACAGCAAACCACTTTGACCAGCAATTCCATCAAAAAAGGTAAAGCAACATGCGTAACTTCCACCCACACAAGACATCTGTGTTTGATGAAGCCTTGATAATCCTTTGTAGGCGACCATGGGTATACATGCACCATCTGCTGTCCAAAAAAAGAGGTGACTTTTCCAAAATAGTTTGTTTATGCTGTGGATTAGTAAGTAAAACCTCATAAAAGCCACAAGCCGCAAAGTAGTATCCCTCGACAAAGCAACCTATAAGCATGGCTTTAAGCCACTGCCCAACATCAGCAGCTGCAGGCATCTTTCCAAGAAAAAAAAGAATCGCAGCTCTCTACGAGAGTTTCATCACAGGGTCTAGTAATACCTGGCCAGGAACCCGCAAACGAAACTCAAGGATAAGCTCATCCAATGATTTCTTGATCTCAGCAAAACATTCATGAAGGGTGTCACAGAAATGTTACAGGTCGGGATTGGAGCAACGAGAGGAGAGCATTTCAGATTGTTGAGAGTCTCCTCCAATGTTTTTCTCTTGGACTCACACAAGGATCTCTGCGTCTGTAGGAGAAGCCATTTCAGAGGCAACAGCTATGAACAAGAAGAGCTTGACTTCAGCGAAGGCAAGGCAAAGGAGGGGATGCGAGGCAACCACCCGACAGTGGGCCAGCAGATACAGGAATTGATCAGCAGATGCACTGGCAACAAGTACAGACAAAGGCCAGCGGTAGGTACCGGCGACGGTTGGCTGTAGAGGACGAGATCGACGGCAAGCAGATGGAGGAGATCGACGGCGAGCACGAACAAGAGAAGGAGGAGGTCAACGGCGAACAGAAACAGTACACACCCATAGTCACGACGGCGAGCACGAACAAGAGACGGAGGTCAACGGCGAACAGATACAGTACACACCCATAGTCACGACGACAAGCACACTCTCCTTCCTTGAAAAGATGAAAGCATTTAGCATCTATAATTTTCTCCTCTATCTTCAATACAATTGCTGCAGTAATTACAAACCTGTGGGTTTTGGACCTCATCATGTATCAGGTACGGCACATGCAATAGCAAAGTTCTCGCTATGTTCACACAACACATCTTTCTTTACGTCATTGGATATGTAAACCTCGTGCGAATTACCTTCCTGATGCATTTTGAAGGAAAGCTATTTTAGCTTTGCATAATTATTTTTGCTTTGGTCATCCCCAACCAAAAACCGGTGTACAATCCCCTCAGCATAAGGCCCACGATGTCCTAGCTTCTTCATTGCCTCGATCTTCTCTGCATCCTCCTGCTTGTCAACATCTACATAGACGCTACACATAAATACATAAGCAGCATCCATTTCACCCAATCCCACTGCATGTTCATAGGCCTCCAAGCTCCACATTACCCCACTTTCGACAAGAATCCAACAAAGAATGCCACAATACAAGGTCAGGATGGAACGGCATCTTCTTAATCATCCCCACCGCCTTGTCTAAGTGGCCTGCACGACCAAGGAGATCGACCATACAAGTGTGGTGCTCAAGAGTAGGACCAATGCCATAGTCGTTCCTCATGGACTCAAGTACAACTGGCCTTTATCCACTAGACCTGCGTGACTGCATGCATTAAGAACACTGACAAACGTGAACCCATCTGGCTTTTGGCCACCTCTTCTCATTGCGTCAAAAATATGGAAAACATTTTCACTTTCTCCTACCTGGGCATATCCTGCAATCAGCACATTCCATGACATAATATCTCGAACTGGAAGCTTGTCAAACACTTCCTGTGCTTTTGCAACAAGCGAGCCACATTTGGTATACATATCGACCAATGCGTTGCCAACGACAAGGTCACTTTCAAATAACCCTTTTCTGGCAATCTCAGCATGTATTTCTCTGCCCTTATCTATGGCTCCAATACTGCCACAAGCTTTCAGGCTGCAAACAAATGTGACAGCATCAGGAGGGACCCCCTCATGCTGCATCTCTTCAAAACAGTTGAGTGCTTCCTTGCCATGCTCATGTTTGGCATATCCTGCGATCAGTGCAGTCCAAGAGACTGTGTCCCGAACTGGAAGCTTGTCAAACACTTCCTGTGCTTTAGCAAGCGAGCCACATTTTGCATACTATCCAACAGTGCATTGCCCACAACAATGTCTCCTTTCAAAAACCCTTTTCTAGTGATCTCAGCATGCATTGCTCTGCCTTTGTCTTGGGCTCCAATACTGCCACAAGCTTTCAGACTGCAAATGAAAGTAACTGCATTCGGGAAGACCCCTTCAAATTGCATCTGTCTAAAACACTTCAATGCTTCCTCGCAACGCTCAGATTTAGCATATCCTGCAATCAGTGTGGTCCACGAGATTATGTCTCGTACTGGAAGCTTGTCAAACACTTCCTGTGCTTTATCAAGGGAGCCACATTTGGCATACATATCGACCAATGCATTGCCAATAACAAAATCTCGTTCCAACAACGCTTTTCCAGCAATCTCAGCATGAATTTCTCTGCCCTTCTCTGTAGCTCTAATACTGCCACAAGCTTTCAAGCTGCAAGCAAATGTAACAGCATTTGGAGAGATGCCATCAAGTTGCATCTGTTCAAGACAGTTTAATGCTTCCTCACCATACTCGTGTTTGGCATATCCTGCAATCAGTGCATTCCAGGATGCTCTGTCTCGAACTGGAAGGTTGTCAAACACTTCTGTGCTTTTGCAAGCAAGCCACATTCGGCATACATATCAACCCGTGCGTTGCCAACAACAAGGTCTTTTCCCAAGAGCCCTCTTCTGGCAATCTCAGCATGCATTTCTCTACCCTTGTCTGTGGCTCCAAGACTGCCACAAGCTTTCAGGCTCCAAACAAACGTGACAGCATTTGGACAGACCCCATGGCCTTGCATTTGTTCAAAACGGTTCAGTGCTTCCTCACCAAGGTCGTGTTTGGCATACCCTGCAATCAGTGCAGTCCACGAAACCACATCTCGAACTGGTAGCTTGTCAAACACTTCCTGTGCTCTCACAAGAGAGCCACATTTGCAATACATATCCAGTAGTGCGTTGCAGACAACAAGGTCTCTTTCCAACAACCCTAGTTGAGCAATCTCAGCATGTATTTCTCGGCCCTTGTCTATGGCTCCAATACTGCCACAAGCTTTTAGGCTGCAAACAAATGTGACCGCATTTGGAGAAACCCCCTCGAGTTGCATTTGGTCAAAGCAGTTCAATGCTTTCTCACCACACTCATGTTTAACATATCCTGCAATCAGTGCATTCCACAAGACTACACTTCGAATTGGAAGCTTGTCAAAAACTTCACATGCTTTTGCTAACAAGCCACATTTGGCATACATATCAACCAATGCATTGCCAACAACAATATTCGATTCCAACAACCCGTTTACAGCAACCTGAGCATGTATTTCTCGGCCCCTGTCTATGGCTCCAATGCTGCAACAAGCATTCAGGCTGCAAACGAATGTGAGCGCGTTTGGAGGGACCCCCTCAAGTTGCATCTGTTCAAAACAGTTCAGTGCTTCTTCACCAAGCTCATGTTTGGCATATCCTGCTATCAGAGCAGTCCACGAGACTACATCTCGAACTGGAAGCTTGTCAAACACCTCGTGTGCTTTTGTAAGCAAGCCACATTTGGCATACATGTCAACCAGTGCATTGCCGACAAGGAGGTTTCTCTCCAAAAACCCTTTTCAAGCAATCACAGCATGTATTTCTCTGCCCTTGTTTGTGGCTCCAATACTGCCACAAGCTTTCAGACTACAAGTGAGCGTGACTGCATTTGGAGACACCCCCTCAAGTTGCATCTGTTCAAAACAGTTCAGTGCTTCCTTGCCAAGATCACATTTGGCATATCCCGCAATCAGTGCAGTCCACGAGACTACATCTCGAACTGGGAGCTTGTCAAACACTTCTTGTGCTTTTGCAAGAGAGCCACATTTGGCATACATATCCACCAGCGCATTGCCAACAACAAGGTTTCTTTCTGGCAGCTTTTTTCTGGCAATCTCAGCATGTATCTCTCGGCCCTTGTCTATGGCTCCAATACTGCCACAAGCTTTCAAGCTGCAAGCAAATGTAACAGCATTTGGAGGGACCCCCTCGAGTTGCACAGTTCAGTGCTTCCGTACCACACTCATGTTTGACATATCCTGCCATCAGTGCAGTCCACGTCACTACATCCCGAATTGGAATTTTATCAAACACTTCTTGTGCTTTTGCAAACGAGCCACATTTGGCATACATGTCGACCAGTGCATTGCTGACAAAACGATCTCTTTCCAGCAAACCCTCTCTGGCAATCACCGCATGTATTTGGCGGCCTCCTTCTACATCTTTCAGCTCAGCACAAGCCTTAAGTAAGGCTACAAAGGTATACCTATTTGGATGTAAAAATTCCTTCTTCACTTTCTGATACAGGATGACAGCATGGCGTGGCTTGCCGCATTTGATAAGACGTGTGATTAAAGAATTCCAGGAGCACTTATTCTGATTCATAGATCTGTCAAAAACCTTCTTCTGCATGTTGCGCTTTCTTTCGACTTTCGCCAGCATAAACACTTGGTAGTTTCCGAGTGTTCTATAAGCTTACAGCCCAATTTTGCGCACCGTAGAGTAGGTTTCCCTCTTCTGTGTACCTGCACAAGATTTATGCAAGGTTTTGGAAGGCATTACTGCTACCAGAGAGCGAGTGCTTCCTCTAAACTCCTTTTCCCCCTCTTGTTCTTCTTCTTCTTCTTCTGCGGCAGCACTGCTTTGTGCATTCTCGCAGAAAACTCTTCTTCTGTTTGCTTGAGCATGTCTTGTACCAAGCAGTCCATCCACCTTGGTAGAGATCTGCTTACATAGAAAAATTATTGAACCCGCGCATTGTTGGTGACCAAGGTTCTACAAAAGAACCATCTCTCTCTCTCTCTCACACACTCCCTCTCTGGGGGCACATTTTTCCACACATAAACTCTCTCTTCCACACACGAGTACGAATCTCTCTGCTCTATATATTGAACCCGCACATTGTTGGTGACCAAGGTTCTAGAAAAGAACCATGTCTCTCTCTCTCTCTCTCTCTCTCTCTCTCTCTCTCTCTCTCTCTTACACACCCGAGTTCAAGTCCCACCGTTGGTCGTCTATGCCCTCGTGTTGCATTCTACCAACGTTAATACCTCTCTCTCTCTCTGGGGCACACTTTTCCACACACAAACTCTCTCTTACACACACGAGTACGAATCTCTCTGCTCTATATATTGAACCCGCGCATTGTTGGTGACCAAGGTTCTAGAAAAGAACCATCTGTCTCTCACTCTCTGCTCCCCCATTTCTCTCTCATTTTTTCTCTTCCTTCCTCTTGTTTCTCTCTCTCACACACACACAAAAAAAAAGTCCCACCGTTAGTCGTATATGCTCTCGTGTTGCATTCTACCGACACGGCCTCACCCGATCGATGTGCGAAGACGTGTAGGAGCTAGGCACCTACACGTCCACATGCATATCCTTTGATCCGTGCAATTAAAGAGATGCCATCTCAAGAAGGGAGCTCTTGAGGTGCTTTTGCAAGAGCAGAGTACTTTGCTACCTCACGATTTTAATATGCATGTGCATGGCACTGTATTTGGAGACAGGACCTCATATTGGAGTTGTTCAAGATAGTTCAATGCTTTCTTGCCTTAGCCATACCTTGCAATTCTCTGATGAGTTTGTTCCCCCTTAATCAAGCTCCTCCTACAAGCAAGTCACGGCCATGGCATCTAGAGAGAGCCGAAAACAGTTCACTATTTCCTCTGTTGCTGTTGCGGTGGGTAGGACCTAGGCACCTACATGCACTTATGGGTAGGACCTCTGTTGCTGTTGCGGTGGGTAGGACCTAGGCACCTACATGCACTTATGGGTCATATCTTTGCCCA
Source organism: Cibotium barometz (assembly GCF_041138505.1). NCBI lineage: Eukaryota > Viridiplantae > Streptophyta > Polypodiopsida > Cyatheales > Cibotiaceae > Cibotium > Cibotium barometz. The sequence continues at coordinate 31,377,590 of NC_141110.1, forward strand.
TCTTGGTGTTATTGGGTAGATCCTTCGATCGGGACATTTTAAGAGATGAGGTTCCATGAAGGGAGCTCTTGAAGTACTTGGTCTGCTTTTACAAGATCATCGTGCTTGCATTCATACTATCAAAGTGTTGCCAAGCACCAACAACATTTGCATCCATACTATCAAAGTGTTGCCAAGCACCAACAACATTTCAAACAACCCTTCTCTAGCTCTTCTCTGATCATGGGCATCCGCATCCGCTTCAATGTAGCCATTCAAGTTGTAAGGAAACTTTTCGGTTGTCGGAGAGAGACCGACGGGCACAAGTAATAGCCCTTATTATTAGGCTAGGCATCTAATGGCTTTATCTCAAAGCTCAGAATTACAAGTCATTAGTTTATTTATTCAAATCAAAAGCCCTGATGTGGCACGGGTCAAAATAAACTCCAACAACGTGAGTGTGCACACAGATTGTCAATGAATACCTCCAGCCACTTTTGCAAGTAGTCCTTGAAGGCCATGCATATCAACTGTTGGAAAGTTGCTGGGGCATTGGTGAGGCCAAAAGGCATAACTTTATAAGCATATGTTCCCCACATCGTATTGAAGGCCGTTTTATGCTAGTCTTCAAGTGCTATGGACACTTGATTATATCTCGAAAACCCATCTAAGAAGCTGTAGGCTTCTTCACTTGCTACCCGTTCTAATACATGTTCTATATATGGCAGTGGGTAATGGTCCTTCTTGGTAGCTACATTGACCTTTTTGAGATTAACATAGACCCTCAATTTTGCATTTTTCTTTGGCACAATCACGATTGGTGAAAGCCAATCTGTGTGCTCGATTTTATAGATGAAATATGTGGCAATGAGTTTATGAATTTCCTCCTTTACAATCGATGCATATTTTGAATTCATCTGGTACGATTTTTGCCTGGATGATCTCGATCCTTCCATGATTGGAATGATGTGTTGAACCACCTCAGGTGGTACACCCTTCATCTCTATGTATTTCCAAGCAAAACAGTCTTTGAATTCTTTTAAGAGAGCAATGAGCGCTTCTTCTTCAACCGCATTTAAGTATTTAGCAACGTAGACACGTTTGGAGTCCTCCCCTATCTCTGCAATATCCACCTCCTTAATTTCAGCTAGACCGTCATAAGAAGTGGATTGGCCATCTTCCTTTACTCTCTGTCATCAATTGGACCACCTTTCGTTCTTCAATGGTGTATGTTAAATGGTCTGGCACAGAGAGTAGGTACAGCTTGTCATCCTCCTCATCTTTTGTCCAAGCTATTGCATTTTTTGGCTTGCATTTGGCTTCAACTAGAGCCTTATTTCGTTTTCTGCGTTTGACCTTAGTGGGTTTAGGCGTTTTCGGCTCTTGTGGCACATAGCTCTTTTCCCTCGTTTTCCTTCTAGGGTTATCTTACTCAACTCCTCACCCCAGTTCTTAGAAAACTCTTCTTGCACCTTAGTGACCTCAAGATATCTTAGCCACTGGGCATCCGTGGGTTTACTTAGTAAAAAGGTCATTTCGTCGAGCGATATACCTCTTTTGTTTTCGCCATCTCCCGAGGTGTTGGGTACTGTTGTGCGGCCTTGCGAGCCAGACGCTTCTGTACTGGAGGCTTCATCCTCTGTTTCCTCTTCTCTTGGTTGCACATCTACCATGCGCACTGAGGTGGTAGGAATAATTCCCGATTCGACGTACTGGGTTCCTCTAGGGGGCAACACATATACAGTGGCAAGCACGTGCATCCAGTTTTCGTTAAAATCCACAGGTGGAAGCGACACATATATTGTGGTTTCTTCCACTCCCCGTGAATTCTCCTCAACTGATTGTTGGCAGACTTGTAAACATGTGGTCCACTTTGTGGTGACCAAATCATTTCTAAACAATTTTCCTTCCATGGGATGTGCCTTCCATGTATGTAGATCAATTTTTAGAATCTGTGAATCCTTTCGAACATACACTTGATCTAACGCCCAATAATGCACCAATTTGGCTTCCCTCATGAAGGGTCTGCCCAAGATAATGTTATATGAATCCGGTTGGCGTAGAGAGTCAATTATAAAAAATGTATGATGGTAGCGGAATGAAAGGACCTTAAGCTTAACATTTTTCAACAGCCCCATCGGTCTTGAGGAAGTTCTATCTGCCATCTTGATGATTAGATTTGCTCTTTCCAATTCTGGTTTTCCTAAGTTCTCCCAACACCTTTTGGTAATAATGCTCACACCCGCGCCTCCATCTAGAATAGCCAGTGCTTGGTACTTGTTGTGGCGGATTAGAATTGTGGCATTCGTATCATCACTCTCATAATACCGGCTCAATTGATTGACAGGTATTTTAACAAATCTAGGTGTTTCGTCTTCCTTATGCACTAGGTTTTTCTCTGCTAGAGGTGACTGACTCTCCTCTATAATGGACATTGGATTCAATTTTTCTTCTACCCAGTCCTTGCCATCTACCCACAATGTCGGCGTGTTGCATAGCAATGGTCCTAGTAGCATTTTGACAGTGTGGACAGTATGCCTGCGAGACTGCCTATGTCTCTAGGTTCTCTGATGAGGTCTACTACACTGAAAACATTGTATAGGTCCCCTTCACATAGTTGAGTTTATGTCTTTTCCTTTCCATTGTATCGTGGTTTGAAACACTGGTACTGGCATGTTGTTCTGTAAGACATAATACGCTGGTGTGATCTCCATGGGCTCCTCGTAGTAGTCATTATTGACTTTTACTTTATGTATGATTTTTACTTCATCCAAAGGCATATCAATAACACTTGGTTGATTTTAGCCTGTGGTGGCTGTGGGGGTAGAACATGTGGCGGGGCGGCAAAGGCGACATGTCTTGCGCTTGGAACATCCCTCTTGGTAGATAGGTACTTGGCTACCTTACAACCATATTGGTAGATAGGTATTTGGCTACCTTACAACCATATTGGTTTGCACTAGTGGTGCTGGCAAGGCTAGCGGCACTCTGTGTGCTGGCAGTTGTGCTAAGGGCTGAACTCTTAGATACCTGCACATGAAAGTGTCATCGGTTCCCAATCTCTAACAGTGAGTGCAATAGAGTAATTGCCTTAGCCTTAAGTGAGGGCATTCACTACTGCTCGTGTGATTTTGTCTACAAATAGAGCACTAAATCAATTCTGGGGGGTAGAGATGAGCGTTTCCTAATGTTTCTCTCCCATCCTTGACCTTTAATTTCTCTAAGATGGCATTGCTAAGTTCTTCCACTGTCATATTGCCAACTTGCTTGTTCTTGGTTCCTGTGTCCTCATGATTGGAGACTCACGATGTTGCCACTACTGAAGCTGCCTTAGCGTCTTTTGGTTGCGGCAACTCAAGCATATTGTCCTCATATTCAATGGCCAGCTTACAACAAATATCTAGAGTAGCTGGTCAGGCTAACACTAGATAATCATGCATCTTATGATCTCGGACTCCTCTTTGGATGCAAGGCAATAGCTGATCAGTTAGCCTTTCCCCCAACTTGCATGTTGAATTCAAGTGTTTGAGACGAGAAACATAATCTCGCATGGACTCATTTTCCTTTTGCTTGATATTGTGGAGTTGAGCCACAGGACTCCATCTATCACCCCTTTGAGCAAAACGCTGTATGAACACATTTTTAAGTCGAGTGAAATTGACTTTATCCTCAGGTTTTAGTGTTCGATACCATTGGTGAGCCTTCCCTTCTAGGGTCACGAAAAAATCATGTATCATGGTTACGTCGCTCACTTGCCCATATGTCTCACAATTAGACTTAAAGATTTCTACACGTTGGATTGGGTTCCCATGTCCTGAGAATTTCTACACAAGCTTTGAAATAATATGTGGCTTCATCTGGGATGGTCTGGATTCCAGGGTAGTGCCTAGTGCCTAGCCATTCCTCGGCCTATTTTCACGGCCATGTTTAGTAGATCCTCCCTCATTGACTGCATTTAGATCTGCGTGCCATGTTCAACAGATCCGCCCTCATGACTGCGTTAGGATCTACAATTGGCCTTCGAGGAGCTACTCGATAAAGCACAGGAAGTGTTTGACAAGCTTCCAGTACGAGACATAATCTCGTGGACCACACTAATTGCAGAGGATATGCCAAATCTGAGCGTTGCGAGGAAGCATTGAAGTGTTTTAGACATATGTAATTTGAAGGGGTCTCCCCGAATGCAGTTACTTTCATTTGCAGTTACTTTATTTGCAGTCTGAAAGCTTGTGGCAGTATTGGAGCCCAAGACAAAGTCAGAGAAATGCATGTTGAGATCACTAGAAAAGGGTTTTTGAAAGGAGACATTGTTGTGGGCAATGCACTGGTGCATATGTATGGAAAATGTGGCTCGCTTGCGAAAGCACAGGAAGTGTTTGACAAGCTTCCAGTTCGGGACAGTCTCTTGGACTGCACTGATCACAAGATATGCCAAACATGAGCATGGCAAGGAAGCACTCAACTATTTTGAAGAGATGCAGCATGAGGGGGTCCCTCCTGATGCTGTCACATTTTAGCTGTTGCCTCTGAAATGGCTTCTCCTACATACGCAGAGATCCTTGTGTGAGTCCAAGAGAAAAACATTGGAGGAGACTCAACAATTTGAAATGCTCTCCTCTCGTTGCTCCGATCCCGACCTGTAACATTTCTATGACACCCTTCATGAATGTTTTGCTGCTGAGATCAAGAAAGCATTGGATGAGCTTATCCTTGAGTTTCGTTTTGCGGGTTCCTGGCCAGGTATTACTAGACCCTGTGATGAAACTCTCGTAGAGAGCTATGATTCTTTTTTTTCTTGGAAAGATGCCTCTGCAGATGCTGGTGTGTTGGGCAGTGGCTTAAAGCCATGCTTATAGGTTGCTTTCTTGAGGGATACTACTTTGGCGCTTGTGGCTTTTATGAGGTTTTACTTACTAATCCACAGCATAAACAAACTATTTTACTAATCCACAGCATAAACAAACTATTTTGGAAAAGTCACCTCTTTTTTTGGACAGCAGATGGTGCATGTATACCCATGGTCGCCTACAAAGGATTATCAAAGCTTCATCAAACACAGATTTCTTGTGTGGGTGGAACTTATGCATGTTGCTTTACCTTTTTTGATGGAATTGCTGGTCAAAGTGGTTTGCTGTCCCAGGTCTTATGGAAGTGTCAATAGATTTTGCATCCTTTGGGATACACATAAACCAACCTCTTCCCGAGTGGCCTTGGATGTTAAGCTGCAAGGACTTTAGACACAAGCTTTCTTCAAGCTCAAATGGGGGAACTTTGTTGGCTCTTATTTCTCTTGTAGAAAGTTTGGACACATGGCATTAGAATGCCAATTGGTACTTTTGCAAAACAGCCAGTAGCGACAATATCACCTCTAGAGATTGTCCTTGTTGTACCCGTGCAGCAATAGAAGGAGAAAATTGTGGCGTAGGCTCCAAATGTCACCCTAAATAAGGAAAAAGTATATTGGCACAAAGACTCCTCTTATTATAAAAGGGAAAAAAGACAAAGCAAGAGCCAAATACATGGCAGACACCTAAGAAAAATGTCCTCTTAGACGAAGATCTTTAGTGTCTCGTAATTGGACAGAAGGAACCTCTATAACGAGACAAACTTTTGGGGTGCCTGATATCCCAGATAATGTTACAGGTGTAGGCATAATATGGGATGCAATTGTGAGGGGTAACCCCTTGTTGGCACACATTGCGACAAATCATGATGTATCTGCTAGCACTCACACTCTTTTACATGCGAGTAATGTTCATAGTGATATTCCACTTTATACATTGTATAGTGATACAGAGAGCCAAGCAACCATGCAGGTTGAAGGATAACTTGTTTTGCTTATACTTGTTGTACATTTGTATATACCAATCAAATGCTTTACATATAATGTGCAAGGTCCTCGTGATGCAAATAAATGGAGGTCCCTTTGGTCTTATGTAAATACTATGCAACCACATGCTATGGAGGTCCCTTTGGTCTTATGTAAATACTATGCAACCACATATAGTTTAGTATGCTTTTGCTGGTAGACATGGGGTTTTCTCTCTAGTTATCGCATCTTATATGTGGGAAAGCAAGCCTTTTCTAGTACTGTTTTCATGGTTGGACACGAACTTTGCACACAATGATCCCAACGGTAGATGGATTGTTGTGTAATGTACGATTGTTGATGAGCTGTACAAATTTGTGTGTTTGTCTCACAAACTTCAACGATGACTAGGGCTATAATGTAGTAGTCTTTTCAAATATATCCATGGCTATCAAATACTTTTATTACATGGAATTTTAACAATTCACTTACTTATGCTGACAATTCATATAATGTGCATTGAGAAACAAATGTGGGATCAACTCTTTTGGATGTTAGAAGTCATCTCCTATCTTTATCAGACACCAGGGCCTCTGTTGGTGTGCCCGCCCTGTATAGCTGTTTTCTCATTTTTCCTTACTCCCCGTATTCATTCCCCATTTTTCCCTATTTTTCCCTTGGTGTGGGAGGCAGTTTTCTCCACCCCGGCTGTTCCAGATGGTGGCCGACTGCTGGTCAGTTGATCTGGATGCTGGCTGACTCCCCTGTGTGGTCCCCGACCTCTAGTGCATACTGGTCGACTATGATCTGCTGGCCGACTGCTGGAGTAGGGCTGGTCGTGGACTTGCAGGCCCAGTCGGCTACTTTTGCACTAGCCGACTGCATGTATGGGGTCATATAAAATGGCCCCATGGCCCCCACATTATTGTATTCAGTATTCACTGTGGGATCTTATGTATATAGAAGCGTACACGCTATCTCTCTCCTTCTCTTGTGATGTCTATTTTCTACACTCTACTTGCTCTTGGAGTCTCAGATTTGGTTATCATTTTTGCTACGTATTTTGACATGGTATCAGAGCCTAAACCCTATACCCATACCCTATACCCTATACCCTAAACCCTAAACCCTAAACCCTCTGTCACCTATAAATAGACCCTCATTCTTTTGTATTATCATCTTTGAGCTATACCATGCCAATATTACATTAAAATATTCATATTTTCTATTATCCCTTCAAAATCCTCTACTTTTGCAGAGAGTGGATCTTCTCTCTCTCTCTCTTCAACAACCCTTGGGCTTTATTTTCCAACATACTAAACCAATTGATCAAGAGGTAAGATGTAATTTCATGGTGAGTGTTTATAATGCAAATCAGGCTTTTCTCAAGAGTTGTAATGAATAATTAAGAAAAGTTTATCTTTATGCTTAATTTAGGATGTTTTTTATGTATATCTCTCTCTCCCCAAAAGAATGGTCATTCCTATGACCAATTCTCTATTCAAATGATGCTTCTCATTGATAAATTCTCAATTCAAAAATCAAACTCTATGCTAGTTAAACTAGAGGTTAAAGAAATGGCTTTTTAATGCTTATATGCTAATAAAATTATGATAAACTTATGATTTAATTCCATAAATTGAATTTAGGTCCAATGAGAGTTATTCTATCATAATTATATTACAAAGTCTTATTCTTTTCAAAAATATTAAAAATTATCAGTAATAGCACATCAAAGCTATAGCAAAATTTTTAAGAAATTAATACATAATTCATTTTTGTACATAATGTGAAAAGAGGACTTCCTACCATATTTTAGGATTGGTCATCCTATGCTAAAAGAATGATTTTCATCACATTCATGGAAAACTAATTTTTAGTGTTTATGCATAAATAAGTAATTAAGAAAAGAGGTAATTTTGGTAATTTTATTTTTATACAAAAAGAGGAATTCCCATGATAATGGAGATCCATGTAATTGAATGGAAAAGGAGAAAGCTTGATATATTAAAATAATGGATATTTTTAGAAGAATTTTAGATAAATTTATTTTATGCATGAGAAAATTTAAATGATAAAAGAGGAATTCCCATGACATTTGGAATTCAATCATTTAAATAGTAAAAGTGAAATTCTTGCCATATTTGAATTAATGGATATTTTTATTTAAATTTATACGAGTAAATCTAAGACCCTGAAATTATAAGCAAAAATGCTATCCAGATGATGAATTCGAATGTTGGTTGATATGATTTTAGAATTCTGGTTGAGAATTGATGAGTTGATTTGGATTCTGATTGAAAGATGATGATCCTTGAATTTTGGTTGAAGGAAGATAAGTTCAACAAAGCCACAGTGAGGATGAATGGGACGAATCCCAATGATGATGTTAGTAACTAGGATGACAATTATGACTTCAGCAAATCACTATGAGATTAGTGGATTGTGCTGACAGATTGTTGTTGTTAACCTTTGACCCAGTGAATCTAATTAAGGGATGACAAATTGAGAACCTGCATAACTGAAATTCTCGTGGAGGAATGTTTAGATGGAATTTTTGGTCTGATGGACCATTATTGTGTTAAGGATATGAATGATATGTTCTGAATGAATTGTTCTCTGATAATGAGTTCTGTGTGTTCTTCTTGTACAAGGGATCTTTATCCCAGGATTCTGTGGGGGTTGACCAGACTATAAGGAACCCCGGAATTCAGTTGGATCTAAAGTTGGATTTGAATTATAAATAAAGGGACTTAACGAGAATTTTAGTATTGATAGGATCATGGATCGAGGTCGTCGTGGTAGGACTGATAACCCCCAACTGGATGAGGAAGAGCTCGACTTGGATGTTCGTAAAACTCTTCATAGATGGCAGCCTAGACCTTTCAAGGGTGAAGGGAAAGACTTGGGCAAGGCTGTGGAGAAATGGATTGAAGCAATGGAAGAATACTTTGATGTCACCAGGTACAATGAGAAAAGTAAAATGACTCTTGCAAGGCTGAAGATAGTAGAAACAGCCAGAGTAGCATGGAGAAACCACTACGAGACAAACCATCTGGATCGGAACACCCAGACATGGAATGAACTCAAAATTTACCTAAGGAAGAGATTCTGTCCTCCCGGCTTTTTGGAAACCAAGATGAACGAATTGTTAGAGTTAACCTAGGGGAGCATAACTATTGAAGTGTATCACCAAGCATTCGCTCTCCTCCTCAAATACTCGCCACCGCTGGATGAAGAACATTTGATGGCTAGGTTCATTCGAGGACTGAACGAACCTTTGAATATCCTAGTGAAGAATTCCAAGCGAGTTTCAGTGTGGATGGCAAAGGATTTCGCAAGGCCTTTGATGTCAAGGTCCCGCCATCATCTTTCAAAAGATTTCTAGCTCCAGAAGGTGATTCCAACCTTCCACCACCTAAGAGACAACAAGGTCAAGCCCAGAATATAGAAAGTTCCAGAATGGAAGAAAGGGTCCTTTTCCCGGAACTCAATCCCCCTGGAATTCAACTTCAGAAGTTCCACCCTTGAACAAGGAAGTGAAATGCTATAACTGTCAAGGATTTGGACATCGTAGTATGGATTTCCCGACTCCTTTTGGATCAAGGTTTTCGGGGCGAAAAAATCAGGGACCAAGATTCCAGACTCTAGCTCCTTCCTTCCAGAGTAATCAAGGTTCCTTTCTGCCAAAATTAGGGAAATCCCAGAGGTAGACCCTCTAAACAACCCTCAGTTTCAATCCAAAGTAATGCAAGACCTCCACTTCAGAATAGGGGAAGTCAAAGGGAGATGTTCACGAATCGGCCGTCCACTTCCACCAAGGCAGTAACACTGGAAGTGATTGAAGAAGAAGAAGATGAAAGAGATTATACTCCACCTGCGACATGAGGACATCTCGCCTTTTTTAAGTGGGGTAGGATCAAAGATTCCTCTCTCCAACCGGTTTAGGGTTTAGGGTTTAGGGTTAGGGTTTAAGGTTTAGGGTTTAGGGTTTTAGGGTTTTAGGGCTTAGGGCTTAGGGTTTAGGATTTAGGGTTTACGATTGTTGATGAGCTGTACAAATTTGTGTGTTTGTCTCACAAACTTCAGCGATGAATGGACATGAGTCTCTGAGGCAGAGAAAACTTTGAGGTTCCGTAGTTGGTTCTATGATTGGCTTTAGGATACGGTCTAGGATATTCTCAAGCGAGGTTAGTAACACTAGCTTTAGTTCAGCCTATACCTTCTTCACAACCTCTTGAGCTTGCTTTATTCTTGCTTTCTCTAACACGGGGCTGGGGTACTACATTGTGGCTTAGAGCACTTGAATGCGACCATCTGGTTCGATTTTTTTTTTGGGGAAAAATGTCATCTTAAACTTGGCCAGCTAGTTTGATTTACTTCTAATAATGCCTTGGTTAAGTTAGAAAGATATGCAAGAGAAAATGCATGGAGTCGTATTGAATCATAAGAAATGATTTGTAACTAAAGGATACTATTGCTTCATGGAAGAGCAATAGCCATAATTTTTAAAAATTTTCCAAAAGTATAAAGACAATAGTTGGATACGGAACACCCATTATTTCCACTAATGTGTGTGTAAAGATAAATCTAGGTTTTATAAGTCATTATCTTAGTGATATTATCTTGCTTAAATTATATAATTCACTACAAATATGACAATGTGAAAATACATGTGGAAAGTAAAGTCCTTCATTAATTAGATGTCATAATTAGACAACTTTGAGCATACTAAATCTTCACCCAAGCGTAGCACCCCACCTGCATCCATCCAATTAGAACCATGTAAAATTACTGGTGGGTATGCAACACCACTTGATTGTTATCCCTACTATGGTGTCATGCACTTTATATAAATCATGGATTTTATAAAATTGACATGAAACAAATGTCAGTTGTATGAGATTATCATGCTAGATGTAGAGATGACTTGTATCTGCCTTTATGGTGTGAGTATTCGTTATTATTGATTTTTACGCATAAAAGTATGCATAAAATATTTTTTTATTATAAAAGTGTTACTTTTATCATATTTGATTTTCATGCATAAAGTATGCATAAAAGATTATTTTTTATTATAAAAGTGTTACTTTTATCATATTTGATTTTCATGCATAAAGTATGCATAAAAGATTATTTTTTTAATTATAAAAGTGTTACTTTTATCATATTTGATTTTCATGCATAAAAGATTATTTTTTTATTATAAAAGTGTGATTTTTATCATAAATGATTTTTATGCATAAATGATTTTTATGCATAAATGGGTGCATAGAAGATATTTTTTTAATATTAAAAGTGTGATTTTCATCATAAATGATTTTTATGCATAAATGGGTGCATAGAAGATATTTTTTTAATATTAAAAGTGTGATTTTCATCATAAATGATTTTTATGCATAAATGGGTGCATAGAAAATATTTTTTTAATATTAAAAGTGTGATTTTCATCATAAAAGATTTTTATGCATAAACATATGCATAGAAGATATTTTTTATATTAAAAGTGTGATTTTCATCATAAAAGATTTTTCATGCATAAACATATGCATAGCAGATATTTTTGTGATTTTCATCATAAAAGATTTTTATGCATAAACATATGCATAGAAGATTTTTTTTATATTAAAAGTGTGATTTTCATCATAAATGATTTTTATGCATAAATGGGTGCATAGAAGATATTTTTTATATATTAAAAGTGTGATTTTCATCATAAATGGATTTTATGCATAAATTAGATGCATAAGAGAAATTCTTTTATTCTAAAAGTGTAATTCCTACTAAATTGGATTTATGCATGGAAAGATGCATAAAGAATTCATTTTAATCCAAAAGTGTCATTCTTATTTAAAATGAATTTATGCATAGGAAGATGCATAAAAGATTGATTTTTATTTCGAAAGTGTTATTCTCCTTAAAATGGAATTTACGCATAAATAGATGCGTAAAGAAATCTTATATCAAAAATAAGAATTCGCTTGTATTCTATAAATAGATGTATGGATGTGAATGTGGATGTGGATGCGGATGTATGGATGTGGATGTATGAATGTGAATGTGAATGTGAAAATGGATGTATGGATGTAGATGTGAATGTGGATGTATGGATGTAGATATGGATGTGGATGTATGGATGTGAATGTGGATGTGGATGTGGATGTATGAATGTGAACGCGGATGTGAATGTATGATATAGATGTATGGATGTGAATGTGGATGTGGATGTATTAATGTAGATGTGGATGTGGATGTATGAATGAAGATGTGAAAATGGATGTATGAATGTGAATGTGGATGTGGATGTGGATGTGGATGTATGAACGTGAACGCGGATGTGAATGTATGATATAGATGTATGGATGTGAATGTGGATGTGGATGTGGATGTATGGATGTGAATGTATGAATGTGAATGTGAAAATGGATGTATGGATGTAGATGTGAATGTGGATGTATGGATGTAGATATGGATGTGGATGTGGATGTGGATGTATGGATGTGAATGTGGATGTGGATGTATGGATGTAGATATGGATGTATGGATGTGGATGTGGATGTGGATGTATGGATGTGGATGTGGATGTATGAATGTGGATGTGAAAATGGATGTATGGATGTGGATGTATGGATGTGGATGTGGATGTGGATGTGGATGTGGATGTGGATGTGGATGTATGAATGTGGATTTGGATATGGATGTGGATGTGAAAATGGATGTATGGATGTAGATGTGAATGTGGATGTACGAATGTGGATGTGTATATGGAATAATGAATGCGAATATATATGTGAATGGATATAACATCGATATGAGCGAATGGATGAGATGAGATGTCATGTGAATCAGAATGTGAATGAATAATATAAGATGTGAACGAATGAGATGTAATGAGAAATGGATGTGATGAGTCGTAATGAAAATTAAGAAAGATAGAAATGGATGTTATGTGAAGTGAATGAATCTGATGTGATGGGATGGAAAATGATGTATCTGGTCAAGAATGGATATACATATGATTTGGATTTGGGGTAAGTAATATGGATTGATGTGGAACAATCTGGAAAGATGTGAGTTCATTATAGAAACTGTATTTGTGAGCTGTTTGTAAATGACTGTTTTATGTCAAGAATGATGGGGAAGCATTTTGACTGTCTTAAGAATGTGGTCATGGAGACCTACATTATGATAAAGTTGCAACAGCTGACGGAGAGTCAACGGAGGACGTCTCGCGTAGCAAGGTCGGCCAAGGTCTTGACCAGCCTCGGTTCGATTTAAATGGTGAGCTTCCGGTACGGTGGATGAGGGACCAAGGAAGCGTCCTATGAGTGAAGCGCTAGGTGACCTGCGAAGGATCCTAGAGGGTACTGACCATACGGTGCTCGGGCTCTGGGTCACCGAAGATACCCGCACGTGCATCGAGGAAGATATTTAGAACAAGGAGTAAGAGTTGTTTTCTGAAACCGGGCATGGATCTGGTTGATTGACCTTGCTGGTTCTCAACAGATGAGTCCATGGCTCTTTTATATGGATCTGTTGGTTGATCTTGCTGATCTTCAACAAAGATTCCATCTTGATTTTTATAAGTGATTATATTGCCAGGTACTATGAGCTAGGAACTATTGAAAAGACCCCTGAGTGAACAGGTGGTGAGCGTTCTGGTTGCCAATGATGCCATAAGTACACCGATGAAGGAATGATTGGAAATAAGGATTCAACCAGAGATTTTGAGGATTGTGATTAGTGACACAATGGTTTCATTAAAGGATTGTTTTAAAGATAGCTAAAGATGCTGAGAAAAAGGCAATTTCATATTGGGTGTGTAAGTGGTGTGACTAGTTTTATGTTGCATGAACATCCGGCTAGGGGGCTTAGGAACTCTTTTCCCTGGTACCTAGGACAAAACTTAACCAAATTCCTAATTGGATCCCATCACTACAGTGGTTGGGCGGTTGGCTAACCCATGGGACTAGATGGGGTTAGGCTGGACTGATGGATCCGTAAATCGAGACACAATTTCTGTTTAGTTCGATAGATGAAGTACAAAAATTGTTCTATGGAAAAAGAATCAACAGCTGTGCCTCTCGATGAGGAAAAAAGTGTTGGTCTCTATGATCCAAGTGTAATTTGTCCCTTGATCTGACTATGGAACTTACGAGTTCGGTCAGATCAGTTCAGTTAATTAAGGCTTTTGACTACATTAGAGAAAAGTTATCCTGGTGGAATCGCCCGTGCTTTCCGGGCAAAGGAAGTTTTTTTGGGTTCGGTTTTGGAAAAATCGACGGATTAGTCTCTTGTCCGGATATTCGTGGGCGAGGCCCCAAGTGTGGGACCCTGCCCCGCGCAAGAAGTACTACTTCCGCTGCTAGCACCCCAGAATTCGTTGCGCAGTGCGGTCAGGGATCTTACAGTTGGTATCAGAGCTATTTGGTTAATGAGGATCAACCAAGAAGCCAAATATGTCAAAAATTTATCAAGAAGCACTAAAAGGTTGTAATTGTGTGATAAAATTCATACAATTTGATATTCAAACTAAAATTCATAAATTGGTAATTGGGTCTTCAGATGGAAGTACCACAATTGTATGGAATCCCTGACTTGCTTGAGGCCTAGACATGATGGTATTTACCTTATAGTTCCAGGAACCATGACTACCCGTATATACCGAGGGTATAACTACAGCTCTTTACTGGCAGTATATACGAGTAAATCTAAGACTTGAAGTTATAAGCATTAATGCTATCCAGATGATGAATTCGAATGTGGTTGATATGATTTTTAAATTCTGGTTGAGAACTGATGAGTTGATTTGGATTCTGATTGAAAAATGATGATCCCTGAAATTTGGTTGAAATGTAATAAGCTAAGCGAAACCGCAATGAGGATGAATGGGACGAGTCCCTGTGATGATGTTCTTAACTAGAATGATGTTAATGACTTCAGCCAATCACTATGAGATTACTGGATTGTGCGCAGATTGCTACTGTTAACTTTTGTCCAATGGATCAAGTTAAGGGTTGATAAATTAAAAATCAAAAAAATTGAAACCCCCATGGAGGACTGTTCAGATGGAAAAAAAATTCAGTCCAATGGACTATTATTGTGTTAAAGATATGAATGAGATATTCTGAATGAATTGTTAATTGATAATGCGTTCTATATGAGTATCTTTATCCCTTGATTCTGTGGGGAGCCGACCTATTTAGAGAACCCCAGAATCAATTGAATCAAAAATTGGATTGAATAATGAGACTTAACAAGAATTTTCGTATTGATAGGAACATGGATCGAGGTCGTCATGGTAGAAATGTTAACCCCCAACTCGATGAAGAATTAAGAGCTTGACCTGGATATTCGTAAAACTCTTCGTAGTTCACAGCCTGGTCCCTTCAAGGGTGAAGGGGAACAGCTAGGTGAAATTGTAAAAGAGTGGATTGAAGCCATGGAGGAATATTTTGATGTAACTGGCTACAATGAGAGAAGCAAGATGGCTCTCGCCAGGTTAAAGATTGTGGAAACGGCCAGGGTTGTGTGGAGGAATCATTGCGAGACAAACCGTCTCGACCGAAATACCCAAACCTGGACGGATCTCAAGGCTTACCTCAGAAAGAGGTTTTGTCCCCCAAGCTTTCTTGAAACTAAGATGAATGAGTTCTTGGAACTAAAGCAGGAAAATCGGACAATTGAAGAGTGCCATTAGGCTTTTGCCCTTCTCCTTAAATATTCCCCTCAATTGGATGAAGAGCAGCTGATGGCCAGGTTCATTTGGGGAATGAACGAGCCATTGGATACTTTAGTCAAGAATGCAAAACCTATCTCAATGGCCAAAGCAGTAAGAAGGGCGAAGGATTTCGCCAAAGCCTTTGATGTCAAAGTCCCGCCAAAGCCAGCACCATCACCTTTCAAAAGGTTTTTATTTCCAGAAGGTGATTCCAACCTTCCTCTGCCTAAGAGATATCAGGGTCAAACCCAGGATATGGTAAGTTCCAGAATGGAAGAAATGTCCTTTTCCCGAAACTCAATTCCCTGGATTTCAACTTCAGAAGTTCCACCCTTGAACAAGAGAGTGAAATGCTATAACTGTCAAGGATTTGGACATCGCAGCATGGATTGCCCAACTCCTTTTGGATCAAGGTTTTCAGTGCAGGGAAATCAAGGACCAAGATTCCAGACTCCAGCCCCTTCCTTCGAGAGTAATCACGGTTCTATCCGCCAAAATCAGGGAAATCCCAGAGGTAGACCCTCTATCCAACCTGCAGTTTCAATCCAAAGTAATGCAAGATCTCCACCTCAGAATAGGGGAAGTCAAAGAGAGTTGTTCCCAAATCGGCCATCCACTTCCAAAGCAGTAACGCTGGAAGTGATTGAAGAAGAAGAAGATGATGAAAAGATCATACTCCACCTGCGAGATGAGGACATCTCGCGTTTTTTAAGTGGGGTAGAATGTAAGATTCCTCCCCCAGGTCCTCATCATGATGTCCAATATCTTCCCCTGTAGTCAAATCCCTCTTTAGAAATATAAAAGATCTTGTTTCTATCAGTTTTAGCCTAGAGAGAGAAAATCTTCTAGAGAGTGGTAATTTAATTTTTAAATATTTTTGGATAGAAAAATATCTCATCTTATTAAAATAAGTTTCCTTGAAACAGAAGTTCAAAAAGATTTTCAGAAGGTGCATTAGAAATTAAGTATAATCTGTTCAAGAGGCATTATCCTGGGGGTGAAGATTTTTTCGAAATTTTAAATTAAGGTTCCTATGGAACAATAAGATTCATCCAAATGTAGGGAGAAGATAAATAAAGTAATAAAAGGAAAATTCCCCAAAAATGAGTAAATACTCACATAAGATGAAGGGTTGACTAAGGACAAGGTTAATAGCTAAAAAAGGGAGATATTTAGAAGTAATGATGCATTTTTGACACCTTTGCATGGGGGAATTCCCCTCATGAAGGAGGCGCCTATTTCACATGCTTGAATGAGTTTTAAACTCCCAAATAATGAGATATTTTTATCTCTCCTCTCTCGTGTTTCAACTAGATCCAAAAAGTGAGCAAACCTGACCTAAAAATGGTCAAAAATGGACCAAACTGATCCGAAAAATTCTAGAATCAGTTTGCTTGGTTAGAAGCTCACTTTTTCCTATAAATAGAAGCCCTCCCCTTTATTGAAACTCAATAGTGTTTTTGCACTGTTACCCTGCCTCTCCCAAGTGCCATAAACAATGAATTTTACTCATAATTCATTAGTTTTTGACCCTCCCTCTTCCAAAAGATTGGTGGCCACTCTTGTTTCCAAACAACAAGAGGACCCTCAAACCATCAAGCCAAAGGAAAGCTCTCAAATTATCAATGTAAGTTGGAGATTCTTCTCTTTTCCATTTATTTTATGGTTTTTATGTTTTTTTAATGATTTTTGTCTTCTCTTCATTGTTGCAAATGATGTTATGCCTCATTGCAAAAGGCATACCCCTCTTCTCTAGTAAATCCAACCATTCTTTATCCTAGGTGAATGATTAATGAATAAAATCAAGTTTTTCATAATGTTTCTCTTAAATAAGTAGAAAAATGTTACTTTCGAATGATTTAAATACTCTTGATGCATTTCTAATTAATTTTAGAGACTTAAAATTGAAAAATGGTCAACCATACAAAGGACGTTATGACAAATTTTTTTAAAAATTTGGAAATAAGTATTATCTTTCATTATTCTAAAAGAGTAATCCTTATGATTTCTATATTCTAAAGTGTCATTTTCATGCATAGAAGATGTATTTTGATTATTTGTATAAAAGAAATTTAGTTTTATTATAAAAGTATTACTTTCGTTATTATTGATTTTTATGCATAAAAGTATGCATAAAAGTTTTTTTTTATAAAAGTGTTATTTTTATCATATTTGATTTTCATGCATAAAGTATGCATAAAAGATTATTTTTTAATTATAAAAGTGTTACTTTTATCGTATTTGATTTTCATGCATAAAGTATGCATAAAAGATTTTTTTTATTATAAAAGTGTTACTTTTATCATATTTGATTTTCATGCATAAAGTGTGCATAAAAGATTATTTTTTTATTATAAAAGTGTGATTTTCATCATAAATGATTTTTATGCATAAATGGGTGCATAGAAGATATTCTTTTAATATTAAAAGTGTGATTTTCATCATAAATGATTTTTATGCATAAATGGGTGCATAGAAGATATTTTTTCAATATTAAAAGTGTGATTTTCATCATAAATGATTTTTATGCATAAATGGGTGCATAGAAGATATTTTTTTAATATTAAAAGTGTGATTTTCATCATAAAAGGTTTTTATGCATAAACATATGCATAGAAAATATTTTTTTATATTAAAAGTGTGATTTTCATCATAAAAGATTTTTATGCATAAACATATGCATAGAAGATATTTTTTATAAAGTATGATTTTCATCATAAAAGATTTTTATGCATAAACATATGCATAGAAGATACTTTTTTTATATTAAAAGTGTGATTTTCATCATAAATGATTTTTATGTGTAAATGGGTGCATAGAAGATATATTTTTTATATTAAAAGTGTGATTTTCATCATAAATGGATTTTATGCATAAATTAGATGCATAAGAGAAATTCTTTTATTCTAAAAGTGTAATTCCTACTAAATTGGATTTATGCATGGAAAGATGCATAAAGAATTTATTTTAATCCAAAAGTGTCATTCTTATTTAAAATGAATTTATGCATAGGAAGATGCATAAAAGCTTGATTTTTATTTCTAAAGTGTTATTCTCCTTAAAATGGAATTTATGCATAAATAGATGCGTAAACAAATCTTATATCAAAAATAAGAATTCTCTTGTATTCTATAAATAGATGTATGGATGTGAATGTGGATGTGGATGTATGGATGCGGATGTATGAATGTGAATGTGAATGTGAATGTGAAAATGGATGTATGGATGTAGATGTGAATGTGGATGTGAATGTATGAATGTGAACGCGGATGTGAATGTATGATATAGATGTATGGATGTGAATGTGGATGTGGATGTATTGATGTAGATGCGAATATGGATGTATGAATGAAGATGTGAAAATGGATGTATGAATGTGAATGTGGATGTGGATGTGGATGTATGAATGTGAACGTGGATGTGAATGTATGATATAGATGTAAGGATGTGAATGTGGATGTGGATGTGGATGTATGGATGTGGATGTATGAATGTGAATGTGAAAATGGATGTATGGATGTAGATGTGAATGTGGATGTATGGATGTAGATATGGATGTGGATGTATGGATGTGAATGTGGATGTGGATGTATGGATGTAGATGTGAATGTGGATGTATGGATGTGAATATGGATGTATGAATGTGGATGTGGATGTGGATGTATGGATGTGGATGTGGATGTATGGATGTGGATGTGGATGTATGAATGTGGATGTGAAAATGGATGTATGGATGTAGATATGGATGTGGATGTATGGATGTGGATGTGGATGTGGATGTGGATGTACGTCAGCTATTGCAACTTTATCACTTAGGTCTCCACCACGACCTCATTCACAGATGGTCAAAATGCTTCCCCAGCATTCTTGACATAAAACAGTCATTGAAAAACAGGTCATAAATATAATTTCTAAAACGAACTCTCATCTTTCCACATTGTTCCACATCATTTCTCGTTATTCCACATTCTTCTACATCAATTCACATTGCTTAATCCACATCCAATCATATGTATTCCCATCGTCCTTCATCCATTCTCATCTAGTCACATCATATTACATCTCATCTAGTCTATCCTCATCACATCTCATCCATTCACATCTACCCATATCCATATCACATCACATCACATCCATTCACATTGCATCTCATCCATTCACATCTATCACGATTCACATCACATCACATCCATTTCACATCACATCACATCCATTCACATCACATCTCATCCATTCACACCTATCCATATCCATATCACATCACATCACATCTAGTCACATTGCATATCATCCATTCACATCTATTTACATCACATCACATTCACATCCATTCACATCTCATCGCATCCATTCACATCCATCTTATTCATTACATCCATATCACATCACATACATCCTATCCACATTACATCACGCCCACCTCTCATTCTCATCCATTTACATTACATCACATCCTTTCACATATCATCACATCTCAATCTCATCTCATCACATTCACATCCACATCCATTTACATCACATCATATCACATCCCATCCCATCCACATCTCTTCACATCCACATCCACATCCATTTACATCACATCCACATCCATTTACATCACAGCACATCCCATCCACATCTCTTCACATCCACATCCATTTACATTATATTCACATCTTATCACATCCACTCACATCTTATCACATCCATTCACATCTTATCACATCCACTCATGTCTTATCACATTTAGTAGCTTTTTCTACTTCGATACCGATGATGGGACTTTTTCTAAATTTATGTCAATTACTTGGCCTAGTTAAAGGTACTTTTTCTCGACGGATATTTTCATATTTTTTCTCAAATTTCTCAAGTGAAATATATTCAATATTCTTCTTTTGAGTAAAAGATTTATAGGATTTACAAAAATAAATTCTACCCATATTTACAAAAATAAATTCTACCCATATTTCCCAATAATGCTCAAAATTTCACTTTTGATAAATACTCATAATTTTAATTATGCTAAAAATTTCTCTTTTTCCATTTAATTTCTTGGATCTCAAATATCATGGGAATTCCTCTTTTTGCATTTAAATGATTGAATTCCAAATGTCATGGGAATATCTCTTTTATCATAAAATAAATTTATCTAAAATTCTTCTTTATTTCTTTAATAAAAATATCCATTATTTCAAATATGCCAAGAATTCCACTTTTACAATTTAAATGATTGAATTCCAATTGTCATGGGAATTCCTCTTTTATCATTTAAATTTTCTCATGCATAAAATAAATTTATCTAAAATTCCTCTTTAAATTAAATATTCATTATTTTAATATACCAAAATTTCTCTTTTTCCATTTAATTACATAGATCTCCATTATCATGGGAATTCCTCTTTTTGCATAAAAATAAAAAATACAAAAAAATTATCATTTTGCATAAAAATAAAAAAATATAAAAAATTTCTCTTTTCTTTAATTAATTATTTATGCATAAATACTAAAAATTAGTTTCCCATGAATTTGATGAAAATCATTCTTTTAGCATAGGATGTCCAATCCTAGAAGATGGTAGGAAGTCCTCTTTTCACATTATGCATAAAAATGAGTTATGTATTAATTTCTAAAATTTTTGCCATAGCTTTGCTACTATCACTGATAATTTTCAATATTTCTAGAAAGAATAAGACTTTGTAATAAATACTATCCTTAGACTTAAATCCAATTTACAGAATTAAATCATAAGTTTATCATAATTTTATTAGCATAAAAAATCCATTTTCTTAACCTCTAGCTTAACAAGCTTAGAGATTGATTTTGAATTAAGAATTTATCAATGAGAAGCATTCGTTTGCTAAAGAATTAGTCATAGGAATGACTATTCTTTTGGGGAGAGAGATATATACATAAAAAGCATCCTAATTAAGCATAAAGATTAACTTTTTGTGATTAATCATTAGAATTCTTATAGAAAGCTTGATTTGCATTGAAAATAATTAATTTGAAAGAGGGGTTGAGAAGTGAAATCTTAATGAAAACCATGAAATTACTTCTTACCTCTTGATTTGGCTTACTTCTTTATCTTAGAAGGAAGCCCCCAACCAATCAATTGGTTTAGTATGTTGAGAAGAAAGCTCCAAGGATTGTTGAAGAGAGAGAGAAGCTCCAAGTTCTCCAAAAGTAGAGGATTTTTAAGGGATAATAGAAAATATCATTATTTTAATGTAATACTGGTATGGTATAGTTCACATATTTTTTTACAAAAGACTAAGGATATATTTATAGGTGAGGGAGGCCGCTAACCAAGTCCAACTGGGTTCTAGAATATTTTAGGTTCAGTTTGACTCGATTTGGACAAGATTTGGACCAGTTTGACTCCCTTTTTTATTTGGTTTGATCTAGGAGAGGAGAGATAAAAATATCATAATTTTTTTGAATTAAAAACTCATCTACATGTGTGAATTAGGCACCTACCTCAAGAGTCCCCCTCTCCTTACCAAGGTGTCAAAAATGCATCATTATTCCAAAATATCTCATTTTTTTTAGTAATATCTCATAGTTTTTAACTAATAAACCTTGTACTCAGTCAACTCTTCATCTTATGTGAGCATTTACTCATTTTTGGGTATTTTCTTTTATTCTTTGGATTTATCTCATCCCAACACCTGGATTAATCCTATTGGCCCATAGGAACCTTAATTGGACCATAATCCAAAAAATTCTGAAAATCTAGACCCTTAGGCTAAGGTTCCTTATATCATTTTTAATTGATTCCTAATACACATTGGAAAGTTCATTTTGAACTTCTATTTCAGGGGAAACCATTGTAGACACTAGGAGGATTTTTATATCCAAAGATATATCAATTTTGGATTATCTCTCTCTAGAAATTTTCTCTCTCTAGGCCAAAATAGGGTAAAACAAGATCTTTCTTCTATTTCAGAGAGGAAAATAATTACAAGAACATAAGGGGAGGTTCTTACATCTTTACACCTCAAAAGCTAGAGGGATGAATCTTGCATAGGTTCTGTCCGTTTAACCTATTAGCGAGGTCTTAAGACCTGGTCACACGGAACTCATGTCGGTAGAAGTTCCGCCTGGATTGGAGCTTCTTGAGTGTACGTCGGAAAGCTGAATGTGATCTCCAGAATTTGGTATCCACCATGTCTTCAAAGGTGATATGCATGTATACTGGAAGACATCAAAGCCGGTGGTAATAAAGCATGATTCCCCTATCTAATGGCCCTTGGTTCATGTTGAACCTCAGGTGTTCTACTTCATAGCCATCATAAGGCTCTTTTGGTTGGTCTATGAGCACCACAACTAATTTCAAAAATATGACACTAGCCACAATATAGCGAGGTCTAGAATTCTGCGCCATGCCCTGATCCATGTAAGTATCTGTTGTCTTTGTTCTTGAATGTGTGAAAATGTTGTTGGTATAAAGATGGGGACGTTGTAGCACACATGCGAGTCACGCCTTTTGGCTTCTTGAAATTCTAGAGGTGTCCATCTTCTTTTAACTGGCATGTATACTGGATCGACCCGCAATGTTGGTGGCACGCTCATGTAAACTTGGTTGTATTCTGGAATTGCCAGGTACTCCTTTCTCCAGTCGGGCTGAATTCCAAAATCTTTCAGGCGGGGATGCTCTTCAGTGGTGATTGTGTTAGCATAGCCACTCTTGTGTGCACAGGATTTCCTTTCCTTCACCTACAAAAATAGTAGCTGAAAAAATAAATGTAATTATCCTTATCTCCAACAAATCAGCTAACTGAGGATTGGCCAACTTTGTGTGCTTTGCCACATTTGCCCATAGTGTGCCCTCTCCAGCCAATGGAAGTAGTTCTCCTAAGTCAAGTCGTGGGGCGCGGAGAGGGTATGGTACATTATGCTGTTTTGTTGGAGTGACTTCTGAATATGCTTCTGGCATGATCCGGCGTGCAGGCTCGAATGGAATAATCTGCATGAGTACCTTGAACATTAACTTTGGCTTCAAAAGAGGATTGCCTGCACGTATGAACCCCTCGTACTCTGCACAGCTGACAAAGAATCCAAGATGGTATCATCAGTAAATGGTTCAAGATTATCTTGTAGGTTGGCATGTCTTACCTCTTGACAGTGCCTTGTTGGAGATGGTTGAGGTGCCAGTACCTCCTCAGGGGCGAGAGTGTTAGTGGTGGGAAAATCTATCTCGGGAGGATAAAAAGATGAGAAAATGCATTCAGCCTGAGATGTGTTAGTAGGTTACGTGTTAGGATATGGGTTAAGTAGCTTACTAGCGAGTAGGCAGGGTAAGTTGATTTTGAAAATGAAGAAGAAGATTTTTCTTGACCCTAACCTGTGCTAGGGGTGGGTGGCTAGGCTTATGAGACTTAATAAACTCCCTTACGTCTGGAATTTTTTCTTTGTTTATAGTGGGATACTCTATATGGGTAGCATCAAAATTGTATCATAGTACAGTTGTCAGCATGGCTTCTAAATGTTTATAGATATTAGTGTAGAGTTTTAGAATGCCAAAAGGGTGATAGAGAGTGGACTCACATAGGTTTAGATATTGGTGAGTGTTATATACCTCTAGCCAGCCCCGTGACTTATGACCCACTGGTAACTATGTGCTACTACTTTGTAGTTGGCGAGCATCTCTGGAATGTCATTTGGGGCAAATAGGTTTGATTTTTTGACACTGTTGTCCAGAATTTTCGAGTTCTGGAGAACGCAACACTAACTACAAAGGTTTAGCACGATAGGATGTAGAGGATAGAAAACGATGTCCTGAGGATTTGTCAATACTAAGTCACCCCTCAAAATTCCCATGATTACGGTAGGATCAGTGTCTCTTTCCGTATTTTGTTTGATTAATGTTAGTTCTCCTAGGCCTCTATCTTCAGATAGATTTATATCATATTGAAGTAGAGAGAGGGTTAGTGTAGACAAAAACAAAGAAAGAGTTTGAGGAGGGGCCAAAGGAGTTATTGGCAACCATCCTAACTCGGAGGCATGCTCAAGGAGGAGACGAAGATCATCACTGGGTTCCGGCCCACTGACTTCTTTCTTGGATTGCAAGTTGGCGCTCTAATTCTTGTACGTTGGAGTCTGTGTTGCTAAGGAGGTTTGAAATAGATGTTTCTCTGACCATCCTTGCAACACCCAATTCTTCAAATCTTCGTGTTGCATCTTCTTGGGCTCGCCGGGCAGTTGCTTCCCTTGCTTGAACTTCGGTAATCTGATGGAGTCTTTGGGCCGCCAACCTCTGAGTGTCTTGAAGTTGTTTTGTAAGCTGTGTCACTATCTCTTGGTGTGCCAACTCATTTCTATAGTGCTTCTACCTAGCTTGCACTTATTGTTTCATTAAGACCTCTGATCTTCTCTACATGAGCCTTGTTGGTCTGTTCCCTTTCATGTTGTAGATGGTTTGCCCTCTCCTCCTCTGCTTTGAGCTATGCTGTTAACTGCATGATTTGGTGTTGCAATGCTTCTTCCTTGGCCCTGGCATTGGTTTGGAAGTCCTATACTTGTGCATGGAATGTCGTGAGTTCCTTTGTGTGGTTGACTTCTTTTTGGAGTTATTCCTTCGCTTGTTCCAATTTGGCATTGAGATCAGCATTCTCCTTGATCCTTTGTACTATTGTTTGGATTAATACCATGTTATTATTCCCCAATGCATTGTACCTTTTCTCTTGCTCCTCTGTAGCTTTCAAACTCTTCATAAAATGACCTCTTTGTGGGTTGTCTCTGCTGCTTTCCAAGTTTGCCTTTAACCTTTGTACTTGTGTAGATGTATCCTTTACTTGCTTCCATATAGGGCAGTGTTACGATTGTGGAGCATATGTGTTATAGGAGGTGGCATCGCCAAACTTTTTATTGCTCCCACATTGCATTGGTTCTTGATTCTATCTCTCCAGCCCAGTCTGTGGTTGGTTGAGTAGCTTGTCAAGTCCTTCTACGGTCTCCTGCAAGAATTGTTGATAGTCGATGTTCTGCCAGGGAGGCCAGCTGGGGTAGTCTTTCTTCATCTTCCAATCTTTTCCTCTTGCTTGGACTTGATGGTTCTATAGTTCTTTGTCTTTTACTTGCTTCCATGGGGGCCTCTGGTTCCTGTACTTGGGCTGCAGCTGCCTCCACCTCTTGTCTTTCCTTAGCTTGTATGAGCGTTTCTAGTTATAGAGCTGTCTCTATTGTCGTGTCTGCCAGACTTGAGTCTTTGAGAGGAGATAAGTCTGTAAATATGAGTTGGGCTAGTATTATTAGAGGAGTGATGTGTTGTTGGGGTTCGTGTGTGGTATGGCGGGCTGAGAATATTCTCTTTCAGTGCCTCTTGGTAAGTGTGGATTTATGTGGCCACTTCCTCCTCGAGTCTTTGTGAGACTAAGCAGCAACATCTATAAGAAATTCCCTCATCTTCTTATCTGTTCTCTTCTTGCGATCTTTCTTCATCTGCTTTATTATATCCTTTGTCTCCATCAAGATGGCTTTCCCTTCGTGTACATCTTCAACTGTTAACTTGGGCTGATCTGGTAGCAGTGCCAACTGCATATGTTCTTTTGGTTCAGGTTCCTTGAGAGGTATTTTTGCTACATGGTTGAGAACCTGTGTGAGAAGGTAAGGGTTACTTATTTTAGATTGGTGGGCCTTCAAGTAGTTCTCAATCTCCTAGTGTAGATAGTATGCCCATTCTTCGTCTTCCTCTTCGTGTACTTTTGCAATTTTGTTGAGACCGACTATGTTGTATCTGTCTACTGGCTTTATTTGCATCATCAAAGACATGGCCCTGTAACCCTTCTCTGTAGCCTCATCTTGGATATTCTCGTATTCTGCACCATTCAAATTGTATGAATTCTTCTTCAGCATGGCCTTCATAGGAATCTTGTCAATTTTGTAAATCAACTGAGAGATCCTTGCCCCCTCCACGCAACGCATTCGAGGGTGCTAGAAGCGGAAGTAGCACTTCTTGCACAGGATAGAGTCTCCCACTTGAGGCCTCGCCCACGAATATCTGGACAACAGACTAATCTCTCGGTTCTTCCAAAACCGAGCCCGGAAAAGCTTCCCTTTTTCCTAGAGGCATATGCGATTCCTCCAGGAAAAATTTATTCTAACGTAGTCAAGAGCCTTAAATTACCCTTTTTCATTCCAACCAAACCCGCATGTCACATGGCCGGGTCAAGGGAGGAACTTACACTTGGATCATAAAGACCAACACTTTTTTCCCTGCAAAGAGGCACAGCCGTTGATTCTTTTCCATAGAACAAGGATTATCCGTGATTTACTTCAACTATCTTAACTTAACATAATTGAGTCTTATTTTAGGTATCCACATCAGTCCAGGCCTAACCCCAATCCCATGGGTCAGCCAACTGCCCAACCACTATATTGATAGGATCTATTTAGAAATTTGGTTATGTTTTACCCCGAGTACCGGAGAAAAGAGTTCCTAGGTCCCCTAGCCGGCACTTCAAGCAAAATTCAAGAGTCACACCACTTACACACCCAATATAAAATTACATTTTTCACAGATTTGGCTGTCTTTAAAACAATCTTTTAATGAAACCATAGTATCACTAATTTTCATAATCCTCCAAAATATCTAGCTTGAAGTCCAATTTCCAATCATTCCTTCGTCAGTGTACGTATGGCATCATTGGCAAAACCAGAACGCTCACCACCTGCTCACTTATTAGGGGCTCTCCGTTGAAGATCAACTAGATCAATCAACAAGATCCATATAAAAGGGTCATGAACTCATCCGTTGAAGACCAACTAGATCAATCAACAAGATCCATATAAAAGGGTCATGAACTCATCCGTTGAAGACCAACAAGATCAATCAACCAGATCCATGCCCGTGATCGAAAAACAACTCCAACTCTTTTTTCTTCCCCGATGTACGCATAGGTATCTTCAATGACCTAGAGCCCAAGCACCGTATGGTCAGCACCCTCTAGGATCCTTTGCAGGTCACCTAGAACTTCACTCATAGGCCGCTTCCTTGGTTCCTCATCCACCGTACTACCGGAAGCTCACCATTAATTGAATCGGGGCTGGTCAAGACCTTGGCTGACCTTGCCACGCGCGAGACGTCTTTCATTGACTCTCCGTTGTTGAAATTTGAGCATTGTGATGAGCTATGGTGGATCAAACACTAGAATCAACATCATTAACAAAGTGATTAGCAAATAATTAAGATGTAATTAGTGGGTAATAAGCAAATAGATTAATGTAGGCATGGATACTCAAAAACCAGCAAATTCTCATATTACACGCGATCAACAAAGGATATAGAGACTTTTTATACTTTCATTAAAAATTGATTTATGATTATGTGTTTGCTCTTTTGTACATAGGATGTTATCAACCTCCTCAAGCAGTTCTGGTGAGGATGACAATGCGTCATCGTAATCACGATGTGTGGTTGGGACAAAGGATCAAGTGTATGTGTAATCGATGTCAAGGATGCATTGTACGAGCGCGTCGAATTACCTTGAATCACATCTCCATGTATGGAGAATGGAATCAAACAGGTTTAGAGGTGAGTAGATGTAAATTGATAGTATTCAAATGACTCATGGTGTCCAAATTAATGGAGTTGTAATATATATACTCTAATTGAAGCAGGATGCAGTACCACACCCTAACATGGTGCCCTACACGCGGCGAGAGCACACAAAGCGTCGACGAGATGATGCTGGAGCTTCGGGATCTATTGTCAGAGATGAGTGGGAAAGGGATGACAATAGCCCTGCACCCCACGAAGTTGTGGAAGAGGAAGTGTTTGATGATATGGTGCGGTATCTTTTTAGGGATGATCCCAAAGGTATGGACGACGATGATATGGAACAAGAGCATCTTTACAAGGCTTCATCGACACCAGTTTTTGAAGGGTGCACATTCTCTATTTTACGTGCTTCACTTGAACTACTCAATATACAAACAGTTTATGGATGGAGCAATGCAAGTCTTGACGCATTATTGAAGTAAGCATTCTAACTTGCAAATTTGAATTAAGGGTTTAGGGTTTAGGGTTTAGGGCTAATTGATGATATTGGATGCAGGCTATTATCAAACATGCTTCCAAAGGGGAATAGACTACCCACCTCAAGAGACATAGCGAGGCACTATGTGACATCTCTTGGAGGATTGGATTATGATCGCATACATGCATGCGTCAATGATTGCATTCTCTTTCGTGGGACGCGTAAGAAGGCTTGACATTGTCCCACTTGTGGTGAAGCAAGGTATAGAACATATGTGAAGAGTTTTGATGTATCTCGTAAAGTCTTGCGACACTTTCCTATAATTCCTCACATCAAACACATGTTCAAGTGCAAATCCATAGTAGAGCTCATGTCATGGCATTCCTCACATCGATCGGATGATGGCATGTGGAGAATTCCCGCAGACACTCCTGAAGATGAGTGGCCCAGCTTTAAAACAGAGCCCAGAAACTTGAGACTTGGCCTAGGTATGGATGGAGTGAATCCATTTGGTTTCAAAAGCACCGCATATAGTGTGTGGCCAGTTGTGTTGGTGAATTACAACCGTCCACCATCAATGGCGATCAAGAATGGACATTTAATGTTATCCCTTCTAATTCCAGGGAAACGTCAAGCATATGGATGTTTATCTCGAACCATTGATTGATGAGTTGGAGGAACTATAGAGAGGTGTTGTGGTGGTGGACATTAGTAGGCCTCCCTCCTCTCGACACTTCGACTTAAAAGCAATGTTGATGTGGACAATGCATGACTTTCCAAGATATAGCGATTGTTTTGGTAAGAATTCTAATTACCTTCCTACTCTAATACTATTGGCTATATTAATTATAACTATTGACTTTATTATTCTAACTTTTATTTATATTTTAATAGGTTTGAAAACATCAGGTAAACATGCATGTCCTTTTTGTGGCCCTTCGTTAGTACATGAGTATGCTGACGGTTTGTGTAAGACCATATTCAATAATCATCATCGATTTCTCCCGTCAGATCATCCTAAATATGTTGCTAGTAAGAGTAACATTCCTCCATAAACACTTCGTGCAAAAGATTGGAAGCGTATTTGGGAGTCTACAAATGTTCTTCCTCCAGATGGCATGAACAGGTACAGTAATGTTTTTCAATCTTGTTTTGTGTAGTCTCTAATTGGATTAAAGATCACATAGAGCAATCCCTTGTGTAGGTACTCCATTTTTTTCCGGCTACCATATTGGACCCATCTTAAGATCAACCATCTTCTTGATCCCATGTGTGGGATCTGGTATTTGGGAACATGTTATTGGTAAACGAGACAATGTTAGCGTACGGGAGGACTTGCAGGTCGCAGGACGTATGCGACAAGCTTGGCCACGAGAGGAGGGTGGGCACGCTCGTCTTCTGCCTGCACCATGGATTATATCAAAGAAAGAGGAGAAGCAGGTAAAGCAGGCCATCACCACTTTGCGTACTCCCACTGGATGCATGAGAAGGGAGCCTTTACAACCACTAAGAAAAGAGGCATTGAGCAACTATATGGGTTGAAGTCCCACGATTGGCACAAGATGCTCTAAGTAAGTGTTTTCCAAGTCTACATTGAAATTAAATTTTGTAATGCAATAAACCATACATACATGTGCTCTTATGTGTGCAGTTCATACTACCTACTAGAATCAACCATTGTGAAAACAAGAGTTTGAAAAAATGTATTTATAAGATGGGCGAGCTTGTGAGGTATGTAAAATCCATGTCAGATCACCCTTCATTATACCTTGCAAAATGAACATGCATGAGGTATAACGTACTATTCATTTATTTTTCAGATATGTTAGTTCCAAAGCAATTGATCCAACCACGTTGGATGATGCGCGTGTTATGGCAGTGGAGGTGGTTTGTTGGGTAGAGGAGACTTTTCTCCGAACCATTCTCACAAGTCAACTACATCTCATTGTGCATTTAGTGGAAATTGCTTTATGTGGACGAAATTGCTTTATGTGGCACTGTGCATGCACGTTGGATGTTCTTCCTAGAGCACTTCATGAAGACCTTAAAAGACTTTGTGAGGCAAAGTGTAAGGCCCGAAGGAAGCATGGTCAAGGGTTGGTTGATACAAGAGTCTCTTGTATATATTTCAGAATTTCTTGGTCAGGTGGACAACTCTTTGCCGCCGCGACTATGGAGCAATGAAGAGGACTTGAGGATGACCTCTATTGTGCCTCAAGGAAAAGGACAGAGTAAAGTAATTGATAGAACATTGATTGATGATCTCAATTTCACTTGCATCCTTAATAGTGATGTGATGAGCAGATGGGTTACAAGATATGAGGATGCAAAGACAAAAAGGCAAGCAGAAAGAGCTCTCTTTCTGTTCGGAGGCAACATGGCTCTCGTAAGGCGTACCCTAAGCATCTAGCAACACTTCTGAATGATATCTATGTTGATTGGTTGCATGAGGAAATGGAGAGAGCAGAGAGCAGCGAGGGACTACATATCACGGCGGAAGAATGGGAGTATGCACGAGGATGCATGTTAAAGGTACATAGAACTAATGTTTTGCATTAGTTGTAAGTGATTTGCTTTTAATATTTATTCACATTGCTTACACAAATATTGCTTCTATTTTGGTCCAGTGCACTATGTTCAATGCTATATGGTGTGAAGGCAAGCATTTTCGAATACAAAGAATTGATGAAAAGAGGAATACACAAGATTGCGGTGTCATTAGTAGCTTTGAGGGAGCCAATGCAAAAATGGATGATTATTGTGGCATAATCCAAGACATATTTAGGCTTGACTTTTGTCGCTTCTTTGTGTATGTTTTGGATGTCAAATGGCAAATGAACGTGGTGGAAAAAGGGCCTAATGCAACGATAAAACGCCATGCAAGTGGCTATGTAACTATTGACTCTACAAATTTGGCAAACAAAGAAAGATAGGCTCGTATTGCCACAACAATGTGAGCAGGTATGCATTTTTTTACTAATGTGTTTCATGTACATATATATCTAAGCTCGCGTACCCCTTGACTTTTGATATGCTAATTAATTACTGCAGTATGTGTATTTAAGTAGGTTATCTATCTGCCAATGGTGCATGACATTAAATGGTGGTACGTCATCCCTATCGCACCACGTTCCAAAGTGATGTATAATACATTCACTGATATGGAGCATATGGAGGATGTAGCAAGCCGCAATGAAGATGATGTCGAACATGCCAATGAAGATGTTGTGATCGATGATCAAGAAATAAGAGATGATCATGATAATGAGGATGAGCGTGCCATTTCTCATGATCATGAGGATGACCCTACCATTGAGGATGATGGTGATGTTGATGAGGATGATCAGGACATCGATACCATTATCAATGGACACAATATCGATAGTGGAATAAATTTAATCGTAGCCTTACAAATTGATTAAATGGATATTGATGTTGATCGTTTGGCAAGGATGGATCTTATTGAAGATGAGATCAAACCCTAACCAATCCATCACTGTATCGTTCTAAATTGATGACATTTCTATTGTATATGTTGTCTTTTAATTATCATCTCTCATGATTTATTTTTTGAATATATTACATTGTTGTAAATGCATGTAGTGGGATTGTGTATTGATATATACTGTAATGTACTATGAGATGGTTTAAAGAAAATGGTTTTTAATTTTGTAAAGGAATGGAGTTTTTCTTAATAAAGTTCTCTGTTATCGCGTGTAATAAGGCGTGTATAATTGCGCATATATACATGTGCTATTACACGCATTTCTGAAACCAGTATACATGCGAATTTAGATGCCAATATACACGTGCTGGTACACGTGTTTCTGAAACCAGTATACACGCGAATGTAGATGCTAATATACACGCGCCCGATACTACTCATATACATGCGCGACCATACACGCGCCCGTAAACTTATCGTGTGTATTGAACGCGTGTATGGCAGCAGTGTCTTGTAGTGAGTTAATGATGACTTACTTGACTGACACTTCCTTGTTCATGGTGGAGACAATGCCTGAATGGAGTGAGAAGATTGTTAACTTCTTGGTTAATGGTTTTCCACCCAAAGAGCTTCGTAAAGATCTAGCTCAAAAGCTGATCAAGGAATGCGAACCCTATTGCCTAATGGCCGGGACGCTTTATAAAAGAGGAAAGGATGACGTTCTTAGGTATTGTGCTGCCCGAGAGGATGAGTATCTATATATTTTGCAAGAGGCACATATGGGCATAGCCGGTGGTAACTTTTCAGGAGACTTAACTATGAGAAAGATATTGCAATCAGGGTATTGGTGGCCCACTATGTTCCAAGATGCATCACTTTTTGTGAAGGGTTGATGAATGCCAACGCTACAAGAAACCCCAGTGGAAAGATAAGATGCCCCTACATCCAATTAAAGTAAACCAACCATTTGAAAAGTGGGGTTTAGACTTTGTAGGTCCAATTAGCTCAGCGGCCCGTAACACACAATCTCGCTATATTATTGTGGTGGCCACCCACTGAGTATGTGACCAAATGGGCTGAAGCGAAAGTGACACGTAAGGCAGATGCAAGGACAACGCCCAAGTTCCTCTTTGAAAATATAATCACACGCTTCAGTTGTTCTTTTGAACTTGTGAGCGACAATGGTACGCATTTTATAAATGAAGTGATTAAGAAGCTCACAACAAATTTCATGATATTCCATTATAAATCTACTCATTATCCGCAAGCGAATGGCCAAGCCGAGAGTACCAACAAGACCTTAATCTCTGTTCTAACAAAGACAGTTTAGGCTCATCGCACGGATTGGGATCTAAAGCTTACGTCAGCTTTATGGGCCTATCGTACTTATTAATTGCACACCATTCAAGATGGTATATGGCCAAGAAGCAATCATGCCGTGGGAATTTGTCATTCCTAGTCTTCGTGTTGCTACTCAAGAGGGCTGGGGGATGGTAATCCCTTAGTAGAGCATTTGTATATCCTTGAGCGGTTAGACGAAGAACGATAATTGGCAGTGTACAATGCCCTTGTAGAGAAGGATAGAAGGAAGAAATGGTTTGATCGCCACTTGAAAAACAAGGACATCAAAGTTGGGGATAAAGTTCTGATGTAAGGAGTGCGTAACAAAAATAAGAAGCTAAAATATGCTGGTAAGGGACCGTACAGAGTATGTGAAATTACCCCGCAAGGTACCATCCAAGTGGAGACTCTCGACGGAGTTGAAACCATTGGATTACTCAATGGGAGTAAACTCAAAAGATACTATGACCCCCTAAGCCAAGAGGAATTACATGCAATCCATCAGAAGAAGGCAGATAAAGAACACGCTAAGCTTAAGAAGATACAAGCGAGAGTTGAAGCTAAAGAACGCCAGTAGTGTGTTAGACACCAAACGAGAGGCCAACTTGGGGATTACGCAAGCATTTTTTGAGGAGGTAGAGGAGGATTCACTAGAATCCTCTATGAGACCCAATTGAGCTACAGAGTCCTTACGGGAAGGTGCTATATAATGCATTATTGGATATGGGAGCTCAACACAATTTGCTGTCATATGGAGTGTGGTGTTAACTTGGAAAACCATCCTTATCCAAGAGTACCATCCAAGTTAAGGGTATCCATAAGAAGAAAACCACAGTCTCAGGAATTTTGCACACTCCTGTTGCCTATGACAAGGGGACTGTGGTTTAAAGCTTTTTGGTTATGCCTGCTGCTGCTGCTGGTACCATGGAGGGAACTGTAAACTTAGGGTGCAAATGGATGTTAGCTTCCAAGTAGTGTAATATTGATTGGGCAACCATGCGAGTTACAACGCAAGAACCCGGCCACTCAGGGTCCCGCACCTAAGCCATCAACTTTGGACAAAACTCTAGATAAGGAAAAATCACAAAGTCAAGTGGCTACACCATCTTTGATTGTTTGTCGCCCCTCTAACGCTTCAATGCCAAGAGTGGAGACAGGCAGTGTGGTCCCCAAGGCTCCGCTTACTTTACCGAAGAGTACATACAAATGGGTCAAAAAAGCTTCATTATAATGGCTACCTCTACTGCTTAATCTCATTCAGACAAGAAGCCTCGTAGTAGGAAAGCAGCTACCCGCCCTAGAAAGGGCAAGATAACATCACGTTGGATTCCTAAAATATTATTAGCAGCCCAAGGGTACTACAAAGGGAATGACCAGATTTGGATTCCTAAACATAAGCTGAATTCCTCTGCATCGCTAATAAAAAATTGTAAGCCAAATGTTG
This sequence comes from Cibotium barometz, assembly GCF_041138505.1. Classification (NCBI taxonomy): domain Eukaryota; kingdom Viridiplantae; phylum Streptophyta; class Polypodiopsida; order Cyatheales; family Cibotiaceae; genus Cibotium; species Cibotium barometz. The sequence goes on from NC_141110.1 coordinate 31,412,288, forward strand.
CCACCCCAACAACAATTCAAGACCATGGTAAGGGAAAGGTAACGGAGTACTCCACACCACTTCTTCCAGAGCTAGTTTGGATTCCCAAACGATATCGATTGATACCACCTAGCTCAGGAAGGGGGGAGTCACAGGAAGCTTCTAGCTCCTCATGCCATTCACACATTGATATAGAAGTTTCTGCACGCTCTACACCTACCCTTGTGTCAATACCCACCAAGAAACCAATGAGTCTACGTCTCCCCTTGTAAATGTATCGTCAGAAGCCATATCCTCCGTTCGTTCATGGGAGCGTACACTATCATCTCTGCAACTTGATGTGGCCACAAGGGTCATAAAAAGCTATTTGCCCACATCACCACCTATAACCCACTGGACAAATTGGTTCCAAGGGGCTACAATTTCATTGCAAAAAACATGATCTAACCAAGGAAGGGGGAAGCATGTACTCACGTTCGACATTCTATTGCTTTCTCCTTGACCTTCTCCCCTGACCATGTAACTTCCAACTTCGAGGGAATGTATATATATAGCTTTATACACAAAAAAGAAAAGAAAAGAAAAGAAAAATATAGTAAAAAGAGCAAGAGCACATTAAGGGGAGAGTTATCCGCACACAATTAGAAACAAGATTGACCTGTCTTCATGAACCTACTGATGCTATATCTGTGTTGCAGATATGGCAGATGCACGAGCATCACACACTTCATCCAGTCCCACCTTTGGTGAGAGGTATCATCTGTACCTTTCTCAGATATTTCACATGTGCTATCCTGTAATTAAAACCGAATTGGGTCATATAGATGTACTAGTAGCCACAGCGAGGGAAATGTTGAGAATTAGAATGGCTAATTTTCCTATTAACCACCCCTACTTTGCGTAGAGGATGTATCCCCGATAGCCCAAGTCTTTACTTTTCCACAAGATAACTATCCTCCCAAGTCTTTACTTTTCTATGTGGATGGGAGGACGAAGAAGATATATCTGACAACAATGAATGGACGGATGAGACTCATGGCACTACCGAGGCTGATTTTATTTATTTGGATGATGCGAATAGAGGCTTAGCCTTAGGGCTATAGCCAGAACTCTACAACATCCTCTTACCTTGATCCTCAGTATTAGTGTGGTGACTGGTAGGTTAGTGTTTTCAAGTTGTTTCTAGTTTTGTGTCCTTAAACGAGTCCTTATTTTTTCCCATGTGCCTCTCGAGGTATAGTGCTTGTTAGTTAATTGTACAGGTTGAAACGTTTGAGGTGGGTTCGCTTTCATAGTCCGAGGAGGAGGACTGCCGCAATGTTCATACATGGATATCTACATCAAATTGCAGGCATTTCTCATCGAATCAAGGAGATCTCCAAAATACAGGTGTAATTCTTCCATGCCCACTCTCTTTCATTTTTACTATTCAATTAATTGCATGAACTATAATGCATGACCACATGGAATTTGTCAAGCACCACTTAGTTTTTGAAGTTGCCTAAGGTGTTAGTGTAAATCATTAATTGAGTTTAAGGTCTAGGGTTAAAATCACCTTAATGCTTGAACAACCTCGCCATGTGTGCTGACCTCTAAGACATAGCTTCTACCCCTTTATCGAAAGGATGTAAGAACGCATGATAATTTGGGAGCAAAAATCCAAAGAGATAAATAAAAAATAAAAAGAAAGGCCTACAAAAAATGGCAATGTATGTCTGTTATGTGCTTTCATGTCGGCCTATTGCCCTATTAGCACTTGGTAGGCGAGGAGTATTCCACTCTAGACCGATGCCCTGGGTTGATAGGAGGTAGCCTTGCCTAAGGTGAGCTAGTAGATTCCTAGAGAAGGCCTTGTGGTAAACATGGCACCAGGGTCTACGCTAGTTTTGCTTTAGGGAGGTCGCCATTGTTTGTAAAAATTATCACGTGCATAAAAGAAATAAAGGCAAAAGACTCCTATGACTCTGATGTTTCTTGTGTCCTTAGGCTCTTGGGATTATCTTGTTCTTAGAATAGACACATTGTGGTCATCTATTTATTTATTAAGCTTGGTAATTTTCCTTGACTTAGGCTAGTTGTAGACCTTGATTAACCTTTGACACCTTGCTAACTCTTGAATTACTTTCAATAGTTTTAGCCTCCTGTTAATTTACTATGCTAGCTCCTTAATGTGACCTCTTAAACTAGGTTCTCATGGCATACTTCCATTGTGGTCTAACATGCTTGATTTTATTTTTGATACACTCTTTATCTTTTGAAGACCAAGCATGCTTTCACTCTACTTTCCTATTTTGCAGATACAGTCTACCACAACAAACCCTATCGAGCTTACCATACCATAGCTTCCGAGGACAGAATCTACATCAGGAAGGGGGGCATGTTAACCTCCTATGACGGACATTGAGACGTATTACTTTTTAGGTCATATAATTATTTTACGTATTCTAAGTCATGGGCCGAGCTTGTCGGAACCACATGTAAAGGGTAAGGGGATTGGGTGATTGCCGATGAGAGGCGCACCTCGAATTTCATCTCAGGATGATCGACCGGCCATGTGTGGGCACCCATGTTCGAATGGCCAGGTCACATATAAAAGTCAAATGTAACGTAAAACCTCTCATTCTCGGAGTGTTGAATACAAGGAGTGCTCTTGCTTCATCTTCTCCCTCTCCTTCTCCAGCGCGCGCGTGTGTGTGTGTGTGTGAGAGAGAGAGAGAGAGAGAGAGAGAGAGAGAGAGAGAGAGAGAGAGAGTGTATCGATTGAGCATTGCATGGTGGCACAGCAGCGACAGGGCGGTAGAGCGGTGGCGGCGGCGGCTCCTTCATCGCGGCGCGGGAATCCTTCACGAGCGACGGGAGTCTGAGCGGTGAGTAACACACCATTGCTCCCTGTTTGAGCTTGCTAGTTTCCTGGTTGTGTTCTTGCAGCCATTCATGGCTTGCACACGGTGCTTGGCAAGTCCCTAGCTGTGACACACGTGTGGCAAAAGTGCAGAGAGGTGAGTCAATTGGTCCTGTCTCTTCCCTTCCTTTTCTTTATGCAAATGTTCCTTTTCTTTATGAAAGTGTCTCTGTCCTTTCTTCTCTTTCCTGCAAGTGTCCCTTTTCTTTATGCAAGTGTCCTTTTCTTTATGCGAAAGTGATGTTGGTCGGTAGGCGGCCTTTTTTCGGCACTTTTTTTGGTAGAGTCCCGTGTATAATGGCATGTATGCCTATGTGTCCTCTGCTAGTAGACAGTTTTTTCATGCGGATATACACGCGATCCTGGATGGGATTTTACATGCGAATAGAGATGATGCATGATACACTTCATGATACATGATGCATACAAATGGATTCTTTTTGTTTTGCAGATTCTTCATGGATCCAGGTTCTTCATTGGATCCATTTGTGTACGGCACTTGGATGATGGAGATGCTAAATCATTTTGGGCGCCACCCTGGCCTAGTTGAGCTTACAGAGTATATGTATGCCTATCCTCCTCCTAGATTCCCTGGTATAGTCACCTGCTCCCGATTGCCCATGTCACTCCACAACCTTCTGTGCTTGCTGCGAGTCCGGCGAGGAGACATACCCCTTCCCAGACACACTCACGCACCCCCTCCCAGCAGGCACTGTCACGTCAGGGCAGCTCACAGCCACCACCATCACGTACTCCCTCACAGCCACCGTCACACTCAGTGTCACGTCCACAGTCACGTACACAATCCCCCAGTCGTGACTCCACCCGCAATATAGAGGAGAGCAGACACCGCAGCAGAAGGGAGAGCAAATGCCACAGTAGGGAGAGTGGTAGTGGAGGATGGGGAGGATGCGACAGATGCTTTCGTGGGGGAGGTGGCAGGGCACGTGATGAGAGAGGAGATAGAGGGAGAAGAGTTAGAGGAGACGGTAAGGATGAGGAGGTGGTGAGAGAGGTAGAGGGAGAGATATACTATGATGTGACGGATAGGGGCAGGATAGTGATGGATGCGAGGGGGAAAGAGGTAATGGAATACATGCGTGGGGTAGTATAAAACTTGTATAGAAATTGTTATATTAAATTTAAAGATCAAAATAGCCAATTAGTTGGGGAGGTGATAGATGTTGTACATAGTCGGTACCCCAATCCCCCACATGCAACATTCTCGGATGTATGGGGAAGGACGCGAATAAGGGAGATCTTAAGTAATAAAAGATCTCACTTTAAGAAACTCGCGTATGATGATCGGGTAAATCAAGCTGTGGGTGGCTATCCTGCCGAGAAACTTGCCACTCCCCCCACAAACGTGAGTGGAAGAAGGTAAAGAAATGAGCAGAGGGTGGTGTGAAGAGCAGGCAGCATGTGGAGGCACGACGGATCTAGATAGAGACAATTGGATCTTTGCATTTCGGATCTAGAGGTGTCGAGTCGTGGGAGGCAGAGTTCGTATCTTGCCACCTTATTTGATTTTTCACTTAATTCATTGATGCGTTGATTGTTTTAATCTTACAAATTGTGTTGATTATGTTACAGCGGATTGGTTATGGTGGGGAGGAAGCCCACAGCCCACGAGACTACGTATGCTCGCCTGGCATAGCAGAAGTGACACATGGGCCCTCTTCAAAAACCAAGCGACATATTACAGACGCGCAGTTTGAGATGGCCATGAGACCGTACGGTCGACACGTACTTGTTGAAAACTCTAAATGAATGATTTTGGTTTATTAAATTTTGAATTACATATATATATACTTATATATGATATATTACTTGAACATAAACAAGCTTCTGTTGTACCTGTTGATGCTCCTGCCGCTAATGATCCACCTGCCGCCACTGCTCCTGCTCTTGCTCCTGCTCCCGCTCCTGATGGACGTGAATGACAGGGTGAGCACTACTCTTCGGACATGTATACCAATGTGAGCTCATCTGATCCTGGAGAGGGAGCAGCTCGTCATCATCCTAGTCTGAGTAGTACTCAGACTTATAGTATCACACCATGGTTGTATATATATTTTTGTAACTGAAGCCATGGGCTTTTTTAGACAAACCAATTTGATTTTGTATATATTTCTTTATAATTGAAGCCATGGGCTACTTCGACATATGGACTCCCTTGTATATATGTTTTTACATAATGAAAGCCATGGGCTTATTTCAGCACACATACAATTTTGATAGTATTGCATTCGTCTTTTTTGAATCGTGTATTGATAATGTCGTTCTTGAATCGTCTATTGGAAATGCACAAAATGTTCTCCATGGATGGTGCAATGCACCAAAAAAAATTTCCAGAGAGTGCTATTGGGTGCTGGAATGCTGGAATAGATTTTAGGCACCAAATACCACTCTCTGGATTTTTTATTTTTGCTCTTTGTTCGCGTGTATCTGTGCGTAAAGTCTGCCAAAGTCACGTTTATATGCATGAAAAATCTATTAAACACTCGTGTATTGGCACAGTAAAACTGGTAGGATGCGTGTATAAGCCCATGTATCAACGCATCTGACGGGCATCATACACGTGCTTTTACACGCATGTCTGGCCGCGATTATACACGTGCTAATACATGAGCCCGCTACTTTTTTTTCACAAGTCATTTTTCGCGGCTAGCAGCGCAGGTATGACCCCGATCCCTTGTAGTGTTGTACTATTGACCAAGCTTTCTCCCACCATGGTCCCCCCCATCCAGGGATATACCTGGAAGTTGTTAATGGTGAGGCTTTGGTGCAAATGTTCTCCAATGCATGAGTATGGATATGTACTCATGGAGAAGTTGCTACATTAATTTAGCCAAAAGAATAGTAAGCAATAAGCCTAACAAATATCTAATGGCTATTACGTGATATGGCTTAATTCGTGATAAGGCTTAAATCGTGCACCTGAACTCATGAGTTGCAGGATTTTTGGCTGTGAAGGGTTATTTCGTGAGATGGCCTAATTCAGCGAAGTTGCAAGTTTTGACCTCAAGGGTTTTTTTTATAAATGGGTCATCTAGATCATGAATTGCAAGCAACTGCTTCTTATGCACTTATTTCTCACATCCAGAGGGGTGACAAGAGCATTGTTATTTTATCCTTGATGTGCTCATAAGTCTCCGTTGTTTGCAAATGTGGGTATAGATTCTGGAATTTGTTACTCAAATGTTGTTGAGGCACTAGGGAGGAAGACTGCTGATTGTTTGGTTGAACACACAAGCTCTTGTGTTGGTGCTGAATGCACGAGAGTTATTGATGAGTGATTTTCTTGTCATTGCTTGGGCCTCCATTCTTGTTGCACTTTAGGTGAAGTTGTTGGGGTTGAATTCGGTGGTGAGGTTTTCTTCACATTGTTTAATTTTGGCAACCATATGATGGAATTACCATCATAGTATCCTTGTTATTGAAGTACATGCACAGGCACCCATCTTTGATTAACATTGTAAATTGGTGGCCGATGTGCTTGGTATTGAGGCCTTCTTCTTTGTGTAAGCTTAGGGGACTTTGTGATATGCTCGGGAACCCAAGCTTTGGTATTTCTTTGGTAGTACCCTTGTGCGTGCAATAATGTTTTTGGTAGCCCACACTTGTTGCATTGGTGGAGTTCTTTGAGAAACTCGCATATTGCACATTTCTTTTGGAGATATCCCTTAAAAGAAGTTTTATTAAATTTCTTATTACTTTGATAATAAGGATATGTGTCCCTATGACATTCAATGGAACCAACACAGTAGCTCACCTTCAGAGACATATTTGTTGTTGCTAGCCTTGTCCATAAATGTCCAAGCATGGGGATTTGCAGGAAGAGGTGTATATGTTGCAGCCACGTGGTTATGAGGATGTGAGTCACCCCGAGCATGTTTACAGGTTGAAGAAAGCCTTGTATGGCTTAAAACAAGAACCAAGAGCATGGTTTGACAAGATTTCTGAATATCTTGTCACTATTGGCTTTCATGTAGCCAATGCAGATTTCTCGCTGTATGTGAGACACAGTGATAGAGGGGTTGTGCTTGTTGTCATCTATGTAGATGACTTGATCATTACGGGAGACCATGATCACCTCTGTGGCGTCCGGCGGTCCTCTTCAAGGCGGCTATCTTCTCCTTTCTTTACGCCTTCACAACTCTTCGCCAGCTTCTAGATAGCGTGCTGGCAGCAAAACAACATTTCCACGTGGCTACAAGTTGGCCACCTTGTTTATTATATTTTTATTATTTTTTCAAAGCTTCAAAATGGCCACCACCAATACTAAAAAAATCCCTCCTCTTCCTTGTACTTTGGATCATACCTAATATAGTATAGAACAATCATTACATTCATCATAGACCCATACAAACACACCTATCTAGATCCATGGAAGATATTCTTGTCATCATACAATCCGTACCAACAAATTCCAAGGAAAACTCTTGTTCCTTGCAATTATTTAAAAATTTCTATGACATGCATGCATAAAAATATTCATGCATGCATCACTCTCTCTCTCTCTCTCTCTCTCTCTCTCTCTCTCTCTCTTTGCAATGTCCATACTCTCTATGACCCTATTTATACATCTATCTCTCTTCAACATGCATCTATCTCTATCTCTCTTTAAATGACTCTATGTCTCTCTCTTTGCAATGTCCATACTCTCTTTCTTTATCCCTCCCTCCCTCCCTCCCTCTCTCTCTCTCCCTCTCTCCCTCTCTCCCTCTCTCTCTTTTTTTTCTCTCTCTCCCATCTATCTCTATCAGCCTATCTATACATCTATGGGTGTAAGCATGATAACGTGGTACAAATAATTTTGTCTCTTAGACATCACTATTCACCAACTAAGTAGGGAGTGGAAAGGAATGTTTTATTTGACTTTAAATAATTACAAAAATGGAAAGGAATGCTTTATTTGACTTTAAAGAAGAATTGTAAAAAAAATAAAGGAAAACGGTTTGTAGTTACTTGCACGTCTCTCATGGATGTCTATGCATTGACACAGGCATAGTCTATCAGGCATTTACTTTTGGATATGACGTATTCACCTATGATCCGAGTGGGTGGATCTATACGGGCTATCATGCATCCATAGGGTCCTATGCTGCATGGGTGCATTATATTTCGACCTAGGGGGACATTGGATGTATCTCATTGATGGATGTGGTGCATTACATCATCCATTTGATCCAAGAGGATGCATGATTGATATGGTCATGGGTCAAGCATGTCTTGGATTTCCATTCAATCTAGGCATCATTATCACTAGCCTCACCATTGACGACACCCTCCTATCCTTTCCATTCAATTTGGGTGGGTGTCATAGACATGTTTTTGATGGTAGATACATCTAGGCCATGAGTGCATTTTTGGCTTTTCTATATAGCCTCTTGTATATGTTTGTGCATGACCACCCTTCGATTTTGAGGATGAAATCATTGTAGGAGGGGATGGTTTGTAATGAAGTAGATTTGGTGTCACATACACATGGGGGATGGGTACATATGAGGCCAAGGGCGAAGCATAATTTGTATTAGCCCAAAGGGCCAAGTGTAAGTGGGGGACATAGGCTTATGGGCCAAAGGCCAAGTAGGGTGGACATTAATAAGTATGTGTGAAAAGGGGGACAATGTGGTATATAGGCCAATGTGAATAGCTAATCACAATTAACTTATACTAATCAAATTTACAAGCTAATAAGCTTCCATGACAATCTTTCCCTTCTCCTTGCTCATAGATGGTGCTCCTACACCCATGTCATCACTCCATGCCTTGAGTGATCGTTGCTAGTTCATTTTGCAGAGGTGTCGATGAGTACGAGATTATTCTTTTGTTAGACTTAGTAGACTATCTTAAGGTTTCTCCTTTTTAGGTTGGGGGGACTTTACATGTATATATTTCTATGTTCACCTTCTCACTACCTAGAGACAATGGCCGAAGCATGATAGAGCATCCCACCAACTCAAAGTGTTGAAGAATATCAACAAGCTTAAGATGACAATATCTTGCCTCATTCATATAATAACAAGCTTTTTTCCAAGCACACATCCGTATATAGTAATATGCCTAGCCATTCAGAATGGTAGAGCAACAAGAAATCACTTGCAACTGATAACATTTAAAACTTGGAAGGTCATCTTTTTATTTTTTATCACTATAACGAACTTTGTCAATCATCAATGTACACTGCCATACACACCTCAACAAAATGGTGTGGCTTATGTATGCAACACAAGGCCAGATATACAGTATGTGGTCTCACAGTCGAGCAGATTTATGCATAGCCCAAGTACGAAGCATTGGCAGGTTGTTAAGTGGGTTTTTTGATATTTATAGGATACTCAGCATTTTGGATTGTTTTATCCAAAAGCGGGTGAGTCACAGCTGCATGCTTTCTTTATCCTCTTATCTTCTTAATAGGCATCCAACCTGCCTGACATGCTCTTCTTTTCAGATGAGGATAGGGCAAAGCTAGACATGTGAACATATTGTGATGATCCCTCATTTATAATTTCACTAACAAATTTAGTATATGCTTCCCACTCTTTCCCTAACATAGAGCTTGCCATGTCCTTAACAATTTGTTCTAAATTAAAGGGCACATTGAATATAGGCTCAACATCTAGAATATGTTCATCGTGCCCAGCTCTCCTCCTTAATAAATCAAATAGGTTCTCATTGGCACTAGGCTCATCTTTTACCTCTTCAAGTGTCTCTACATCTTCTAAAGGATCATAGGAGTGAACCACCTGAACCACCTGCTCCATGCTGGCCACGACGCGAGGATGAATAACTAATAAGAAGCAGAATTGCATATCGCAGAATTGCAGGCGTGAGCTCTTATCGCACACAGTGAACTGAATGTTGAACTGATTGTGTGGAGGAAGGGGCAAAGAAGGAGGACCGAAATAAAAAAAATAAAATTTAAATAAGACATGACTATATATAGATCTTATTAGGGATGACATCATACATGTATGACAAAAGTGAAGGGCTAACATCACCAAAATGTGCCGTTGTGCCACATGTAGGGATGACATCATCATCGGAGTGCTACGTTATAGGGCTTACATCATCCTTGCAATGATATCGCATTTTTTAAAATGGGTAAAATATTCATTTTTTTTACCAGGTACCATTGATGGCGCGAGTGTTTTTATGTGATTATTTCTATAACTCCTCCCTCTACGGCGTGAGTACTACCATCTGTCAGGCTCCAATCAGGCTTATCGCACCGTGGACAGCGCATTCTCGCCCTCCTCCCTTGACGGTGCGAGTAGACTAATTCGATACGGTCTAATCAAGCTTATCGCACCATTGAAAGCGACTACTCGACGTCATCTCTCTATAGCGCGATCAGTCATATCCAACAAGCTCCAATACCTCCTATCGCACCGTGGACAGCCTCTTGCCCTCAGCGCCTTCTCGCCCTCCTCCCACAGGCGCAAGTAGACATATCCAGCATGCTCTGATCTCTCTTATCGCACCATAGCTTCCTCGCAGTATGGCTTGTATAAAGCAAACTGCGAGGATGGTTTACCTAGATCCCTCCCTTCCTAAAGATTAAGTGCTACAGCAAGATTCAATGCCAGAGTAAGAACCAGAGGCAACAACTTCTAACCAACCATTAGAGAAGAAACAAGTAAAGGGTAGAACCAATTTATCTAAGGGGGCAAGAACTTTCCTCTAGAGATAAAAAAAATTGTTTGCTGCTAAGATAAGGCAAGCACATGAGGCTACACATCTGCTCATCCCTAGGGCACCATTCCTTAGAATTGTAAGAATAGTAAGTGACGATATCAAAGGGCAAGGACATTATAGATGGCAGAGCAGTGCACTGGCATGTCTTCAAGAAGCTTATGAAGACTTTATTATGAATGATAGCTTCATATGTGCTTCCCATGCAAGAAGAGTCACCTTGATGGACAAAGACATGACAGTTGTTAGCAGGGTGAGGTACATGTTTGATAAATTTCTTCATCCCTTGCTAATGAGGGATAAGAAAGCCTTTGAGATCCTTGCAATTCCCCTAGCATTGAAAAGGAAATCAAAGGCAGATGATATTAAAGTTGAAGAAGTTACTTTCCCTCCCAAGAAGAAGAAGAAAAGAAAGTTGGTTAAGAAATCTAAGCCAGATGATAAGAGTTTTGAGGAGGAGGAGGAGGAGGAGGTGAAGGAAAAGGAGGAGGAGGTGATTGAAAAGGTCTCACATGTGTATGATAGCTTAGAGACCCTTGTGCAGTTGGAGAAGGCCAATACTCAGAGGCTTGCCCAAGTACTAGCGCAGCTAATCTGCAATGTTGGCACAGTGGAGGAAGACTATCTCTATATTGCACCTGGGGACCTTTACATGCTTGTAGAGAAGGATAGGGAGATCAATGACAGTGTTGTTCTCATGTGTATGACTACATTTTTCACATATGTATATTTTCTGATATGTTAATATTTTCTCATATTTTGTTCATTCCTTCATAAAGTCTTGTAGGAACTTATGAAGGAATTGATTCCAAATCAAGTCAATGAAATATTCATTTGTTATCCCTTAGTGTTGCTTGCATTGATTGATATGAAGAAGAAGACTTCTGAGCTGGCATCCTATTTCAAGCCAATGAGAAATAAGAACATTTGTTTTGTTATTTTGCCATATGTAGAGAGGTTCGTCTCTAGCTGATTATTCCTATGTGTTTAAATATTTGACATACGATATTTTCTTTCTTAAATATATCTTTTTCTATTTTCGAGTGGGCACTGGAGAGCTTGTGTCATTAATCTTATGAGAGGGACTGTTATTTTCATGAACAGCCTAACTGGCATGGCATGCATGGGCGGATTAAATTATAAGTTGTAAGATTCCTCCTCGGCCTGAATAATGAATAAGCCTTTACTTCATTACCTTGTAATCATTCCATGATTCTGAATACAAGAAAATATTATTTTTCCTTGTATTTGCCTAGTGAGATGAAAACTTCTAGAGAGTGGTAATTCAATATTAAGATATTTTTGGATATACAAATTCTACAAAAATAAAAAATATGTTTCCCTAAAACAGAAAATCAAAATAAAATTTCCAAGGGGCAATTGGAATTAATTAAAAATGATTTAAAAGACCTTAGCCTAAGGGTCAAGATTTTTTGAAAATTCTAGATTATGGTCCAATTAAGGTTCCTATGGACCAATAAGATTAATCCAAGTGTTGGGATGAGATAAATCCAATGAATAAAACAAAATACCCAAAATTGAGTAAATGCCCACATAAGATGAAGAGTTGACTGAGTATACAAGATTTATTAGTTAAAAATTATGAAATATTACTAAAAAAATGAGATATTTTGGAGTAATCATTCATTTTTGACACCTTGGTAAGGAAAGGGGGAGCCTTCAAGGAGGCGCCTAATTCTCATGTGTGGAGGAGTTTTAAACTAAAAAATAATAAGATATTTTTATCTCTCCTCTCTCCTGGATCAAACCTAATCAAAAAGGGATAAACTCTATGGTTGTTAAATTAGAGGCCAAAGAAGTGGTTTTTTAATGCTTTTATGCTAATTAAATTATGAAAAACTTAGGAATCAAGTCCATAATTGGATATTGATCCAAATGATAGTTATTCTATCATATTGTATTACTAAAACTTTATGCTTTTAAAATTATAAAAATTATCAATAATAGCAGCGGAGCTATGGTAAAATTTTTAAAAAATTAACACATAAATCATTTCATACATAATATGAAAAGAGGACTTCCTACCATATTCAAGGATTAATCATCCTAGGTTAATTGAATAATTCTCATCATAACCATGGAAAAATTGATTTTTATGTTTATACATAAATAGTTAATTAGGAAAAAGGAAAATTTCTAGTAATTCATTTTTATGATAAAAGAGAAATTCCCATGACAATAGAATTCCATGTATTCCAATGAGGAAAGAGAAAAATTTGGAATACTAAAATAATGGATATTTTATTTAAAAATTAAAGAAGACTTTTAGTTAAATTTATTTTTATGCATAGATAAATTTAAATGATGAAAGAGGAATTCCCACCATAATTGGAATTCAACCATTTAAATGAGAAAAATGGAATTTCTAGTGTAAAGGAATCAATGGAGATTTTTATTTAATTTTTAAGAGAAAATTTAGTTAAATTTATCTTTTTGCATAGATAAATTTAAATGATGAAAGAGGAATTCCCACCATAATCGGAATTCAACCATTTAAATGAGAAAAATGGAATTTCTAGTGTAAAGGAATTAATAGAGATTTTTATTTAATTTTTAAGAGAAAATTTAGTTAAATTTATCTTTTTGCATAGATAAATTTAAATGATGAAAGAGGAATTTCCACCATATTTGGAATTCAATCATTTGAATGAGAAAAGTGGAATTTCTAGCTTAATGGAATTAATGGATATTTTTATGAGAAATTATTTTATGCATGGATAGATTTAATTTATGATAAAAGAAGAACTCCCATGATATTTAGATTGCACTCATTAAATGAGAAAAAGAGGGATTTCAAGTTTATTCAAAAAAATAGATATTGGTATTTAGTCAAAAGAAGAATTTTTATGATATTTAAGAAAAGAAGGATTTGAATTAATGTCAAAAGATGAATTTCCACCATAATTCTACCCAAGGAACTAAGGTGGAGAAACTATATGGTAGAAAGAATATCTTTTGATATTTTAATTTCGCAAAATCACCGGGGCCTTCCCCATACCATTGTACTCCGATGGAAACCAAACTTTGCAAGCATGTGGGGGGACCCACCCCCACATGCTTGTAAAGTTTGGTCATATCAGAGCATGTTTAGGTTAGTAATTAGCGCTCAGTGTGGATTTTTCAAGTCTCTTGGTGCTTAAGAGACCTTGGAAAATCCGGGCCTTCCCCTTACCATTGTACCCAAACATGCTCCAATTGGGACAAAACTTTGCAAGCATGTGGGGGCTGCCCACCCCCACATGCATGCAAAGTTTGCTCATAATTGGAACATGTTTGGGTTAGTAATTATCGCCTAGTGTGGATTTTTCAAGTCTCTTGGTGCTTAAGAGACCTTGGAAAATCCGGGCCTTCCCCATACCATTGTACCCAAACATGCTCCGATTGGGACCAAACTTTGCAAGCATGGGGGGGGACCCACCCCCACATGCTTGCAAAATTTGGTGATGATTGGAGCATGTTTGGGTTCGTGATTAGTGCCAAGTGCGGATTTTTCAAGTCTCTTGGTGCTTAAGAGGCTATGGAAAATCCGGGTCTTCCCCATACCATCGTACTCAAACATGCTCCGATGGGGACCAAACTTTGCAAACATGTGAGGGGGACCTCCCCCACATGCTTGCAAAGTTTGGTCATGATCGGAGCATGTTTGGGTTGGTAATTAGCGCCCAGTGGTGGCGGATTTTTCAAGTCTCTTGGTGCTTAAGAGGCCATGGAAAATCGGGGCCTTCCCCATACCATCATACCCAAACATGCTTCCATAGAAACCAAACTTTGCAAGCATGTGGGGGGGACCACCTCCACATGCTTGCAAAGTTTGGTCACTATCGGAGCATGTTTGGATTAGTAATTAGCGCCCAATTCAGATTTTTCAAGTGTCTTGGTGCTTAAGAGACCTTGGAAAATCCAAGTCTTCCCCATATACCATTGTACCCAAACATGCTCTGATGGGGACCAAACTTTACAATCATGTAGGGGGCCCACCCCCACATTCTTACAAAGTTTGGTCATGATGATCGGAGCATGTTTGGGTTAGTAATTAGCACCTAGTGCGGATTTTTCAAGTCTCTTGGTGCTTAAGAGGCCATGGAGAATCGGGGCCTTCCCCATACCATCGTACCCAAACATGCTCCGATGGAAACCAAACTTTGCCCAGTGCGGATTTTTTTCAAGTCTCTTGGCATGGGGATTTTCAACAAACAATATGATAGCCAAAGTGTTAAAAAAATAAAAAAACCAAGAACATCAACTAAAATGTAATGATACTCAATAATGAAAAAACTCATAATGATATAAACATCAAGTAAGTACATCAGAATGTGAGTTAACCCAACTACTCAAGGTTTAGCTGTTGAAATTAGGGTTGCAGGAAAGCACACAAAGCTTGGAGAAGAAGAAGCAAGAATGCACACAACACACAATGTATAACATTGTGTCAATGTACAAAAGATAAGTTAGTCCTAGAATGATAGACGTATATACAAGCCGGGGGAAAAAACCTCCTAAAGAGGAAAAAAGTGCCCCGGCGGTCCTAAGTGTGTTCACACACATCACTACCTATATATATAGCAACAAATCCCCCCTGGGAGTGATGGTGTGAATGAGAGCTGGCACTCATGTATAGGGAAGTGCCATGCCCGAAGTAGATCAGTCCACAAAGGGGAGCAAGCCCAAAGCTTTGCGAAAAGCTTCGAACTTCTCACGAGAAAGTACCTTTGTGAAAAGATCGGCGAGGTTGTCCTGTGTTGGCACATAGACCAAGCTGATCTCTCCTGCTCAGAGTCTCTCCCTGACATAGTGATAATGCACCTCAATATGCTTTGTGCGAGCATGAAAAATTGGGTTTCTTGCAACTGCCAATGCGCTCTAACTGTCAGTGTAGATAGAGGTGGCAGACTCATGTCCAACACCCAAGTCAGCCACCATAAGCCGTCTGAGCCACACACACTCAACCGTGGCTGTGAAAGCTGCCCTGTACTCAGCTTCACAACTAGAAGTGGCCACAATAGGTTGCTTCTTGCTCAACCAAGATATGCATGAGCTACCGAGCATGAAACAAAAACCACTTGTGGACACTCTTGTGTCATAGTAACCAGCCCAATCTGAGTCCGAAAAAGTATGTAAATCTGGTGGCAACGATCCCCCCTTGGGATAAAACAACCCAAGATGTATGGTGCCACTCAAGTAGCGAAAGATGCGTTTAACTGCCTTCCAATGCTGAGACCCTGGGCTATGCATAAACCTGCTCACTGTGAGACTGCAAACTGAATGTCCGGCCTCGTAATGCATACATAAATGAGGCAACCAACAGCTGTTTGATAGAGTGTGACATCAAAGTGATCTCCAGCATCATGAAGACTCAACTTCAAACCTGTCTCCATTGGAGTAGCAATAGGCTTGCAGTCTTCAAGGCCAAATCTCCGCAACAACAATGTCTGAATATACTTTATTTGACACAAAGCAATACCTCCATCACACTGCTTAAATTGTATCCCCAAATAATGATGCAAATGCCCCAAATCTGACATCTCAAAAGAGGCATTCAAATCAGCCTTAAAATCAGCAATATGACTCTCATTTGGTCCTGTGAGCAGCATGTCATCGACATAGAGAGCAATGATTCGATGTACATCATCGTTTAGCATACAAAGTGCTTTCTGTTGGACTATTATGAAAACCATGTGCAGTCAAATATGCATGTATCTTCTCATACCAAGCTCGTGGAGCTTGCTTTAAACCATATAAAGCCTTTTTCAACCTGCACACTTTGTTTTCCTGCCCTCTTTGAACAAAACCACGAGGTTGCGATACATACACCTCCTCATGCAAATCTCCATTCAAGAACGCAGTCTTTATGTCCAACTAATGTACATTCCAACCATTATGAGCTGCCAATGCACAAATGCTACGAATGGTAGTCATACGACAAGTGGAAGGAAAGGTCTCATCAAAATCAATGCCCTTTTCTTGAGCATAACCCTTTGCAACAAGTCTAGCTTTATAGCGATCAACACTGCCATCTGGCTTTCGTTTCAACTTAAAAACCCACTTACATCAATGGCCTTTTTACCAATAGGCAAATCACACAAAGACCATGTACCATTCTTCATTATAGCATCATATTCACTTTGCATCGCAGCCAACCAATTTTCTGATTTTTGTGCCTCATCAAATGAAAGAGGTTCTTCCTCTTCACACATACTAGACACAGCCAAAGCATAACAATCTGATTTTACTATCACGCAAGGTTTGCACCAGCCATTTAGGCATACCTCTACCCTGCTCATTTTCAGCCCTATCCTCATGAATTACATCCTGTAAATCTGCATCAGAAATAGGCTGATCTATGATGTTGTTTGAAATCTACATAGGCTGAGTATTTGCCTCATTAGGACTTACATTTGAATTCCCACATGTAAATAGAGGCAACAACGTATAACATCCCGTGAGCTCACACGTGTCTCTTTGGTACATGATAACAAAGGTTGCATAGCATCTTCCACAAAAACAACATCTCGACTAATCAAGATACGCTTTGACTGTGGATGATACAATCTGTAACCCTTGCTCTCAGCACTATAACCAACAAAAATGCATTTGACAGCCTTATCATCCAATTTTTTGCATTGTTGCACAAGCACTAAAGCATAGGCCAAGCAACCAAAGACATGTAAGTGACCAATAGAAGGCTTCCTACCATGCCAAGCTTCGTATGGAGTAATAGACTGCAAGGCCTTAGTGGGACACCTGTTGAGTACATATGTAGCACACATGACAGCGTCAAGCCAAAACCCATGTGGCAAAGCTTGGCTCTTGACCATACATCGTGCCATCTCCATAAGTGATCTGTTTTTCCTCTCAGCAACACCATTTTGCTGAGGGGTATACGGCACTGTACATTGGTGTTTTATCCCACGACTAGCCAGAAATGCATCAAACTCTTTAGACATGTACTCCCCCCCCTCGATCAGAACGAAGGGTGCCCATAGTACAATTGGATACATTTTCAACCATAAGCATAAACTGTTTGAAGCACAAAAACACTTTGGACTTTACCTTCAGTGGATATACCCATGCATGCCTTGAGTAATCATCAATGAAAGTCATGAAGAAGTACAAGTGTTTACCAAATGATGGAGTTTGCATAGGCCCACATACATCACTATGTACAAGTTGCAATTTGCGACTGGCCCGCACAGAACCATCCTTTGGAAACACAGAATGCTGCATTTTGCCCAAAATACAGCCTTCACAAACATGTTTCAATGGTGCCTCAAGAGGGGGCAATGAAGCAACCATATCAAATTTCTGCAAACGCAGCAAACTAGCAAAGTTCAGACGACCAAAATGAGCATGCCATAGTTTTGCATCTGAAACTGCCTTTTCATCTCAAAAACTGCATTTGCTGAATCTTCCACACACTTGTCACATAAGAATTGAGCCTATATAGCCCACGAAACAAGGTGCCAGATACAATAATCGTATCACCAAAAGTCAAATCATGAATAGTATATCTGTCATCCACAAATTTGACTACAAGTCCAAGTCTAGCAAGTGCAGAGACAGACAATAGATTCTTCTTTATCCCTGGCACATACAAAGCATCTGAAAGTATGAAAACACTGCCATTTGTAGCAGTAAGCATAATTTTACCAATGCTCTTCACTGGGTAAGAAGCATTATTGGCACATGTGATAGTATTCCCATTAGGGACAGCCTCAAGATAAGTGAACATATCATGATGCGAGGTAATGTGCTTTGTAGCACCACTGTCAAAATACTAAACATCAAAGTCAACAGAAATTGCCAAACATGCATCATGTACAGATGGGTCATACTGGCAATACACGCTAAACGCCCATTCTGTATCCTGCACAACATTTGCAGAATCTACATTTGTAGAAGCATCTGCTATTGTGGCTGCATTTGACTCTTTCTTCTTTGCCTCTTTAGCCTTTAGCTTAGGGCAATTCTTAATGACATGATCAGTTGCCTTACAATAGTTGCACATCATTTTTTTCTTGCCTTTATCAAGAGCCTTCTCAAACCTATTGTTGCTACCTGTGGAAGGAGAAGAAGTTGCAGACCTACTAATAGGAGAAGAAACAGTGGAAGGGGCTGCCTTACCACTTCTTCTCTGTTGGGCAGCAACAAATGCCTGATCAACTGCACGGTGCCTAGCCCTGTTTTGCCTGGACTGCGCTTCTTGCAAGACCTTGTTGACTAAAGTATCATACTTGACAACATCAGGTGTGTCCAGTAACAAGTCTCCACGTGGAAGCAAAAGTCTGATATGACTCAGGTAAAGCATCAAGAACAGTCTACACAAGAGAATGATCAGGAATAATCTCACCTGCAGAAGTCAACTGTTCCTTGAGATCTTTAATCTCAGCAAGAAAAACATTCATGTCATCATCTTCCTGCATAATCTTCGATTCTAGCTCTTTATGCAGGTAAGAGATTTTTGCCTCGTTACGACTTGCATACAAACCAACTAGAATATCCCAAGCCTGTTTTGCTGTTTTAGCTGAACAAATATGTGGGGTGATGTTACGTTTGACAGAAAGTGCAATCAAGGCATGAGCCTGCGCATCTTTACCATCCCAATGAGCTTATTCAGCAGTGGGCAAAACAGCAGCAACAGTAGAGCTGCTAGAACCTGCAACATCCTCAACAGATCCTACATCCACAGAACCTGGACATACATCCATACCCTGCACAATGTTCCACACTCCTTTTGCAACCAAAACATGCTGCATCATGTATGCCCAAAGTGGGTAGTTGCTGTCTCCATCCAATTTGTCATCAGTAGACAACATGCGAAATACATCATTGCTATTATCAGCCATGGCCACTAACTGAAACTGATGCAAAAGCTACCTGTAATGAAGCAAATACTGAACAGAGAACAACTCGTGCTATGTAGCACGGTCCACAATAGAATACGTATGCCTATTTCGCAGAAAACTACATTGTCGAAATTTCTACAAAAAATGACAAAAACACCTGTGCAGAACTTGCAATGCAAAAACGGAGCCCGAAACGACCTCAGATGCGATTTCTTAGAACGCAAAGCCCTACGGGATGATTTGCAGAGTATAGGGACCTCCAAGCGCTCGTGAAAGCTCACCTCAATCGAAGAACGTGAGTCGAAGGGTGCCGACGGCATAGCCCTGGGAGCCGATGCCTGCTTTGATACCAATTGTTGGAATTAGGGTTGCAGGAAAGCACAAAAACTTGGATAAGAAGAAGCAAGAATGCACACAACACACAATGTATTAGATTGTGTCAATGTACAAAAGATAAGTTAGCCCTAGAATGATAGAATGTATATACAAGCCGGGGGAAAAAACCTCCTAAAGAGGGAAAAAGTGCCCCGACGGTCCTAAGTGTGTTCACACACATCACTGCCTATATATATGGCAATATTAGCCACTAACTCAAGAGATCAAGGTATAATGAAAATGAGCTATCCCAGCTATTATGAGGTTAGTCACTCCCAAAAAATCTAAGTACAATGTAAGTGAGCTAACCTGGCTAGTCTGAGTTTAGTCACTATAGTCAACAGCACCCTCTCTAGCTCTCAACTGCTCTAGAATGCTCTCATGGTTATCCACTCGAAGCCGAAAACGAGGGCGAGAACTGTGTTTTTGGCTTTGTACTCGATCAAGAGTGAGCATGGTAGCAACCACGAGATGAGAGAACTGAAATGCCTCTAACTCCCACTTCCATTGCTGGAACTCAAAACTTCCCCAATGAAGTCGAATCTGCTGGTAGAACCGGCGTGCCACAATCATGCTGTGGGCATCAAAAGAAAACCCATGATCATCCACTGTATCCTGGTCAAGGATGCACTTTGGCCTAGTGCAGCTCATCAGATAGTAGTCTACTCCCTCCCTATTGCCCTCACCGGCAATAACAGCAAATACATCACCCTCCTGTAGCAAATCTATTAGGTCATCATAGCTGGCCATGAAGGTAGGACCTATGTGCTAATTGGCCAACAATGATGTGAAGGAGATTCGGGGGAGAGGAATGTCTATATCCATGCATCTGCCCATCCTCTCCAGGCACAATGTGACCAATCGCCATCCATACATGCTCCACAAAAGCATGCAAACCGTCGTGTGTAAATTGTGGGTGCCACCATGCACGTGCTCCTGATGGAATGTAAGCCCAAGGTGCTAGGTACTGTATCACAATCATGAGAGGCTCTACGGTCAATCCTGCCATCATCCACATGCCAAAAAAATCTCCTAACTATCCGAGCATCACGTTTAGGATACGATGATGCTGCACTCCCACACAAATGTTGGGAGCACCACTTGACTACATGGCCCGCATCTCTGAACCACTAAGCATCCTGCCCCGCAGCTAATGATGCCTCAGGGCACGTTTCACACATGCGCCCACACCATCATGCTCTCCCTTCCCGCCGTGACCAGTCTCAAAGAATGACCAAATCACTGGGATACTCGACTGCACATGCCACCTATAAATCCATTAAACAAAGTCTTAGATTGTTTTCTTTAAGATGTTCTAGTGAATTTAGTTTAATTGTGAAATATAAGAGAACCATAAGTACTACCTGTAGAGCCAATAGAATTGTCATTGACTTGAACTGTGTGCCACAACCATCTGACCAAACCCATCCCTAGCCACATATGATCCCACAATCTTGAAAAAATTGTCATGGAGACGAATACAGTGTTGCACAAAATGTGCATCATAGTGATATATAAATGATACTCTCGAATAATGACACAGGTCTCGGGGGTACTCGCTATCCCATCTACATGGGCCTCTGGATGTCGATAGCTAATGTGGACCATAATAACAACCTGGTGCGGTAAGCAATAGAGACGATTAGGACACAAAAAAACAAATAAGTAATATAGCTCAAACACGAAACAAATATTATGAAATATAACCATTACCTGCTCCGAGAAGTAATACTTAGATTGTGTCTCCTGAAAAGGTGTAAAGGTATAGTTCTTTGCAAATTCAATCACAGAGACGACCACACCAATAGGAAACTCTGCCAGGCATGCTCGAAACTGACGCTCTGCCACTTGGCACAATGACTTTGTGGTATATAGGGGTAGATCTGCTCCCTAAATGTGGCTGTGAAGTGACAACATGGTGTATGTTTGTCCACAAGCTGTAACTTCCTGGACTATTCACACCACTCTGGAGCTGGTGTGTCACATACTCATAATGTTGCCATGGCACTATCTCTTGGTCACTTGCATCAAGATCTACCATCTGTAGATCTGCAAGTGAACCACATGATGTGCAATTGCTCTCCACACAAGGCATCCTATGGAATTGGGCATCCTCCGTGCGTGTACACAAAAGAGAGTGGATGAAATCACAAGGACTACAAGGCAACTCTCTCTGCCCCCACTAAGAGAACAGAACATATCATAAAAAAGTTTGAACTCAACATGGTGCTACCTTGGATAGCTCTACAATCTTTAGCCTGGCAAGAGCCACATTACTCTTTTCATTGTACCATGAGACATCAACGTATTCCTCCATAGCTTCAATCCACTTCTCTACTGTTTCTCCCAAGTGCTCCCCTTCACCTTTGAAAAGATCTAGGCTGAGATCTATGAAGAGCTTTGTGAACATCCGGATCGAGCTCTTTCTCATCAAGTTGAGGGTTAATATTCCTACCACGATGACCTCGATCATCAATATGAACAAGAGACTAATCCCTCAGTTCTTCCAAGAGACTAATCCCTCGGTTCTTCCAAAACCAAACCTGAAAAATCTTCTCTCGCCCAGAAAGCATAGGCAATTCCTCCACGGGAATTATTCTAATGTAGTCAAGGACCTTAACTTCCCTTATTCATTCCGACTGAATCTGAGGATCACATGGCCGGATCAAGGGAGAAACTTGCACTTGGAACATAGAGACCAACACTTGTTTTCTCGTCTCAAAAAGGCACAGCCATTGAATTCTTTTCCATTGAACATATTTGAATTTTTACTACAAGGATCCATCAGTCCAACCTAACCCCATCTAGTCCCATGGGTTAGCTAACCGCCCAACCACTGTATTGATAGGATCCATTATGAAAATTTGGTTATGTTTTGTCCCAGGTACCAGATAAAGAGTTCCAGGCCCCCTAGCCTGCACTCATGCAAAATTCAATTTAGACACACCACTTACACACTCAATATGAAATTGAATTTTTCACTTTCAGTTGTCTTTAAAGTAGACTTGAAATGAAACCATAGTATTTTGAATCATAATCCTCCAAAATATCCAAGATCCAATTTCCACTTTTCCACTTTCCAACCATAAAATCCAATTTCAGTCATTCCTTTCTCAACGTACCTATGGCATCCTCAACCAGAACGCTCACCACCTCCTCACTCGGGGGCCTTTTTTGATAGTTCCTAGCCCATAGTACCTAGGAGTTTAATCACATAAAACCCATATGGACTCTCAAGTGGAGATCAGCAAGATCAACCAATAATATCCATGTAAAAGAGCCATGAACTCATCTGTTGAAGAGACCAGCAAGGCCAATAAACTAGATCCATGCCCGTGTTTCTTTGCAGGTCACCGAGTGCTTCACTCATAGGCCGCTTCCTTGGTCCCTTATCCACTGTACCGAAAGCTCACCATTTTAATCGAACCGAGGTTGGTTAAGACCTCAGTCGAGACCTTGCCACATGAGACATTCTTCATTAACTCTCTGTTAATTGTTGTAACTTTTTCACTTAGGTCCCCACAACCTCATTCACAAGATGGTCAAAATGCTTCCCCGGCATTCTTGACATAAAACAATCTTTAAAAAAACACGTTTCACATACAAATATGTTCCAAACAAAATTCCCATCTTTCCTCATCATCCCACATCCTTTTACATTATTCCACATTATTTCTCATCATCCCATTCCATGTCATTTCTCATTATTCCACACCATTTCTCATTATTCCACGTCATTTCTCATTATTCCACATCATTTCTCTTTATTCCATGTCATTTCTCATTATTCCACATTTTCTACATTAACTGACATTCAATCACATCATTCCTATATCAACTCACATCCATTCACATCCATTCACATCCAATCACATCATTCCTATATCAACTCACATCCATTCACATCCATTTACATCCATTCACATCATTCCTATATCCATTCACATCTATTTTCTACATTAACTGACATCCAATCACATCATTCCTATATCAACTCACATCAACTCACATTCATTCACATCCATTCACATCATTCCTATATCCATTCACATCCATTCCATCGTTCCTATATCCATTCACATCGTTCCTATATCCATTCTTACATCCACTCACATCCATTCTCATTCATTCACTTCTTTCTTACATCTATTCACATCTATTCTCATTCATTCACTTCTTTCTTACATCTATTCACATCTGTTCACATCCATTCACATCATTTCTACATCCATTCACATCATTCCTATATCCATTCACATTCATTCATATCATTCCTATATCCATTCACATCCATTCATATCCATTCTCATCATTCCTACATTCATTCACATCCATTCTCATCATTCCTACATCCTATATTCATTCACATCCATTCTCATCATTCCTACATTCATTCACATCTGTTCACATCCATTCTCATCTTTCCTATATTCACTCACATTCATTCTCATTATTTCTACATTCATTCACATCCATTCCCATCATTCCTACATTCATTCACATCTATTCAAATCCATTCTCATCATTCCTAATTTTATTCACATCCATTCTCATCATTCCCATTTATTCACATCCGTTCACATCATTCCTACATTCATTCACATCCATTCTCATCATTCCTATATTCATTTAATATTTTCACATTTTTTCTCAAATTTCTCAAAATAAAATACCCTCAATATTCTTTTTTTTAATAAAAGATTCATGGGATTTACAAAATCAGTTATACCCATATTTTCCCTTTTAGTACAAACACTAATCTATTTATCTAAATGAATCATTTCTATAATTCTCATAAATTAAATGATTCTATAAAATTTGTGCATAACCTTCTTTATTTCTCTCACTATTCAATAATGCTCAAAACTTCTCTTTTAGCATAAAAATATCTATGCCTAGAATATGGTAGGAGTTCCTCTTTTTGCTTTATTGAAATTATGCATAAAAATAAGATTTATCTCATTAGGAATTTTTCGGACCCAAAATGGGCCTTCTAAGGATTCCTAATTTTAAGGGATTAGAGCTTAAAAAGCTAGGCTTAAGGGAGACAAAGGCTATGATTACCCCTATTTTTTACCTTGCCACATCACCCATACCCCCTAGTTTCACTTTTTAAAGGGAATATTCTCATACTCTCTCTCTTAGCCCCCTAGTTTCACTTTTTAAAGGAAATATTCTCATACTCTCTCTCTCTCACTTTTTGATTTTTCTCATATTTTCTCTATTACTTTTTGAATTTTTTATCTTCACTCTCTATAAATTGAATCTTTCTTGTCAGTTTGAAATCTCCTTTCTCATTAACTCCCACCATATCTCCCTTCCACATCAGAAAAACATTCTCGTATTTAGGTGGGTTGTGAAAGGTCGGAAGCTGGAACGTATGAGCATTACGCTCATGAATAAGGCCATGATCTGTGCAGGGGAAAAGACTACCAAACCAAGTTTTAGTGTGCAATCTGAGAAAGAGGTCTGGTGGCTTGGTGCATTTCGAGGTACCGAAGGAGACACATGAGGTATTAACATGGATGTTTGAAAGGACTCCCTAGATAACATATGTAATCAAAAAGCAAATTGATGGTCAACTTTTAAATGTAGAAAACATAGGAAAGTTCAAGGTTGATTGGCATCTTGGGAGAGATTTGAAGACATGATGGGTTGTGCTCAAGGGGGCGCGACATCAAGATGGCCTTGTCCATACTGCAATGCTCAGATTGATATTCCTAGGCAGAAAAAGACAAATGGAAAAGGTATACAGGAGGTTGGTTCTGTTGGAAAGGATGCCTCGAAAGGTCCCAACAAGAAAGGGAAGAAGCAACAAGAAGATTATGCAGTAGATCCAACCGAGTCAACTGATGATGAAGATGAGGAACAACTAAATGCAAGATGGGTGGAAGGTGTCATGTCTCGTGATATGCTAGGAGAACCAAACAGGAATTCAAATTGGAGCCCCATCATTAATTTTCCACTAAAGAATATTCACTTTTGCACACTTCATGCATTCATGAGAATCTTTGATCAATTGCTTAAGTGCCATATCGATTATGCATTCACAATGCCTACACAAGAGAGGAAAGTTGCAGCCCTTGGTAAATTAGAGCATCTTTTGAATTCTCTGGGCTGCCATGGCAGAAACGTGAAAATTGAAGTGAATAAGTAGGCCTCTGGTATGTCATACGAGGTTGCTCAAAAGGTCTCCACCATGACTGGATCAAAGGTAAGGAGATTTTTGGAGAAGCCAGTAAACATAGAGAATTCAAAGAAGACTTGGGGACTTTGGAGAGACCTGTGTGCAATCACCACAAATGTAGATTGTCCACCAATGCCAGCTCTTGTAAATATGCGCAAACAGCTTTGGATAAATTTCAATAACATGGTTCGCATTATGAATCAAAGTAGCACAACTGTCCAAGAACGAGCATCATTCCATTAACATATCATAGAATTCACCAAAAGTGTGCTAGTGCTTGGGGAGAGAGTAAAGTAACACACTATATGGTAAGTTGTACAGTAAAAAAATAAACTGGTGTTTTAAACTTGACTTTTTCTAATTAAATTCTATTGTCATGTGTACAGCACATAGTTTATGCACATGGTGCGTATTTTATGAACAAGTATGGATCGCTCGACATGTGGAGTACCCAAGGGATGGAGAAATCACATTATAAAGCAAGAGGGGTTTATTTAAAAAATACAAGACATGGAGGTGGAGCTTCTGTAGGAGGAACACGTACAAACTATCTACAAGAGATGTTCAATTGGTTTTATCGCACAACCTTTGGAAGGGTATTGGTTAGGAAGCGGGCCCAACAATCTAAGCTTGCGCAAGAGGCACACAAGGCTGCAAAAAGTCATGCTCGACTGGAATGGTTGCAGACCAATGCTCCCCATAGGCATGGTGCTTGGTGTGCACAAATGAGGAGACAAGGGAGGTGTTGGGTTGTGCACATACCAGCATAAATCTAGATGTAATAAGGCTAAGAAAATAAGTTTAGTTGGGTTTTTTTTCCCCTTTAAAAAAACTATTAATAGTTCCTTCTCTCACTTCATTTTCATTTCACTTTTTTAGAGAGCTTGAGCTCAAGATCTACGGACACCCACGTAAGGACACCAACACATCACCATGTTAGCATAGTCGTACATGGATATGGCATGCACCAAGAACAGAGCACGTGTTACCATGCCTTCACAAAACACAGTGCAAGGTACCCAATGACCACATACTGGGGCGACACCACCACGGAAGAGAGTGACCCCTTGGATTCTAGGACATGCCCAATGGGATCACCATAGTCCACCAACCCTCCTCGCATAGCAACACCCGCGCACACACAAGCAGGCCCTTCTAGTGGGAGCAAGCATGTGAAGAAGACCCCACAATACAGCCGCACCCCCAAAGATCAAGATAGAGAGGCCGATGATGAGCAGTTCGACTGGGTTGGTGAAAACATTTCTACATTACGCACCACCATAGGTGGCAAGACCCTACTACCAGGACAGGGTCCCCTACCTACCCGGGAGAAACTTGATACACAGGTACCATAGCAACAGGAGGAGGAGGATTTAGACTATGAGAGAGACTAAGAGGAGGTTCGTACAAGTGCGCACAAGCGTAGAAAGGTCAAGCTCTTGAAGCCAAGGAAGTCCCAACCTCGCCAACGCACTAACACAACATAGAGAG
Source organism: Cibotium barometz (assembly GCF_041138505.1). Classification (NCBI taxonomy): domain Eukaryota; kingdom Viridiplantae; phylum Streptophyta; class Polypodiopsida; order Cyatheales; family Cibotiaceae; genus Cibotium; species Cibotium barometz. The sequence goes on from NC_141110.1 coordinate 31,439,787, forward strand.
CTCCAAGGAGAGGATGTGCCAAGGGCATAGGGCTCTACAAGAAATCAAGTTTTATCAGAGGAACACTGAGTTGCTGATAAGAAGAGCCCCTTTCGCTCGTACAGTGAAGGAGATTCTCCAATGATATAGAACAGAGTTCCGTGTATAGGGGATTGCCCTTGAAGCATTGCAAGAAGCCTCCGAGGCTTACCTTGTTGGGCTTTTTGAAGACACCAACCTCCTTGCAATACATGCAAAGAGGATTACCATATCTACCAAGGACATGCAACTAGCTCGGTGCACTCGAGGGGAGCGAGACACAATCTAGAGATCTTAGATGTTGAAACACCCAAATGTGGAATGATCTCAAAGCTTACCTCAAGAAGATATTATGTTCTCCCAGCTTCCTAGAAACTAAGATGAACGAGTTCCTGGAGAGCTAACCCAAGGAAGCTGAACCACGAAAGAATATCACAAGGCGTTCACTCTCCTCCTCAAATACTTGCCATCCACTGTGTTGGATGAAGAACAGCTGATGGCTAGGTTCATTCTTCGGAGAATGAACAAACCCTTGGATACCTTGGTAAAGAATGCTAACCCAGTTGCTATGGCTAAAGTAGTGCGGATGGCGATGGATTTTGCAAAGGCCTTTGATCTCAAGGTCCTATCGAAGCCAACACCATCATCTTTCAAAAGATTCCTAGCTCTGGAAGGTGATTCCAATTTATCACCTCCTAAGAGACAACAAGGTCAAACTCAGAATACGATAAGTTCCAGAATGGAAGAAAGGTCTTTTTTTTGGAACACAATCCCCTGGAATTCAACTTCAAACGTTCCACCCTTGAACAAAGAAGTTAAATGCTTTCACTGCCAAGGATACATTCATCATAGTATGGATTGTTTTCAGGACAAGGAAGTCAAGGACCAAGATTCCAGATGCCAGTTCCTTCCTTCCAGAGTATTCAAGGTCCCTCCCGTCAAAATCAAGGAAACCCAAGAGGTAAAACCCCTAACCAACACTCAACTTCAATGCAAAGTAATACAAGACCTTCGCCTCAGAGTAGGGAAAGCCAAGAAGAGATGTTCCTAGATGGTCGGCCATCTACTTCCAAGGCAGTAACGCTAGAAGTAATCGAAGAAGAAAGAGATGGAAGACATTATCCTCCAGCTGTGAGATGAGAAGAAGAAAGAGATGGAAGAGATTATCCTCCAGCTGTGAGATGAGAACATCTCGCGTTTTTCAAGTGGGATAGAATGTAAGATTCCTCCCTGCATATTTTGAGATGTAAAGGTGTAAGAACCTTTCCTTCAGTCTTTGTAATCATCCCCTAATTCTAAATGCAAGAAAATATTATTTTTCCTTAATTTTAGCCTAGAGAGAGAAAATATTCTAGAGAGAGATAATACAAAATTGAGATATTTCTGGATATAAAATTTCTCCTAAAATCTAAGATGAATGAATTTTCCAATGTGCACTAGGAATTAACTGAATATGTGTATTGGAGACCTTAGCCTAAGGGTCCACATTTTTAGAAATTTTTGATTAAGGTCCAAATAAGGTTCCAAAGGGCCAATAGGATTAATCCAAGTGTTGGGATGGGAAAAATAAAAAAGAATAAAATAAAATATCCCCAAAATGAGTAAATGCTCACATAAGATGAAGAGTTGACCAAGGACTGGGTTTATTAGTTAAAAATTGGGATATTTTAGTAAAAATGATGATTTTTTGACACCTCAATAAGGAGGGAGAGCCCCATCAAGTAGGTGCCTTTTTTATCATCATTAATTAGATTTTCTAATTTAAAAAAATGAGATATTTTTATCTCTCCTGATGCAAACTGGATCATAAAGTGAGCCAAACTGATCCAAATCTTGTCCAAATTAGATCAAACTGAAGCTGGAAGCCTCTAGAATCCAGTTGGACTTGGTTAGTGGCCTCCCTCACCTATAAATAGACCCTCATTTCTTTGTATTTTCATCTTTAAGTAATTACATGTTAGTATAATCTTCATTTTAGTGTAATTTATGTTATCCTTCTATTTTGCCTCTTCTTTTAGGAGCTTTGGAGCTTCTGTATCCTCCATCTTCTCTTGAAGATTACCCTCCCCCTCTTGGTGGCACTTGCTTGTGGGTTTCACTTCTATCCAAAGATTGAAGCCAAAATCCAAGGTAAACACTAATTTAATGATTTTTCGATTCTTCTCAATGATTTTTTTCTTCTCAACCCCTCTAATGCTTGAGAATTAAGAACTCCTCTTTTAGACCAAAGTTTAATTATGCATACGTAACATAATTATAAGCATAATTATTATTAAATCTCTCAATTATTCTAAAATAACTATTTTTCATTTCTAAAAATGTTAGGAGAACCCTCTTTAAATTTAGAATGAGTTAATATGATTTTTCTTACTCATAATCAAGCTAAAAATAATTAACCATCATTTTTACTAGATTAAAAATCATGAAAATATTTAATCTCTTTCTCTAGCTTATCAAGCCTAGAGTTTTGATGAGGATAAAGAGATCATCATTGAGAATCATCCTTCTACCAAGGATCTAACCATAAAGATGATTAATCTTTCCAAAAGAGAGATTTATTAACAAAAAATACTATAATTAAGCATAAAAAGTATCATTAATCTAATTAAACATTATGAATCATTGGAGAGCTTGATTTCAAGAGAGAACCATTTCATTGAAAGCTTCTCAAGCATAAGAGGGGTTGAGAAGAAGAAAATCATTGAGAAGAATAGAAAAAACCATTAAATTAGGGTTTACCTTAGATTTTGGCTTGATTCTTTGGATAGACGTGAAGCCACCAAGAGGGGGAGGGTAATCTTCAAGAGAGGATGGAGAATAGAGAAGCTCCAAAGCTCCCAAAAGAAGAGGCAAAATAGAGGGATAATAGAAATTACACTAGAATGAAGATAATACTGGGCATGCAATTACACAAAGATGAAAATACAAAGGAATAAGGGACTATTTATAGGTGAGGAAGGCCACTAACCAAATCCAACTGGGTTCTAGAGGCTTCCAGCTTTAGTTTGATCCAATTTGGACAAGATTTGGATCAGTTTGGCTCACTTTATGATCCACTTTGCATCAGGAGAGAGGAGAGATAAAAATATCTCATTTTTTTGAATTAAAAAAGCCAAGTAATGATAATAAAAAATGAACCTACTTGATGGGGCTCTCCCTCCTTACTGAGGTGCCAAAAATTCATCATTTTTACTAAAATATCCCAATTTTCAACTAATAAACCGAGTCCTTGGTCAACTCTTCATCTTATGTGAGCATTTACTCATTTTTGGGTTATTTTCTTTTATTATTTTTATTTTCCCCATCCCAATACTTGGATTAATCCTTTTGTCCCTTTGGAACCTTATTTGGACCTTAATCAACATTTTTTGAAAATGTGGACCCTTAGGCTAAGGTCTATACCTCGTCTATACACATATTCAGTTAATTCCTAATGCACATTGGAAAATTCATTTTGAATTTTTGTTTGAGGGAAATTCGTCTCAGATTTTAGGAGGAATTTTGTATTTAGAAATATCTCAATTTTGTATTATCTCTCTCTAGAACATTTTCTCTCTCTAGGCCAAAATCAAGGGAAAATAATATTTTCTTACATTCAGAATTAGGGGATGATTACAAAGACTGAAGGGAAGGTTCTTACACCTTTACATCTCAAAAGCTTGGCGGAGGAATCTTACAAAAACAATGATGGCTTTGGGAGATACTACCCTCTCTATACCTCTATCCAAAGCACACCAGAGTGAGAGGAGAGTATTACAATCACCACAACCCAGCAAAAACAACACTAGAAGGAACCAGAACACCTAGCTAGCATTCCCTGGTCCTCAACTCCCCCAATTGGATACTCCAATAGTCTTTGAGCCTCCCTACTTAATCTAACTATGCTTACTTAGGTTATTTTCTAAGGTCAGCTCGTACTTCTAGTACCTCTGATCTACCACCTAACATCCTCTGTTGACCATAGCTGACATCGAGCTGACTAAACACATCTTCAAGCTGATGCAGAATTGCTGCTGAGATTCTACCTACAAAGTCCTATCTTTGTTTCCTGTAAGAAATCTTCTCTCTAGAGTCCTAAAGTGTCTTCCACCATCACATAGATCCCAAACCTAGTCCTAAACCTCTCAGATCTAAAGCAGCTGCCCTCAGTTGACCCACTCACTGCTGCTGACAGTGTACTATCTTAACTTTCACAAACATGTCACATACTCACTCTGTTACCTGCCTTCGAATTTTGAAGGCTTACTCCAATCCAAAATTGATCCTCCAATGTCCTCTACCTACCACCAACGTCCACAAACCTTGTAGGTTTACTCCCTTAACCTTCTTGATTATCATGCTGACCGTCCTCTAACCTTTCCTTGATTGTCTTGCCAACCCTCATCCGACCTTCCCTTGATCTTCCTCCTATAGAGTTCAAGTTCAGAATTCTACCACAAAACTGTTTGTGTCTCTGAGGTCTATAATAATTCACAAACCTTGTAGGTTTACTCCCTTAACCTTCTTGATTATCATGCTGACCGTCCTCTAACCTTTCCTTGATTGTCTTGCCAACCCTCATCCGACCTTCCCTTGATCTTCCTCCTATAGAGTTCAAGTTCAGAATTCTACCACAAAACTGTCTGTGTCTCTGAGGTCTATAATAATTCTAAAACTTCTGAAACATGTCCTCTAACAGCTACAAACCCTCAAATGTCTCTCAACTTAACAAAATATCACCTTATAGGCTCTTTGCTGCTCTACTGCAAGCCCACATCTACTTCGAAATAGATTGTTTCCACCCAACCAGCCAAACTCACTTGGCTGACACAAAGTTTCTCTCCTTTGAGTCAACTAACACCACGAGAGCCTCAAAACACTCAAACAAAACCAAAACCTAGCCTCAAAAACTCTCAACTAACCACCAGTGTTAGATTGTTGCCACAGAAACCCTTTAAGATAACAAGCCTTCTATCCTCAGGAAGATTTAGAACTATCAAGCTGTGCTTTAGAATTGCTTCTTTTTTTAACTCAAACAGGATAAAATAGGATCCCCATGCCCCTTGCTGACTATTTTGATGTATGGCCTCACAATGGCTATCCCCAACACAGGTTGACTGTCCGAGCATGGACTCAACCAGAGTAAATTCATCAACTGTAGCCTTTTCTTCAATAGAATTCCATCTAGGCAACATAGAATTGAACCAAAACCATAGAAGAACTATGTAATACCACACAATTTGATTCTCTGTGTAATTTTAGAAGACTGTGGAACATACAGCTCACCCATGCCCTTGGTGCATGCATGGATTGAAATAAAAAGACGCAGGGGGGACAGCCAATGGTGAAGAGGAATGTGAGGAAACAGGAAATTGCAAGGGAGAGTGGGACGGTGGTGTCCTTTCATCACCTATGTTGGCTCCTCCAAATGGGGACTTAATGGATAATAGTTGGAACCCCATAATTCCTTTCCCCTCTTTAGCAATGTTCACTTTTGTACTTTGCATGCTTTTATGCGTATCTTTGACCACCTCTTAAAGTGTTGCATAGACTATGCGTTCACTATGCCTAGTAAAACTCGACAAGATGAGGCGATTGCTAGAGTGGAGAAGATTTTAAATGACATTGGTTGCCATGGGGGAAACGTGGAGATACGCATTAACCAAAGGACCTCTGGAGTTTCACATATGGTTACTCAAAAGGTTTTAATGACTGGAAGCAAGGCGAGAAGGTTTGTCTAGAAGCTTTTCAACAAACAGGACAAGGTTCAGAGAAATGGAGATAGGTAACATGTCAAGGAAGGTGAAAATGTTCCAGTGAAGAGATGGGAGCTAAGTGGAAAGACCTTTGTGCTGCTTGTACTACTTCAAACTGCTTGGATGCAAACATTGTTGTTTTGCGTGAGCATGTGTGGGTAAAATTCAATAAGGTAGTGTGGTGGATGAGTCAAAGCAGCACAACAGACGAAAACCGTAAACAATTTCAAGTAGAGTTGAAAAGCTTCATTGAAGTCATGGTCCGCACATGGGCTGAAATGAATATTGTGAATTACATGGTAATATAATGCTTTTAAAGGTTTTGCAAAACATATTTCTTCTTCTAACTCATTTTTCTTGAATGGTGGTTTTGTTTGGTATTTGCAGCACATCTTGTACACTCATGGTGCATATTTCATTGAATGCCTCTATGGCTTGCTTGACATGTGGAGCACCCAAGGAATGGAGAAAATTCATTACTATGCAAGGGGAGTTTATTTCAAGAACACAAGATATGGAGGTGGCAGCTCGATCAAACTATCTCAAAGAAATGTTTGATTGGTTCTTCGGTTATAACTTTGGAAGAAACCTTTCAAGGGAGAGGGCTCGAATGTCCAAGTTGGCCCAAATTGCCGAAATGAAAAGTAAGAGTCCGAAAAAAACAAGTGGAGGGCAGGGATAGGACTTGCATGTCATGGGGCGGCATGGAGGGTTACATGTAGGAGAGTTGGTAAAGTATGGGTCCCTATACACTTGAACGAGGCCTAGGGTTGATGTGTAGCTGATCTATGGGGATATTATCTATAAAATGTAATCATGTGTTATAATTGAGAATGTAAATGGTTCTTTTTTGCCTAATATGGAACCATGCTATCTTTCGTGTTTAAAAACCTGTTTTTCTGGTGCGTGACATTTCTCTAAAACCGAGAGTTATTTAATGATTACATTGGCCACTATAAATGAGCACCCTCTCTCTTTTTGTCCATTTTGTACAAGCACTTTGAGAGCTAGAAGAACTCAACTCCTCATGGGCATAATCACTGCTTTTGAACTCACACGATACTTATTCTCTATCGAGGTCCCCATCCAACCTGATGAGGATGACCTCTTAGCCCAAGAGCTAGAAGTCAAGAATTTGCACAACCTTGCCGCCTAGATCAATATTTTTTTTTTTGCATATAGTATCAACAGGGCTTAGTTTTCCATGCTTACGAGCGGGAGGCCACGTAATGATCTCTCCATACCACAAGTGGACTGCACGAGGGCGTTGCAGTTTGTTAGGAACATTGCAGAGCACTAGCAGTCTATGGTGCAAATTTGTTGTGTTTTTTGGTGTCCCCCTTGGTTTTGAGGACAACAAAGCCATGCATCATTACCAATTTTGTTAGATTGATATGCTTCCCTTGCTAGGTTTGATTGGTAATACGTTCAAATATAGTTTTTTTTATGACTTGAATTGTATCCCAAAGATTTATGATGCTTTGTAATACTCGAAGAAGTCTCAAGATGTTGATTTTTGAAATATGACATGCTTTGTATTCCACATATTCATGTGTTTTGATGCTTTGTGAGCTAAGCGTCCAGAAGGGTGCAAAAATTCATTGTGCAATCTCTTGTAGATAGTTTGTACGTGTTCCTCTGTAGAAGCTCCACCTCCATGTCTTATATTTTTTAAATAAACCCCTCTTGCTTTATAATGTGATTTCTCCATCCCTTGGGTACTCCACATGTCGAGCGATCCATACTTGTTCATAAAATATGCACCATGCGCATAAACTATGTGCTGTACACATGACAATAGAATTTAATTAGAAAAAGTCAAGGTTAAAACACCAGTTTATTTTTTTACTGTACAACTTACCATATAGTGTGTTACTTTACTCTCTCCCCAAGCACTAGCACACTTTTGGTGAATTCTATGATATGTTGTTGGAATGATGCTCGTTCTTGGACAGTTGCGCTACTTTGATTCATAATGTGAACCATGTTATTGAAATTTGACCTCTTAAAATTAAGGTTTTTTAGGGTTATTGCAATGATGGCATTTTCTTGTATAAATAAAGGTCGACCTCTATTTTTTCCCATTCCTTACTAGTGAGAGCCTTCCCATCCTTACCCTTAGCTCTCCTCACCATGGCGTGTACAAAGAAAATAGTGAAGAAGATGACCAAAGAACGACACGCCCAATTGAAGGAAAGTGCAAAGAAGAATTTGGAGCGTTACAAATGCAGTCTCAAGAAAAAATTGACAAAGCAAGGTATCTCATCCCAACCAAGCAAACATGTAAAGTTGGTGGCTTATGGCACGGAAGATAGCAGTGTAACAGACACCAACCGCCGACACCGACTAGGGGGAGTCTACATGGGAACACATAGAGATTCCCAACCACCCAATAGTAGGAGCAAAGACCTTTCCACACATCACCATGCAACAAAAAGAGCAGCAAGGGGAGAAAGAGGAACAACAGGAGCAAGAGCAAGAGCAAGAGCAAGAGCAAGAGTAAGAGCAAAAGCAAGAGCAAGAGCAAGAGCAAGAGGAGCAAGGGGAGCAAGAGGAAGAAGCACCGGCCCCAAAAAGAAACAAAAGGAAGTTGACCTATTATAGGCCTCGCCCACTCTACAACCACATCCCACCGAACGTCTTCCTCGTGGCCTCGCCCACAAGAGACGCTCAAGGTACAGGGCTTTCCAGGAGATACCACACTACCAAAAGTCCATAGAGATTCTCATCTGAAGGGCACCTTTCTCAAGAATGTGCACATAAATTTTATGGGGATACATGATGGAATCTCGGATACAGTCGGTTGCCCTTATGGCCTTGCTCCCAAAGTCATTGAAGCGTATCTTGTTAATCTATTTGAGGAGACCAACTTGTGCGCCATCCATGAAAAGCGAGTCACCATGATGGTAAAGAATATGCAATTGTCCCACCGTATTGAAGAACAAAAGAGGAACAAAAATTGAGGAGTGTTCAATGATGTATCTCAATTTTTGATATTAATAAATTTTCGACGTGTCATATACCTTCCAATTGTTGATGTGTACGTCTTGAAATTTTCAAAATGTGCACTTTATCTTGCTATTGTCTACTTGATTTAAGCATGCATGTGCTTTCCATCAGATTTCAATAAAGGGCAAGAAGGGTGCAAAAAGACCCCTCTCGGCCACGTGCAATGGCCATTTTATCCTTTTGACCTACATGGTTTTTGAGTAAGATGTGTCAAATTTGGATAAACTCTCATCACTCATGAAGGAAACGGGGTGGCTCAAATGGGGTTAAGAGTAGGAAAGTCATGATAGCCAGAGGGGTGCAAAAATGCTGTGTACAAGGGCCTCGTAGTACAAGCCATTTTCGCACCCCTCTAGCGCTCCTTTCTTGTGTGGCAAATTGTCTTGTGGTGGTAGGTAGAGCTGGGGGTGGACACGGAAGATAGAAACATAGGACTTTTTTGAGCAATAGCACCATTTTTCCCAACAATTTGAAAAACCTTCAACCTAAATTTTTTATAGTTTTTTTCCTAAAATTTGAAGGTTTTTTTATCAAAATTAAAACTCAAATCCCTTAAAATCGAACATGGTATAACTCAAACCAACAAAAATTAAATGGCACATATTTCTTCATGATGGCCAAAATGGTGTGAAAATGCCCTATGCGGGGCCCGCGAACAGCCCTTATTCGCACCCTGCTGGCTCTCCTCTTTTCTAGATTACAAAACAATCACATGTACTTAAAAGCCACTTTTAGCATTGTATTGATATAAGATTTACATGTGGGATTTGGGAAAATTTACATCATCGTTTAGCAAAGGGAGTGAGCAATGTGCTCTTGAGAATGAGTGGAAAACATGTCACTTATGAAGATTCTATCTTGTCACTTACAAAGACTACACACATTCTGCGACCATGTCGTCAAGGGAAAACACATTTATTTCACTTGAAAATCAACTAAAATTAAATGGCAAATATTTTTACATGATGGCCAAAAGGGTGCGAGAATGCCCTATGCGGGGCCCTAGACAACCCTTTCTTGCACCCTTCCGGCCCTCCTCTTTTTTACATTACAAATCAAACACATGTACTTAAAAGAAACTTTTAGCATTGTATTGAAATAAAAATTTACATGTGGGATTTGGGAAAATTTACATCATCTAGCAAAGGGATTGATCAATGTGCTCTTGAGAATAAAAGAAAACCACGGCACTTACAAAGATTCTCTCAACGAGTCACTTACAACAAAGACTACACACATTCTCTGGTGGCCATGTCATCAAGGGAAAACACATTTATTTCACTTGAAAACCAACTAGAATTAACTAGCAAATATTTTTACATGATGGCCAGAAGGGTGCAAAAATGCCCTATGCGGGGCCCCCGGACAACCCTTTCTCACACCCTTCTGACCCTCCTCTTTTTTACATTACAAATAAAACACATACTTAAAGGCAACTTTCAAAATTGTATTGATATACAAATTTACATGTGGGATTTGCGAATAAAAGAAAGGTTCGTCCCTTCTTAGCTCTACGGGGAGCTCGTCGGTTAGAATAGCACTGGCAATTTATCAAGGTGAGTCATGGCCAAGCGACTTTGCAATTCCTAATTGGGCAAGCACCTTGTCTCTATAGCTGCTCCCTCCCAAAAGTGGTCATGATTAATGACTTTTTAATTAGGATTACAAAACTAACCGATCGGCCTATAGTGGCCATGTAGAGTTGCTTTGAGAAGGTCTTTAATACAAAAAGGGGGAACCTGGCATTGGGTGTGAATTATTTGTGAATAATCACAGTCATTGGGTGGGAGGTGTTCGATGTAGATATGGTCCTATAGTAGCACATGTTCCTCTTTCTTGCATAGCATAACTATCCATCTCTAGCACCCTCTCTTGCTTTTATCATCTTCATATGCATCAGCCTTTCGTGGGCCAAGTCAACGTGGGGCTTGGACTCCTCGATATTTTTTGTTGGAGTTGGTGTCCCAGGCACTATTACATGGGATACATTTTGTTGCGCGGCCTCTCGGAACTCTAGGCTTCGGTGACATTTGCCTGCTCTACATTCCTGGCTGCCTCTAGAGTAATGACCACCATTTCCTCCACCCAGTTTGTGACTAGGAGGATGTTCTCCTCCATGTTACCTATATTAGAATCGTCCAATGGGAACTCGAACTTCACCTTGAACATGCTCAAGAACTCATCCATGCAGAGGCCACATGACTTTTCAATGTCATGCAAAAAAATGAAAATCTCCCCCTACCACAACAGGACATAGAGAGTCAATCTCTATCTCCAAGAAGGGGGCATAGTCATCTTCATCTTCAATTGATGTGCCACTTCCACTGGCCTCAAAGTGGCATGGATTTTCTGAGAGCCCTATCTCGTGGAAATTGTTTTGCGAGACGATCAGGCTTTTACTTACAATTGTGTGCGCTATACTCTGAGGCTCTTCCTTGCCGTGGATGAATCCTCCAAGAAGGCACAGTTGTGGCATTTCAACCTCCTCTTCCTTCTCTCCTTCTGAAAGGAAGAAAACAAAGCAGGCCAGTCATGATAGGAAATTATGGCCAATGGAACCTCTATTGAGCATGCGTACTTCCTTCTTGTCAAGCTCTAAGAAGTGTCTAGATTTCATTTCCATTGCTTCAAATCTTCTGAGCCATTTTTGGAAGGGCCTTTTGTTGTGGTTGATGTACTTTAGGAGGTTGGAGGGCACCCACAATCTGTCATTGGTGGCCAAAGAGACAGAGAGCGGCTTGATGTGGTGTCCATGTAAGATAATGTGTCCACAAATAATTCTTCATGGAGGCGGAGTGTTTAGATCCAATCGATCTCACGGAGTGAACATTACATGCAAGTGTGTGGCCTCTGGAAACTCGCTCTCACGGAGGAAGTCCATGAAGCGTTCATAGGTAGCCATGTGCTCTGAAGCTCGAGTGTGGAGGTGCCTTGTGCTCTTGAGAATGAGTGAAAAATGACACATAAGGCCTTCAAAGTACTATTTATACAAGATAGCGGCCATTTCCCACTGGACCAAAAAAAATGTTGATTTTTAAAAAGATGAAACCACCTCTTCAAGAAACTAGACAACATATTTTAAACACCAAGTTATCTCAGAAAATATTTTTTTATACAAAACTCCGATGGAGGGAAATTACAAAATTCCTCCAGTGGAAACTCGTAGCTTAGATTCTTTGAGCCAAGGTGACATCATCTATCCCCCAATCCAAGGACACCTTAGTGTTTGCTTCCATCCTCCTTTCAATGTATCCAAACACCAAACACAGTAAGTGACTCCAAAAAGGGGTGAGCAGATATAGAGGTTTAGATGTCAAACAATCCTTACCTTCCTACCCTGCACATTGAAGCAAACATTATTAATTATCTCAAATCCCAAAATGCGTAGGTGATCACAGATGTTCAAAAGGCTCCAATGCTTACTTGCTTGGATAATATCTACCTCCACATTAGGTAGGCCTGGGTGCGTACATATTATGAGCGGTAACCCTTGAGCGGATTATCCGAGCAACACTCAATGGAGTTATACTTGAATGAATGTTTTTTTATGGAATATCTTTTTTTAAAAACCTCAATCGACAGCGCTCATATTAGCACATGTTTTTTTAATTGATTTTATAGTAAACCTCTAGGTATTTTTGCAACTTTGGAAGTTTCTAATTTATTGCACATAATAAAAATCTTACTAGGGATTAAAATAGAGGCAAGCTTATGCAAAGATAAGGTCTTATGGATAATTTTCTTACTTAGATGTCCAAATTGAGTGACATAAAAATAGCCGTATTGGTCTACTTTAACTTTAATCTTGCATGCATGTACCAAGGTACAAAGAGCCAAAGACATATACCCTTGGTTTGAATGCTCTCATGATGCAATTGTGTGTATTATATTTGCACATTCATTGTACTTTCTATAAGCCTCAACATGGCATGTTAAGTGTCGATACCTATTAAACATTTGCAAATACTCCTAGGGCTATTCCAAGAACAAAATTAGGACTAGTGGCATTGTTCACTTTTAAGTAGATATGCCTATTAATACCTCCCCTCAAGCTTGTGAGATTGCCAACAATTATTTTTTTCAGTCTTTCTAAGTTCTAACTCAATAGAGGGACGGATATATATTTTAACAATCAAAGATGTAAACTATGAATTCAGAATTTGCAATCTGCAAACTCTAAATTTAGAGTTCACAAACTACAAATTTATCTCTACATTAAGGTATGCGAATTTAGAATTTCCAAACTGTAGATTCAAAGCTAAAAATTACAACTTGCAATACATTTCCAAAACAACTATGACATGTTCATATTATTAGGTCAAAGAACATTAAAATCACATTATTCAGAAGCCATAATCTATCAATCCATAAGAAGTTAAGGTTTGCATAAGAAGGTAATGGCTATCCATCCATAAGAATCCAGGTCTACATGAGATGATAATGAAAACATGAGAAATTAAGTTTTGCATCAATCCATAAAAAGCCAGGACATGCTCTCTAGACCTCATTAGCCAAGTCATCTATGTAGTCTAGATGTCCATGATGCCTCTCCACCAACTCATACTCGAATGTGCTATCTCCTGCCATTTGGGTAGCCACATCTTCTGCATAGCAAGGCAAAACACTAAGCCCAATTAGTCAGTATCTAACCATGCTTAAATTATACACATAGATCAAATAAATTACTCACTAATCAAGAGGTGCATCAAAGTCATAGTCTGTCTCCTCATCATCTATCATGAAGACTGCTTGATTCACACTTGAAGGCCCTGCCTCTGTGAAGTTGTCTCTAAGAATGCCTTCCAAGTATCCTGTGCAAATCTCTTTGTCATTGTCCACTGCCATGCATGGACGTCCTGAGTGAATTGCTGCTTTCATCCCAGGTGCTGTACCTGCACCAAGCTCAAGCACACAGCCTCCAATCGGACACAACAACTCCATGAACATCAACATCATGGAGCTACTCTTCTCCAACCCACCACGCCACTGTCCACTCTTTCCCTCTTTTATGCACCATACACTTGAAGGCAAGTAATGAGTGATGAAATAATTGTCCATGCACACCTTAAGGGATTGGGAAACTTTATTTACCCTATCAAGATAGTGATGTGCCTTCTTGCCAATCCTAGAGAACAATAGGATTTGAAAGGCGGTAATCTACATGAAACATAGATTAAAAAAGTTAATGGAGAAAAATAAAATACGAACAAACAAGAACATGACAATCATGTAAATAGCCAAATGACATACCTTGACACCAAAGCCAACATTATCCGCAACATCAATGCAATCTCCCGTCTCCACGATCCATCTACATGTACTAACTATAAGATACCAACAGTAGCTGAATGCAATTCACATAAACAGACATTATCAACTGTGATATATTACTCACCTACAAGAAACCTCTAGTCTCATTTGTCTTGCCAAACGCTCAACGAATGAAGTGGATACAGGTGAACACATCACCAATGTCCATCCATAATCATCCATCACAGATGAAGCTGTAGCAAGTGAGCATGAGATATGCTCCTCATTTAGAATGTTCCATCCAGGGATTCCACCCTTGATTCCACTCACTATAGATCCTGTAGGAAGGTCAATCAAGCAAAAATCCACACTCCATGCATCATTTTTTCCATTGCGTGACTTCTTCATGCCACCAAGTTCATGGTAGAAATTTCTTATGATTTGAAAAGCCCCATCGTACTTGTATTGCTTAACTTCTTTTCCAAGTGATACATAATCATACTCCCAAACTTTGTAGTTTTCTTATGAGATACAAGTTGCAAATGATGAGAAAGTGGACAAAGGAACATAAACCATATCCGTATTACACACTTTCTTGCTAAGAAGAGACTCCTCCTTTCGTGGATCATTGTCTACAACAATAACAAAGGACCCTAAATTAAATTTGTAGGAAGCCTCTAGTAATCACTTTGAAACATGAAAGAAAGAGTTATAAGAAAATAAACCTGTGTTAGAAGTGCCCGTTGGTTTAGGTCTTCCACCTCGTTTGTTATTTGGAGTGACATGACTTGCCTTTTGCTTTTCTACTATTGCTTTTTGCTCCTCTTCAAGCCTCTTCTTTTGTGCCTCATCCATGTTGCCCGACGAACTCGAGTTTGACTTGCACTCACCTTTTAAATGGCGATCATAAGTTTCCTTCTCTTCCTCAATACATGTTCCAGCCTTCATCTCGATCCACCAAGGGCAGTGCTTCCTCTCCCACTCCGTAAGCAATATATGACCATCCTTGTGCTTATTCTCTCTAAAAATATGAGAGGTGTACATGCAATAAGTAGCAGGTGCAAGCATAGTCCAAGCCTTGCAAATGGATGGTACCACCTTAAGACTCTTATTTGCACAAATAACGGAGATACCTAAATGATATTTAGGATAATATAAGAGAATGCAAGGTAATACAAAGATATCTTTCCATTGAATTCGAAAGCCAAAACGCACCTATAAACCAATCGTCTGCTGGCATTTGTAAGATCAACTTGCTTGGATGGAACAACAGCAACTGTCACTCATCAATGAAGCAAGAGGCTAAAAAAAAAGGCCTATGTCTCACTATAATACCATCAAAGTATTCCAGAATAGAAGGATTGTCTGGAAGTGTAGCTGCACCCTCAATGCTTGATGATTTCATCACTTGGTCAAGCAATCGCCCAGCATCTGTCAACACCTGGTCCATCCATACTTCTTTTGCAAGCCAAGGTATGAAACCATGGTCAGTCATAGGCATCCCATAACTCCTCTTTATATTGTCATATGCACCAAGAAGAGAAAGAATAGATAGTTGCTTTGCCTTGGAACAAGTTGCAATTGATACTTGGTAAAGCTTCTCCAAAGTGATCTTCATTGATGTATCCAAATGGTAAATTCCAAAGGATATTAAACCACTCCTTACCATGGGAAGGATTGACTATTGAAAGCATCTGCCAAATAGTAAAGTTTTAGAAGAGACTTTGATACACACCACAAACCATATATTAAGGTTTTCAAAGTACAAACTAAAAATTTACAAGTTGTAACTATAGATTTATAATTTTCAAATCATATATTATGGTTTATGAGTTGTAAAATTAGAATTTGAAAACTATAAATTCAAATTTGCAAACTATAAATTCAGATATCTGAGATATAAAACGTAGACTTTTGTGGACTATAAATTCAAATTTGTGATCTATAAATACAAAATTTTGTAAATTGAAAACTTACCCGTGTAATTTTTCTTTGATATGTTGCTCCCACAGTGTTTTTAATCTCATGAATCTTGGACTCTCTCTCATCCTTTGGCATGGAAGAATGCAATTTCTTGCATTGAGCCTCAAAATCGGATCTCCATTTCCCCTTTCAACATAAATAGATAATCTCATCATAATGTTATTGGAACACAAAGCAAAGTCACAAAAAAAGAAAATATATAAACTAAAGAACTAATACTTACAGCAAATACCATCCTCCCAAGAATAGTTTGGGTGAGGGGATACCATACCCTTCGTCCACTTCCAACCTCTTTCTATCTTGCCAACTCAATAGCTTTTTTCTCCTCCTCACTAAAATCCTGAGTAAAATATTGAGCAAGATACAAGTGTGCTTGTGTGGTACAAATAATCCTTGAGATTAGTAACAACAATTGCATCTTCATTAAGCCAACTCAATAGCTTTTTTCTCCTCCTCACTAAAATCCTGAGTAAAATATTGAGCAAGATACAAGTGTGCTTGTGTGGTACAAATAATCCTTGAGATTAGTAACAACAATTGCATCTTCATTAAGCCTGCAACCATTGACTTAAATGGATCAAAATTGGTTTCATTTACAAGCACTTACCATCTCTTAGCAACAATCCAACCCTCTTGCTCAATATAGTGAACATAAACAACAAGGCTTATAAGTTAAATCTTTGTAGAGAAGCAACAAGCTTAAGCTCATCCTTTGCTTCCGGTTCAATAATTTGAGCTTGCACTCTAATGTATCTAGACTTGATATTTGTGTAAAGCTCTTCTATGCTTTCCATCCAAGATGCCATACGATGATTTCCTTCCCACACGAAGAACATTTTGTTTGATAGAAAGCTCCATGGTGTGCCAATTATCTCTGATTCAAACTCATCATTAACTAAGCTCCAATTCTTGTCCCAACGTTCTCTTGTGACATCATCAACATCCTTGGAAGACCCATCAGGCATTTTGATAGATAGAATAAAAGACCCTTTTGTCGGAATGTATCCCTCTGTTTCAAATGCTCTTTTCGAAATGGTCAAATCATTCCTGATTTGACGCACAACTGGGTTTATGAGACAACGACATAAGGGAATTCGAGGAGGTGGAATTTCTTTAGTTACTGTAAGAAGCTCTAAAATATCTGCACCTGATGGTCTCTCAACACACTCTGGAATGATATCCTCCACATCATCTTTAACTCCTACTTTGTTGGATGGATCATCTATAGTTTTATCCTTGTTGTCCCCATGATCCTCAATATCATTTTCAATGTCAACTTGCTCAAGCTCCTTCAGTTCATTATTGACCTCTGACTCTTGCTTCTTCCTTTTGCTACCTTTCCTTGTGATGGACTAGAGACATCACGTTTCTTTTTCTACACGTTTGAAGAACTTAATTACAATATTTGCAAAAATGCAAAGGTGAAATGCAACTACAAAAAGAAAAAGAAACCAAATTTACTGGAGGCATTTGTTGCAAAACTTTCAATAAGCTCACCTGCACAAGAAGAAAAACAAATAAATGACACAGTGAAACCATCTTTGAAATGATTAAATTAAAAACGACAGAGTGAAACCATCTTTCAAATGATTAAATAAAACTATAGGAGTGAGAGTCTCTGGTAGTATGATGGAGTGGAGGGGCAGAGAAAAGAAGGCTCCAAACTAGTTTCGCCCCAGCGAAACTAGTTTTGCTTAGTCGAGGGCTCTACTATAGCAGACACCAACAGTGCCATGCTCGCATTGATGAACATGGCACATTCTGGCTCTCCGGCGCAGCACAATTACCTCATATATAAGCGTGTGTTAGAATCTTGCATGTGAGAGACACAGACCACACACCAACACTGGAGTCCAACCAGTCAGGAGCCCCATGTGTGAGGAGAGGACATGCGTATTCTCTTTCAGCAACGTAGCTAACTTGGAGCAGAGGACATTGCGTTCTCTTTTGACTGCGACAACAGACCACATATGATCCATAACACAAACACCCAAGTGTAGAGAATATGAATTTAAAAACGACAGAGAAAAGAAAGCTCCAAACTAGTTTTGCCAACGAAACTAGTTTCGTGTGGTCAGAATGCATTAGGGCCTTAGTGGAGGGCTCTACTGTAGCAGACACCAACAGTGCATGTTTGCATTGACGAATATGGCACATTCTGGCTCTCCTGCAGCACAATTGCCTCGTATATAAGCATGTGTTAGAATCTTGCATGTGAGAGACACAGACCACACACCAACACTGGAGTCCAACCAGTCAGGATATTCTCTTTCAGCAACGTAGCTAACTTGGAGCGACATTGCATTCTCTTTCGGCTATGACAGCGACAACAGACCACATATGATCCATAACACAAACACCCAAGTGCAGAGGATATGAATTTAACACCCGGAGAAAGCAGGGGTAATGCACAGAGAGGAATGGGGAAGAGGAGAAGAAAGGGAAGGGGAAAACCGTGAGAGGTCGGCGATGGCAGTAGCAAGTAAGAAGGAAAGCAAGAAGACTGCCATGAGGTCGGCGATGGCAGTAGCAAGCAAGAAGGAAAGCAAGAAGGAAAGTAAGAAGACGAGGCAGGGCGAAGTTTCCCATTCCGCGTGGGATTCACACATCTCCCATTTTCCAAGACAGGGTCATGCAATGGTTTCACTAGCGAAACTAGAGTTATGCTCTAATTTGCTATCTTCCAATGCTTCTTGTTAACTTGCAAACTGGCGTCCTCATATAGTTTCGCCAAACGAAACTCTAGTTTCTCTGCTTCTGGTGAACATGCAAACTCCAATTTTAAATGGCCTTCAGTGTAGTTTCGCCAACAAAACTATTGTTTTGCTACTTCTTGTTACCTCCCACATAGTTTCGCTAGCGAAACTATAGTTGTGAACTCCAAATGAAATGGCCTCCAATAGTGTTTCGCCAAACCATGATGTCTTTACTTTTTGCTACCACCTTCAATCCATTAACCTTCTTGAGCTCTATTATTTCATTAGATCTAATGATGGCATCATGTCCATGATTTTTCTCTCCCAACTATTCCATCCTTTGGTATGATAGCTTGGGACGTGGCAATGAATGTGGTTATATTATGAGTTTGATCTTCTAGTTGATTTAGTATCAAAGAACAATGATGGCCTCTTTCTATGCTTTTGCACTGCAAGTGCAGAGTTGGTCAGTATAGAGTTCGAAAGGAGACAAGTGCATGAACTACTGTTGCTCACATGCTTACACACAGAATCTTCAAACTCGGCTACTCACTTGTGCCTCGTTTGCTAGCAATAGATCTCAACACTGGTAATAATGACTAATTTTCCTTTCACTTGAAGGAAGGGAGATTGTGTTCCACAAGTTCCATGGATTTTGCAATTGTGTCCAATGACAATAGGTCGAAGACACTGCAGGTTGCAACAACTAATGGTGTTGCACGCATTAGTAGGGAATACCTTCACTTAGCATTTGGAATTTCACCAAGCTCAATCTCTTTGCATCAACTACTTGATAGCAAGTGTGACGACTTGTCCTTCGAGGTTCCCTTTGTAGGTGAGGAGAACTTGTTTCATCTTGACACTCAGTTTGGAACCACCTTCATTGTTAGAGGTGTAAAGCTTTTGACAAGCATCAGTAAGGAAGTGTCGGATAAAAAACAAGTAGATGAACAATCCGATAAGACCATGAGTTTGGTTCCTCTCTTGAAAAACCTTCCTTCAAGAAGTGCACTCAAAAAAGCTATGGACAATGTAACAACAATACAAGAAGTTGATGCACTTCCAGTAAAGTATGATGGCAATATTTTGTTTGAGCTTCCCGCTTCGGACCTCCCTAACCGTGCTGAGGGGACAGAAAGCAAATACGACATCCATGTTTGGACAGATGATATAACAAGTAATATGACAGGCTTTGATGGTTTAGTTAGAATTCGAAGATGTGGTGGGCATCTGCAATGCAAAAACATATTTTGTCCTCACTTGGAGAGAACCAAAGAGGCCAATGAGAAGCATTGGCAAGGGAGACTTTCACGAGTGTGTCCTCAAAGATCATATGTTGGCAAAAATAGTACTCTTAAGTGTTTGCATTGTGGGGCTCGTCCTTTCTGCGAGAAAGAGTGCCCATGTAGGCTATTCTTATGCTACCCACACCCCAAGGGTGATACACAATTTAAGAGGTGTGTTATACACTCAGGGTATCATTTGCATCTTGTTGGTGAAGGAAGTTCCAGAGGTGCTGTGAAGGAAGTCAAGGCTAGGTTGACTAAGCTCATACAAAGAGATGGGATGGGAAGACCTAAAGCCTTGCAAAAAACTTTAGCAAAAAAAATAATATTGGATGCCATCATTCAAGATGAGTGATGCTGAATTGACATCATTAGTAGAGAAGATTACTCCAACTTTGGACAAGAGAAGGTATGTGCATACTTGTCCTTTTAATGTGATTAAAAGTACTCAAGTTTGAAAAATAAGTAATGGGATTTTGATGCTACATGTTCTTAACTGTAGGCTCGCACGTTGGAAAAGGGAGGCCCAAATTGAAAGTGGATCCTTTGCAGATGGTTATGATGCTCTTTTACAACTGAAAAGAAAGTGTGTATATGATTATTTTCAGAGCATGGTGTTCCCTGGTGGACAACTTGAATTTTCTTCATTTGAAAGATGTCATGTTTTCAAGATGTCTACCAAGGGACATGGTAGTGGTGTTGATCTAGTGAACAAGATGAGGCCAGGTGGAGAGTTAGGATCATGCTGGGTTTGCTTTGATTTTGTCAAATGTATGCATGATTGGAATACAATGGCATGCCATGTTTACAACCCTTTTGTTCAAGAGCTACAAACTATTGCTATTGGGGATTTCAAGGTTGAGGATACAGAAGCCCAGATCCTTTTTTGGGAACTGTTAAATAGAGTCATGGAGAAGGAGGGATTCCCAAAGCCTCAATTTAAAGGGTTTATGGTGGTGGCTGATGAGGCACAAGCAAATTGGCGTGCAATTAGAATGGTATTCAATGGTGATGCCAATAAGGTGCTCAAAGAAAAAGAGAGATCTTGCTTATTCCATTGGGAGCAAAGCTTGGAAAACCATGCTAAGTTCCTTCCATCATTTGATCGTCGTGAGGAGTTCAAGCTAAGGTGTAGACAGTGGAAGAATGCTCCATCTCAAGAAGCTGCAGACATTGAGTTGAAAAACCTCCGTTCGTGGTTCAAGCATCATGCACATAAGAAGGACATCTCCATTTTAGAAACATGGATTGTGTGGTGGCATGCAAGAGTGGCACATTGGGGAGAATACATTCTCAAGGTAGGTCTATTGTTATTTCATTCACAAATTTATTGTTTTTTGTTTATTGGAAACTAATCTATGCTGTGACACAGGGCATGGAGGGATCTGACCAGTTTTTAGTTCCTAGAGCCAACCTTGCAGAGTCAGTCCATGGAAGTTGGTTGGCATCGAATGATGGAGTGAAATATGTCACACTAAAAAATGCTTGTGAGACGGATATGACGGGTGCTTTGCTACAAACTGCAAGATACACAGAATATCTAAAGGGACTACACTTGGGTTGTGGACCTAGTTTGGAAAAGCTATCTCGAAGGCACTCTTATGGGGACATAGGGAGCAACTCATGCAAGTTCATTGATCTCAGTAATGAGGTGGCTAGCAAGGTGGATGCAACTATTGGAGGTCAAGATTGTATGGGTGATTTGAAGACTCTGAGAAGGAAGCGGTCAAAATCTCTCTCAGAAGCAGTGTATGCAAATGATTCACATCGTCCAGAATACGAGTATGTAAACCAGCCAAGCAAGAGAAAACAAAATACCACACCAATCTTGAAAACAAATCAATATGCTGAAGAAGAGGTAGTACACAAGACTATGTGGGCTATAAGAAGAACTAATGCAGGTAGTGAGGTGAGGTGTCAAGGATACTTAGAGGACAAAGGAATCAAATGCCACAAATTGATAGATCACAAGGGTAGGACGGGAAAGAGAGGTGTTCCTGCACCTAGCTTTTTTGGGAGAATCAACACCAAAGCAGGCATTCGAAGGCAATTGATTTGGTTTTGTGGGGATAACATGGACCACACATGGACACCATCAAATTGCATTGAAGGAAAACCACTTGAGGTGCCAAAGGAGTGGCCTATTGAGAAGGGGACAAAAGCCTGGATGAGGAAGAAATGAGGTTATTAGTAGCTGGAGGATTTAGATTAAAAAAGCAATGCACTAGGGCCAAATCTACTGATTTAACAGGTAGACTGAGCACAAGGGATGGCATGGTTGTGGAATGGGTAACTGAGGTGACATGTGAAATGAGAACAAGGATAGCTAAGTCTATTTCCTTGGAATGTGTTGTTCACAATGTTAATATAGTTGTCCCTAGAGAGCATGTGGAGTACCTAGTTTCCACTCCAGGATCACGTAGAAAAGGGAGCAAGTACAATGTTGTGGTTTCAGTGTTTCCTTCATGCACATGTCTGGACTTTATGGGCCATTCTCAAGGGCAAAACAGATATATCCCATGCAAACATCTGTATTACATTTATCTGCAATACTTGGGTCTAGATGAGAAGATACACATGTTCATTCACCAATCTGCGCTAAGTAGGCAAGAACTCTACCAAGCTCTACCTGCTTGCTGAGATGGGCGTTTATCTCTACTTGTGGTTATATCAAAGGAACTTGCTTGCTGAGATGGGCGTTTATCTCTACTTGTGGTTATATCAAAGGAACCTGCTTGCTGAGATGGGCGTTTATCTCTACTTGTGGTTATATCAAAGGAACTTGCATAGGTGCATACAAATATTGTATGACCACAGTAGCTTGTGTTGACTTTTTGGGTGCATTTTTATGGTCATTTGCTTGACACAATATAGCTATATGTATGTAAACAGTATTTTGTTGCCCACAGCTTCTTTAAGAGTTGTATATGAACAATGTATTACTCACTCACCACACTATAGGTTTTGGTGACCTTTTGGTGTGTTGGAATGGTCCTTTTATAGAAATCTATCCATGTCTCTCAATTCAATCTTCTTGAGATTCTAGACCATTTGACTATAAATTTTTTGGAAGAAATATTATTTTTACTTTGGGGTATAGACCAACTCCATCATTGGTGTCCCTATATCACCTAAATCCCATGATAGTTCAAGCTCCAATATTACTGGATCTAAGGAAATACCTAGATCAATTGTAAAACTCTCAAAGTCAATGTCATATGATATGCTAAAAATATGATTGATATGCATACTCCTATGATGTCTCACCTCTACAAACTCATCACTACTCTCATGCAATATCTCTGACTGCTCAGATACCTATTCAGAAGATAAGAGGACAAAAACTTGTCTTGACAGCTGCCCTCTGTATAAGAAAAAGTGCAAGGTTCCTGAGTACTACTTTGGGTTTGTTGCTTATCTATTTCTTCATCTAGACAAAGAGGACTACACAAAGGATGAGTTGAAAATTTAGAAGAGTGAAAAGGTTTCACAAGCATCATTTGTCACAAAGACTGAATCTTACGATAGGGAGGTTATGGACCTAGTTTCTCGTGATGTGAGGAGTGCCTTCTAAGCATACGGTTCGATGTGGCAGCCTAGGAGGATTATTGTACTCACGTCGTTTGATGGAAATATAATCCTGGACATCCACCCACATAGCAAAAATGCGAATTCGATTATATGGGATCATAAATATTACCTTCCACAGAGCGTAGTCGTCCACGGAGTGATAGTGCAAAACCGATTCGGAGGATGATCTATATTGTGCCGTCGATGGAATGAGTGTGTGCCACCCACCGAGCGAGCGAGGAGAAAAAATAAATTGTCTGCCATCCATGGAGCGATAAGGGAAATTCTGCAGTGTAGAAAGATGGCTCTCATGCCCTCAATGAAACCCAATTTTTTTTTTGGAATATTTTCTCCTTTTTATAAAGTGCAATGTCATCATGAGACAAAGATGATGTAAGCCCTATAGGTGGTGATTCGGCATACACTTTGATGAGGTTAGCCCTATGCATGGCATTTAGACGTACAGTTTGATGACGTTGGTTGTACACTTTGCATATACTGATGATGTTAACCCTAAAAATGTCTATATATGATCAAGCCCTACTTAAATTTCATTTTGTTCCCATTCATGATGTGATATAGTATGATCAGTTCTTGTCATTCCCCTTCCTCGTGCTATGAAAGGCCCTTTGATTATCCTATTTTTTTTCTGTTCACTGCGTGATATCCTATTTTGGTTCCTTTCGATCTCCCTTCCCTCGCACCATGGAAGGCAAATAGACCATGGAGCAGCAAGGGGTTCATTGTTATGATCTTATGGAAGATATAGATACACTTGAAGAGATAAGAGACGAGCCTAGTTCCAATGAAAATCTATTCAATTTGTTAAGGAGAGCTGGGCACGATGAATGTCTTTCAGATGTTGAGCTGATATTCAATGTGCCCTTTAGTTTAGAACATATTATTAAGGACTTGGCAAGCTCTATTTTAGAGGAAGAGTGGGAGGCATATAGTAAATTCGAAAGTAAAGAAATTATAAATGAGGGATCATCACATTTTCACATGTCAAGCTTTACCCTCTCCTCATCTGAAAAGAAAAGCATATGTACATGCCCTACACTGATTTTGGAGCAATTTTGATGCATTTTAATGAGTGAAAATTTTTGGTTTTTGAGCTCTCACAAAACAGAGAAAAGGAAGTCAAATTTTGATGCATTTTGGAGCAAGTTTTTGGCAAAAATCAAAGCATTGATGGGTTTCACACTTGCCTAGGTGTGTTGGGTACTTAATAGCATCATCAATTAGCACTACAAACAGTCCAAAAGCCCTCAGGAGAGCAGGCGGCGCAGCTCATACAGAGAAACAGGGCAGAATTTTTAGGTTTTTGATGCAAGGAGGCAAATAAACTCTTTCACTTGATTAATTCCACAATTGCTTAGCAAATTTGTAATTCACATACCCAAGGAGGTTGCTATATGATTGAATTGAGCAATTATCACCAATTGAGCTAGAAATGAGCTGATTAAATAGGTTGTCTACTGGTTGCAGAGAAACAGAGTGTGATTAATCGATCAATTACTCTTTGGTCTTAAATAATTGGACTAATTCCTTTTACATGGAGTTAGTGGACATCATTGCTAAGCTAATGAATGCCTAGTTGCTCAATTTGGACAAGGATTGAAGAAATTAGAGCAAAATTACTACTGGTTTTTTTGGTTTTTCTGGTTTTTCTCAGAACAGAGAAGGGGGTTTGACAAAATTGATATGTACGCATGTTGGATGGTGTTGATATTCAACATTGAGGTTGTTTAGGTGTCAATGCAAGTTACCCATAGTTTATTGCACCACTACATTACAATTTGGAGCCTCGAAAAGCGCGTCAAAACAGGGTATCTTAGACTACGTGAGACAGTTCATCTTGGATGCATACAGGTTGATTTTCTACATCAAATTTGAAGTTTGTTGGCTACTTTGGAGTACCTGGAACACTCATTGGAGTGTGGTTGAGTTGAGGAAGGCTCATTTACAGATTTGGACGTGTGCGCAAGGTGTTTTTGAACTAAGAAAATATGTCGGATAATCCAGTACAGATTGTTGGGTGTGAAAAGCTGGATAGGAAGAACTTCCAGGCATGGAAGTACAGGATCAAAAGTTTTCTGAAGGGAAAAGGTTTTTGGAATCTCATTACAGGTGCTGAGCCAGAGCTTGAACTACCCGGACAACCTACATAGTAGTAGGTTATAGCTCATAAGCAATGGTCAGAAAGAGCATTCAAGGTGTTGCATTATCTGTCTATATGTATTTCAGATGCTATACTCATACACATACGGGATGCTGAGAATCCCAAGGATGCATGGGATACATTGGTAAAGTTGTTTGATACAGACACTAGTGCTCGCAAGTCTCAATTGTGACAACAGATACATAATGTGAAGCGGAATAGAAGGAGCATCCATGATTATGTGCAAGAGATCAAGAAGTATGCAGATGGATTGGCACCAATTAATGCCCCCATGCCTGATGATGATTTGGTAGACATTACCTTGCGTGGTCTTGGCAAGGAATATAAATCTTTTGATACATCCATCTCGGTTCGAAGTACAGGTTTACCAGACTTTGATGAGTTGGTTTGACTCCTGCTTGTTGAGGAAATCAAACTCAGTGATTCTTTTCAGGATGCATCTACTAGCCATGATGATAATGGCAAAAATCAGGCTTTCTATTCGCAAAGAGGTTTTAGAGGCAGGGGAGATTTGCATCACGTGGCCGTGGTGGTAATGGTCGTGGATGGCAGGACACGTCATCACAACAAAATTTTCAGCCTTCATATGGTGCTAGAGGTGGTCGTGGATATACACCTCACAGAGTCAGAGGTAATCCTCATGGTAGAGGACGTTGGCAAGGACAACAAACATCTATGCAAGATGTGGAAAGCCATTACTGTGGGAAATTTGGTCATATGGCACGAGATTGTTTTCGCAAACAGAATGATTTGAGAGGGGGTAGAGCACACCATCATGTGGACATTATGCACAACATGGTGGTGGAAATTATGCATCAAGCAATAATGATGGTGTCAGGCATTTTTCTAAAAGGTGTTTTGGGCCTATGTATATATGGAATGCATCGCAGGTGAAAGAGTTTGGCTTTGAATGCATTGGCAGGTGTACAGGGTGAATGGTTTGGTTTTGAGCTTGTGCAGGCCTATCTGGAACGTGGTCTACTGGAGGTGGTATCAGCCGTTCGATGGCTCTGGAAATGTGTGCACGTCCCAAGTAAAGTGGGCACTTGTAGGTTGTGTTTGAAGAGGTATGGAAACATGGAGGGCAATTGAATATTGATGCGGCTAAGGTTGCCTTTAATTTGGTGTGAAATGGAAGGCATTTGGGGTGGCCATCTCTTAGGCTTTTTAGAAATAAAAAATAATAATCAACGTGGCCACTAATGAGAAAGGCCACATGGCTGCTTGTTTGGTTACCAACGTAGCCGCCAGCGAGAAGGTGTGGAAGGTTGGCGAAGACGCTTGGAGAGAAGAAGCCGCGGTGTGAAGTCGGGGGTTTCCCTGGGAAAGAGCAGCCACTATAGAGGAAAGGGCGGCCACAGAGGATCATAGCGAAGAAGAGGGGCTGGAAGACCACCTCTGTGTGCGCAAGACAACTGACGGGCTGGCGGGCTCTTAGATTCGGGAGCAGAGACAAACGTGTGGAGTCGCCGCCCTGGGGATTAGCTGCTGCAGCTGCCTGCTGGCAGTGAGAAGAGAAGGCCCCTGGGTTCTAGCTGGCGGAAGGTAGCCGCTGGAGCTGGTGACTGAAGGTAACGGGCTCGCGAAGACTGGAGTGTGGACTGCCTGTAGGGAAGGTGGCCGTTTTTTGTGTGTGACTAGGCGCAACTACAGCCGCAAGAGAAGTGAGGACGGCTGGTAGCGCAAGAGGAGGTGGTCAGCAGAAGGGAGCCGCTTCGAAGGTAGAGGTTGCCTGTGAAGGTGGGGTGCAGCTGTTGAAGGGCAGGCGAATGGTGGAAGCCACTTTGGGCTTTCGACAAGTGAGAGAGGCTAGATGCGTGGAGAGCTCACGACGACTGCGAGACATTGAGAGCTGGGCTGCTTGGCTGGTGGGGCCGGTAGCATTGCAGGGGTGGCAGAGGAAGTGGCTCTGGCAGAGGATCAGCACAGAGAGAGAGAGAGAGAGAGGTGTTTGTGTAGCTGCTGCTGCTGGCGACACACACAGAAGTGATGGGTTGCAGAGAGAGTTGAGGGTTAGCTGGTGGGGCGCCTTCTGAAGAGTGAGTGGCCGGGTTCTTTCTAGTGTGATTGGCACAGTAGGCAGGCGAGAGGTTGGTGGTGATTGAGGATGTGGTGTATCCTCGGCAACAGTGGACAGGTCAGAGTGTTGATGGTTCGTGTGTTTGTGGTTGCATAGGCTTGGTCGTCAGACACAAGGTCGTAATTCCTGAGGTGGTGTGGCCGTGGTGGAATTCCCTTGGCAGTAAATCTAGGCCTGAGTGTTTGTATGGTTGTGTGAGTGAAGCTTCTGTGTCGGGAGAAGCTTGTATGAAGTGTTTTCTGGGAATATATTGCTGGGTGTTTACTTGGTCTATGGTGCCCCTGTTTTGTATTGTCTTTCTAGTGTGGGTGGGTGGTGAATTGTGAGAAGTGTTCCAGCCGGTGGCTAGTGGTGCCTCCGTTGTGTTGTTATTTTCAAAGTTTGGGAGGTGAAGGGCTATAGAGGCGTGGGTCTTTTTTTCTTTTTTTCACCTCACCAATGGCACTGCAAATCATTTGTATGTTGTGGGATCTATGATGACAAATGCTGAAAATGATGACACTTGGTATATGGACTCTGGAGCATCGAACCATATGACTTGTTGTGGGATCTATGATGACAAATGCTGGAAATGATGACACTTGGTATATGGACTCTGGAGCATCGAACCATATGACTTGTCATGGTGAATGGTTTGAGCATATGAAGCCTATGGATGTGAAAGGCTATGTGGAGATAGGAGATGATACTCAGCATGCCATTACACATGTTGGAAGTGTACCATTGGTTATGCACAATGGTGAAACAAAATCTATGTCAGATGTATTGTACGTGCCTTCTATCACAAAAAGCTTGGCCTCAGTTGGTCAAATGGTGGAACAGGGATTACAGGTTCGTTTCAACGAGCATGGTTGCTTCGTTGAGGAGTTTAAGAATGGATGTAGAGTATTTCATGCGAGGACCAAACACATAGAGGTCCATTATCACTTTGTCAGAGAGAAGGTGCTGGATGGTACAGTCGATCTACAGTATGTGAAGACTGATGAGCAGGAGGCTGACATCTTTACCAAGCCACTTAGCAGGGAGAAGCTTGAGTACTTCCGTACTATGTTGGGAATACGTGGGATGAGCTTGAGGGGGAGTGTTGAGAGCTTTGATATCCCAAGCTCATCTACATCTTCATCTATGGTAGTACATCATGAGCTTGAGAGGGGCTGTTGAGATTCAAGCTCGATGTCAGTGTGTGAGCCAGCTATGCGATGTGCTGGCATGTTAGGTAGAAGCATGTGTGACATAAATGACCGCGTCCAGCTGGTCATAGTGTGTGGACATTAGCTAGGGTTAGATGTGTGTGGACACAACTCATAGTGTGTAGTGTGTATTATGGATTATGGCTTTATGCATTGTGTGAGAAGGGAGATGGCTTCTCTCAATAGTTAGGGTTTGCAATATACATTAGGGTTTGCTCCTCTGTGTGTGTCTCCTCTCCCTCTACCTGCTTTTCAACAATATTTTCTTGTAGAGCGAGGGTCTCGAATGATGGAAATAATGTCACTCCTCCTTACATAACTACGTAATATTTTCCCAAAATCTTGAGGACCATTATCACCACATGCTTCTTTCAAAAAGTTCCTATCACAAACCAATGAAGATTACCAAAAACACCTTAATCTATTGCTTACAACAACCACAACAACTAAAAACACCTTAATCAAAATTACTTATACATTAATAGACAAAGAACAAAAAACAAACCTTGCTACATGGATTCTTCACTTGCGAGAGCACCACCACTAACTACGAGTTTTTGAATGTTATTGATTGTCCTCTTTCGCTCTCTTGCTCCCACGGGGGTACTCTTCATGCGAGAGACTGTGTCTTGTAGCTTCATAATGTGAGTCACTTTCTCTTTGTCTCTTTTCTCCCTCTCTACAATATTACTTTGTGCATGTTGCACACTACTCAAAGTGCTTTCTAAGACTTGTAGTTTGTGAGTGGAGGAATTGGAGTCTCCATGCATCACCAATGCTTAGCCTTGTGCAGTACCCAAGCAACCCATTCTCACCCTCTCCAAAAAATTGAATAAATGAAGGGAGATCAGTGAGTGGAGGACAATGCAAAGAAGGATCATTAGAATATAAATATCCATCAACCCAAAGATCCCCATCAGCCCGACCATGTTGTCTTTGTGCATGCTTCTCCTGTGCATTCAAATGTTCTTTTTTGATTGGTGCATATTCATTCAATATACGAACATGAAATTCCACCTTCCGCACTCTTGTTGAATCTGAAATTTCTATGTATGCCATTCAAAAAATGGAAAAGACTATTCTGAAGTGACTCAGGGCTATCCTATTGTATTCACAATAGGGTTGCCTTATTGTATCACAATGGGAGCTTGGGGAAGAGAGAGAGAGAGAGAGAGAGATAGACCTATTGTATTCGCAATAGGATAGGAGAGCTTGGGAAAAAGGGAATCTTATTTACAGAGGTTAGTAGGTAGGACAAAGAGGAAAACATGATGGAACTACTAGTAATGATTGAAAGAAACGGTTTTGATGTGGAATGATGATGTGGAATGTGGCGGGGATTTCAAATACGACTATTAAAGTGGAGTAAATAAGATTGAAAGTGTAGATATCAATGGTAAGTTTTGAGATAAAATGTTCTTGAAATGAAGAAAAAAATATTTTTACTATTTTTTGGGCCCCTTATGTACGACGAGAATGATTATGCTAGTAGAGGTTTTAATAGCTAGCTGAAAGATAATCCTAGCTCAAAAATTAGAGAGTTCCCCTACTCTTAGGCCCAAAAGTAGGCTTCATTAGCTTTGTCTCCTTAAGCCTCAATAACATTAGTCTTAATTCCTTAAAATTAGGGATCCTTACAAAGCCCTTTTTATGCTCAAATGCCCCCTAATGGGAGGTTAAGGATTTGTGGGGAGTTTTGTGATGGAGTGGAGAGGGTGGGCAACTCTGTTGCCGCATCCATAAGCGCCTCCACCTTCCACTCCATGAAACTTGGTATCAGTTTTGAGGGTGCGGATGGGGGCTGAAGAGCCCTCGCTTTGGTTGTACATCAAGCTGGGTGTCCACCGGGGTGTCCACCGAAGATAGTGCCTTCTCAGCCACTTGTTTGTAATTGTCGAATTGGGGGCGGAGGTAGTTGTAATTGGCTTCGGTAGTGTGGGCTCTATGCTTCATTGTGTGCGATGGAGAGGGCATGCTTTACGTGATGGGCTTTTTGTTGGGCTACTTGGAGTTGTTGGAAATTGGTGAGATAGTGGCAAGGGTGGGATTCTTCTTGGGTTTCTTGGAGTTGGTGTTAGAGATTGGTGGAGATAGAGGCAAGGGCGGGTGAGGGTATCCTTGCAATCCTCTGGGGATATTTGCAGGCATTCATTGGCGAGGGTTGCTTCTGAGAGGTGCTCCTGGGTTTGTTTACTGGTCAACTTTGGCCAAGAGCATGGCCTACTGGGGTGGCCTGTCACATGTTCATGTTGGTGCTCCATATAATTTGTCATGGAGGTGAGGAGCTCTCTGGTTGGGTTTGAAAAACCTTCCAAAAAACTAGGGATGGCACCGTAGTGGGTGGACCAAATGCCCTTAGAGTAGGCTTGCAGGGAGTGGAAGCACCTGGCATGGACCCATCTCGCAAGGTGTCCATAGTGTGGCATTGGGAAGAAGAGGGTGAGGATGAGGGCCCTTCATCAGAAAAAATGGGAGATGGCGAAGGCAGTTGATGGCTCCTTGGGCTTAGGGTATGGATTAAGTTATCCCCAAAACATTGGGTAGTCCAGCGAAGGTCTTCCTCCTCTTCTACTTTGCACCCTGCTTCCTCTGCTACTTTAGCTTAACAATGGGCATCCTTCTACTGGTGGGGGTCCACCTGGTGTCATTTGGAGGACGGAGAGGTTCAGGAGGGTTCAGGGTCCTAGCCCTCATTAAGCTATTATGTGGCATGCCTTTAAAAGACAATCGGTGAGTTTTCATGTAAAATATACAATACAACCAATAAAGTAAATTTTGACCATTCAGACGCATGTGGCCAAAGAAGGTGAAGAATGATGACATGGCATTGAAGCCATAGAGGTTAACATGCCCCCTTCATGATATAGATTCCTTGGGGGGGTCCCTCATAAACATATAAGCGTAGAGCATGTGGGTTCAACAAAAGGGATTTTTAAAATCCTTTTTTAACACATTTTTTACATATAGAAGGGTACCATTTAAAGGGGATATTCACATGTTAAATAGAAAAAAGGGTGTGTTTTACTCATGAAATATTCACAAATAAGGGTTTTTTTTAAGTAGGCCTCCTTGAATGCACGTAATACAGAGGGTTTACAAATAGTTAACCCCCCGAGATAGATTCTATCCTCAGAATATTTCAGTGAAGATGAGTCGATGCTGCCTTTGCGAGAAGGTGAATAATAACCAAAGAGGCTAAGTCATGTGATACCTGCATGAAGGTAAGTCAATGCTGCCTATGGAGAAGCTGATGATAGTTGAAGGCTAAGTCCTTTGATACACCTATAGGAAAAATGATCCAACTCGTCAAATGTTCCTTATTAAAAAAGATAACATGAAACATGCATTTGAAAAACCGTTATGCATGCATGTTCTTTTTTGGGTGGTTATGATTGGGTGAGCTTAACTTGAGCTATGAAGGGGAAAGATAAGGCCAATTCAACTTAGAGGTTACTAATGAGCTGATCTACACCTAGCATGTCTGTCACATGCTAATGATCTTAGAAAATTATTGTGCACTATTAAGTTGGTCAAAGAACTCGTCAATGCGTGGCATTAGGTATTTGTTCTTAATCGTAATCTAATTAAGAGCATGGTAGTCTATGCATATCTGTATAGAGCCATCTTTCTTTTCTACTAAAATAATGGGTGATGATCATGGGAAAGAGCTTGGTCTTATGAATCCTTTCTTCACGTACTTAGCTATTGCCATTCCACCTCCTGTGCTGCTTGAGAGTGGTTAATCCTGTAAGCAAGCTTACAAGTTTTGAACTAGTGTGAGCACCTCAATGCTATGGTCAGTATCCCTAGACCATCTCCAAAATCATCGAGAAAACATCCCTGAATTCTTGCAATAAAGAACTCAATGTAGCTATGTATATGTTAGTTTTTCTCAACTCAGTTTTGGCCTTGGCTTCAAGTTTTTTTCACAAGATGACAAAATAGTGTTTAACAAATAGGGTTCTCTTCCAAGGTTGTTTAAGTTTTCACTACCTAAACTAGTTTTAACTACGGAAACATTAAGTTTAACACTTGTTTCATCTACAAAAACAACATTATCAACATATCTTTCATCTACAAAAACAAAATTATGTAAAAGGGTACAAATATATACCTCATGAATATTGTCGGTGTCGATGGCATGACACAACTCTAGGAACGAATAAAGGTTGTAGTTGGTACCCCATGCTTACACCCTATAGCCTCACTAATCTCCCCTCATGCATGAACTCTAGGGTATTACCTTGGTAGCTATGATGCAGGGTAGGGCCCGGGTTATATAACCACTCCCTGCCTAGATAAATATCGGCTCTAGCCAAATGCACGACTTGAAAGTCTAATGAAGGCTTGTAGTCCTGCATAGCTAGTGACACCCCCTAAGACCACCGTGTTCCAGATAGTACTATCGTGACCGTATACTTATCGTCACTCTTAGTCTCAGGTAATCGTAACTTCTTAACCAATGCATAGTTAAGGAAGTTATGTGTGGCAACATCATCAATCATGACTGCGACTCTACAGCCACCTATCTTGCCATATAATAGAACCAAATCATATGGTCCGAATGATGGCTACCACATAGACTGTGTCATCATGTAGCAAGCGTGACATAGTGTATTTGATAGTGCCCACGCAACAAGCATGGAAAGAGTATATGTACTATCTGTATGTTAAACTGTGACCTCTCTGAACTGTGTGCTTAACTAAGAGGTAATTACTAGATAGTATGAACCTGCCTCAAAGGAACTTTCATCCTTTTTGGCATCACTGGAACTCCCTACAATGACCATCTTAGGACATGCATTAGGGAAAATTTGGACTCAAATTGGGCCTTTTAAGGATTCGTACACATTCTCTCTCTACGAAAATGGGTTCATGGTAAAATTTTTACAAATCAACTCAGAAGTGAGCAAAGCATGGACATTTGGAATCTACTCTTCAAGAACTTTCCAATGATATATAGCATGATGGAAAAATTTGCATGTTCAAGAAGTCCCCAAATTTAGTGATGTTGTGGTACGTAACTCATCACCAAATTTGGGGACTTCTTGAATATGGTGATAAGTTACGTGCCACAACATCACCAAATTTGGAAACTTCTTGAACATGCAAAATTTTCCATCATGCTATATATCATTGGAAAGGTCTCGAAGAGTAGATTCCAAATGTCCAAACTCCGCTCACTTTTGAGTTGATTTGTAAAAATTTCACCCATGAGCCCATTTTTATAGAGAGAGAATATGTACAAATCCTTAAAGGGCCCAATTGAAGTCCAAATTTATCCTAATGTTGCCTTGCTATGTCCTGCCTCAAAGCAGTCAAAGCACAAATTTGCCTTCCTGGCTTTTCATACTTCTGTTACTTTCCCACATGCCCACCCTGTCCCCTCTGATCACTCTGACTCCCCTACCCCTTGTCACTTCAAAATGACTTTCTCTTAAAACTATCACCCTTCTCGTCAAACTGTCTTACTAAGACCATATTTGGATCGACGTAAAATGTCATTATAAATCTGGGCATATTTAATTGCTTCATTGTTTCAATCTTTGGTTATTATAAATCTGGGCATATTTAATTGCTTCATTGCAATCTTTGGGCTACTTAGGCTCAACATAAGCCTCGTAATTAGGAGATAACCCTTCATGAACCCACGTAAAGTTTAGAATTCATCAATTCCCTTTAACTTCAATATGATCTTGCGGTAGTTAGAGATGTATTGGGTGAGGGAGATTCCCTGCATCATCGAGCACTTATCCCACTTTCCACCATGATCTCTGAACTTTGTTCACTGCTAGAAATTCCTTTCAAAATAGTGTTTCAAACTCTTCCCAAGTACGAGGATGGGTGGCATGGTCTGCTAAGCTCATCCACCACTTGTATACCTTACCTATCAATGAGATAGGCTCGCCTCTATGGGCCTCACCCCATCTAACAACTACCTGAGGTTATGAACATCTGACCACTTTTGTAGGAATATATTCTCTACGTTCTTAATATGCTCTTTCTCCTTCCCCCCCAAAGATCCGCATCCTTAGGTTCTTGAGGAAATCAGCATTCGCTATATGGACTGCTTTGGAAGCACTGCAACTTGCTTACCTGCACAAGGCCCTACGTCCTCTCGAGAGGGAAAGTGTACCATGCCATATTGGAGAATTTGAAAAAATCCCAGGACTTTTGGAAATTTCTTTTCAATCTACTTTTTGGTGTGTCTTAAGCATACAAACTCAGAAGTTGTCAGAGAATGTGCAATTAGAACCTATTGTTTAAGCTCTTTTCAATGATATGTCACATGAGGGGGTTTTGACAAAATCTTAAAAAGGTTCACCATGGTCCCTTTTTTACAATCTTGCAAAATAGGAATTGGGATTTTTCCAAATTCTCTAATATTTTGCATGGATTTTTGTGCAATAGTGCTACCCATGGGCATGGCCGGGGCGGCATCCAAGCAAGTGAGAGTGCTCCTAAGCATGGCTAAGATCTCACCCTGTTTTTCCCTTAAGGTCTTGGTCCTAGCAAATAAACTGGCAAGGGACTCATGCGATATTTCCATCTCGAAATCATCCACATCCATGTCTATACGTAGAGCATCATCTCCATACTTCCCCCCATCAAGGATATCATCCTGGGTGGGGTCGTATCACCCTCGTCAGCCTCTGCGGATTGGTCGTAGTCTAACGCTATGTCTTCCATCGCCTACTACGGACTGCCTACGGACCGACTGACAAGGTTTTCAATGGACAAGGTCTATGGAAGGGGATCGAGTGGCTCTCGCAAAACCAACGGCTAGGAAAACCGCGCCAGTTTAGCGGGCTACTGTAGCTTGGCGCATATGCCCAAGATCGGCCTGTGTGAGAGGCCAAAAATAAGAGACAGGATCCTGGAAAACCCACCCGAAGTCCCTACCGACAGACTACTAGATATCATTTTTTCAATTTTTTTTTTGCTTTTCCTGAATATAGTCAAAAAATAATATTCAATGCAAATAAAATAAATAAAGAAATGCAGGGTAAGAAATCGGAACTGCCTACCCAAAAATCCTCTAGCCTAAGTCGAAGAAGCACGTTGTGGTGGGCGATAGGTTGGCAATGACTCTCCACAATCCGATGACGACAATCGATGGCACGACATCGCTACGCTTTTCAAGGCTGCAGTGCGGTGGCACACTACGGTGGCACAAGTCAATGTTGGTGGCTCACAATGATGCGATGAAACCTGGGAGGACGATGCCAAAACTGACGGTGGTGGTCAAAATCCAATGGCGATAGCTCAACCTTGAGAGAGAGACAGAGACAGAGACAGAGGTGTTGATTCCCCCTTTACGGCTGCGTTTCCCTCTTGCCGGCTTCACACGGGCAGGAAACTCTCTTATCACCCTTATGAAATTAAGCTTTGAAGGCTTTAAAAATAACTTCTTCTCTGTTCTCTCTACAATTGTGTGTGTACACACACCTACACGTCATGCTCTACTCCCCCTCTTGCTACCGCCAACAACAAAGGAAGGGAGAGAGAGGTTAATTAATGCACTACCTTGCTTACACAAGCTTCATCAAGAGAGATAGTGTAGCCCTTGATGACTATAGAAGGGAAGCTGTAATCCTTGGTTATAATGCTGCCATGGCGGCTATCCTTGATGGCTGCTTACCTTGCATAAGAGAGAGAACTTCCTTGCAAGCAATGGATGACAATGGCAACCCCCTTTTTCACTTTGGCTATGGCTTCTTGCTCCATCCTCAAAGAGGGAGTGACCAATATTGCGTTATTTGTGCCCTTCTCCCTTGGCGGTTATGGCTACTGTAAAAACGAGATCAAACAAAAGAGAAAGAGAGAGAGAGAGAGAGAGAGAGACAATATTTCACGCTCTTGTTATGGCTTCTTCAACGCCTTTAGATGGATGACCCTTCCCCTCTCCATTCGACATGTGATCGTCGCAAGAGAGAAAGCAAGAGCTATGGCTATGGAAGCCTCTTCTCCACACACTCTCCAACATACAATCGATCGGTTTCTGATTCATTCAATTTTCACGAAAAATAAGATAAGATAAGGTGTTTAAACCTTAGTGGGCTGGGCTCCCGATCATGCAACAAGGGAGTGTAACCTCGCTTTGATACCAATTTGATGCGGTAGCCCCACTACAGACTCCTACGTAGAATCACTTCTGCTACATGGAATGAGAGAGGAATGGCTCATGTTCATATCCGAGCCATAGAGAAAGAATGAGGAGTCCCCCATCCTACTAGGTGGTATGTAGCGGTCGGCCTACCCACACTATCACGAATGTTGCGGTGCTCCAACCCGAGCATTTCACCCCTAAACCTAGGACCTACACTACAACATAAAGCAAGCATACATGCGCTGCATAGAAGCACTAGTTTTTACAGGGGCATCTATACTGGTGTCTATAAGCGTGTCTACTTTCTTTGAAACTAGACGCTCTTATAGACACATAAGTTACGTTTGCATCTATAGTCACGTCTAGTTCCTTTGAAATTAGATGCACTTATAGCTGCCAGCATAGACGCAATTACAGATGCTCTTATAGATGCATAAATTACGTTTGTGTCTATAGTCATATCTATAAGGGCGTCTATAAGCGCATCTAGTTCCTTTGAAATTAGACGTGCTTATAGACACCATCATAGACGTGATTAGAGACGCGCTTATAGATGTATTCTGCAACAATTTCCTATGCAGTTGCAATTGTGGACCTTGCAAAAAAAAAAAGAATCTTTAATCCCCAAAAATATCATTTGTTGAACTATGTGCACACGATTTTGATAATATGCATGATTTTTTGGTGCATTTATATATAAATGAATCTCTAGAAAGCATATTTGCAAGGACAAATATGCTAAGGAAAGAGAAAAGAAATAGGTATAAATCGAGTAATGTGGTGAAAGGGATGGATACATGCAAAGGCTTAGGTATATCAAGTAATGCCATGAAAAAAAATCCAAAGGACAATGATTCAATCCCCACATCTTTTCATCAAAGTGAAGCTTTTAAAAAAAATATTGAACCTCCATGAAAAGTAGTCCAAACATGAATGATTAAGTAATGCCACGAAAAGCAACATATCACAATAAATCTATACATGTAATCTCAAAAGGACATGAATCTATACATGTAATCTCAAAAAGGCATGAATCTATACCAAAAGGAAGACTATAGCAATAATAAAAGTACAATGAAAGAACTAGAGTTCAACCTCATCTTCAATGAGGTCAAACCTTACTAAAGTATCTATCTCAATGTCCACGCCTATATCCAAATCTACAAAGAGATCCATCCCACTACTAGAATCATCACTATGAGAGGCAATATCATCATCTCCAATAGCACAATCATCATCTCCAATAGCACGATCATCATCAATGTTTTCCAAGCTATCTCCCTCCATAGTTGAGTTGACATGCTCGTCCATATGCTCAATGTGGGTGAATGTACTATAAATGGCTCTTGAACATGGTGAGATTGGGATTATATGCCACCATCTCTTATTTTCAATTATTGGTTGATACACAACCTATTCAAGCACAAAGGTACATCATACAAAAAAATTACATCTCTACTATCTATAAATGCATATATTGTAATTACCAATAATTATATGTACCTGTTCACAGTGTTGTGGTAGCACTAAAGTCCAATTCTTTCCTTACCAAAACTTTGTAGAGTCAATGGTCACAAAGTCACTTGCATGAGGCTTGATTGTTGCATTAGGATCTCTTTCCACCACATCCTTAAACCACTTGACATCCAAAATATATACAAAGAAGCTTTGAAAGTCAAGCTTAATGATATTTTGGATCAATCCACAATAATCATCCATGGATCCATTGGCTCCATTGGCTCCTTGAAAGCTGGCAATTACCCCACAATCTTGGGTGTTCCTCTTCTCATCAATCCTTTGTGTGCGAAAATGTTTACCCTCGGACCACAAAGCATTAAACATCGTGCACTATACCAAGACAAAAAAAATTATAAATACTTCAAAATAAATTTTCACAAGTTTAATATACTAAAATATGATTGAGAACACAAGTTTGTTTACCTTTTTGAAGCATCCTCGGGCATACTCCCACTCCTCCAATGTGATATGCATGTTTTTGTCTTGCGCCACTCTCTCCATCTCCTCATGTAGCCAATCTACATCAAGATCCTTGGGAAGTGATCGTAGGTGCTCAGGGTATGGCACGCTATGTCCATGGCACTTACGGAATGCCGACCTGTCACTTTGTCTTCTTGCCTTTTCATCCTCATACTTTGCCACCCATCTTCTCATCACATCACTATTAAGCACACAAAAGGTATTAAGCTTACTATGCATCTCTGTATCCATGACTTTGGTCTTTCCCTTTCCTTGAGGAACATGAGAGGTCATCCTCAAGTCTTCTTCATTTCTCCATAGGTGAGGGAGAGAGGGATCCACTTCGGCAAGGTATTTTGATATATAAACAAGTGATTCTTCTACCAACCAACTCTCAGCCATACTACCTTCAGGTTTTGCATTTTGCCTTACGAAAATCCTTCAAGGTCTTCATGAAACACTCAAGAAAGAACATCCATCGAGCATGCACAGTGCTACATATGACAATCTGATCAATTAAATGAACCATAAGATGTAGTTGGCTTGTGAGAATTGACCGTGGAAATGTCTCCTCCACAAAACAAACCACCTCCACCGCGTGTAGAAAATTGGAGTGCTTGGGGTATAAACCTCACAAGCTCCCCCATCTTATAAATCGTCTCTCGCACTTCGTGGGATGCACAATTGGAAATGCTTGTAGGAATAATAAACTATAAACATTTATACACCATAATTAGATACATCATTATTGAACAATTTAAATATGTACAATTTCAATGTTTCACTTACTTGAAGCATCTTGTACCAATCGTGGGACTTCAAGCCATATAATTGCTCAACACCTCTCTTCTTTGTCTTTGTGAAGGCACCTTTTAAACACCTCATGCACCCCATTGCAGTACGAAATGTAGTAATGGCATCTTTCACCAACTTCCCCTCCTTCTTTGTCAATATCCAAGGTGCTCGAGCTAGAATTGTCTTCCCATTTGGTCCCTCTCGTGGTGGCCAAGCTCTTTGTATCCTCTCTATGCTTTGTAGATCCTCTCTTTCAAGCAAGGAGTCCCGTGTTCCTCTCAAGTGCTCCTAAATGTTAGAGGCGACATTCTTGAAGATGTGCATTGGATCAAGAAGATGGTTGATTTTGAGGCTTGTCCAATATGGTAGGCGAAAGAAGATAGAGTACCTTATCAAATAACAACAAATATTAAGAGGATTATCTTTTCATCCAAAGCTTGTATTGGAATTCTATGTCAAAGATATATTACCTAGGGGAGGAAGACTTTCAACTCCATTCCATAATGCCTTCCAATCTCCCATGCTTAGTGTATGTGGAGGGACTCCCATCCAAGAACGAACAAATTTGGGATGATGATGAGGGAGAAATCCATGATGATTCTCATATATCACTTTCTTCAAGCTCTCTGGCCTAGATGCCACCAATGATGGACCACAAATAGGACATGCATGGTATTCAGATGTGGAGAGACCTAAACAACATAGACATTCAAGCATGTCAAAAAATAATACAATGATAATAAAGAATCATCATGAATAGAAACCCATTTGACTCACCTGAACATTCACCATAACCAAGAAAGTCGTGCATCGTCCACATTAATATGTCCTTCAAGAGAAAGTCTCGTGAAGATGGAGACCGACATATGTCATGCACATGGATACCTCTCCAAAGTATCTCAAGCTCGTCAATCAAGGGATCAAGATATATATCCATATTCTTTACCTTATGTTTTCCCAGGAATGAGAAGAGATAACATGACATGTCCTTTCTTTATTGCCATGGATGGAGGAATGTTGTAATTCACCCACTACCCTTGGCCATATACTATATGAGGTGCTCTTGGTTCTAAAAGGGTTAACACCATCCATACCCAATCCAAGTCTCAAATGTCTAGGATCTTCCTTGAAGCTTGGTCACATTTCCTCGATGTGCTTCCATACAGGAGTGTCTGTGGGAATTCTCATCTTTCCATCATTGGATCGATGAGAGGAATGCCATGACATGAGCTCTGCAACAATAGATTTGCACTTGAACATGTGTTGGATGCGAGGAATGATGAAAAAATGTCACAACACCTTACGCGGCACATGTAGACCTTTAAGGTCCTCTTGATATCTTGGCTCGCCACAATAGGACACTCTTGAGCCGCCACATGTATCCCACGAAAGAGAACACAATCATTGATACATGCATGGATGCGAGTATAATCCAAGTCTCCAAGAGATGTCACAAAGCGCCTTGCTTGGTCTCTTGAGGTTGGCAATTTATTCTCCTTTGGAAGCATCTTTGACAAAAGCCTATCGACAAAATAATCAAATACATTAATATAAAAAATAATTTCTTCTTATATATCTATAATGGAAGTATACAATTTATGAAAGTAGAAAACTCACTTGAGAAGTTCATTCAAACTTGCATTTCTCCATCCATAGATTGTTTGCAAGTTGAGCAACTCGAGAGTAGTGCGTAGAATGGAATATGTGCATCCCTCAAAAAGTGGGGTTGAAGCCGCATTATAAAGGTGATTGGACGAGGGAAGACTCGTACAAATTACCTCAAGGAGATGTTCAACTGGTTTTACATATATACTTTTGGGTGAAAACTATCCATCAAAAAGGACCGTACAAGTGATTCAGCAAAGGCGCAGCACAAAATCAAGCCAACGAGGATATCACTAAAGTGGAAAGCTGGCACAGGACTAGCACATCATGCGGCATGGAGGTCTTCAAGAATACGAGAAGGAAAAATTTGTATTTAGTGTAATGAAATTTTGTATACCACAAACAAATAAGAACATGCCTAATAATTAGACAACATTTTGAAGACAGTTGTTAATATTTTTGCTTAATACAGACTTGCAATTTAACTTTATGGCTTTTTGATTTTCACTACGCTCATTGGCAAATAGAGCACATACCATATCCTCTAAAACCTCTTCCTCCACCATCTCATGAGGAAAGGGTGGTGGGCTTGTATCTCCATCATTCCAATCCTCCACCACTTCTACGTTTTGTGAAGCCTATGCCATATCTCTATGATGCTTGGCCTCTTGACGCTGCCTAAAACTATGAGTTAATATAGAAGGGTGCGGCGCATTATCCTACACACGAGTATTTCAATGTGAGTCTCCATTGAATACTAATTATTAATTAAATTCTTACAATATAAGCAAAGTATACTTACCATTGACCCCGTCGGTTCCCATTTTCCATACATACTATGTTGTCGATGCATTCATCCTCGACAACGATCACACATACATTTTATTTTTTGTTGCAACCAACGATCTTGATTTTGAACACGAAAGGACTCATCATCACTAGAAGAACTGATTGATGAACACATCCTTCATATTCAAAAAAAGAATAAATAGTTTTCATATTTCTATGTGTGTTTAAAAATTGTTCTGTTTTGCGTCTATAAATGTGTATGTATACACGTCTAAAAGCGCGTCTATGAACGCGTCTACTCTACAGAATAGATGCATTGTTAGACGTGTATATAGACACGTTTATAGACGTGTATTGTGGTAAAAAATATCAAAAATTAAACCCGAGAGTGGTTTGCCAATATTTTGACAAAACACAGTTCTTCCAAAAAGCATCCCCCCCTATTTCTAATCCTCTCTCACCCTCTCAAGCTTCTAACCCTCTCTCACCCTCCCAAGCCTCTTTCACCCCTGAAGCTTCATCACTAGGCTACAAATCTACTTTACAAAGGACTGTGGAGTAAGAGTTTACCTTGGTACATACCTTAAGGTTGTGGTGAGTCTCTTTCTCTTCTTCTTCTTCTTGCTTCTTTTCTACTTGTTCTTGTTCTTGCTCTTGCTCTTGCTCTTGCTCTTCTTCTTGAACCCTATTTTTCTTTTGCAAAAGACAATCAAGTGTTTATATAGCTCACTTTTT
This sequence comes from Cibotium barometz, assembly GCF_041138505.1. NCBI lineage: Eukaryota > Viridiplantae > Streptophyta > Polypodiopsida > Cyatheales > Cibotiaceae > Cibotium > Cibotium barometz. Next base: position 31,482,797 of record NC_141110.1, read on the forward strand.
TTTTGCTATTTTATTGAATTTTACCTCAAAAATCACAAATAACCAAGGTAGGTCTCTTGGTTTGTTTATTATATTTTCTTAATATTTGATTACTAATCTTTTGTATGTATGCATTATTAATCTTCTTAATATTTTCTTAGTTTATATGTATGCATTACTAATCTTTTTCTCACCCTTTTGTTGGTTTTGTAGGTCCTCTAATCCTCTCTTTCAACATCAGTGAAAAGAGGTAAGTGATTTCATATCTTTCCTCTCTTTCCTCTATTATTGTTGCACCATTGGGTGTTGGGATTTTTCTTTATAGGTTTACCCATAAGCTTTATGCATAATGCTCATGCATGCTTTATGCATAATGCCTTATGCTTAAGGCCTTATGCTTAAGCTTTATGCTTTATGCATAATGCTCATGCATGCTTTATGCATAAGCCCTCTTAACGCCTTATGCTTAAGCTTTATGCTTTATGCATAAGCCTTATGCCTTATGCTTCAAGCTTTATGCATAAGCCTTATGCATAAGCTTTATGCTTTATGCTTTATGCATAAGGGTTATGCATGGGCTTTATGCCTTATGCTTTAAGCTTTATGCATAAGCTTTATGCTTTATGCTTAAGGCCTTATGCATAAGCTTTATGCCTTATGCATAAGCTTTATGCCTTATGCATAAGCTTATGTTTTCTTAATATTTGATTACTAATCTTTTGTATGTATGCATTACCAATCTTCTTAATATTTTCTTGGTTTGTATGTATGCATTACTAATCTTTTGCTCACCCTTTTGTTGGTTTTGTAGGTCCTCTAATCCTCTCTTTCAACATCACGAAAAAGAGGTAAGTGCTTTTATCTCTTTTCTCTATTATTATTGCACCCTTAGGTGCAATGGATTTGTTTTGTAGGTTTACCCACATAAGCTTTATGCATAATGCTCATGCATGCTTTATGCATAATGCCTCATGCTTAAGGCCTTATGCTTAAGCTTTATGCTGCATAATGCTCATGCATGCTTTATGCGTAAGGCCTCATGCGTAAGGCCTTATGCTTAAGCCTTATTATGCTTTATGCCTTATGCTTTAAGCTTTATGCATAAGCCTTATGCATAAACTTTATGCTCTATGCTTAAGGCCTTATGCTTAAGCTTTATGTTTTATGCATAAGCCTTATGCATGGGCTTTATGCCTTATGCTTTAAGCTTTATGCTTTATGCCTTATGCTTTAAGCTTTATGCATAAACCTCATGCATAGCTTTATGCATAAGTCCTCATGCATAGCTTTATGCATAAGCCTCATGCTTTATGCTTAAGGCCTTATGCTTAAGCTTTATGCCTTATGCTTTAAGCTTTATGCATAAGCCTTATGTATAAGCTTTATGCTTTATGCATAATCCTTATGCTTTAAGCTTTATGCATAAGCCTCATGTTAAGCTTTAAGGCCTCATGCAAAAGCTTTATGCATAAGCTTTATACATAAGGCCTCATGCATAGCTTTATGCATAAGGCCTCATGCATAAGCCTTATGCATAAGACTTATGCATAAGGCCTCATGCATAAAATTATGCATAAGGCCTCATGCTTAAGGCCTTATGCATAGTGCTTTATGCATAAGCCTCATGCATATTAGAATATAGGCATTGTAACCATTAGTCTTGGGCACAATATTGGATGGTTGAAATTAAGGTCGTGTGTAAAGGCATCCCAAAGGGGTGGCCTCCTCCTATTTAAATGATGGGAACTCTTCACAATTTGTGTGAGAGTAGAGCCCAATTGCATTTGTAAGCAATTTAATAAGCAAGAGATTTCTTGTATGACTTTGTGTCTTCTCTCTCCTCCACATGTGTCACCTAGCATGAGCACCACTATTAGAATATAGGCATTGTAACCATTAGTCTTGGGCACAATATTGGATGGTTGAAATTAAGGTCGTGTGTAAAGGCACCCCAAAGGGGTGGCCTCCTTCTATTTAAAGAATGGGAACTCTTCACAATTTGTGTGAGAGTAGAGCCCAATTGCATTTGTAAGCAATTTAATAAGCAAGAGATTTCTTGTATGACTTTGTGTCTTCTCTCTCCTCCACTTGTGTGTGGGAGATTTGGGCCAGATTTGGGCATTTAATGCCATTTTTGCTTTTTTCACTAGCTTCCAAACTGGCCAGCCCATACCACAGTTCATTGGAGGGCTCATAGCAAACATTGTAGGAATTTTTGGCTTGAGGTTTGCTCTAGGGTTTTGTAGATTAGGTCATTTCTAAGCTCCATGGCCCATCAATGCCTCTGATTAGCCCCTAGAGTGGCCGATTTCTTCCATGACCCCAAATCAGCCCGTTTTTTTGCTGCTTTGTGGTCGTACGGTCCATACGCATTGCTTGTGCACAATTGGGACAAACCCTCTTACATGTAGGGGCGCCATGATGTGCTAAATCTACCTCTAAGAGGGTTTGGCATTTGGTGGACCACAGATAGAGAGCCAAGCAAAAGAGCAGGCTGTTGTCCCATTCATAGATGGTATTGAGGGGGGGTATTAGAATATAGGCATTGTAACCATTAGTCTTGGGCACAATATTGGATGGTTGAAATTAAGGTCATGTGTAAAGGCACCCCAAAGGGGTGGCCTCCTCCTATTTAAAGGATGGGAACTCTTCACAATTTGTGTGAGAGTAGAGCCCAATTGCATTTGTAAGCAATTTAATAAGCAAGAGATTTCTTGTATGACTTTGTGTCTTCTCTCTCCTCCACTTGTGTCACCTAGCATGAGCACCACAAATTCTCAACAATGCATAAGCTTTATGCATAGTGCTTTTTGCATAAGGTCTTATGCTTCATTAGGAACTCAATGGAGTCTTCTTGGGCCCTTTTATTTGGCAGTTTAAGGAAGTCAAACCTTTTCTCTTAAGAAGAAACGTTTTCTAATTTGAAGCTTCAAAACGGCTACTTTATTCGAATTTGAATTTGGGGGAAAAAATGGAATTTAAAATCTAGCGGATAAAACCATATCATGTAACATATCTATGGAAAGCTCTTGATGCGTAGATCACGGATCTGTAATCTCCGCTCAGATCGGAGCTTGTATGTAGAAGTTATGGAGGTCCGAAAATTGTAAAATTGCCCCCCCCCCCCCTTTTGGGGGGAAAAGTGCACCCTTTGACCACTCTTACACCTCTCTTACAAACCAATGGTTTTTGCTTACATGGCGGGCTCCTATTTGTCAAAAAGTTAAACGTTTCCATAACCTCATGGCAAATTAAAGGGCCCAAGAAGACTCCATTGAGTTTCTAATGTAAGGCTTTATGCATAATCTTTATGCATAAGGCCTAATGCATAATGCTTTATGCAAGGCTTGCATAACGGCTTACATAATGCATAGTGCCGGGAATGAGATAATTCTCAGCTTACATAATGGCTTACATGCTTTCTTAATATTTGTTTATTTTTTATGTTTTGAAGAATGAGATGATTCCCGGTGTCAATTGACTTAAAGAGCCGAAAAGTCTTCATTTCATAATATTTTTTTAATATTTTCTTTGTTTGTATAGATGTGGCCTGGGTCTTGTCCTCTTGTCCCACACAAACCCACAAGTTGAGGCTCTCATCAAGTCTCAATGACAGTTTGCTAGGGAGGTAGAGGGCATCTTTGGCTATACTCCCACCCCCAAGCAGTTGTGGTAGCCTATGCAGCACACACCCCTTTACCATCAGGTCTACCGCCCACAGCCCCAACAGAGTCCCTTGCCACCAGAGCAGGCACTTTACCCTTGCTAGGTACTTCACCTGCCTTTACAGTCACCCCTTATCTGTCAGCCTCAGTTAGTACTACAACATCTCCTACACCTGCACCTTCAGGAGATGTGACACCTCACAGTCATCATGGCTCTCATGAGTGGTAGCCGTTGTTGTAGGGAGGGTAGTCGTGGAGATAGTGGCGGTCGTACCTCACGCCGCACTAGCACTGAGAGTGGAGGTAGAGGAGATAGAGGATGCTTAGGGCAGTGCTTCGGGGGTGGGGATAGTCCTTCAGAGTCACCACCACATCATGGTGATATATCATATTATGATATCACTGATGTGCGCGGCATAGTTGATGACTCTCGTGGGAAGGAGGTGGTAAACTACTTGCACCAAGTAGTTTTTGCACATTATAAAGACTCCTTTATACATTTTAAGCAACAAAGGAAGAGCCTAGTGGATGATTGCATTAAAGCTGTCCACAAGAAGTATCCTAATCCTCACACAACCAAAGGTTTAACAGTAGATGGGTGCAACACAAAATCAAAGAAATACTTAAGAATAGGAGGTCTCTAGTAAAGGAGACATGCAAAGGAGAAGAAAGTCCGAATAGATTCTGATCAAAATGGACACAAAATCAAAGACATACTTAAGAATAGGAGGTCTCTAGTAAAGGAGACATGCAAAGGAGAAGAAAGTCCGAATAGATTCTGATCAAAATGGACACGGCAAGACATCTACTGCTCATAAGGGAGAGTGGAAGAAAGCCAAGAAGGAGGTCTTAGAAGGAGTAGTGAACCAGTAACAAAGAGAAGCGCGGCGAATACAAATGTAGCGATATGGATCGTCGCACTTCGGATCTGGAGATCCTGCATCATGGGAGGCCGAGTTTGTATGTATAGTGCAACTTCATGTCTTTTCTTGGATAATTTCTTGGATATAAGATGAAATTTTTCATCTTCTTTATGTATCTATGTTTTTATTCAAGCCTTATGTTGCTACGATCATGTATGGAGAAAGTTTTGGATATAAAATGTAATTTCTCATCTTCTTTAATCAATATTCGAAGTGTCTTCACTCACAAATCTTTTTGTGCATATCTATCTTTAATTTAAGTTTTTATGTTGATATCTTTGCTAATCTTGATTCGTCTATGTACAAGTAAGCAAAACCTTAAACCAGAGAGTTGCATGTGCAAAAAATGCAGCTGCATGTGTAGAAAATGCAGCTCTACATCTGCACAAGCAGCTCTCTGGAATTTTTTTTAAATTCCAGAGCCCATCTATAAGCAATTTATGTGTCTATACACGTGTCTATATGTGCGTCTATAAGCGCGTTTATAATAGAGGCTATAAAGGTGTCTATTTATACGTCTATATGCACATCTATATGCACATCTATATTATCATAGATGTGCATATAGATGCATAAATAGATACGTACATAGACACGTGTTTGTAGACATGATATTAGATGCGATTATAAACGCGCTCGTAACATTTTAAAGCACGTTGTCAAAACACATATCTATGGTCGCTTTTCCTTGTAGTGCTACTCAGCTTTGGATGCGTACTCGAAGCCCGTTCCAGCCCACTTACGCACTACATGCTATGTGATAGAAGAAAAGAAACAATTTTGATGTTAAAGTTAAGGTACACATGAGCAAGTTGAAGATTTTGGTTCATATCAAGTTTGTGTGTCTGCTACATGGGCTCTTTAGGTTATAAAATGCAATGATGGAAATTCCTAGACTGCAATTTGATAACCTATAAAACAATCCTATATGGCAAGCTCATGTCATCAGATAACCATAGTTTATAAGCAAGCTCTAATTCAATGTCACTAAGTTGATCTTTTCCCTCACTTTGGTCTCTTGCCTCCATTTCTCTCTTGCTTTCTCTTGGAGAGTTCTTACTTGGCCTACCATGAATTGGAGTAATTTGGTGCCATAGCGTTGAAAATATGTCCTACACTACCAACAAATATGGGACATGGCAAAGAGCTTTTTCCCAATACATTCCCGCTTTGTGTAAAGTTAAGTTGTCAGGGAAGGAAATAGTATTTGGGGCTACAAACATAGAAGGTGGTTGTATGCCCACTTCCCATCATCCATGGACTTCTCGAAGGGTGATGTATGCTTTTTGAAGCTAGTTTTTTCATTTTCATTGATGATGAGGTAGGTGCAATGAACAACACTTTGTCACCATAGGAATGTTTACATTGAGTTGTAAGGGTGGTAAGGCTGAACTCTCATAAGATTTAATTGGTCTTATTGGTTCTTCCTCCGAAGGAGATGCCAGGGAAGTGAATTTTGGGGTGAGGAGACATCAAGCATCTCCAACATAGCAAATTCATCGTGAGCGACCTATTGAGATAAGGGTGATCTTGATGAAGAAGCTACATGTGAAGCCTCTGTTATTAATATAGAAGAGACTGAAGTATGAGCATATTTTGTTTCCCTCCTTGGGGTAGAGCGCAATCTTTGAAGATTTTTGAGAATCTAAAATTTTTGAGGGAGGGATGGCAAAGATTCTATCATGACCTGCTTTCCATTGTCTACATTTGAACTACTGAAGGTGGCCCAGCTCTTGGCGAGGCTTGTACATTAGTGTCTCTTGGAATGATTAGATTGCACTTCAGAACCCAAATCCACACCTTGAAGTAGCCTTAGGTTTGGCTTGATTGTAGAAACAAATTCACATGGGCCTTCAGGCTTTTGGTTGTCAAGATAGAGGAGGGTGAGTAACTTTGGGGACCCATTTGAAGATAGGTTGTGGCTTTCTTATGCTTGGGTCTTTATTGGCCGTTGGTGTTTGTTTCACGAAAGATGTGGATGAAAAGTTGGAAGTAGCCTTGGGTTGCGTTGATGGTGAGGCTTCGTCCTTGTTGTAGCACACTCAAGTGCTAGGTGTTGTAGTGCATTGGGTGTGGATGGATTTTTACCATGGAAACACTCCCTATGGCCCAGTCAATTTTTGCATTGAGCTGCATTCATCCATATCCATCCAATTTTTGCATTGAGCTGCATTCATCCATATCCATCCAATAATGACATGTCCTCTCAAGGTTCTAAGAGGCATTACCAAAAAGATACCGACCAAGTGTTTGTTAATATGATAGTTTCAAGCAAGCCAAGCACTTCGCTATTTTTGGTGCTGATACCTTTTACTCTCGAGTTTCTTTTCAATTTGAGGTTTACTCGACTCATTCTATGCAGCAAAAGAGAGTAAGTTATGACTAGCACTTGTGTCAAGTAGTGCATTGTAGAAAACCTTACAATAAGTATATATGTGTATATATATGTGTGTGTGTGTGTGTGTGTGTCTGTATTCATGAAGATGTCTACTTTTTTTTTTGAAGGAAAGCAACAGAGATGAGGTGTACCGTCAAGCTAGCATGAAGTTCAAGCACGGCTAGGTCAATGGAGCCCAAGCCTATAAGGTTTTTCTTGGGTGGACACATAAGGTCGTGGACCATTGATGCAATGGGCACAAAGCTAAACATCCAAAACCAAAAAAAAAGGTTGGAAATATTAAGCAAACTCGAGCTATTGGGTGACCACATAAAGCCACGATGCCACTCAAAAAAAAGCTAGTGAGCTGAATATCCAAAACCATTTTTCAATATAGTAAGAGATCGAACCAGCCCATTCTTATGGGTTATATCCCAAGCAAGCAAATGGAGCTTGACACGTGCATAGATATAAACCCACATTGCCAAACAAATGAATGGTACATCTGGTTGTCAAACCCAAAACCCAAACAAGCAAGTGCATGTTTCAGAACATCAACCAAATCTAGAATCAAGACCAATTGACGTAACCCAAAGATTGATGAAGGGAGTGATCAACCCAACATGGATCAGAGGTAAAGTCACCAAAGGACTCAACATGAATATATGCATGCTCCATCAAGTCAGAAATGGCTAAGGGGGAACCAAGCAAAATATGTGCTACGACATGAGGTCACAAGGGTGCACCATGAAGTTAATGACACTTGGGGAAGCAAGTTTCGTGAGCGAGTGGACATCCTATAGGTGGACCATGAGGCCAAGAGGTCAATTAACTAGAGTTTAAGAAAGTCTATAAACATAAACAGCTTGAAGTATAGGTGGCAAAGCGCAGGTGTACTCTACCAAAGTCTAAGGAACAACTTGGACATGTACTAAAGCATCTACAACAAGCTAAGAAGAGTAAGTAGGATGCAAGCTAAATATCAACTACAATCAGTGACACTTGGGACTAGCATACCAAGGGAAAGTGGTTGATAAATGTCTAGATTTCATATTTGAGTGGCAAGAAGGCTCACATGCACATGGGGTTGATGTTTCCAAAGGTGAGGGATCATTTAGAGGCCAACGGCACAGTGTCATGAAGGCTAATATAGGCTCAAAAAGAGAACTTTAAGCATAAGCACAAATAGATTCATCAAGGTGTAAAGGTCAAAGAAACCTAAACAAGGGTGCAAAAGGTAGAAGGGACATGAACCATTTCATGGGTTGTTGCAAGATCAGGGTGTCCAGTTTTGTCCAGTTTTTGCTGGACTGGGACAATGCTTGGAGAGCAAATTTTAGGGGGTAAGGTACTTAAAATGAGATCAAGCAAATAATAGAAAATATGCTTGCCCTTAAATTAACCTAGTATAACTTAAATTAATATAAATTAGTCTAATTAATCAAATTTAATTAAAAATATGATGAAATGATAAACAAATGATCTTTCCATACTTAGAGTGATCCAATTTATTTTTCCATAGATGCACCATTACAAGTACACTAGTCTCTATAGGTTTTAGATGATTCACATCAAAAATGTAATTTTACTAATTAGATTATTAATATTTGCAGGCCTTCTGATAGTCTGGAAGAATTTTAAAAAAGAGATCATTAAAAATCCAACCATTGGATTTGCAATTTTCACTAGTCACCACATTCTACTAATGTCTCAGTATCTACCCACTCTTTTGATCTACAAGATTGAGGACTTTGAGTGGTACCTATTGTGGGTACAAAAAGTGGCGTATATTATAACACTTTAAAGACCTTGAAATATTTAAAGAAAATAGACAAATATCTTAAAATTCTCTCAAAAAATCAAGTTAAGCTCCATATTATGTGAAGATCTAAGGTACAAAGTGGGAATTTCATATGAGTTTATATGTAAAAGATATTAGCATTTTATGGAATTAGCTCAAATTTGGGACAGGGTGTATACATTGACTTTGTACCTAAGAAAATTAGGACTTTTGACTATCTAATTCTTAATCAAATTATGCAATTATATTTCCAACTTTGAATATGATGTTCCAACAAAAGAACTTGAAACGAAATTCTTTCATTTACTAGGAGAGATTAGCCACTACAGATAAACAAATGCCTGTTTTTTTACTGTTTACAGGATACCTGAGTGGACAAAACTGGGCACCCTGATCTTGCAACCACCCTCATTCCAAATGAGTGTCAGTATGGTTGGTGTCCAGGCATGCAAACGTGACAAAACATGGCAACGACCCCCCACACAGACCCAAGGATCCAAGGAATCAATGGCAAAGAACACATAAAGCTTATCTTGGTGTCATGATATCTAGTGCTTAACTTGACCAAGAAAATCTTATCCTTAACAACATTGACAACAAAGATTGGAATGGTAGATGATTAGAATGGTATGATGATGGGCCAAGAAGATAAAATTTATGACAATGAATGATGTCAATCTCCTCAACAACTGGAAAATCAGTAGGGACTCTTGGATTGACGATGCCTAGAAAGCTAGCACTTGGTCAAAAGTGCGCGTGTATAAGTAACTGTTCACACCAAGACTTCTCAGAGGCCAAAGGCTAACAATTCACATAGCAACAACCCCACAAGACGAACATGGGCAAATGCAGTGTCCAACGCATTACAACTATGTATAATTTTATATGTTTTTGATCTATATTTGCTAATGGTGAGGTGGGGAGATGGGTCACCTTGCGTCCCGATGTCCGAGAGCCACGTTTTGGGCTCGTGATGATAGATGGCTAGTTATATTACTTAACTATTAATTATGTTAATTAAGTTGATTATTTATTGTTCATAATTATATTACTCATTGTAGGGCCCTATTCACTCAACTATTCAGGAAAAAATATTCACTCACCTTTTAGAAAGATGACAACCATAATAAAACCAAAGATATTTTTAATTTTTCATGACAAAAAATCCTATGAATGCACATTTGGTAGAAACATTTTAACAATGACATTTTTTGATATTTCAAGTGATTACACTGGCGCACACGATGCAAAACATTGCTAGTCGAGCGATGAAGTGTGCCATTTTGGTGTAGTGTCATGCGAAGCGAGTTTTCTTTGGCAAGCCCATTATTATTAACAATTTCATTTCGAAAAAGCAAGAAGACCCTCCTCCTCCCTCGGCACTCTCTCTCTCTCACACAGACGCCAACACATATGCCCGCATGTGGGCACACACACGCCAACAAACACGCACGCTCACACAGAGCCTCGCACACGTGCTGGCCTCTAGGTATTGCTATTCAGTTGAAGAAACAGACTACGCCAACACACATGCATGATCACACAGAGCCTCGCACGCGTGCTGGCCTTTAGGTACCATCCTTGCAATCTGTTCCAACCGCCACCAACTCCTCTCGCCGAAAAAAGGAGACGGATACCAACCGCCGCCAACTCCTTTCATGCCGATAGATCCTGTTTAAAAAACCTTATAATCTTAACGTAATGTGGTGGAACATTAGAATAGTTAAAGGTTCAATAATATTGCTAGTCTTTCGTTAATTAATTGTTTTTCTTTTTTACCTCATTGTAGGCCCCTATTAGGAAGATTATGTTATCTCAAAATTGATCTCATCATGTACAGATTCTATGAAAGGAGAGGATAGAATGTAAATCTTCAAACATACACGGCCACATGCACCAAAGGCCCGAAATATATTATCATTAGCGGGGTTTGTAAAAAATGATAAAAGTGTAAGTTCAATTCTTGCATTATGCATGTAGACAGATTCTGAAGGCCGCTTCACCTCAGACGACGGAGGAGGAGGCGGTAGCAGTACAGGCCCCCGAAAAGCCCAATGGGGTACCCTATAAGCAGGCCCCAGGGGAATGCAAAGCCACTTATCCATTGCGCCTTACGATCATGCGGTTTTGACCCCGTACTTGTATTGCTCGGTTTAGCACCGCCACTGGCCGAGCAAAGTGTGGGCAAGGGGAATCCGCACAAGCCCGGATTGTCCTCAAAGCTGGTGTAGTTGTACCTGGTGTTGAAGTTGTTGGCATTGGGAATGGGGCCTTGCAGGTGGTTGTGCGAGACGTCAACCACGGATAGGCCGCCCAACAAGCCCAGCTCTGGAGGAATGCCACCAGTGAGGTTGTTATAGGAGACGTCTAGCACTTCTAGATTGATGAGGTTGCCAAGGCTGGTGGGCGGAATCTTGCCTTGAATGAGGTTATGTGATAGGTTGAGGCCTGTGAGGCCCAGGAGCTCCCCGAAGCTTTCGTCAATCTCACCTTCCAAGAGATTCATCGAAACATCGAAGAAGATCCTTGTAGTGAAGGACCTGAGAGCTGAACTTGAGCGTCACGTAGAGCTCCTCGTAGAGCGTCGACCGGTTTTGAGTGGTGTTCTGGTTTAGCTTGAAGTAACTGAGATGGGTGACGGTATTTTTCCAAGGTTTATATAATTGTATGTAGGATCGGCTGAGCGAGTCAACCCTCTTTGAAGCACAAAAATTGTGCCGGCCATATGTCTAGATATCCATACGGCGCGCGATGCAAGAACGTGCGTGGCATATTTAGCCAACCAACCCTTTTAAATTGTTAGATGTTCTTGCAGCGCCTCTTATACTCTCTACATTTTGATCCATACGCTTCCTGTATATGGGATACATACGCCACCTTACAAGTGGTTGTTGTCGGGAGTGTGGAAAGAGCAGGAAGGAGTGCGAGAGGAGAGGACGCGGAGCCAGACAAATTGAAGCCCGCGAGGTTCACACCGACTACGTGCAGGTTCTGGGCGCCGCAGACGATGCCCGCCCACGCAGCTCGTCCGCCAGCGCCCCCCTTGCATGGGTTCCCTGCTGCGGATGAATTAGTGTTGCTTGTCCCGTGCCAGGATGCAAGCCGTGATGCCCGCCTTGAACGCCAGCAGAGCTTGGGCTTCATTACTGGAGGGTGAGGTTTTAGCTGGCGTACAGCCCTTCCTAATAATAACATCATGATGCTACCTATAATGCCTAGAAGCTGCACGGTGCGGATCGTTAATGCCTAGAAGCTGCACGGTGCGGATCAGAAATTGCCCATTAAAAAACCCTCAGATAATCCTCCCCCAAGTAGTTGAAAAAGACCCCTCAACCCTAGCCAATCCAACTCAGCTCTCGGCCCCCCTCAGTCTGCCGGAGCCATAAAAGAACCTGAATTCGTTCAAGTCAATAGAAGGAAACCAGCCACCAAGCCCAAGCCCGCTCACCCTCTAGCCAAACCCAACAGATACTCCGTTCTTGCAGCTGTACCAGATCCAGGGGAAGCTGAAGAAGAAAATGACACTGTTGAAAGTACCCCCATCAACAAGTTGAGGCTAGACAAGGAAATTGACAATCTGGATGCTGCTGACATGGACACAACTGTCATAACAGCCTCTGAAAAGAGCCTTATTCCACCATCTGGTAACCCTAACGACATGGAAATTAGCAAAGAACTCAAGAGAGGCAGAGCACAATTGGGAGCCACCCCTCAGTCAACCGCGAAAGGAGGATCCCACAAACCCCCAAATAAAAGATAATGAAAGCAGCAAGTTTCAACGTCAAAGGGCTTACTGACTCTAAGAAAGCACAGCTAGTAAAACAATGGATCAAAGCAAAAGGATATCTGGATTTCATATCCCTTGTGGAGATCAAAACGTCAGGGGAGGAACTGAAAAGAAGGCTGCACACCATCTCCACCGATCACTTTTGGGTCCACTCACTTCATCCTCATGGAGCCGGGGGACTGGCAATAGGCATTCATTATGATAGCATTCAGGAACTTAAAGACTTTCAAATAGACTTTAACAACCAGTGGATAGTGTGCCACATGAACAACTTCTCCTTTGTCAGTGTTTATGCCCACGCCCTCAGAAGCTGAGAACCAGGACCTGGAATTCTATGCTAAGACTTAGAGCACCACTGCTGATAATGGGAGACTTCAATATGGTAGAAACCCTCAAAGATAGATTCAGATCCAAAGGGCTAGCCCTGGCGGGATCAGAGAAGCAAGCTTGGGATAAGGTAAAACATAAATTCAACCTGCAGGATCTAGGTCAAGAAGGAAGTTTTTCATGGCAGAACTACCCCTCAGGCGACCTGGCCAGAAAAGCCAGGTTGGACAGAGCATACGCAAGTGGTGAAATCTTCTCCAAATTCAACAGATGCGAATGTGTTGTAGATACAACCACATGCATCTCAGATCATTACCCTATCATTACAACAATGGATAACCTGGAACACAGACACAAAGCGTGCTGGTTTCATACAGATCCAGCCCTATTCAAATTGCCACTAGTTCAAGAAGAAGTCAAAAGCATCTGGGAATCCTTCTTCACCAAAAACCTCCCCCCGGCCAAAGCTTGGAACCTTGCCATCAAGTCAACCCAAAACCTCCTCAGGCAAGTCAGAAAAGAGGTTGCAGCCCATAGAGGCAGCAGACTCACAAAGCTCCAAGAACAACTGCAACAGCAAGAGGCTTCTGGCAACCCAGCCAATACCAACCTGATCAGAGCCAGGATCAAAAGAGAGGAAGAAATAGCGCTGCAACACACTAAACTATTTACCAGAGAATGGTGGACAGGAAAAGCAGACAGACCAAACCAAGAAATGTTTAAAACCCTCAAGGTCAAACAAAGGCAAGAGCATATTCCCCTGCTAACAAACAAGGAAGGAATCCTGGCGGTTACCCACGCTGAGAACAGAAAGCTGATTACTGAATACTACAGCAACATCTTCAAGGAAGAAGGACCTCCCCCCCCATCCAAGGCAGCGGCAATGGAAACAATAAAACAAGTCAGACCTTCAACAGTCCCAGCCAACATAGCTGCTACTCTAGAGAAAGAAATCACTCAGGAGGAAATCAAAGAGGTCATCTATTCCCTCAAACCTAACAAGAGCCCAGGTGAGGATGGTCTCCCAGCCGAGTTTTTTCAATCCTTTTGTGAGGTGCTAACAGGCCCCATTCTCAAAGTTTGGCATGAATCGCTGAAATACGGAGCACTGCCAGCTCAAATTAATAATGGTCTCATCAAGTTGATCCATAAAAAAGGCCCCAAGGAGATCATGGGAAACTGGAGACCTCTCACTATGCTAAACAGCGTCTACAAAATCTTAGCAAAAGTTCTAGCCACTAGAATGAGCAAGCACATGAACCAATGGATCTCAAGGGAACAAAAAGGATTCATCAAAGGCCGGTACATCCTGGACTCTATAATCGCCCTATGGGAAGGATTCGAATATGCAGAAAAATCCAGCCAGGATTTCCTTTTTATCAAGATAGACTTTGAGAAAGCATACGACAGAATCCAGTGGGACTACATCCTCCAATCCCTAAGAGATATGGGGCTGGGACCTCAGTTCACCCATATGGTCCAGACACTTTTTGGGAATGCCAAAGCCAAAGTTATCCTCAACGGAGAGCTGTCAGACCCCTTCCCTCTTGAAAAAAGCATCAGACAAGGGTGCCCTCTAGCTCCCCTACTCTATGCTATAGCTGCAAATGGGCTCAATTGGCTGATAAAGGACAAGATAAACAAAGGGGAACTAGCGGGCATCAAACTTCCTAACGGAGAGCAAATGTGCACACAGATGTTCGCGGACGACACCAACAGCCTCATAGCAAACGAAGAGGAGAATATCAAGGTACTTTGGAGCTGTCTCCAAACTTACTGTGAGGCTTCAGGATCCAAAGTCAACCACAGTAAAACAGGTATCAAAACTCTCATTGTACCCCCCCCCCTCGTGGCTCATGGAAACAGGATGCCATAGCATCCAAGATGGGGAAATCTTCAGGCTTCTTGGAATTCCCATGGGATTCAGAGTGTCAATGAAGCAAAGATGGAAATGGGTAATGGAAAAAATAGAAAGTAAGCTGCTTAGATGGAAAAGGAAGCAACTTTCTCTAGCAGGTAGAATTATGGTCATCAACCACTTCATCATCCCTGCCACAATTTACTTCCTCAGCTGCTGGAGGCCTCCTGATGCTGATCTTAACGAATTCACTAAGCTATGCAGAAACTACCTGTGGGGAGGGGACCCATGGATCAAAAGCAGACCTAAAGTTAAATGGGAGATATGCACGGTCCCCAAAATCAAGGGAGGCCTGGGGATTCTGGATATCCGGCTGCTAGCAGACAGATTGGCTGCTAAATGGATAATCAGAGCTTTGGAAAACCCATCTGAAGATTGGGCTCAGCTTCTGGTCAAAGACCTCCCCAGATTTACTATTACCGGACACAATAAATGGGTAAATCTACCCATGATCACCATAGTAGCATCAAAACATCCCATTACCCCCAAAGGGAGTCATCTTGTTACATCAATCTGGAAAGCCTGGTTCAGATCTAAAGGAGCACTTTCCATCAATCTCAATGACAAAAAATCAGAAGGGTTAATAGCTGCCGACTCCTGCTGGTGGTCTTTTCTCCCTCAGCCTCTACTAGAACCAGAAGAAGAAAAAATTGCCCTCAATCTGCACAGGAAAGGACTTACTACCTGGGCAGATATATTTAACCCCCTCACCGGTACGTGGCTCACAAGAGCAGAGCTGGTAGGAAAATACGACTGCAGAACCCCAGAACTAGATCTAGTACAAAGCAGAACTTTCCAATGGAATACCCAGGAAATCTGGAGAATTAGCAGTCCCCCCAAATTCAACTTCCTGGCCCTTCGCTGGATAAAAAATAAACCCATCCTTCCCATTCCCTTTCTTGAAAAGTCCCCCCTATCCAGGTTACTCTGAACCGCAGATGGAATATAGCCTGGGACAGGAAAAGATGGTACAGCTGCCTCAAGGAGTTGTGGAGTCAGCACATAGAACCTAAGAAATCTTGTCTCGCATGGCTGATTGCCTACAGAGCCATCTGGACCCAGTGTAAGGCAGCCAAGTTCAACATTGCCACTGACCAATGTTCCAGATGTGGCCTCCCCGAGGATGATCTACACATTTTTATTCACTGCAAGCACATCTCAGAATCCTACAAAGAGCTGCAGTCAGTTATTCTAAGCTGGGGGAAAGAAATAAACTGGAAGAACACAATTCTTGGGGAAAATATAGGATGCTCTACAGCTCTTTGGAATGCAATAAGGTGCGAGTACATTTGGCATGCATGGCTGTAGAGGTTAGCTGCCACTTTTGATAATCCTGAAATTAAGGGTCCTCCCCTAGCAGAATGCTTGACCACAACATGCATTAGATACTGGAACAACCAAACACAAGCCCTTTTCAAGCTAGAGAACAGGCTGATGATTAAATTACAAAAGAGGAAATCAGATTACACAATGAATCAACTTGAAAAAACCAGAGACAAGATCCTTTTAATCCTCTCAAAAGACAGAGCATTAATAGAAGCTATCAGAAGGATGCAGTAAACTACCCTAACCCTCCCCTCACAGGAGAAGAGAGTAACACCAGACATGCAGTCATTAATCAACCAAGAGAAGTCAAAAGGCAGCTAAGGTAAAGTGACCTGTCGACATTATGGAGTCACCGGCGTTCTGTCCACCAGGATTCATGGAGAGGCTAACACATATCGGCAAAGCAGGCATGTTCACAACCTCAAGACACCGATGTGCCAGAGTCATCGAAAACAGAACCCCAAATCACCAAGGGACCGGTGCCAGCCTCAGCACCCTCTCTGTACCTGCAAAGAAGGAAAGGGTCAGAACGAAACACATTATCCAGCATCAAGAGAGGAAGGCTTACTGTGATTCAAGAGGAAAGTCCAGGTGTCCCATAAGGGATCCCTTCAAAGAATCGATACCAATCGGTCACAAAGGGATAGGAATGCACAAGACTCCCAGGGGTAGTCCCCCTTCAGCCTCCAGAAGAAAGAAAAGACGCAGATCAGAAGGCTGTCTTTCAGGGGCGCCTGCAAATCGGAACAAGGATCAACGCCGCCCTCCCTCAGATTGGAGATGCGTCGACCGAGCCAGAACAGACCGAGCCGGAAGAGACAAAGGAGGAAGGGCCATTCAGCAAGTTGAAGATCCCCTTCAAGCACCTACAGGCGGCCTGAGCGAGAGAAGGTGCCTGCGGTAGGCAGAGAAGGAAGGAAGGCTCAACTGATTGAGAAGGCGGTCGAACCAACAGGAAAGGCCGATCGTCGATCATGCTCAAGGATGAAGACTAGCCATGCAAACCAATCCCCATCGCCCCTCCCACGCGGCGCACATGCCACCACGTGCTTGGTGTGCGCCAAGTGGCTGTTCCTTCCTCGGATCCCCCTGACTCAGCGAAATATTGTAAATTTTTCCTTTTTCGAATCATGCATGTCCACGCGGCATTAAGGACACGTGGCCTTTGTAATTTTGCCCCTCTCTTTTCATAATTCAGCAGCCTTTAAAAAAAAAAAATAGATGTTCTGCTGCATGAATCCTGAGCATTGCTTCTATTATTTTATAACCCAAAAAGGGCAATAACGATCACAACTCGAGAGTCAATAGAGACGACCCACTAGCTATTCTAAATGACTCGAGACTCGAGACTCAATAGTGGAGACGACCCACTGGCTATTATTAATGACTTTCTATTGCATGTCACCATTATTAATGACTTTCTATTGCACTAGTCACCAACATCACCATTAGTGATGACTATTATTTATTGACTTTCTTATTCTTATGGTACTAGTCACCAACTCGTACCATCACCATTATTAATGACTTTCTATTGCACTAGTCACCAACATCACCATTAGTGATCACTATTATTTATTGACTTTCTTATTTCTTATGGTACTAGTCACCAACTAGTACCATCACCATTATTGATGATTCTCTATTGCACACAACGTTTATTTTTGCAAGTTGTGGTACCCTTCTAAGGGGCATTTGCCTTTCAAGAGAATTGAAGAAATATTTTGAACCCTCAATAGAAGGATAGGGTTAAAAAATAGCCCTTCTCAAAAAAAGGTTTAAAATGGCCTTTTGTAGCATTTTTGAGGTTTTTAAAAAGTAATTTATATTAATAAATATAAAATCATGCTTCGTATAGCTTCTTTACTCCCTGTGTCTTGTTATTTCAATTTGCCTTTTTAATCTTTGGCATCTTACTACTTAGACCTTACAACCTTGGACCAATGAGCTTATCAATTTGATACCTCTAGTTGGTTAAGGCTACATGAAAGTAGGTGGAGGGGGTGGTGGATTAACCTTGGGTTCACAAGGAGAGAGACTAGTTAGGAGCACCGCCAGTGCTAGGCATAGTTACTTAGAATGCAGTGTGCCATCGCCAACTTTCAAAAATGAATGTTTAGTTGAATCTTGACCATCGCTTCAACCCAACAAGATACTTTATTTTATAACCCAAAAGAAATAATGATCAAGACTCGAGTGTCAAGAGAGGACAACTCGTCATTGGGGGATGGTGGATGCCGAATCAGTCTCACTAGAGTCACTAGAATGTGGTGGATGGGGGCCAGGCCTCGAGAGGATGATGGTGCATTGAGAAATGCAACGCATTTGGTCTAGTCTCACGAGTGGCAATACGAAATTATGATCATAAGAACACAAACCTGAGCTTAAAAGTAGGGAATTTGGACTCTAAGACTGGAGGCAACACCTTGTGCACTTGAAAATATGCACGCCCAGTGTTTCTTTTTGAAATATTTTATGCCTTTTCCCACAGATATTGTTCCATGCGATTTAAAAAAACCTTTCTTTCAACCAATCAAAATACGGCAGCTTCTCTCTCTCTCTCTCTCTCTCTCTATATATATATATATATATATATATATATGTATTATTGTTATATAAAGGAAAATTTTTACAAAGCTTCCAAGTGGCAAGATTTTGGAGGTTTGGGAAGAGGAAGAGGAGGTTCAAAGAGGTTTGGGTAGAACTTGAATTACTGAGCCTAAGCATTACCTATTTATACAAGTTGTTTTATATAAATTTTTTTCAATTTGACAACCCTACTGTTAAAGGGTTCATGTGAGGGTATACCCTTTTAAAAGAATCTCTCTTTAAATCTCGGTTGGATTTATTGTAGAACTAGTCAGTTGCCGCGTGCTTCACACGTCTCCTTAACACTTGCATTAAACTCGACTGAATCTGAAAATGAGGAATTGACTTCTAGCATCATTACAATTCTCCTCTTTCACTTTTAGTTTGAACTTTGAATGAGTGCTAGGAGAAAATAAATTTCAATTAACTCCCCATTCTTACGATTCTCATCTTGTTTCCACATGTAAAGTTTCCCTTGTGATAGACCCCTATAATCTTCTCACCCATGCTCTTGAAAAGTTAATTACACGACATGTGAACACCAGTGTGATCTTGATAAGAGATACCTAGTCACATTCTGTAGAAGATTTATCACAACACAAGTGTCATCACCATTCTTGATGACTCATGAAGCTCTATTAATAGAGGATCTTTGCATGAGACTCTATTCATAGAGGCTAAATGCCTTAATATGCATTATGGATTCATGCATGAAGCCTTTATTGATAAAGCAACTTTGTATAAAGATTAAGAAGCTCTATGCATGAGTCTTCTAGACCCACACCTGCTCCCTCACATCCATCTTCACCACCACCACGATGTATGGAGTCTAGTGGGGGCCCTACTAGATGTAATAGTAGCGACAAGGGACTAGGGTGCTTTTTCTTTGGGAGAAGCTCTACTAAGTCCCCTCACATCATCTCCATATACAGAGGAGAGAGGGGTTCAACATTCCACACCTATAAGCCATCCCCGAGGAGAGCTGGGACATTTGTATTTTTTTAAAAAGCAAGGGCAAACTGGGGAGTTTTGTGAGAACTTCCTAGTCTACCCCTACTTTTTTTATAGGTTTATTTTCGTTGTTGATGAGTATCATTTATAATAGTGAAATAACACCACCCAGAAGCGTTATTTCATTGCTTAATAGTAAAATTTCACTATTTTTAATGGTGCGGAGCAATGCTCTTGCTACAATGAATATAGTATTGTCGATAGGAGAGAAATGACTCCGACATTTGCCAAGGCTTGTAGTAATTATGTTTCTATATTGTCATTCGAGATATTGAAGTGTTTGGTCAAGCTCTTCCATTACTTTATTCACTAGGTCTTCACCGCTTTCAATCATTTGCAATCACCCTTGGCTCTGATACCAATGTTGTGGGAGGTTGACATGAACCTTTAATAGTGATTACAATAAATAAAATATTGAGAATAAACAAAACAAAATGGAACAAATAAATACTCAATACATAATGTTGGGTCCAATTTGTTTCCACACAAGAGTGAGCCCACACTTTCTCTTGGTGTACTTAAACATATTTCATGGGATAGCTTTTGGGGCTAAAAAATAGTATGCTTTACAAATATGTCAACTTCTTTAAGAATATTATTCTTCAAAATTAGCTTGCTTCAAAAATAGCTTTCTTGAGCATGCAAGCTAGGCTTCTTTAAAAGTAGGTATGAGCCTTGAACCTTATAATAGTGCACGTCTTGAAAAAATGCAATATGCACAAGGAAGTTTTCACATGTCCCAAATAATATATACACATTGCTAATAGATATTAATGATGTTCAAATAAATTAATGGCGCTTATTGTCACAAAATCATATATTATTCTTTGACATTTAAAATTAGTCATCTCAAGATATTTCTTGACCAACACAAGCTTACCTCCATTATCCAGTCCAAGGATCTATACTTGCATCAACTAAGCCAATCAATTAATAAATGAATTGATTAAAATAAACATCTATATGAAACTTTATATCAATAAGATGATGCAACCAATACTTCGACATATGTACAAATTCACCTGTGTACGCATAAACTAATCTACGATCACCCAAATTTAGAAAGGCATCCCAATCTAAACCCGTCTAGGAGAATTCATAACATAAAAACTTGGGAATAAAATATTCCATGAATTCTATTAAGAATCTATAAATACACAACATGGGAATATATAAAATATTCAATGAAATCATCCTCATGAGACAAGTTGGCGACTAGTGTAATAGAAAGTCTTTAATAATGGTGATGTGCAATAGAAAATCATTAATAATGGAGATGTGCAATAAAAAGTCATCAATAATGGTGATATGCAATAGAAAATCATCAATAATGGTGATGTGCAATAGAAAGTCTTTATATAATAGTGATGGTACTAGTTGGCGACTAGTGTAATAGAAAGTCTTTAATAATGGTGATGTGAAATAGAAAATCATTAATAATGGAGATGTGCAATAGAAAGTCATCAATAATGGTGATGTGCAATAGCATGAGAGAGTGAGAGCTCTTAGCCACCATTAATGAAGAGAAAGGAAAAATAGAGCTCTTAGCCACAATTAGTACAGCGTGAGAGCTCTTAATCACCATTAGTTAAAAAAGAAAAAAGATAAAAGATAAAGGAAGCTCCCGTTAGCGTTAAAGGAGGAAATGAAGTGAGCCTCTAGCTTATGTATGAGGAAGGAGAAGAGGAGAGATATTCCATCAGCTTGACCATTGAGAGGAGGGAGAGGGAGTGCTTCTTTACATTGTTATGATCATGAGAGGGCAGGGGAGAGGAACACCCTTTGCTTTAACACAAAGGAGAGAGAGGATTAAGAGGGAGATATGCCCTCCATGATCATGGAAAGGAGGGGCAAAGAGGAAAGAGAGGGAGAGATACAATCCCTTGGTACTCGTCAAGAGAGGGGCACCTTGGTGCTTCACCTCAAATCCAAGCCAAGAAGTAAAGAGGCAACATCTATTCGCTCCATGAGTCCGTGCATGTTCACACAAGACTTTACCTTATAGCACTCTCTATTCACTACTTGGTTGGCTCTCCACACCAAACCAATATGCTCATAGGAGCTCCACCTATATGTTGTTGCACCCATGCTCCATGTGCTTAGAAGTCCATTCTCCTTGCTCTTGGGGGTTCACCTAAAAATATGTAAGTATACCATGTGAGTTCAAATGAAGGGTTTCTTGAATTCAAAATTTTAAGGTAAATTTTTAAAAATACATTTACAGAAGGGGTTTTTTAACTGATTTTGAAAAAATCTATTAGTCTATAAAGAAAAAGGTGTTATTTTATTCATGAAAAATTCAGAGGGAAGGGGTTTTTTTGAATATCCCTTGAATGCATGTACTACATAGGGTTTCTTAGTAGTGTACACCCCGAGTCCTTGCTACCCCACGCTTCGTGTGCTAAGAAGTCCATGAATATGGATTCATGAACCCGGATCACCCATTTGCTCAAGGAAAGCCATGTGTATGCTTAAGGAGGACATGGACCATTCTTCTACATGAGCCCATGGGCGTGTCTTCATGAGCCCACGTTCCCTAGAATAGCTTAGCCCATTCCCCATAGCATCTTCAAGTGCATGTTGTGGCCTTGCCATAGCCATTCCTTGCCATGGCCATTCCATATTCTCATTTACATACGCTTTGTCTCGACACATGGATTCAATAGCCCCTACATAACTCTTAGCCCCACACCCACACACACATTTGCACCTCCCACCTTACAGATCCATGCATAGAGAAGAGGATGCACTAACTAGATTGAGGCAAGAGAAGATGTTGCATTGAGGGGGAAGGTTGGAGGAAAGAAGTAGAAGAAGAATGTGATGGAGAAGCAAAGAAAGAAAAGAGGCCAGAGCTAAGGGAAAAGATGGAGTAGAGATAAGATGAGTGAAAGGTAGAAAAAGAAAGAAATAATGAAGGAGTGGAGAAAAATGGAAAGAATGAAAAAAAAGAGAAGTAGAGAAAGGACAAAGAAACTACAAAGTTAGAAGAAAGGAGGGGAAGTGGAAGAAAAATTAACAAGAGGCAAAAAGGAAATATAGAGAGAAGAAGGATAATAGAGAAAAGGAAAAGTAAAGAAAAGTGGAGGGAGAAAGAGAAAGAGGAAGAATGAAGAGAGAGAGAGGTCCGAATCTGGCCATAAGGGGACAAGGTCCAAAGAGGACGAGAAAAATCAAAGAAGCAAAAGCTTGAGGAAAAAGGTACCCCCAAGAAAGCTCCAGTGAGACCCCCATGACAATGGACAAAACCAAAACTTGAAGATTAAGGAATGTTGTTAGTCGATCCTAATGATCCCACTAAAAGTGAAGAAAGCAAGAGAGCTAGGGCCTCACAGCATGAAAGGAAATAAAAGATATCCCAATAGAGAAAGAGGGGTTGACCTAAGTCTAAAAAGAAGATAAGGAGACCCCAACAAAGAGGGGAATAATGTGGAAAACAGAGCAAAGAGATCCCAGGGAGCTAAAAGAGAACTCATGAGACCCACAAAGAACCACAAGGGACCAAGACAAAGTCGAGACAGTCAAGGACCTCCATAAACATGAGAATGATGCTTGGAATGTGTAAGAAGATGCCAAAAGGTGCAAAATTATGCATATGCATGCGAACCAACACAAAGCACATGCATGCAAGCCAACAAAAAGAAATTGGTTCACATGGAATGAGGTAAGCTCAAACTCTTGGACTATGGTGAATGGAATACATGCATGTTTAAGAAGTTGGACAAGACCCTAAACATGGCTAGAAGGCCAACCTAGGGCCAAGAACTTCAAAAATGAGGAAAACATTGCACTTTTGTCAACTCAAGGACAAGGTTCAAGGGGACAATCAAAGCCAAGAAGCAGACAGTTGAGCTTGAGGACCCAGAGGGCACACGATAAATCTTAAAGAGAAGGTCATTTGAAGCTAAAGAGGGACCTATAATAATCAATGCCAACAAGAGGCAAGGTGTTAGCACCAAGGACTGAGAATCCAAAGTCTACATGGAAGCCCTTTGAAGATTGAGGAAAGATGTATGGGCCAACAGGGGCCACCTTTGTTGACAAAGGACCAATTGCGGTCCCACTAGCATTGAAATCTATACATACATATGGATATTGCCAAATTAAGTTTGGGGGTGCAACACACAAAAATTCAAGAAAACACATTTTAGACCATGCTAACTAATGCATGCATGGATGAGGAGAGGGGGGATTTGAGGTTGATTTTAGACTTGTTTCCATAGATCTTACATGAAGGGGCTACAGCTTGGCTAGGAAACTAGCGTAGATGATCCAACTACACATGGGAAGAGCTAGTTCCACTCTTTATGTAGGAGTTAAGGTAGAGAAATAACGAGAAATCCACCAAAGTTAAAGAGGTTGATGCCTCTAGAGCAAATAGGGTCATATAAATTCCCAATACAATATGGGAAAACTTCATAACTATAAGGTAATCCATGAGGGAGCTAAGGACCAAGGGGACAGATGGCAAGGATGTATGTGAACCCATGGGGCCAACATAGAAATGCATAAGCACAAGCCGACGGGCTAGGGACTTGACAAGTAGATGTGCATGCACTAATTAGCCAATGGAGGAAAGTGCATACACAAGGGATAATTCATATGCAAATTTTCAAGCACCAATGAGCTAATGGGGCAAGTGTATTCACAAGGGATAGTTCATATGCAATCACATCAATGGGGAAACACACAGATGATGCATGGTGGATGTCAATGGGCCATAACATAAATGCATATATGCAGAGGTCAATGGAGGCATGCTCATTTATGTATGTAGTAGAAATGGGGGCATGCTCATTTATGTATTCAGCCCCAATGGGAGCGACAACATATCTGCAATGCATGGAAAATGGCCAATGGGGATAACCGGTGCAAGATATGCAATCACATGCACAATGGGATGCATACGCACAAAGAGACAAACACAAATGGTGCCAAACAACCAATAGGGGCAAGCAGTGCATGCACAAGGGTCGATGTGGGCTAAGAACATGACAACATGGATGTATGGGCCAAGGTCGGTAGTAGACGTCGTGCAAAGTCAAATGGTAGCAAAAGGGTCGGTCTCTCATACGAGCATGTGAAGGCCATACTTGCGAGGGTAAAGAAGATCACCATGCATACAATTATTGATGTTAGAGGGCTACTGTATTGAGGCAAAGCTGGTAGGGCCTTATGCACGCTAACGAACATTAGAGAAAGAGTTGAATGAATCCACACATACAAGGGAAAATAAGGCCAACAAACATTAGAGAAAGAGTTAAATGAAGCCGCACATACAAGGGAAAATAAGGCTCGATGTGTGCAAGTAGAGACAAAAGTTAGGCTGTGCAGAGAAGAGGGGTTGCTTCTTGAAGAGGCAAACATAGTCATAGAGCTCAAAAGGGAACATGCAATGGCCATACTTGCAATAGGGAACATGTAATGGCCATTCTTGCAATTAAAGGCAAGCCAAGATTCATGAAGTTAAGAGATCATGGATATCTTTGCCCCAAGATAAGCATAATCAAGTACACACAGTCCTTGGAGCAAGCAAAGCTTGATAAGGATGTGGCACCACCTATACACATAGAACCAGAAGAAAGAGATCCCATTGAGCAAGAAGGGGACCTCAAGGAAGAGATATGGAAGCCATGTTTTGATGAGTAAGGGGATTTCTTGCAGAGACCAAGGGGAGTTCTTACAGAAACCAAGCCTACAAGAAGAAGATAAAGACTCCGAGCAAGAGAGTATAAGTGAAGAGGCCTCACAACAAAGCTGGGAAGAGGAAAATGACCTTGAAGATCTCAAAGAAGAAGGTCATGAGATATCAAGACACATGATACAATCACATGGTTCAATGTTTGGGCCTCCTAAATAGAGAATCTATTTGAAGAAAACACCCTAGAGGATCTCGACAATGAAGAGGGAACCTAAACCTTAAGATTAAGAAGACCAATGGTTGGATTACACAGAGGCATGGCTAGAGAATAGTGATAAAGAGAAAGAGGACCTATACTTAGAAGAAGAATAACCATGATGAGATCACAAGGAGAATTCAGGAGGCAAGGGGAAACCACACCACAATCAGACCACAAAACTTTGCCCATAGCATATGACAACCCTCTTAGCGATGTTTGCAAGTGCATGGTGCTACAGGTAGAAAACAAGGAGACGAAGGGTCAAAAAGCCAATAAGACTCGCATATTATTCAAGAAAATCCTGAGGAAGAGGAAAGACACAAGTTATAAGAGAAGAATAAAGTCATCATGCAAGAGAACCCACTATGGGAATGCAAAAAGGAGCATGATTGGTTCCTCAACGATAATGATTTATATGACTCTCCACCATCATGGTGGAAAGAAGAGGATGAGGGAAAATCAACAAATGATGAAAAAGGGATGCCCATGGAGATACAAAAATGTATCAGTAGGGTCAAGGGGGGAATGACCATGATGCTAGGTATGTACATAGGCAGAATACTTATGGATGTGTAGAATAGTGGGCTAGAGCACATTGGATTGCCAAAGGCCATGGGATGAAATGATTGAGACCAGTTGTTTCTTGTGACTACCATAGATTATGTGTCCAAGAAGGTTAAATGAAAACAAAAGTGCATGGCGACATGGCAGACAAGGGCCAAAATGATTCTCCACAAGAGGCCTAACAAGGGTCACAATTATGTCACAGGATGGTTAGACAATGGTCTTTTAGAGTGAAAGATTGGACGAATCAAATTAAAAACTTGAGAATCCATAGTGCCCTAAATCAAAGGTAATAGAATAACTTAGAGAGCAGTCATAGGAAATTTAATTTCAAATCTGAAGTACGTCTTAGCTCCACAAGGACTAATAAAGGATGACCCATTTTTGATGCCTGGTATCAGTTTTCGCGTTGTCAAAATAGCCATTGATATACACGTCGAAATGATCATCAAAATAACCGTCGAAGGCAAGTGTCAAAATAAGCATTGAAAATAGCATCGAAATAACGACCGGAATAAGCGTCAATATCTAATTTTTTTTATTTTTTTATTTTCGACTTCTTAAAAAAATTGAGTAAAAAAAGAAAACATTGACAAAATAAACTAGTATTTCTTAGTAAATAAAATTGGAATAAGATGTTATAGCTCATCATCGACTCTCTCATCCTCAGAGCCTACATCCATGGCTCCAAATACATCTATTTCGAGAAATACCTCTCCATCTATATCTTCGTCAATAGATGTAGCCTGTGTATCGTCCTTTTCTATTTCAAGCATTAGAGGTGGTTGTGTTGAAAGTTGTTCTTCTATTTCTTCTTTGAATTCTAGATTAGTTGTTGTGTTTGCTTTTGGTTCTAGTGCTATTAATTTTTTATTTACTATACCTTCATTTGATCCTTCTTCTAGTTGTTCAACTAGATCAATATCTGTTTCTTCTACTTCTTGAGTGGGTTTCTCAACCTCTACTTCATCTGAAATTTCCATATTCAAATATTTATTTACTGCATGGATCAATTTGGATTACAAACCACATGATCTCTTGGGTCCACCTTGAAGACAACTTGCTCACAATGCTTTGGTAGCACAAATGTGTCCCTTTGGTTTGTGCATATCTTTGTGGAGTCTACTTGAACAAATCCGCTCTTATCTCTATGCATGGTCACTTGTGTCCTTGAGTCACTACCTTGAATCACTTCACATAAAAAATGAGCATAGAAAACTTTCTGAACCCAACCTTGATAATGTCTTGTTTTATTCCATAGTAATCAAGCATGCCAACTTCACTACTTAGATCACTTGCACTTGAACGACTTTCTTGCATGAAATTTTTGTTGACACTTAAATCAAATGTTATCTTATCTATTCTCCCCACTCGAAAGTGACCGTGGGACCAAAGTGCACTAAATTTGCGATACTGTAAGCAAACAAAGATCATGAAACTATATCAAGAACAAAAACTTATACAAGACTATGTCTTATGGTTTCTTGTGTACATATAAAAACTCATTTACATGGTAATCATAGCCTTATGCAAGCTTCTCCTCCTCCTTGCTTATAATCTCGCAACTCTATTTTACTTATTGTACTAGAAGGAAATTTTGGAAGTTGAGCAAGTGAATATGGGTATGGCAATGCTCTAGTTGTTTGATTCCTCAGGGGGTGCACTACTAGAAAACCCTAGGTATCACGTGCATTCAAGAGGTATTTTAAAAACCCCTTAACTAAAATTTTACCTCCAATAAAACAACCCCTCTTCACTTATGATTTTTTTCTAAAATTGAATTAAAGAACCCCTCTTGTTAATGTAATTGTGTTAATTTTTCTCAATGTATCTAATTAAAAAACCCCTCGTGTTGAACTCACGTGGTACATTAACATTTTTTGAGTTGAACCCCCCAAGTTTGACTCTTTCTAAAATTTAAAATATCTTGGTCTCTTTCCCTCTTGCTAGGTTATACCTCTCGATCCATTTCTCCATAGCACTTGAGTGGAGGATGCAAAATTTATTAATCTTCTCTCGCAATGCCATATCCATTGTTCTCCGAAGCCCTTGTCCTTGAGGCTGTTCCCCAACGAGTTGATCATCCGCTTCATGTGTCCACAATCGTGGCATATTTGGGTTTGGCATACTAAGAAATTTTGCTATGTATACAAGAGATTCTTGAACAAGCCATCCCATTGCATTACTGCCCTCAGGGGCGAGCTTTTTGACAAACAAAACCTTTTAGTGTCTTCATAAATCTCTCGAGGAAAAACATCCATCGACTATGAACAACACCTACTATAGCAACCTCATCAACCACATGAACAAGTAGGTGCATTTGAATGGTCAAGAAACTTGTTGGAAATAATTTCTCCTCCATTGTGACTACTTTAATGGAGTTTAGATGAGCTGCTTCCAACGTATTTCTTCTAATCCCCTTCTTTGATATACACTGTACCACTGCACTAATCCTGTATATTGTTGTCTTATGTCTTCGCTGAGGCAATCCTTAACGGCTATTGGCAACATAAACTGTAAGATTTTGTGCCAGTCATGAGACTTCAATCCACTAATCTCTCCATCCTTTGTGAATGCTCCCTTCAAGAAACACATATAACTAGTGGGAGTACAAAACTCACTAATGCACTTCTTTACATGCCGCTGCTCTTCTTTGGTTAAGACCGAAGGTGCTGTAGGGAGAATCACCTTCCCATTAGGTCTTCTCCGTGCTCTCATAAAACTGCTGCATGCTATCCACCTCTTATAGATCATCCCTTTGTGCCTTTCTCTCTTTAGTACCTATGATGGTTTTCGAAAGCATATCGGCTATGTTCTTGAAAATGTGCATAGGGTCAAGAAGATGATTGACTAGAAGATCACTCCAGTATGGGAGTAGATGGAAGATGGATAGCCGTGTCATTCTGGGGGGTGAACAACTTGGATCCACTTCCCATTCCCTCCTCCAAATCACTTGGCTTGAGCACACGAGGAGGCCTCCCTAGAAATCTCCCTCGCAACTCATGGTTTTCGGGGAGATACTTTTTGTGGCCCTCGTCGATAACCTTCTTCAAAGATGTTGAGTACTGGGCCTTTAATCCATGCCCACATATAGGGCATGCATTATAACCAGATATTGAAAGCCCTGCCAAACATGCTAATCATTATGATGAGATATGCAAATAATACAAAAATACTGAAATTGTGAAATTAAATTAGGTTAAGAAATCTTAGAATAATTAAACTACCAGAGAACTCTCCATAGCTTGAGAAATCATGCATGATCAACATAAGTATTCCTTGCAATGTTGGAGCCCTTTCTCCAAAATGCTTAGATGCATCATAAACTTGGATACCATCCCATAACGTCCGTAGCTTGTCAACTAATGGAGCCACGTAGACATCCATGCTCTTAACCTTGTACTTCCATGGAACTATCAAAGAAAGTAAAAGGTGCCCCTTCTTTATTGCTAACCTTGGTGATGTGTTATAATTCACTAGGCAAACGGGCCTGTACTCCATGATGAACTTCGTAAGCCAAATGGATTGACTCCATCCATTGCTAGTTTGAGATGAATATGATGAAGCTCTTCCCCAAAGTCCACCCACTTCTCTTCGATATGCCTCGATGCTGGAGAATTAGTAGGGCACATGCATAATGTCATATATGGATCTCGTGTTTTGACAAGTCATTAAAGATGCAATGGATTTCATAAAAGCATGTGAAACATAGAGAGAAAAAGGGACACATACCCCATAAGTTTTGAAACGCTCGTATCAGACTACCCATATATTGATTGCAAGTTCAATATAGAGAGGCAAGTGCGAAGAACTCAAACACGTGCTTCACGGTAAAATGGTTGATGGGTGGGCAAGCCTACGTATCTCTTTCTCCTCTCGAGAAGCATGTTGCACACATCTTTTGATGTCTTCTACTTCATGATCATCTACTCTCTTGTGTCGTGTAGGTAATCTATCATGTCGGCCATGTCATGTTCTAGAACTTGATCCGAGTTCATAAAAGCTTGCTTGTGTTCTAATCCCATCGAGGTTACCTCTGCTCTTGCTCTTTTTCTCCACTTAGGTTGGATATCCACCAGTTCATTGTTGTCTAGGTGAACATTGAGGCCAGTAATAAGTAGATGTTGGAAGTGCTCTACTAGAAATATGTCCCATTTTTTGGAATGCTTGTTGCAAATTGTTTTGGCATCGGGTGACTTGCTACTTGCAATGACTACATGGTCATAACATTTTCTCCTCTAAATTGACAAAACTTGAAAGGTTCATAGCACTCATAGACTCCATGTATGTTGAATATGCATGAAAATTTGGGTTCAAATGAGGGGGAGGTGGAGCTTCTTTTATACTTCATGCATGGCCTAGTCGGTATATTCTTGTTTTTTATGGAAAGGTGTCAAGCTACCAAAAATTCAAAATTTGAATGTGAAAAGAAATAAAAAATGAACTTAAGTGGCCGTCAAAATAGGTGTCAAAATAATCATCCATATAACCATCGAAATACACGTCAAAAATATTATCTATTAACGCACATTTAGATGCGTATTTCGACGATTTTTTTGATGGCTATTTTGATGAATATTTTGACATTGGGGATTTTTAATAGAACCGTGGCATCTCACTATTAGCGTTTTCGAAAACCAGTTTTTGCTTATCCTCTTCAAAAAATTGAAGGTTCTCTTCTCTCCCTTCCCTTCAAGTTTATGCAAAGAGATTACTTATTTCATTTACCTTCCCAAGCTCTATTAATGGTTTGATTTACTTGTTGCTTTGCTTGTTTGCAGGTTTGCCTATCTTTACACAATATCTTCTCTTCTAGGTATGGACCGTAAACCCTTGCTGCTTTTGTTATTTTTTTCTTTTTTACGTATATACAAGAGGCCTCGAGATGGGGAGGTGAGTAGATAAAGCATACTGTATAGGCTTCTTTCCTTGTATAGAGTTTATGCAAGAAGCTCATGCATAGAGTTAGCATAGGCTTCTTGCAAGGTCTATGCATAGGTATCTTGCAAGCTTGCATGGAGCATGTACAGATGTCTCATAGGCTTCCTGCATAAGCCCTTATGGTTTAGGGTTTATGCAATAGGATTAGGGCTTAGGCTTATGCATAAGCCCTTATGCATAGCCTTTATGCATATAGGTTCATGCATAAACCCTTATGCAATAGGCTTATGCTTAGGGATAAGCCCTTATGTGTAGACTTCTTGCATTAGATAAGCCCTTCACCTTAGGCTTCTTGCAAAGATATTTCTTATTTCTTTTGCCTTCCCAAGATTTATTAATGGTTTAATTTACTTGTTACTTTGCTTATGCTGTGTGTATTTGCAGGTTTGCCTATCTTTACACAATCTCTTCACTTCTAGGTATGGACCGTAAACCCTTGCTGCTTTTGTTGTTTTTTATAAAAAAACATGTATACAAGAGGCCTCGAGATGGGGTGGTGGGTAGATAAAGCATACTGTATAGGCTTATTTTGTTGTATACAGTTTATGTAAGAAGCTCACACATAGAGCTTGAATAGGCTTCTTCCAAGGTTTATGCATATGCTTTTTACAAGCTTGCATGAAGCTTATGCATAGAGCATGTATAGAGCTTGCATAGGCTTCTTGCAAGCTCTACGCATAGGCTTCTTGCATAAGCCCTTATGGTTTAGGGTTTATTCAATAGGATTAGGGTTGAGGCTTATGCATAAGACCTTATGCATAGCCTTTCTGCATACAGGCTTATGCATAAGACCTTATGCAATAGGCTTATGCATAAGCCTTATGCATAGGCTTATGGATAAGCCCTTATGCATAGGCTTCTTATACTAGCCCTTATGCATTAGACCTTATGCATTAACCCTTTTGGATAAGCCCTTCAATGTAGGCTTCTTGCATAAGCCCTTATGCTTTAGGGTTTATGCAATAGGCTTAGGGTTTAGGCTTATGCATAAGCCCTTATGCAATAGGCTTATGCATAAGCCTTCTGCATGGGCATATGAATAAGCCCCTATGCATTAGGATTAGGATAAATAGGGTTTATGCATAGGCTTAGGGTTTAGGGTTTATGCAATAGACTTAGGGTTTAGCTTATTTAGTAGGGATCCCTTATGCAGCAATAGGCTTATGCATAAGCCCTTATGCATAGGCTATGCATGCTTAGAAGTTTAAATGTGTAACTAATCGCTTTTTCTCATGTTATATTTTGTAGGTCTTGCATTGTTGTCCTCTCCTTAGGCTTGACATTGTCGAGGTAAGGTCTATTATTCATGTAACCTCATGTTTATTGCAACCTCATGCTGGGTTTAGGGTTTAGTCTTATGCATAGAGATATGGGGCATTATTGTAGGTCATGTAGAATGTTTAAGTCATGTTAGGAGTGGTTATTGGCGAGTAGGTGGTTATAGTGGAGAGGGATCCCTCTATCTTTTCATTGTCCTTCTCTTGTAAAAGAGAAGTTTCCTTTGGCTTTAATAGTGAAGAGTGTGTGGAAAGTCCTCAAAAGCTATCATCCAAAAGGGGGCATTGTCCACCGTGCTTGTCTAAGCAGTATTGTAGATGGTCTCAACAATGTTCTAATATCACATATTGCCTCATTTATTTAGGCATATGCATAATCCTTATGCATAGGCTTATGCATAAGCCCTTATGCATAGGCTATTAATGCTTATTAGAAGTTTAAATGTGTAGCTAATTACTTTTGCACGTGTTATATTTTGTATGTCGCATTGTTGTCCTCTCCTTAACCTTGACAATGTCGAGGTAAGCTCTCTTATTCATGCATTCTCATGTTTAGCAACCTCATGCCGGGTTTAGGGTTTAGGCTTATGCATAGAGATATGGGAAATTATTGTAGGCCATGTAGAATGTTGTTTAAGTTAAGTTAGGAGTGGTTATCAGCGAGTAGGTGGTTATAGTGGAGGGGAAGCCCTCGATCTTTTCACTATCCTTCTCTTGTAAAAGAGAAGTTTCCTTTGTCTTTAATAGTGGTAGGGAGCATGTGGAAAGTCCTCATAATCTTTCATCCAAACCAATTTTACCATTTTATGTCACTGTCAGATGAACTGCAAGAAAAGGGCTATGGCACAAGCTAGTTTGGGGGAGGTGCTGGCACTTTTGCACAGCCATCACAACTCCCACCACTACATAGGCCATGCCCTCGGACACTCTATGGCACGTCAAAAAAATCCCGACCACGGTTCTCTCGACTACTTCCAGTCATTGTAAACAATATCGTTTGATGGGTTGTTGCCATGATGGTGACTCCACGGACGCTTCTTCCCCTCAGCACTGCGAGCACCCACCCATTGCTAGTTGTGAGGGGACATCGCACCCGCGCTCATCTCGCCTCTTCGACACAAATCCCTCTACCCCCAATGTGGCTTATTCCCACTACTAAGTAGTGGATGGAAATGTGGTCTAGATGATGTTGGCAATGAGATGAAGTCTCAAATCCTTGAGTTATGCCATGTAGCCTTTGCTCACGATTGCATGACTACATGGCATAAACTTGATAAGGCCAAGAAGAAATGAGTCGTGAATCAAATCAAAAGTGTTAAAATCCTAAGATCTCTCTAGATAATTGTTATGCATAAACATGTATAAATCAAGCATAAACTCAACCACCCAACCACCCCCGAGCCCAAGGGATGCACACATGTATTATAAATGAAATACATCATACCTCTACCTTGATGTCCCATACCATCAAGAGGTATAACTCCAATCCAATAGCATGTAGCTATAGTGTGAAATGGTAGATGAGTAGATATGGACCTCTACACAAGAGACCATAGCATAAGCCTCCAAGCCCCCAAGCCCCCTTGAGTGTGCCCCATGCCCCTATTATATAGGAGGGCCCTCAAGTGACTCTTGACTTTCCATTCCCCATGTGTGACCCTTGGTGGATGCCTGACCCTAACCTTAACCCTTAAGGTTAGTCCTAACCCATGCGCCACTAGAGCTTGCTCCCATGCTCACAAGCCTAATGTGGGTTAGCCTCCTAGTATTTGCACACATAATGTGCATATAACATAGCACACATAATGTACATATAACATACTTCTCCTCTCTCAAAACATTGCACTCTTGCAATGAAAAGAATGAGAACTGTGGTGAATAATCTCAACCGACTCCCAAGTCGAATCCTCTATTTCCCTATCTTTCCACCTAATTTTAACCTTAGGGATAAGTCAACTACAAAGTTTCCTTTCCCTGAATTCATGTACCTTATCAGGTTCATGTGGAACATAGGATAAATCTTCAACTTCAACGAGTTCTTGAGGAGTAACTGTGTTATCCTCACCTCTCAGTTTCCCTTTCAATCTATTGATATGAAAGACTGGATGAACTCTAACATGTGGAGGTAGTTTTAAGTTTAAACGCAACTGTGCCAATCCGATGTATAACTCAAAAATGGACCACAATATCTAGGAGATAAATTGGAGCATTTTTCTATTGACAAAGTGTGAGAATCTTTAGGAACATTAAAATAAACCAACGCTCCTGGTTCAAAAGACCGAGATGAGCATCCTCTATCAGCATAAAACCGTGCCCTATCTTGAGCACTCCTGATAGAATCCCGAGTGTTTGGGACATCATAGCATAGCGGAGGCTACACTCCAACCCACACACTTTGTCAATCCGTGAATGCAACCCGGTTAGCGCATAGAGGCTATCCCGAATGGGAGAAGATGAGTTAACCACACACTAATGACTTCTAGTCCTACTCAATCCTTCTTCATCACTCAAGCAATCAATCTAACATAGTCAAAGCATCAAGATTAGGCTACATTTAAGCACAAAAATGCAACTTATGCAAAGAACCTAACATGCAAAGAGCTATCACACAAGCCTCAACTACACATCATTCCATGCACAAGCTTCATCACATGCACTCTACAACTCACAAATCAAAACATCATTAAGAAATCTAGATTAGCAAGTGTGTAGACCAAAACCTCATATCATTGAAAATGTAGAGAATAGAGAGTACAAGATTGAAGCATGAATGGAGATGGAGAGCCTTGGAAGAGCACATGAGAAGGAGCTATGGAGAAAGCTCTCTCTATGAGCCTCTCAACCAAATGACCAAAGAGAGTCCTCTCTAGCTCTCAAATGGGCCACCTTTTATACAAAAATTCTAGAACTCCCAAAAGTTCCCATGTGGGATTATTGTCAAGCCCTCTCCCACATTCATCTACAACTTGGAACTCTTTTCAAGAGCCCTAAGTGTCTTTTTTGTTGCATCCTTGTATTGATCTTCATTGAAACACTCCCCCCTTCCTATTTTGCGCACGTCCTCGAGCGCGGTAGTAGCAAGAGCTGCAACAAAAAAACAATGGATACAAGTAAAGTCTTTTATTGAAAAAAAAAGAAAAGAAAAGAAAAACCAGCAATGATAATTTCACACGTGAGCATACAAGTGCAAGGCTGATTAAAGTTTTAATGAGTCCTAAAATAGGTGAGTAAAGACTAGTCAAAGTGAGACTTAAGTGGTAGATAGTGCTATGCAAAGGCAAGTGTGCTTTGTACACCGCCGATTATGACCGCAGTCTCAATGTCCTACAAGTATGTAAGTTATTCCTAAGTGGCAAACCTACTCCTAAATATGAGCAAAGGTGATTGGAACTCTCTTTTTTTTTTCTTTTTTTCTTTTTTTCTCTTTGATGTGTGTGTAGAAGGTGATAAAGATTAAGGTTCCATCCCAAAGAGACCCAAGCAATGGCCAAGAGACCTCCGCCAAGAGAATCTAAAGACCGCTAAGTATCTCAAGGACAACAGACCCTTTTTCTTTCTTTTATGACATAAGGAGTACCCCTTGAAGATGAGGGCATCGGTCTCAAGGGCCCATAGTGTACCCCAGAGTCCTACCAACATCTATCAAGGCGATAGATTCCTCAAAGGTCTTTTTCTAAAGCTTTTAGACATCAGTGTTCACCCTATGGAAACCAAGGCATCGGCCCCAAGGTGCTAAGACAACCCCAGGTCCTACCAAGCATTTCTCATGGCTGTAGACATGTCATGTCTCAATTTACTTTGTACATATATATATTTTTTTAAGGGTATAATTTTTATAAATTTTTATTACTCCTAGTCCCTAGCTCATATCTAAGAGGTAGCTACCACTAGGGATAACTAATATACCTTGAAAGCATAAGAACTTGGCATATTCCATTGGTATATATCCTACACTGTCTTTAGATAGAAATATCTTTTACTAAGTCTTCTAAGAGTCTAGAATTCACTCACCATATTTTAACAACTAATCAAAAACTTAAACCAGCCAACATTGTGTGAACATGCAAACCATATATTCGAAAGATAAGAGCACATAAAGAAATAAAGATTAAGATTTGAATACACCTGTTGTAGTGCCCTGCTGATGTTGTTCGTTTGCATTGATGCATTGCTGATTTTGTGCAGATTGCTCCTCCTTGATCTTTGTAGGCATAGCATGTCTCCCCCCTTCCTAATTTGTGTGCACGATAGGTGGACTATTGGGGCGTGTTTGATGCTCTTGTTTTAGCGAAGATCTCTGCAAAATTTTTATTAACAAACAAGAAAAGAAAAGAAAAGAATAAAATTTGGTGCCAAACACCGAATATAGCCGAGGGGAAAAACCGAGTGGGAGAAAAGTGCCCTGGCTTGTCGATCTTATTGTGGAGTCGTTGAACTTACCCTTGCGCTGGTGGTGGATCCGTGTCCTCGTCTGCTGGAAAGATGGTATCAATTTCCTCAGGATGCAGGGACAACCCCTCACAAAAATCGGCCGCTGGAGAAGGTGGTAGAGGAAGGAGTGCTTCCTCACTAAAATATGGCATTGGTTCTATGGGAAGGTTAATCAGACAGTTTTGATTTTGGAACTGCGCAATATAGGTACTCATATTTATCCAATATTGACATGTTGAGGCTTGGGGAAGGAGCTCTTGCAAGATCGGTGGTTGCAAGTCATTTAACAATGTGGAAATAGGTGATGCTGTTGATAGAATAACGTGACAAAGTGATGCCTGTTGAAAGAACGGTAGAGGGGGAGAAGACACACACACAGGAGCAAACCCTAATGTATATTGCAAACCCTAACCATAGAGGGAAGCCATCTCCACTCTCACACAAAGCATAATGCACTAATCCATAATCCACACAACACACAATGAGTTGTGTCCACACTCATCTAACCCTAGCTAATGTCCACACACTATGACCAGCTGGACACGCGGTCATTTATGTCTCACACATGTTCCTACCTAATCTGCCAGCACATAGCATAGCTGGCTCACACTGACATCGAGCTTGAATCTCAACAGTCCCTCTCAAGCTCATGATGTACTGCCGATGAAGATGTAGATGAGCTTGGGATATCAAGACTCGCAACACTCCCCCTCAAGCTCATCCCATGTACTCCCAACATAGTCCGGAAGTACTCAAACTTCTCCCTGCTCAGTGGCTTCGTAAAGATGTCTGCCACCTGCTCATCAGTCTTCACATAGTGAAGATCAACTGTACCATCCAGCACCTTTTCTCTGACAAAGTGATAATGGACCTCTATGTGTTTGGTCCTCGCATGAAACACTGGATTCTTTGCCAACTGTATACTGCTCATGTTGTCACAATGAATGACAACTTTCCCATCAAGAGGCTCACATAAATCTGCCAAGAGACTCTTTAACCATATAGCCTCACAAGTAGCAATGGCTGCACCTCTGTACTCAGCCTCTGTACTCGATAAAGCAACTGTAGGTTGCTTTTTGCTACTCCAACTCACCACAGCACTTCCAAGTGTAAAAGCATATCCACTAGTAGACCTCCTGTCATATGCGCTACCTGCCCAATCAGCATGCTGCATCTGTGTAGCCATGTATGTCCAAGCTTTTACCATTCTCATAAAATAGACCATAATGTGCTGTGGTCTTCACATATCTCATGATGCGTCTCACTGCATCCAAATGTGGTTTCCTGGGGCTCTGCATAAACTGGCTGACTAGCCCCACAGCATAACTCAAATCCGGGCGTGTGATAGTCATATATATGAGACTACCAACCATCTTCCTGTACATAGAAGGATCATCCAATTCCTCGCCATAATCAGCCCGCAACTTCACATTTTGCTCTAATGGTGTACTCATAGGCTTACACCCTGTCATGCCATACTTTGCCAACATATTCAATGCATATTGGCGCTGTACTAACCAAGTACCTGCATGATCTTTCACCACTTCAATTCCAAGGAAGTATCTCAACTCACCAAGATCTTTCATGTCAAATTGCCCACTCAAAGCTTTCTTGACATGCATCACATCTGCACTATGATCACCTGTGATAATCAAATCATCCACATAGATGACTAGTAAAACAATCCCATGCTGTGTCTTCTTCACATAGAGTGAAGAATCTGCTGTAGAAATCTGAAAACCAAGTGAGATAAGATATCTGCTCATCTTATCACTCCAAGCACGTGGTGCTTGCTTCAGACCATACAATGCCTTTTTCAACCTGCATACGTGAGTGGGGTATCTAGGGTGTACATACCCTTCTGGCTGTGCCATGTATACTTCCTCTTGTAGTTCTCCATTCAGAAATGCATTCTTAACATCCATCTGATGCATTTCCTAGCCATTAGCTGCAGCCATAGCAATGACTGCTCTCACTGTTCCCATCTTAGCCACTGGACTAAACGTCTCATCATAATCCAATCCTTGGGTCTGTGCATAACCCTTTGCTACCAATCTTGCTTTATGTCTTTCAATAGACCCATCAGATTTGCACTTCACTTTGTAAACCCATTTACATCCAATAACATTCTTGTCCTTTGGTAATGCAACCAAGTCCCATGTATCATTATGGACCAATGCGTCCATCTCCACATCCATTGCTTTTTCCCATACATGCTCTCCAATAGCCTCTGTATAGCATGTAGGTTCCACATGCTTCACCATAGATGTCATATATGCATAGTACATAGCAAAATCTCTATATGTCAATCTGTCAACAGGATATCTGACTCTCTGGGATCTCCGCAATGCCTGCGGGTCACTCTGTACACCTGTAACTCTAGCATGTGGTGGCACATATCTGTCCTGTCTAGCACCAGGTGTGCGTAAAACAGGTATGCCAAGCTCCTCATCCAAACTCTCAGAACTAGATGACTCATAACCTGTGATTCCAATTCCTTCGACTTTCTTTTTGCCTTTATCCATAGCACTACTCCCAGTGCTTACACTCTCATGTCTCAAACGTCCTGACCATGGACGTACACTGCTACTCTCAGCTTCTGCTGCTGGCCCAGACATAGTAGTAGAACTAGAACTTGCTTGTGATGGCAAGTTCACATGAACATCAGCCTCAAGTGACTCAATAACTCCCTCATCTTTTGCTTTGTACCAACTAGCAAGCTCATCAAACACAACATCACGTGAGATGACCACTTGTCTAGTTTGAGGGTTATAACATTTGTAGGCCTTTCGATCCTGTGCATATCCAACAAATACACATTTCTCTGCTTTAGGATCCAACTTCCTTCTTCTTTCATCAGGCACATGTACATAAGCTATGCATCCAAAAACTTTAAGATGTCCAATGTCTGGCCTGTAACCTGTGAGCCGCATCTCTGGCGTGCTTCCATGAATGGCTGCTGTAGGTGTTTTGTTCAATATATATACTGCAGTAGCACATGCTTCTGCCCAATAGTAATCTGGCATGCTCTTTTCATTTAGCATCGCCCTAGCCACTTCACATATGACTCTATTCTTTCTCTCAGCCACACCATTCTGCTGAGGTGTATACCTGCAAGTCAATTGTCTTCTTATTCCATGCTTCCTCAAGAAATGCTCAAAAGCTTTTGAGGTGTATTCACCACCTCCATCTGTCCTCAGACATTTAATCCAACAGCCATACTGCTTTTCTGCAAAAGCTTTGAAATCCATGAATTTTTCCAATACTTCACTCTTCTCTTTGAGAAAGTATATCCATGTCATCCTGCTAAAATCATCTATGAATGTAACATAGTATAAACTGCCTTTGATAGATGGGTTTTGTGCAGGACCCCATACATCACTGTGTACTATCTCAAGTGGCCTGTTACTCATATTTCCTTCTCTAGGAAACCTCAACCTTGCCTGCTTCCCAAACTGACAGGCTTCACAAACATGCATATGTCCATCATATTTGAACCTAGGCAATCCATTGACAATGCCTCTTGTTTGCATGTTCTTTAATCTCTGTATATTGACATGTCCAATCCTCTTGTGCCACATATCAATGTCCTGTACCACATTCTTGCTCTTTGAGAACATGGCTGATTTTAGCTCAGGAATTCCAGCATCCAGCTTAAACAATCTTCCTTCTTTCTTGCCTTTAGCAATCACTCTACATCCATGTTTAAAATCTTCAACGAAACATCCATGCTCATTGAAGCGAACCTGTAATCCATGTTCCACCATTTGACCAACTGAGGCCAAGCTTTTAGTGATCGAAGGCACATACAGCACATCTGACATAGACTTTGTCTGACCATTGTGCATGACCAATGGTACACTTCCAACATGTGTAATGACATGCTGGGTATCATCACCTGTTTCCACATAGCCTTTGACATCCATTGGCTTCATGTGCTCAAACCATTCACCATGGCATGTCATATGATTTGATGCTCCTGAGTCCATATACCATGTATCATCATTCTCAGCATTTGTTGTCATAGAACCCACAACATGCTTCATGGCAAACAAATGATTTGCAGCTCCATCATTGCTACTTGATGCATAGTTACCACCATGTTGTGCATAGTTTCCACCATAATGACCACCACGCTGTGCTCTTCCCCCTCTCAAATCATTCTGTTTGCGGAAACAATCTCTCACCATATGACCATATTTGCCACAATAATGGCATTCCACATCTTGCATAGAATTTTGTTGGCCTTGCCAACGTCCTCTTCCACGGGGGTTACCACGACCTCTTTGAGGTGCATATCCACGACCACCTCGAGCACCATAAGAAGGCTGAAAATTCTGTTGTGGAGGCCTATCCTGCCATCCACGACCATTACCACCACGTCCACGTGATGCGAATCTCCCCCTGCCTCTAAAACCTCTCTGCGAGCGACGAGTAGAAAGCCTGATTTCTGCCATCATCATGGCTAGAAGATGCATCCAGAAATGAATCACTGAGCTTGATTTCCTCAACCAATAAGAGTGAAACCAACTCATCGAAGTCGAGTAAACCTGTACTCCTCACTGAGATAGATGTATCAAAAGATTTGTATTCCTTGCCAAGACCATGCAAGGTAATATCCACCAAATCATCATCAGGCATGGGGGCATTTATTGTGGCCAATGCATCTGCAAACTTTTTGATTTCTTGCACATAATCATGTATGCTCCTTTTATTCCTTTTCACATTGTGTATCTGCTATCGCAATTGAGACTTGCGAGCACTCGTATCTGTATCAAACATTTTGACCAAAGTATCCCATGCATCTTGGGATTCTCAGCATCCTGAATGTGTATGAGCATAGCATCAGAAATGCATATAGACAAATAATGCAGCACTTTGAATGCTCTCTCTGACCATTGCTTATGAGCAATAAGCTGCTGCTGTGTAGGTTGCCGAGGTAGCTCAGGCTCAGGCTCAGCACCTGTAATGAGATTCCAAAATCCTTTTCCTTTCAAGAAACTCTTTATCCTGTACTTCCATGCCTGGAAGTTCTTCCTATCCAGCTTTTCACCAACAATCTGAACTGGATTGTCCGACATGTTTGCTCAATGCATACACCTTCCGCACACTTCAAATCTATAAATGAGCCTTCCTCAGCTCAACCACACTCCAATGAATGTTCCAGATACTCCAAGGTAGCCAACAAACTCCAAATTTGATGTAGGAAATCAACCTGTAATCATCCAAGATGAACTGACTCACGCAGTGCGGGATACCCTGAATTGACACGCCTTCTAAGGCTCCAAATCACAATGTAATGGTGCAATCAAGTATGGTCAACTTGCATCGACACCTAATGAACCTCAATGTTGAGTATCAACACCATCTGACATGTGTACATATCAATTTTTGAAAACCCCTTTTTCTGTTTTTGGAAAAACCAGAAAAACCAGAAAAAGCAGTAATGATTTGGCTCTAATTTCTTCAATATTTCACCAAATTGAGCAACCAGGCATTCATTGGCTTAGCAATAGTGTCCATCAACTCCATGTAAGAGGAATTTGTCCAATTGTAAAACACCAAAGATTAATTGCTCAATTAAAATGCTCTGTTTCTCTGCAACCAGTGGTGGACAGCCTGTTTTAATCAGCTCATTCCCAGCTCAATTAGGCATCATTGACCAAACAAATCACATAGCCCTCTTCTCCAAGGTGTAAAGCATCCAATTTCTAAGGAAGTTGTGGAAGATATCAAGTACCAAATGAGAAATCAATCTCCTCGTGGGCAAAATGATCAAAAACTGCTCTGTTTTCACAGTTCTGGCTGCGCCGCCTGCAATTAGGGGATTTGGGAGTTGTTTAAGTGTTAATTGAAGATGGGTTTGAGTCCCCAACACACCTAGGCATATGTGTAATCCACCAATGGTTCAATTTTTGCCAAAATCTCACTCCAAATGCATCAATTTTGGGCTTCCTCTTCTCTGTTTTGTGAGAGCTCAAAAACCAGAGTTTTCCACTCAATTAAATGCATTCAAATTGCTCCAAAATTTGTTCAAGGCTTGCACATGGGTTGCTAATACATCCCTCTTTGTCAAATACATATGTCTTTTGCTAGAATCACACGTACTTCCACCATACATCAATGTTGCCAAGCTTTAATGGAAAGCTTCAAAAACCAGAATTTTTCTTTGCTTTGATTTGCTCTATTTTGCTTTGCTTTTGCCTGTTTCACCTGCAATCCGCTCAAGGATGTTTAGAAGACCTTACCCGGTAGGCCAAGCTCTCAGATCTGATAAGATTCGGTGTGCTCGAAGCTTTACAGCTCCAATGGCAAGCTTCACAACTTCTTCTTCTCCCTCTTCACTCACTCACTCATAAACCCTAATAAACAGCACAAGGCTCTGATACCATGTTGAAAGAACAGTAGAGGGGGAGAAGACACACACATAGGAGCAAACCCTAATGTATATTGCAAACCCTAACCATAGAGGGAAGCCATCTCCACTCTCACACAAAGCATAATG
This sequence comes from Cibotium barometz, assembly GCF_041138505.1. Taxonomy (NCBI): domain Eukaryota; kingdom Viridiplantae; phylum Streptophyta; class Polypodiopsida; order Cyatheales; family Cibotiaceae; genus Cibotium; species Cibotium barometz. Next base: position 31,526,118 of record NC_141110.1, read on the forward strand.
CACTAATCCATAATCCACACAACACACAATGAGTTGTGTCCACACTCATCTAACCCTAGCTAATGTCCATACACTATGACCAGCTGGACACGCGGTCATTTATGTCTCACACATGTTCCTACCTAATCTGCCAGCACATAGCATAGCTGGCTCACACTGACATCGAGCTTGAATCTCAACAATGCCCACAGTAATTTTCACCTAAGGGAGCATAGAAGTACCTAGAATGTGTTTGAAACGGAGGAGCACTATAACCCCCACGATGATCAGGTCGAGTACTATCAGGGTCAATGCATGGTGGACATGTATCTCGCCAAATATCCATCAGGAGTTATCTGGACGTAGAACAATGAAATTTAGAACACTCATATCCATCATGACAATTCCAATCAAAAACAAGATTATCTCAAAAAGAACACATCTTCTAAAGGCATAAGGAACTACATTATTCAAACATTGATTTACCAAAGAGCTTCAATTGTAGTGTTAATGCCTTATCTTTAGTTTTTGGTATATCCTTTTTAAGAGGTGGAAACTTTAGCAATTGTCTTGGAATTTGAGCAAGATAAGAGGATTTAGGCATTGAAATGCTAGAATCTATGCTCAAATGAGACTCATTTGGACTTGTCGTAGGTACACAAGTTGATGGTTGAATTGTGTAACAAGGAGAAATCGGGACAACCGGTGTTTCAATAAATGTTTTAGGAAGATCAACACAAGTAGTTTTGTAGGTGCTATCACATCCACCTTTCCTTTGTTGAAGAGTTTGTGTTGATTTCTTTTGCACCCACTGATATGGAAAATCAAGGGTGGCTTTTGGAATCTTTCTGAAACACTCTTTTACCCCTAGCAAAGCATGGCATTTTGGAAGCCAAATTGCTGTTGCACCCTCATAATAGCCTTGTGCTTTAACACTAGTTCTGTAATTGGACACTAAAGTGTCCTGAGGACACTAAAATGTCCTGAAAGTTAGTATTTTTCTTGAATTTTTGTGGGCAATCTGTTAAGAGTTTTGAAATGCTTAACATCCACAGATGTTCCTCAAGACCCAAAAAAAATTTGAGATTTTTTAAATTGCACTTTTCTTAGCTTTTGCAAGGCAATATTTTAATTTTCTTAGACGCATGCTGATAAAACGCATGATTTTTGCTGTTTTCAAAATAGTAGTAATTTGTACATAACTTTTAGAAGGGACATAGTTTGATCATGAAACTTGGCTTGATGAAAAGCCCATGATGTAAACTAAATCTTGGAATCATCAAACGATAATTATTGGATAAATTTTTGACTCGCTAATATTGAAATGATGTTTTTTATACAGGTGGAGCATGAATTTTTCTCCTTCCATATGCAAGCTAATAATGTAAAACTTGAGGTGCACCCATGTTATATAGGGTAAATACTACTGTGTTTTGAATTTTCCAAAACTTTAGAGCCACTTTTTGGGCCTCTTCTCATACATGGCCTTTTGCGCAACCTGTTTTTAATACGTAAAATGTCTAATTATGAGCCTAATTTTGATTTTCATCAAAAAGGGGAAAGCTGTGTAAGTGCATTATTTGTTGTAACTTTAGGTGTAGACTACTTGTGCAAGCATAGTTATGATTAGTTTTTGAAAAAAGATGATCAAATTTTGTATTTTTATTTTTTACAGTTTTTTTAGAACTAGGCGATAAGAACCTACTTAAGTGGAGGCTAAGTTAGTGTCATACACATCAAATTATGGCTTATTTATCTCATCTCAAGCATGAAAACCAATAATCAACATTCTCATTGATAGGGCTACAATTTTTTTTAGTGGCGTGATTGAGTTTTGATAATACGCGTTACTTTTGCTGATTTTATACAACTTTTTTGGAAAAAAATCTAGGAAAGAAAAATGATTTTTTTGGTGAACTTCTACCTCCTTGGACTGATGTATGCTATCAAAATATCTTGGGAAAAATGCTATTGATATCATTGGATTTTTTTTTTGAGAGAATGATACTTGCATATTTGGAAAAATCCTGAAAAATCTTGAAAAATGTTCATTTTCAAGATATATGCTACTTTGTTGCTTATGTACTTCCAAATAAAAAGGCATTTTATATGTTTAGCATTTTTTACATAAGCATAGGATTATGTTCTACATGCCCAATGAAGCATTTTGGTTTTTAAAGCCTACATTAGGAGTTTGATTTTTTTTCGCAACCCCCAAAAAAGGACACTCAAGTGTCCTGTTTTGGTACCAAACTAGTGTTAAGAACATGTTTTGGGACCCATCGAGTAACAATCCGAGGTTTAGGCTTGGAAATGATGTGCTTTTTAGGAGGTTTGGCAACTGGACTAGATGGTACAAGTTTGTACGCATCTTTGGGTAGCCACATTGATAATTCCTTCTTGCCCGGCCTTCTTTGAGCAGCAACTAGAGTAGTTGGAACATGCCAGCCACCATGGCCCTCACTTGAGTACTCATCAATTATCCACATCATTTGTTTTGGAGCTTCAAGAGCAGATTTTGATTGTGGGTTGGGTAAGGTAGAAACATTACCCCTTTGGCACGATAAAGCTCGTGGAGTAGTAGATCCCAAGATGCAATCAGAATCAATTTGCAACTTGTATTGTCTATTTTTCCAATCTAATGAGCAATTGGTAGCACTTAACCACGATCTACCGAGAACAACCTCTACTACTGCCTTGGACTTACGTGCCACATAAAAGGGCACTGACATCTGGTGATCCTGAATGGTCATCATAATGACACATTTTCCCTCTATAGGGTTATCTTCTCCTGAGAAGCTTCGTAGGTCCACAGGAATTTGCACAAGTGGTGGTTGACCCAAGGCTATCTAGGTGTCAAACGAGAGAACATTATAATCTGCACCAGAGTCAATTAAGGCGGAGACAAAGTAGGTGGTCTCATGAAGATGAAGGCACACTTGAATATTGAATGGATCGACATATGGCTCATCAGTAGCCAACTGTATGGCCAACATAGAAGCTTTGCGACGCTCCTTGGCTTTTGCAACTCTAGCTTTAGCCTCCTCTTGAGCCTGACGTTTAAGTAGGTCCAGTGCTTCTTTCCGTGTTTGTGCAGCATGCATCTGTTGAAGCATGGCTTCAGTTAATGGTTCATTGTATTTCTTGAGACGACTTCCATTAATGAAGTTAGGCATTTGCTCACCTTCTAGTGTCTCTAAACGCACTGCACCACTTGGAGTAAGCTCATTAATCACAAACGGTCCTAGGCCACGTTTCTTGAGCTTTCTCTTATGCTTCTTAAGTGTATACAAGAGCACAAGGTCTCCTTTTTTGAATCGGCCAGTTGTTACATTTCTATTATACCATTGCTTCTGTCTCCTCTTCTCAGCATACATCCCCATTATCGCCAATAAGCGGGTCTCATCAAGCTTTTCCAATTCGTCAACGCGTTGTGAAAGCTCATGACCATTCCAATCCAATTGTTTAGCTACTCGTAGAGTAGGTACAAGAAATTCAATGGGAAGAATTGCATCTAGCCCAAAAGCAAGTTCAAATGGGGTTGTGCCCACAGATGTTTTATAGGCTGTCCTATATGCCCAAAGAACTGAGTGCAACTTTTGCTCCCAATCAGTCCTATGTCCCTCAACAATCTTTGTGAGTGCTGTGCAGAGAATCTTGTTAGTACTCTCGGCTTGTCCATTGGTCTGGGGATGATAGGGTGCAGAATGCTGTTGTGAATTACCATAAATTCTTGAAGCAAAAATTCTATGACTTCATTTACAAAGTGTACACCTTGATCACTAACGATCTCAATAGGTAAGCCATAGCGTGTAAACACGTACTCATACAAGAACTTGGCTGTGGTTAACTGTTGCCTTTGCCTCTACCCATTTGGTCAAATAGTCGGTTGCGACTATAATATATTCGGCATGCGTGTTACGAGCTGGAGGTTTAATGGGACCGACAAAATCAATACCCCATTTTGCAAAACCACGTGTGCTTAACATAGGCCGTAATGGCATATTGTCCTTTATGATGGGAGGTTTGGTCCTTTGACAATCGTCACAACGTTTCACGTATTCTTCGGCATCCATTTGTAAGGTTGGCCACCAAAGCCCAGACCACCTAATCAACTTAGCTGTGGTATTGCCAGAAAAGTGTCCACCCCCAACACCTGCATGTGCATGAGTTAAGATTTTCAGATAGTCAGCTTCACATACACACATGCGTAAGTTGCCATCCTTGCCCCTCTTGTAGAGTTGGCCCTCTATCAGCATATAGTTTGCCGCTTCAATTTTAATAGCATGCTTTCGATGTTTAGGAATTTTTTGATCCGTATGACCATGCTGAAGATAGTCTACAATATACTTACTCCAACTTGGTGTAGTTGAAATTTGGAATAATGTGACATTATGAATTGGCTTCTGAATTTTACATGAAGCATAGTTACGAACAAATGTTTCAGCATCTGCATGCATGGTAGGCCACCATTGCCCATCTTGAGATATACGTCGCACACAAGTAGTAGCTGATGCATGGATTCCATCGATACCCGCATGTGCCCATTCCAAGATCTCCTCATATTGGTCAGGGTTAGGTATAAGCCTCAACACTCCATCATTACCCTGACGATATAATCTCCCTGAGATTAACTTGAACGGTCGCCATAGGTCCACATTAGGACCTGCTAGTTGTATCTGCCCACTTGTCAAAATTTCTAAAATGGATTCAGACCATCTAGGAGCTGTCTCTACAAGGAAAAGTGTTGAATCTAACATATCATCATCCACACCCACAGGAGCTTCGCCAGAGGTGATTCGAGACAAATGATCTGCCCTTAGATGAGTTGTTCCTTTTTTCAAACTGCAACTTCAAAATCAAACTCAAGAAGGATGATAAACCACCTTACTATCCTTCCAGTTGCACAAGGCTTATTCACCAAATATAGCAATGCTTGATGGTCCACAAAAAATATGAATTTGTTTGCCAAAAGGTAATGGCGAAACTTTTTCACTGCATATATCATGGACAATCCTTCTCTTTCTGTTGTGGTGTAATTCTTCTCAGCATTGTTCAACTGTCGACTAGCATATGAGATTGGGAAATCCTTATTATGTTCTCCTGATTGAGCCAAAATACATCCAATTGCAAAGTTCGAAGCATCAATATGGACATGAAAGATTTGGTTCCAATCTGGTGCCCGTAAGATGGGTGCAGTCACTAATGCTTGCTTCAACTTTTCAAAGGATTCCTCACACTCATCAGTCCAATTAAACTTTACAAGAAGAGCATATAATGGTCTGGCTAGGACAGCATACATGTAGATGAATCTACGGTAATAGCCACAATGTCCCATGAATGTTTGTACCCCTTTAGGGTTGATAGGCCGAGGTAATGAGACAATGACATCAATTTTATCCATATCTGTTGAAATCCCATTGCGAGAAACAATATGGCCCAAAATTTTCCCTTGTCTTACCATGAATTTGCACTTGTCAGGATTCAAGCATATACGATAAAGTTGACACTTTTGAAACACAAGTCTCAGGTGTTCTATATGATCATCACGCTCTTGTGAGTGAACACATAAATCATCCATGAAAATCTCAAGAAATTGCCTAAGGTACTCCTTGAATACATGACTCATTAACCGCTGAAAGGTTGTTGGTGCATTTGTTAGACCAAATGGCATAACACGATAGGCAAAGATGCCATCTTCAGTAGCAAAGGCTGTCTTGTGTTGATCCTTTGGATTAATTGACACTTGATTGTACTTGGAGAATCCATCCAAGAAACTATATGCCTTTTTCCCTGCAACTCGTTCCAGAACATGATCCGTGATTGGAAGTGGGTAATGATCACGCACAGTAGCTGCATTTACCTTCTTGAGGTTTACACATACTCGAAGTTTTCCATTTTTCTTGGGCACCACTACAATAGGGGAGACCCATTCAGTGTGTTCAATCTCATAGATAAATTCTGCCTCTAAGAGCTTGTCTATTTCTTCCTTTATCTTCCGTGCAAAATTTTCATTGTAGGTATAAGGACGTTGCTTGGAGGGCTTTGCATCCTCTCGCAATGGAATTGTATGCTGACATATGCTTGGATCAACTCCTTTGAGGTCTTTATAACTCCAAGCAAAAACATCGCGATACTCCTTTATTGTTTGTATTAATAACTTCTCCTCATCTAAGGACAAGTCTGTGGCAATCCACACATAGCGAGGCTCTTCTCCTAGCTTAGCAATATCAATCTTTTTTGCATCTTCTGGACCATCGTATGAAATGCCTGGCATGCTCGGTTTTTGTCGCATGGGCTGTTGAAGAACAATCTTCCGATCTTGAAGAGTGTACTGTGTGAAATTGGGAGGAACATTTAGACCTTGTTCTTGTCCACTTGAGTCTTCACTCATTGAAGACCATGCGGTTTTGAGCTCTCCTTTGCCATCTTGCATCGGATTTTTTTGTTCAACCGTTGTCTTTGCACTTCCCACACTCTTTTTTGAATCGGTTTTAGACTTGAGTTTTGTTTTTTGTTTCTTCGTTTTTTTACGATTTTTGCTAACAGTTGTTAGCTTTTCCCCTGCTTGGAATCCATCTGATCGTTTTACTTGGTCTTTGATACTATCTTGTGCTTGGACATAGTATAGATATCCATTCTTTCCTGAGAAGTGAGGTGGTGGTCGAGAGTTTTCACTCTTAGACTCCTCCTTTTCTTTTTGTAGTCTCTCACGTTGTTCACGCTCATCTTGTCTACGGATTCTTTTATGGCTCTTACAACATTTACGTTTAGGTCGGCTTCAAGGGATCTCTACCTGAACCTCCCTTCCTCTCAAGAGTAGGCGTGCCTTTCCTAACTCTTCCTCAGGGATTGTCACAACTTTATTAAAATCAGAGTCCCATCCATCTTCCTTATCAGCATCATTAGCAGATTCGAGTGTCAAATCCTCCACTGAGACTTCCTCGACACGCATAGCTGTTGTGGATGTATCTCTATAGAACAAATCATCTAGAAGGGCACGTGGTTGTACCATTCGTATAGGAATAATATCATATCCATCTGAGTCACAAAATTGAATTGGCTTCGGTAAAGCACATGTCGATAATGTTGCAAGGACATGACTCCATTCTAATGGATCAATTAAATGCTCAGGGAAGGGTTGTGGAATGTATGCCTCGTCTGATACACTTCGATTACCCTTAAGTCTCTCAGTGTTGAAATCCCTACATGAGGCTCCACACATCCATAGATCTTCTCGCCCATCTGACAATGTAACTCTTGAGCCCTTAATGAAGCAGAATCAAACTCATCTATTGGAGACCTTGTTACATCACGATATGAGTGATTCCTTAGGTTGACCCTTGTGATGACAGAATCATGTCGAAGGTACAAATAATTGTATCCCCAATCTTGAATCATTTGAAATTGTCGCATGAATGGTCTACCCAATATCACTTCATAGTTTGGATGTTTTCCAAAATCCACTACTGCAAAGGTGTGCTCATATTCAATCCCACATGTGGTGACCAATATGTTCTCAAGTAGCCCAAGGGGATGTTCTAAGCTTCCATCTGCTAGCTGCAAGCGCATCCTGGTACTCCTAATAGCTGGTTTGCCCCATTTTTCCCAAATGGACCTTGTCACAATGCCCACTCCTGCGCCACTATCAAGTATTGCAGTTGAAGATACTTTTCGCACTTCTAATGGGAGGGTAGCATTTCCCTGATCGTCCTCACAAAATTTTTCTACTTTGTTGATAGGAACTGGCATTACATGCTTTGTCTCAGGGTGTATAGTACATTCATGGTGACCCTTTTGTAGCAATACCTGCTCTGACAATTATGTGGCAATATCATTCCACAACTCAGGTCGAATTTTTATCAAATCAAGCAAAGGTAAGGTACAAGCCACTGGTGCTGACAAAATAGCTTGCACCATACTCATATCCTTATCCTTTGTCAACCTTTTATGCATGGAGGGTATCCTCAAGGTTTGAGAACAGTTCTCATATTCTCCCAGATATGACGGTAAGGTTTTCATTGTATGCTTACTTCTAGGAGAAACAATTGTTTGAACTTCCTCCTGGATGCTTGGACGTCCAAAGTTGTTTTCCGCGCCTCTGGTAAAATCCACCTCAGAGAATGGAGGTGAACTAATAGAAGACATGTTCTCATTAACTTTCTCATGAACTGCGGCCCACATCTCATTTGCCATGTCCTCATTAGCATCAATAACTTCATCATTGCATGGGAAGACAAGGCTAGGTGGTGGCAGATTACCTCCTTTCAATGGGGTGTCAATTGGTGCAGACCTTTCGCTATGAGCTTGTGAAATGAGCTCACTTTTCATTTCCTGACTTGATGACACTTCTGGTATGGTTTCTAATGTTGGCTTAAGAGAGGTTGGGCCCCAAGGAATAGGTGGTGGTGGTCCCTCAAGTATTGACTGAGCTTCCCTAATGAGTTGCTGATGTACAGCTAGATTGATCTTCTCCTCACGAGGGTTTGGGTATTCTTGAAGCTTCTTGGGTAGCTCAGATAAAGCTACAATGCGACTTCTATGAGCATCAATGATGGCCTCTAGAGTCTCATTCACTTTATCCACAAAAACAGAACCCCCAGAACTATCCTCAGTCGTACTAGCCTCATCTTGTTTAGCACTAGGCTCAGGTTGAGGTTGATGTTCCTCATGCACTTCTTGGGATGTAAAAGTTTTATCCCTCATGTTTTGTTTAGAGGCTTCTTGAGAACTAGTGGATGCACTTTTAGTTTGCTTGTTTCGGTTCTTCTTCCTCCGAGTGGTTTTTTTTCTATTGGACTGTAGGGTCTTGTCCACTAGATTTGTCTTTGCATCCCTAGTTCAAGGTGTCTCATCAGTTTGTATTTCGGCATTTCGTGTCTGTGATCTAGTCATGACTCTAAGTGGCACAACATACTCATTCTCAAATGAAGGTGGTGATGGAATTGTGCCTACAAGGTTGAGTGAGACCTTTGGTTGAGAGGTGCCTTCCTCATGTGGTTTCAGCAGACAGTCTTTTGGGAAGTGTTCTACACAACACCCTAGACAATATCTTTCAATTGGTGGAAACTGTTGTACTATTGTATGGGACCGAGATGCTTGCCTTGAGCGATGTGGACAATCACGAGCCCAATGGGGTTCTCCGCACTCATAACAGGGGCCCATTGGTTTGGCCTCTACTTTCCTTGGCTGCCATTGACCTGAGGGGCCTGGAGTCCTGGGTTGGTAGCCGCCTAGCAGCATTAAAGAGTTTTGTTCCCCTGGTTGAGTCTCCAGTGCTTGGCTTGGGTATGCGGGACTTTCAAAGAGATTTTCTTTGGATGAATATGATACATATTCTTCCTCCACATAGCCTGGGTTTACCAAGTCTCTACACATATTTGAATTGTCGTAGTCAACAACCCTCACAGGAGCAGTCCCTGGAGCAGGAGGTTGAGCACCAAGAACACGTCGTGCTTGCTCTTGTGCCATCGGTGGCTTACGTTCAAAATTAGTATACTGTTGATACATTTGTGGAGCCACTCCACCCCTTGGCTGCTCACGTTCCTGTCTCATTCTTGCAATGCGAGTACATTCCTGTGTGGTATGGGTAATGTTCCAAGCACAGGCTTGGCACCACTTTTTTGTGGGTTGGTTTGTGACTAGAGGAGAAAAGGTATTACATTCCTCTATTTTATGGTTACCGCCACATGCTCCACAAAGATGAGGACCTGTAGGAAGTACACTCCTCATTCTCTGCTGCTGTTGTTGTGGCTGCATGGGTGGATGATAGGTTTGTTCCAATCTCCGTAGTACTAGGCTAGCTATCTGGTCTGGATTTACTAGCGCGCTAGACCCTGAACTTTGGTCATCACCCCACTGATCTCTCGGTTTCACCTCTGGGCCAGAACCATCTTGGAATTTGAAGTTATCGGTGAAATCCATAGCATCATGGCAACACTCATTGAAATTTGTATGCTTCTTCGCATAGAGATGTGTATGCAGTGTCGAATTTTTGAGTCCTTTTAAGAAGAGAGAAATTAATCGACTTTGGGCGGGCTTCTCATCTTCTAGGCAACGATTAATGTACTGCTTCATTCTATTTACACAGTCTCTAACACTCTCATTCTCACCTTGCTTGAAAGAGTAGATGTGTGCTACCGTGTCATGTTGAATTCCCATCAAGGAAAAAGCAGCAATGAATCTCTCTTCCAAAACTCGTAAAGAAGATTTGTCTGAAGCCTCTAATGCCTGAAACCAAGCCAGGGCTTTTCCCTCAAGAGTTAGTCCAAATCCTTCAATTTGAGTATGCTTATCAGCCACTTGCTCAGCTAGAACTGCTTGCCTAAATGCTACTACATGGTTGTATGGATCTCGCAACCCTTCATACTTCTTTACCAGTTTCTGAAGAGTTGATGGCCTTACTTGTCTTGAATACTCATCATAGGGCCTACGGCCTCTCACTCTCAGTGGGAATTGTTCCTCTCTTTGGAAAGATGGTCCACATGTTTCCAAAATTGGTGTGGGTACCCTATTACCAGCCTCACCAAACCCCTCCAAAGATCTTGTCACCCGCATTTCAGGAGGTGCATTAATGGGAGGCCGAGTTGGCTCCCCTACCCTCCGATTGTTATAGTGAGAAAGATGTTGTTGTGGTGTGACCTGTGGTCGCACATTTGGTGTAGGACAATATCTTGGTGCTAGAGTTGGGCTACTAGCAGTGGTCCACTTGGATGTTGAGGGTCCCTCTCTAGTGAACTCTCGTAGGGGAGGAGCAACAGTTTCTCCAAGAAAGGCTGTCTCCCCCGTTTTGGCTGTATTTGTTGAGAACACTTCCATAAATAATGGTTGTCCTTTCCACGTGAGTTCTCGAATCTCTTTCCAATCTAAGGTTCGGTATTCATTGGCCCATTTATCAATTATTCTGTTCATGTGTCCTGCAAGCTTCTCAACTACCACCACATGAGCTAGAGGAAGATCTAGCTGTGGCAATCTAGTTGTGGCATAATATCCCTCTAACGAGTCCTTATAGACCTCTTGAAGTGGATCATCCTGTAAGACCTTTGTCACTGGAATTTGTCGTACAAACTCCCATTGGTTCTCAGCCCCCTGATCCATTTTACTCTTGCCTTTCCTATCCCTTTCCAAATTTAGATCTACAAGAAGTAAATCATCTATGGATGGTTTTGAGGGCTGGGCATTGGAGGGTCCAGGCATGTCCGGCTCAATGAGCCAGTCATCTCTAGACTCCCTTGCTCTGGAAAGTTCTAATAAGTCTAAGAACTCGGTTTTAGAGAGCTCCCCTAATTTGTCTACCTTTTCTGGATGGTAGGTGACTTCGTAGCGAACACCATCTCCACCCATGTACATGTTACCCTGGTCATTGACTAGAGGTGCTCTATCAAGTTCTGAGAAAATGTCTACGATCTTAACAAGATACCGTTGTTGTGGATCCCTAAAGATCTCAGCTCCTTGAGCATTTGTGTGGACATATTGGAGTCTCACATTGAGTGTTAACCCCATGGTGTCGGCTTCAAATGGATTAAAGGATCTTGTGGGTGTTCTATTTGGGGCTACGAGATGACTATTTGTTGGCCCTAGATTGTCCATGGACAATGAACTAGTTGTTCTGGAGGAAAGGGTATCGGATTGGGATTCAGAAAGGGTTTCAGCAATATCTGCCAAATTTCCTACCGATTGGGTCCCACTTTCCTGCGTAGGTACTCTAGAAGGTGCCCTAGGCCCTATGGCAGAATCTATAAGACGTCCCGACCGCAAGTGCATAAGGTCAAATTTTTTTGCTTTTTTATGTGTTTTTGTTTTGTTTTGTTTTTTTTTGTTTTGTTTTGTTTTTTTGTTTTTTTTAATTAATATATATATATATATGTATATATATATATATGTATATATATATATATATTTAACCTACCTAATCACTAAATGCAACTAAAAGGAGTATGTGTGGCGTAACTATCTATCTTATTTTTTTATTTTGATTTTTTTTAAATGATTTTATGATTTTTACTTTTTTAAAAAAAATTAATTACAAAAATTATGAATCACACTAAAAAAATACTATTTATGCACAAAGTTACAAAAATTTTAAAACAATGCAAGTTACCCTAATTATGCAAAAAAAAAAATTTAAAAAAATGAAAAATTACAAAATATGCAAAGAATATGGACTCCTAAAAAAACACATAATTTATAGAATTTTTTTTTTAATTTCTATTTCTTTTCTTTTGTTTTCTTTTGTTTTTTTTCTCCTTTTGTTGTTTTTTTTTGTTTGTTTGTTTGTTTTTGTTTTTTTGTTTTTTTTTAACTAATAAATTTCATGCCTAAAAAATATGAATCTACTAATTATGCACTCAATTACAAAAATAAAAATAAAAAATGCACGCTACTTTACTTATGCAAAAATTTAAATAATGAACAATGGATTCAAAAAAATAAAAATTGTTTTTTTCTTTTTTTTAAATTTAATTGTTTTTTTTCTTTTTTTTTCTTATTTTTTTCTTTGTCTTTTTTTTAATTCTTTTTTATCTCTTTTTGTTTTTTTTTTAAATTTATTGTTTTATGGTTTTTATTATTATTTTTTTAATTAAAAAAGAAATTAACAAAAGATAAATAAAAAAATTAAATAAAAAAACAAAAAACAAAAAATCACTAACCTTATCTTCGTTATCTCCTCCGCGATTTTTGCAGTCGGGGCTCCTCTTTCGGCGCCTTCGTATGCTTTCTACTGCGGGCCCTTCGCCGCCTCAACCTCCACTTTCTTCACGTGCCTCGCTTGCCTTCACAGCTGGCAATCTGTGCTCTGCGTTCGCCTCAGCACCCAGCTCTCGCCGCTTGCTTGCTTCTTGCCTCCACTTGGCCGCCACTTTAGCCGCCGCCTAAGCTCCTTCTTGCCACGGCCACCTCTTCTACTGCAGCCGCCTAAGCACCTTCTCATGGCCACTGCGAAGGCCACTCCACCTGAGTCGTCGGCCTCTTCGTCGCCGCTACAGCCACCCACGTCTTCGCCTCTACAGCTAGCCAACAGCCATGCAACGGCCACTGGCCAGTCTCTTCTCCTCGTCTGCTTGCTAGCCACCGCCTACAGCCCTTCCTCGCTGCCTCCCTGCAACTCAACTGCCTTAGGCGGCCCTTCGCCTTCTACACGCCTTTCTTTACCAATTTCCGTCAGCTAATCTAACGTAGCGGAATAATAACGGACACCTTACTAACTGAAGCGGCTGTTTCTATCGTTGCAGCGGTGGATGGAGACGGGTTCATGGCGGTGGGCATGACATTTGAAAACACCGCTGGCCCGTAGATGCACCAGGCAGTGGCGTTGCACACACACGGTCGCTTCCTTGCGTTCTCTCTCAGTCGGCCGCCTTCTACAGCTGCAGCCAACCTTTCTCCACACGGCCGCCGGTTTCCAACCACGCAGCTACCTTTTGAGTGTTTTCTTTTCTTTATATATATATATATATATAACAAGAATAAAATAAAATAAAAATAAAAAAAACTAAATGTCAACCTCTCCTCTCTTCCTTTCTCCCTTCACTTTTCCTCTCTCCTCTCATCCTTAAGGGGGTTCTCACTTGGGCGCCTATGGAGCTTGCATAAGCTATGGAAGAGCTTAGCAACGCACCTCTTTTATTTTTATATTTTTTTTTACTAATTACATGTTAACGAAGAGCATGAAAGCATGAAATGACAAAAAAAATCAATGAATGTAAGCATAATGAGGGTACTTGAAAAGAATCAATGAATGTAAGCATAATGACGGTACTTGAAAAGAAATAAAAGCAATAAAACATAAAAAACAATGCGGGAGAAACCTCAACCGCTCAACGGAGTTTTAATTTTTTTGCTTCTAATCAAAAAACAGAAAACACACAAGGCGCCCTTGAGATCACACACTCAATGTCCTTGCAAACTCTACTCTAATCTACCCTAATCCACGATTTGCAATCAATGGAGCACTTAGTAAGAAGTAATGGTTAACACCCTTCACTAACTTAGGTGTGCGTTCCCCGGCAGCGGCGCCATTGTTTGGGACATCATAGCATAGCGGAGGCTACACTCCAACCCACACACTTTGTCAATCCGTGAATGCAACCCGGTTAGCGCATAGAGGCTATCCCGAATGGGAGAAGATGAGTTAACCACATACTAATGACTTCTAGTCCTACTCAATCCTTCTTCATCACTCAAGCAATCAATCTAACATAGTCAAAGCATCAAGATTAGGCTACATTTAAGCACAAAAATGTAACTTATGCAAAGAACCTAACATGCAAAGAGCTATCACACAAGCCTCAACTACACATCATTTCATGCACAAGCTTCATCACATGCACTCTACAACTCACAAATCAAAACATCATTAAGAAATCTAGATTAGCAAGCGTGTAGACCAAAACCTCATATCATTGAAAATGTAGAGAATAGAGAGTACAAGATTGAAGCATGAATGGAGATGGAGAGCCTTGGAAGAGCACATGAGAAGGAGCTATGGAGCAAGCTCTCTCTATGAGCCTCTCAACCAAATGACCAAAGAGAGTCCTCTCTAGCTCTCAAATGGGCCACCTTTTATACAAAAATTCTAGAACTCCCAAAAGTTCCCATGTGGGATTATTGTCAAGCCCTCTCCCACATTCATCTACAACTTGGAACTCTTTTCAAGAGCCCAAGTGTCTTTTTTGTTGCATCCTTGTATTATTGTCAAGCCCTCTCCCACATTCATCTACAACTTGGAACTCTTTTCAAGAGCCCAAGTGTCTTTTTTGTTGCATCCTTGTATTGATCTTCATTCGTCATGCAACACCGAGCTTCGGTCAGCATTTCCTGCATATCTCGCAAGAAATCCCTCGATGCATCAAGCTCAATGTCCTTAAGACCGACATCAATAGGTGCCTTGGGTTGATACCCATACATAAGTATGCACGGACTAAAACCAATCGCTGTAAATTTAAAACTGTTATAGGCAAATTTCATCTTTGGAAGATATTTTTTCCAATATGATGATTTTCTAGAGACATATGCACGAAACATATACACTATAATCTGATTCATACACTCTATTTGCCCATCAGATTGCGGGATGATCAGAACAATTCACATTCAAAGTAACTTCCTCGTTGTAAAACATTCGGAATAAAGTAGGAAAACATGGCATTATAACAACAAAAACTAGGGATTCATCGGCGCCCCGACATACCCACATCTGCATATGGAATAATCGACATCCCGAGTAACCCATATCAACATAGAGAGTCATCAGTGTCTTAATGAGTCACATATATCCATCCCTAAACAATCAGGTTGACTATATAAATCACCTAAAGTACGAAACTAGAGAAAGAAATGCCAACAAAGGAAGAATCCAAATTACCTTGTCCGAACACAACAAGATAAACTTGTTTGAACTCTAAAGAAAGAGATTTCAACAAGTGAAAATGCCGATGAGATTACCCTCATCACAACATTCAGGCTATAGATAAAAGAAGTTTATCTAGAAGAATGCCCACACTATAACTTCTAGTGAATTTAGAAAATGAGATTGTCTTTGAATGTTGAGGTCAACATGCTAAGTGATGTAAGCAAAGCAACAATCTTGAGCCCAAATTATCCCATAAGATAATATATGTGAGGGATCACTAGCATCCCATACCACCATGATACCACCCATACATACCTTAACAATTTGAAACTCCCTAGTATGCCGTCTAGGAAATAGGAATAAAATCCTGTATAAAAGGAATAAGATGGCCTTATCCAGACTTTCACATACTAAACCTGTCTCTATATACTTGAGACTACATCAAGGAATAACTCCTTCTGAGTACATCATTAGAAAAGAAATTGAATTATTGGCGCCTTTCTAATGATAACTACCCAAAACACAATAAAGTTAGGGTAGAAAAATAACTCACCTAGATATATAAGCAACTAGGTATTCGAGTTGGAATATATACAAGAGTATAAGAAATATACTCCAAAATTATGTGCAAAAAACGAAGGCAAATGCTACCTTCAAAGCATATGTAATTATTCAAAAGATCAAAAGATCCTTATAAAACCATGGATAAAAGCATAGAATCTCCTCAAATCCATAAAGACCATAGTTGATCATAAAAATCAATGCATACCATGTAATGGACATTAATCATGCCAAAAGAAGTATTAAAATTGGTGGCCAACTCATCAATCCGGAGTATATGAACATTGTGTTGTTCAAACAAAACTCCAAAGTAAGTAAGTGAAACACATGTGTGTAGCACTCAATAAAAAACCCCTAGACACAAGTGATCTAGACAGAACCTGATGAGTCTATATAAAATTTGAAAAACATCCAAAAAAAATCCACCAAAACAAACTGATCAACTAACCCATGATAGAATCTGTCTTAGGCTTAAGAAATTAAGCACAATCCACACTTAAATAAGTGCAAAATAAATTATCATGGAAAAGTGTCAAAGGTGAAACACACTTTGAACGCAAATTATAGCCATCAAAAGAAATTAAGGAACATGTCCAAAAAGAATGGCTAAACAATGGTAAAAAATCATGAATACATCGTTTAGAATTAATCCAAACATAAATATCCATTAATACGAGGTATAATCGTATTAATAATATGCGAATAACCCGCATCTATCCAATGTCAACACGAGAAAACATACTTCAACATAAAATAACCCTCCAAAATATTAAACTCTCGAGAAAAAGAATTATCATGATTTTTTTCTAATTTTTTCTAATTTTATAGGGCCTTAAAATATGATAATTTTGAATTCCACCAAACCTATCTTATGGCATTCCAAACCTATATTTTTTCAGAAAACTTTTAGCAACTTTAATTTGCCAAAATACCGTTGATATTTTAAAAATACCAATTTTTTAGGATTTCTAAAAATAATTTCTAGAATATTCCTAATTTCTCCTAAGAATCCCATCATTCACGAAATTTCCAATTCCGCCCAACAATTCTCAAATCCAATGAAAATTTTTAATTTTAATGGATTTTTTAATTTTCTGGGTCAAAAAATATATTTTAAAGGAATTTGAATGGTCACGGGCACCCGAATGGACACACCACATGCCAAACACCAACCCCACATTTTTCCAAAATTTAAAATAACCTTTGTCTAAGTTTCCACTAATTTTTAGAAATTTTTTGAAATTTTTAAATTACCCCGAATGCATTGAGAATACGAACGGTCAAAAAATTTCAGAATTCCAACGGTTTTCCCGGAATACGGAAAGCAAAAAGTTTTGGGAAAATGAAAAGACAAAAAAAATCGGAATCTGAAAGGTCAAAGGTTTCCGGAATACGGAAGGTCAAGAGTTTTTCCGGAATTCGAAAAGCCAAAAGGTTTCGGGGAAAAATGGAAAGCTAAAGATTTTTCGAAAGATGAAAAGCCAAAAAGTTTCAAGAAGAAATTTCCAGAAATTTTTTAGAGATTTTTCCTCAAATCCCATAATTTCTCACTATTTTTCAGGCTTTTTTCAAGCTTCTTTTTTTGAAATTTCATCAAAGGCTTTTTTTAAATAAAAGACTCATTTTTAAAAAAATGAAAAAAAGCTTTTATTAGCTTATATGGGTTTTGATTTTTTTAAGGAGGGGGGCATTTTTTTTTCCGCCGGCGCGGCTGCAGCGCACCCCCCCTCCCCCCCGCGTTGCGTCTGATGGAGATGATGGAGAGGGAATCCTCCCTCTCCTCTCTCTCCTTTCTTTCTCCATCCAAAATACAATCCTCCTCTCCTATCTCTCCTCTGTTAACCACAAGGAGATTAACTTTAATCTTTGATTAAAGTTTTTAATTAAACAATACTTAATCATAATCATTAATTATGATTAATGTTTAAAAAATCATTTTTAAGAGAATTTCTCACGAAAAAAAGAAGGAAAAATGAGATTTGAGAGGCGGAGAGAGTCCCACACATAGGGGAGAGCATTTCATGCATCAACACGCTGTCCCCTATTGAATTTCAGTAGAAAATCGACATAAATTTGATCGCATACCCACGAAAAAAACTCGCAAAAATGTATAAAAAATATATTTTTAATCATAAAAATGCTTTAAAAACTCCTAAAAATTTAGGAAACAATTCATTAAAAATCAAAGAATTTAGGGAATCCATTCTACCAAAACTAACACAATAAAATATGTGGTATTTTTGTAAAAATTTTCATTAATGCTTGATTTAAACCATAAAAAATAAGAAAAAATAGCATTAAACTCACGGAATTCCCCCGCAACGTCGATTCGTCCATTGAATTGTAGTAACACACGTTCCAATCACCATATCGATGATCCACGTGCAATTTATCAACATAAATCAATAAAATAATATTTTTATTAGTAAATATTAAAATTTACTTCAAAAAAAATCAACAACAATTAAATAGAGATTGCTCTGATACCACTGTTAAAACCCTAAGATCTCTCTAGATAATTGTTATGCATAAACATGTATAAATTAGGCATAAACTCAACCACCCAACCACCCCCGAGCCCAAGGGGGATGCACACATGTATTTTAAATGAAATACATCATACCTCTACCTTGATGTCCCATACCATCAAGAGGTATAACTCCAATCCAATAGCATGTAGCTATAGTGTGAAATGGTAGATGAGTAGATATGGACCTCTACACAAGAGACCATAGCATAAGCCTCCAAGCCCCCAAGCCCCCTTAAGTGTGCCCCATGCCCCTATTATATAGGAGGGCCCTCAAGTGACTCTTGACTTTCCATTCCCCATGTGTGACCCTTGGATGCCTGACCCTAACCTTAACCCTTAAGGTTAGTCCTAACCCATGCTCCACTAGAGCTTGTTCCCATGCTCCCAGGCTCACAAGCCTAATGTGGGTGAGCCTCCTAGTATATGCACACATAATGTGCATATAGCATAGCACACATAATGTACATATAACAAAAAGTGAGTTTATGCCAGCACCAGGTAGTGAAGAGGTTCATGGTGAAAGTGATGAAGCACTGGCACAACGACATCACACGCAAGGTAAAGTCTGGGAGACAAAAGCCTTGGAATTTCTCACAAGAGATTTGGGAAGAGGAGAAAGCACCATGCAAAGCCTTGGGATTTATCTCACAAGAGATTTGGAAAGAGGAGTGTAGAAAGCACCATGAAAATCCCCAAAGGTATAAGTAGCAAGAGGAGGCCACAGTGAAGCGAATGGAGAGCATAGGGAGCTCCCACCTTGGAAGCAGTGGCTGGGATGTTTTCCACACCTATTTTGTATTTGTTAATACACATATCACTCACTTTTTTGGCATGATGGGCATTTCATTTTTTTAAATAAGTACTCATGCTTCATGCTTCCAACTGCAATGAGTTGTGGGTCATGCTATTGCATGGGACGTATACCCTCCTCTAGCAACTTGAGCAAGAGGGCCACAACGTGAATTGGACGGATGTGGTGAATATGGTAAATCGCAACATTTTCTACACATCAATTAGTTTTCTCGTCACTTGTCATTTCGAAGTTTTTTTTCCTTGAATACTCTTTTGCAGGGGGACCAGTGCCAAACCCTGAGGACAACGCTGATGATTAGGAGCTGTGTATAGGAGTCGAGTCTCAGTGGCGTACTTCTTTTTGTCGGCTCTATGCCTCTTTTTGTGCACTTTCTTTTGGCTCCATTATGAGCTATGTAACTTTTGTTACTTATTAATAAAAATTTCCATTTCATGACCTTACAACAGAGAGAAGAGATGTGATTTGTAACATTGGTATACAAGTACACCCAACTGCAGGACTACACGGGTGTACCATTATTAAAAAAAATAAAACGTGCATTCGTTGATATATCTATCAATATAAGCGTAAAAATAAGCGTTGAAATCGTGGTCAAAAACAGCATCGTTAATGTCAAAATATAGGTCACAATAATGGTCATTGTCAGCATAGAAATTGGCATCCTAATAAGCGTCAAAATAGTGATTAAAAAAATGATTACTTTTGATGGTTATCTTGACGTTTATATCGATGTGTATATTGATTCGTATATTGACGCTTCTATATCGATGCTTTTTTTGACACACATATCGACGCTTTTGGGGATTTTTTATATGTTCAAAATTGTCAGAAAAAAAGTCAAAAATAAATCTGCCCTGTAATAGTGAATCTAAGGTGCGGGGGGCTATAGACATCATGTCTTTTGGTCTTAGATCGGGTTGATCTTATGGGTGAAGGAATTATACCCTATAGCAAGCTAACAGAATTTATGTGGTTGAATTTATGTTTCAAGCCCGTTTTGGATTTGCGAAGTTTTTATAAGCAGTTTGAAGAGGTATCAAAAGTAATCACAGATTCTGGATATGCATTGTTTTTTGTGCAGGTTTTGTAAAAAAAATTATGTGAAATGGTTGATGTATTGTGCCTACAAAGTAACTGGATATGTATGTGCAAGTGATTGGGTTACATACAGTAACTATATGAAAGATATAGAGTACCATAGGTGATTAAAGATTTTTGGGAGTGCAGAAGCTTTTTGTAAATACTCTGTTGTGCAAGTAAATGTTATAGAGCAACAAGGAAAATTTCTAACCATCTATCACAAATTTTAGTGAGAAGTTGGATAAGAACAACTTCCAAGCATGGAAGTTTAGAATGACAAACTTCCTAAATGGAAAAGGCTATCGAGAGTTTGTTACAGCAGGTGATGAGAAGGAGCCAAAGCTTCTATATAGGGTGTGGTGGCATCTTGTTATAGATATCTCCTCCAGCCAGGTTTTTGGGGGGAGCAACGGTTGGGAGATGGGAGCCCAGCCGGAAGCTTTGATGTATTCTTCATAGTCTTGGCTAAGAGGGCTGGGTGGACAAAAATATTGTGTGGTGAAGTCCTTGTTGTAAATATAGGAGCCTTCTAGTGTTACTCTAACCCCCATACTCTTGATTGTCGACATTATTCCTCTCTTGCATTATAAGCATGATGTATGAGTCCTCCTTACTTAACTACTTAAACTCTGCACCTTCTTGATAGGAGAAAACAACTTTCCCCTATTGGTTTTCTTTTTACCATACCCTTGAAGTTCTAGTTTTCTGATATCTCATAAGAGGAATCTCCTTAAGACTTATGCAGTGGTTGAATATCTCACAAAGGTGCTCCTTGTTCACATGGATATGAAGGAGCACCATGAGTTACAACAAACTTTTGACTACTAAATAGTAACAATTACAAAGTGACCTACCTATGGTGCTAATCGAGAGACAAATGCAGTACACAGGTCAATATTCCAGTTCTTTTCTTTAAAAACTAGTTTTGCTTGCACATTAGGTTCTTCATGACCCGATGCAGGAATTTCACCAACATTTTCACTTGTATCACTGTGAATGCTACCCAAATTCTCCTTTGTTGCCTCTTTAGCATTGTGAGCTATTGAGATTCTAGGCCGTTTTTGGATTTCTTTTCTTTAGAGGCATCTGAATCTTGAAGGTGTTGTATCTTCTATCCCAAACTAGTAGCAACTACCTTCTTGGCCAACCTTTCCTCAGCTTCCTTCAAATTACGAGAGTCTGCAAAACAACAAAATTAGCATCTTGCTATTGTTGCTGCCAATTGCTGCACTTCAACCAATTTGGTGTAACCCATACAAATTAACTTCAAGGAGAGACTGAATATTACAATAACTTTAAGTTGGTTCACGAGAAAAGAAGAGCCAACTTTCAAGAAACAACTTCATAAAAGCATGATCATAATCTTCCAGAGAGTCATTTTCTTATTCAAAACACAACCATGCTTCACACAAAGCCTGAAACACAAGATAAGGTCTAAGCCCACACGTGCTCCTAGTTGATGCTGTAAATTAAATTCAAATTTAGCTATCAAGGAATCTTGTTAAAGGTTTACCTCTGTACCATTCCCTTCCAGCCTTCTATTGTAGCACCTCTTATAGATAGTATGAGCCTTATCTAAATTTCCAAAACGTACTTCCTGTAAATATACCCTTTCTAGGCTTCAACCATCTCTACTGACTTGGTTTGGTCTTGAAGCTTGTAAGCCTATTGCTACACCATTCTCTATTTTCACTTAGCTTAATCTTAGTAATCATGTCTCTCAAGCTTGTGATTAACTATGAGCCACCATACCTCATGACACTCCTACACTGCACTCTCACACACTGTGTGTCGATCTCTCTACTTTCTCAACAATGTGGTATCTTAGAGCATTAGTGTAGGTATGTTTCCTCAAGCCTTTTATATCATTTCCACTCCCAATGATCAGGTCATTAGCCCTTAATCATTGTCATTAGGTGCACTGATCACACTTCACATACCTTTCCTAAAATTGTGGATCTGGATACCCAACCCTTGGAGTTCTTAGATTTATCCATCCACCAAAACATCGGCAACCAAACTCCATAGGCCTCTACCTCACATCGGGGTGCTCCTTCTTGGTACCTCCCTCCGGTCCCACCCCCCCTTCTATCTCTCCCACCCCCCCTTCTATCTCTCCCACCTGTCTCTCTTCCTCACAGAGCAGGCTCATGGGAGTCACATTAGGTCGGGCACCCACACATGAGAGAGCTAGATGCCCTCGTCCCGTTGGACCCCGCCACCTCCAGCTCATGAGCCCTAGATTCAAGAGATCCTGGCCCGCCATTGAGGAGCCTCATCCTCACAATAGACTATCCATACTAATTTTGGAGTTCATTTTTTATGTTTTCAAAAAGGTAGTTTATTTTTCCATTTAAACTTACTAAGTTAAATATCCAAACCTATTAACCTCATCCTCACAATAGACTATCAATACTAATATTGGAGTTCATTTTTTATGTTTTCAAAAAGGTAGTTTATTTTTCCATTTAAACTTACTAAGTTAAATACCCAAACCTATTAACCTCACTTGATTTTCGCAAGGACCACAAGCATTTTCCCTCCCGTGTAGAAGAAATCACTCCCTGAGTCCCCTCTCTCAAAACCCCAAAACAAATCGTCTTTCTTTTTTTCTCTACTTTTCCCTTGGAAGTGTGACAGTGTATACTGCCTACCTCCACGACATTCTCAAGGAACCACACCACAGTCAAAATGCTAGAAACCCGCGTGAGTGGTCCGCTCTGTACAATCACAAAACGTTAGAACCCGCGTGGCCCGTCTTCCGTCCGCGACGCCGGCGCCAACCATCCACGTTGGTGGGGACGTCCTGCTGAATAATAAGGCACACGATTCTTGGCATCGTGAAGACACACACACACACACACAAGCGCACACTCTGGTCGGGACGAGCATGCCTCCTCTTAAGCCCCGCCTGCACCGCCAGCTCACTCTCAGCTTCTTCGGCATTTCTCAGCTTCTTCTGCATTTCGCAGTTCCAGGTAGGGGTCTTCTTCTCCACTGCATTTGTCGTCATGAAAGGCTTTGCCCCTGCGATCTGACGAGACCTCTTCGTTCTTCTCTTTGTGTTTGCGAATGAAGATGACTCCTTGGTAGCTTTGCACAATGGGGATTTCTCTCAAGGCCCGCCTCTCAACGACACCATGCAGGAGGTGGAGGTGGAGATGCTGCCGGGATGGCAAATACGCGGCACCGTGCAATACATCCAGGCGGGCGGCAATATCTCTCTTCCAGACAACGGGCGGGCAGTCCAGCTAGGCAGAAACGGGCGCATCAGCCAAGCCTTCGCCGCTCAGCCAGGCGCCGCCTACTCCCTTACTTTCACGCTCGCGTCCGCCGGACAGAGTTGTTCCTCCATTGACCTCCTCAGGGTGGCCGACCCCGCCTCGGCCTCCGCTTCCTCCTTCATGCTCCACCAGGAATACAGCAACGTCACCTGGGAGACCCACGCTTGGGGCTTCATCCCAGTGTCTAGCCAGACAAACCTCACCCTCAGCAACCAGCTCAGCCAAGAATTGGCACCGCAGCAGCAAGACCCCAACATCACCTGTGGCCCTGTCGTCGATACAGTCGTCTTGAAGAAACTTACCACAACAACAGTCAGCTCCTCCGGTATGTGTTTTCATCAAGCATTACTACATTTCCTGGAAGTACGCTTTTGCATGAGCATGCATCGATCCCCCGAATCGGAGCAACGGGGGAAGCCCAGCTTAGGCAAGCTTACATGTAATCTTTGGCATATAGTAATTTTCAGCTTCCTGCTGCCATCATGCAGCTAACTTCCAAGTCGTGTTGATATGCCTTACTTTGTACAAGTGCTCAATGCTTTCATGCACATCTTTTGTGGGTGTTGCATTCTCTTTCTCTCAAAGTGGCTCTTTGGTTGGTTGTACCCGCAATGAGGAGTTAGTGTGATGCTGCAGAAAACTTGCTGATGAATGGAGGCTTCGAGGAGGGACCTTACTTGCTTCCCAACTCTTCCTATGGGGTGCTACTGCAGGGCATCACAAACATGAGCACCTCACCACTTCCTGGGTGGATGGTTGGGTTGTCGACGGTGAGGTACATTGATTCCGGCCACTACTTTGTTCCAGGGGGCGCTGCAGCGGTTGAGCTGGTAGGAGGGCCTAGTGCCAGCCTGCAGCAGGTGGTGAGCTCTTCCAATGGGGCAGAGTATGCATTGAGCTTTGCGATGGGGGATGGCAAGGATCTTTGCCAGGGAAACATGAGTGTGCAAGTCACAGCAGGGGATGGCACAACCAATTCCACCCACAACTCAATGGGCTCAGGGAGCTACGAGAACTACATTATGAAGTTCAGGGCAGTCTCTGACACAACCAACATCTCCTTTGTGAACCTCCTGCGCAATGAGGAGACGGACTTCCTCTTTTGTGGCCCTGTCATTGACAATGTGGTGCTTGCTCTTGCTTCTTCTTCTTCTTCTTTTTCTAGGAGCCTATACCACCTCTCTGTCAATAGTGCCTTCCTCCTCTTGATCTTCAGTCTTGCTGCAAATGTTTTTGTGGCCTCCATATTGTGAGGAAAACCCTTTGACATAATTCAATATACGCACGCACATCCTCTTCTTTAAGTTACCAATCGCGAAGATGTAATTGAATGCCACATCCGATGCTTTTAGATACTGTCTTAACCCACCTGTAAATTTTAATTCTTTTTTGTAAATTTTAATTCTTTTTTTTTTTTGTTTCGAGCACATCTCTTCGCGGCCAAGGGAATTCAAACCCGGGCTGTTTCTTTCCCGGTTTGGATAGAAGGAATCAGTAGTAACCAAGTAACCAAGATGCCACTTTTTGCGGCCAATGGGATTCAAACCCGGGCTGTTTTTTTTCCGGTTTGGATAGAATGAATCCATAGTAACTAAGATGCCTCTTTTGCCTTTAGCAGAACAGGGCTGAATAACTATATGCAGAGTCTCGTGTGCATATTGAGACTTTTTTTCTAGTGTGCAATAATTAGCTACATGAATGCAGCTAATCAATGGAAGTCTAAGGTTGAAAGGTTGAAAACGAAGATTGATTAATTTAAATTAAATTTTGAGATTTTAATTACGCAAATACAAAGAGGAATAAAATTGTGACACGTGAAGGCTTAAGGCACATGAGGGGAACGACGATGATTGCGACTAGTGATTAGGGTTTCCCTTAGGTTAGGGTTTCGGCCAACGAATCTACTTAGTCACCTTCCTTCTCCTTCCTATTTGGCCTTCATAGAACTTTGGAAGGAATGAATCCGTACTACGAGCACATCTCTTTGCGGCCAAGGGGGTTCAAACCTGGGCTGTTTCTTTCCCGATTTAGATAGAACGAATCCATAGTAACCAAGATGTCACTCTTTGCGGCCAATGCGTTTCAAACCCGACCTGTTTCTTTTCCAGTTTGGATAGAACGAATTCGTTAGAACGAATCTGTAGTAACACACATCTCTTTGCAGCCAATGGGATTCAAACCCAGGCCGTTTCTTTCCCGGTTTGGATATGAATCCATAGTAACCAAGTAACCAAGATGCCACTCTTTGCGGCCAATGGGATTCAAACCCAAGCTGTTTCTTTTCTTGTTTGGATAGAACGAATCCGTAGGTAACCAAGATGCCTCTTTTGCCTTTTTAGCAGAAGAGGGATGGATGACTATATGCACATCTCCTTTGCGGGCTGGTGGGCAAATTCAAACTCGCGTTATTTCTTTTCTTGTTTGGATAGAATGAATCAGTAGTAACCAAGATGCCTCTTTTGCCTTTGGTAAAATAAGTATGAATGGCTACGTGCACATCTATTTGCAGCCAGTGGGAAAATTTGAACCCATTTTTTCTTTCTCTGTTTGGATAGAAGTGTAAATTTTATGTGCATACAATAAGTGATTTTTTACTTATTTCACTTGTTTGGATGAGTAGGTACTTGTATGCGATTCAGGTACAAAAGATGGAAGCTCGTCAAAGGTGATTACACTACAACATAATCAGGGCGCCTAGCAAACAAAAATAGCAGTGCTTTTATAACTACAAGGATAAGGAGATGTCGAGCCTATTTCGCTCTACTAGACACATTGCTATTTTCGCTGCAATGGGATCGATGCTCCGCAAAGCGAAATTAATTTCGTTGCTATGCGCAACGAAACACTGTTGTTTTCATTTCGTTGCACAGCAATGATATTTCCTTGCTCAACAATGAAATTTCATTGCTATTTTTGCTGATGAGCAACGATCGCATTAATATTGCGTACCCAGTCTATTCCATCTCTTTTTTTATACATACAGAAACTTGAAAAGAAATTCAAATTGGAAAGAATGCAAGTGAACATATATATATATTATATTACTCAAATGGTAAGGCCTTTGGTCATATACAAAAAAAAGCAATGAAGGTATGGTTAATCAGAATCTTCATTGGTTCCTCCGGCTCCTCTTCATCTTCATCTTCATGTTCACTTGCTTAACCCACTTCATCTTCAGGTTCACTTGCTTAACCCACTTCACATTCATAGTTCGGATCTCCTCTTTATCCTAAATACATGCAAACAAGACTAAGGTAACTATAAAAGAACAAAAGACAACATATAGATAAGAGAAGGGCTCATGCGCTACTTACCTTGTCAGCTTGAGTCCCTAAAATGGACTTGACACCTTGTGTATGCATCAAAGCCCACAATTGCAGACGGGGAGCTCTATACCCATAATCGCACTCTTCTTTTGTTGGGCCATGCCCAACAACATTCCTCTGTTAAAAAATAATTAAAAAAGATACAATTAGCTAAAGGAAACAATATAGTTTAAAACTATATTAGATTAAGTAAAGAAAAATAGTAAAATTGATTCTTACAAAATGCATAAAGGATAAACTCTGTGTAAAGGGATATTAAAACATATTTGTGTTCGTGAGAATTGGACCATGCCTGCTACCCATAACATTGGTTCATGATATAGAGGAGATTAGCGATATCTAGGTCCTGAGATGGGTCGATTGACATTGCCTATATATATAACCCAAACCAAATACATGCATAAGAATCAATTGCTCGAAGCATAATGGTGAAAAGTGTGATCGCCTCTTTTTGTACACCAGCGATGACTGAAGGGTTCCTTTATATATAAAGACTAAAAAGGATGGAGAGGTACAATTATATGGCCTCAAGACACATGATTGGCACAAGATATTATAGGTATATTCTTTTATTCATTTTCTCTTTATGGCACATAATTTGTAGGCTCATATACTAACTTTCGTTTTCTTCTACACATAATTTAGTCTTCCAATAGCTATAGTTGTTTGTGGAGACAAGATGGTGAGAGAGTCTATTTACAAAATGGGAAGCTTGGTGAGGTATGAATCTTCTCTTGAATTCACTATCTAGGTTATATTCAATATTTAGTATCACAGGTTATGTATAATAAATAGTACACATGATTACTATGTATGTAGGTACATATCCTTAAAAGAGATAGATCCTACATCCATTGATACATCTCAATGCTATTGTGGTAGTGTGTATGATTGAGGAAAACTTTCCCAGATTAATTCTCACTAGCCGATTGCATCTTGTGGTGCATTTGGTATGAAGTGGCACTTTCTAGCGTTGTTCATGTTCGATGGATGTTTTTTCTTGAAAGGTTCATGAAAACCTTAAAGGACTTTGTGAGACAAAGAGCAATGCCAGAAGCAAGCATGGCAGAGGGATGGTTGATGCAAGAGTCTCTGTGTATATCTCAAAACATCTCTCACAAACAGATCCTTCCATACCACGATTGTGGAGCAACGAGGAGGATGACCAACTAATCACTAATGTGCCACAAGGAAAAGGAAGGCAATGAAGACTGAATGAAGCATTACGCTAAAAGGTGAATACATTCTACATTCTAAAGAGTCCTATCATGGAGAAGTGGATTGGGAGATACAAGGATACAATCATTAGACAAAAGGATGAGAGAAGAGCTTTTAGAAGAGAAAACCCCCTTTAACTACGATTTGAAGAACACCACTCACTAATCTATAATACCTTATTTGTTTTGGGAGCTACCACGCGGTGTCTGCTAGTTGTCCCACATGTAAGCTCCTCCTTTCTTCTCTTTTTCTATACTATACTAGTACTTGACCTACATACTATTGTGTCATGCACAAAGCCCTCTTGGTATTATACTATTGCCATGTGGCACATGGGTAGAGAAGAGCTCTCAAAGTTTCCACATGGGTAGAGAAGAGCTCTCAGAGTTTCTACATGGTAGATATGAGATTAGTTTCCTGCATTGCTGCTCAAGCGGTTGCACCATCTTCATAAGAGAAAGCATGTGGCAGGAGGGAGCATGCAAGTCATGGACCTGTGGATTTTAAAAAAAACTTAGCAATCACCTTGAAATAATATTTCAATCCCCGTATGTACTAATTTATGAGCTTATATTTGAATAGTAGTGATTATATGTGTGAATACACTCATAGTGTGAGATGTGTATATTTTACGGGCATGAACACTAATATATATATATGTATGTGTACATGTGTGTGGGTTTACACATCTCTCTCTCTCTCTCTCTCTCTCTCTCTCTCTCTCACACACACACACACACACACACATACACACTCACACATAAAACACACACGTATGTATCCACACGTGTACCCTCTCTCTCACACACACACACTCTCTTGCGCTTTTGCAGGTATAGACCCTTACACTTAGACAATGTGTGTATGTGTGTGTTTTTTATGTGTCTATACACACGTGGATATGTATGTGTGTATACATGTGCATGTGTATGCCAACTTTGTGACTATGTGCATGCATGCGAGTGTGTGTGCCTTTATGTGTCGATGGTGTGTGCACACGTGTCTATGTGAGTACACCATCAAGTAGTCAGACATGATGTAACTCCAGAGGAGAGGTTTACTGGCAAAAAACCTGATTTGTCTCATATGAAAGTTTTTGGATGCATTGCATATGTGCATGTGCCAGATGAGCTGAGAACTAAGCTGGATCCAAAAGCAGAAAAATGTGTGTTTATTGGATACTCCCTTGAGCAAAAGGGATACATGTGTTATAACCCTGCTAGATACACATGAGTTGAGGGTAAGCAGGGATGTTATCTTTGATGAGATGAGCAGCTGGTATGCTGCTGAAAAAAAAGCTGTTGGGGCTAATGTGAGTGGAAATGTGGTTGCACAGAATACAATTCAGCAATCACAGTCTTTGAGTGGACCAGGAGAGTCCTCATCTAGTGGTTCAGTTGATAGACCATGGAGTGGCAGGCTGCATCATAATACCAGTCCTGCAGATGTGATTAGTACATCACGTAAAGGAAAAGAGAAAGTGGTTGAGCCCCTTAGTATGCCTGACATTTCTACAGGGCATTCTCATGTTGATGGAGAGTTGTGGGTGGCTGAGAGATGAGCCTTGATGTGAGGAGCTTGGGATACCAGCTATGAGAACACCTGGTGTAAAGAAGGCTATGGAAGCCATGAATGCAAAGCTGCGAAGATCTGGGAGAGTGAAGAATCCTGTTGCAGAGGTTTACCTATGATGGTTATGTTGCACATCACTATGCATACATGGCAAAGGTTGTACAGGTTATAGAGCCCACATGCATTGATGAGGCTGTTCAAAATGTGTGTTGGGAGAAAGCTATGGATGAGGAGATGGATGCACTATATGGAAATGAGACTTGGGATTTAGTGCAATTGCCTGAAGGCAAGAAAGCCATTCGATGCAAGTGGGTGTACAAAGTAAAACATAACAGTGATGGAAGCATAAGCAGGTACAAGGCTAGATTGGTAACCAAAGGATATGTGCAGACATATGGCATTGATTATGAGGAAACTTTCAGCCCAGTTGCCAAGATGGCAACAGTGAGAGTTGTGATAGCAGTGGCTGCGTCAAAGAAATGGTCTTTACATCATATGGATGTAAAAGAATGCATTCTTGCATGGGGATTTACAGGAAGAGGTGTAAATGTTGCAGCCACCTGGTTATGAGGATGTGAGTCACCCCAAGCATGTTTGCAGGTTGAAGAAAGCCTTGTATGTCTTAAAACAAGAACCAAGAGCATGGTCTGACAAGATTTTTGAATATCTTGTCACTATTGGCTTTCATGTAGCCAATGCAGATTTCTCGCTATATGTGAGACACACTCATAGAGGGGTTGTGCTTGTTGTCATCTATGTAGATGACTTGATCATTTACGGGGGACCATGATGCAGAGATCTTTGATGTAAAGATCTTACTTCGGCAGAAGTTAATGATTATTCCACTTTAATAGATAGATTGTTGAGCATGCAATTGAGGAGATGCCAACATTTATGAATGAGTGGATAGATTTCTCTAGGCATGGCTCCATGTTTTCTCTTTGGATGTGGTGGCTTGATTACCCCTTGGAGAGTATCCAAGGTATGAGGGAGATCATTACAAGGGTATTCTTTTGCTACCTTTCTCTGGCCAAAATATTTCTATTATTTTGATATGTTATCTTCTACTTGAAAACAAACATTCATTTATTATAGAGCATGCACATGAGAGACCAATTGGTGAAATGAAGGAGATTGGTTCGATTTCCAAGAAAGCCATCTCTTCCCAAAAGAAAGCCATCCCTTCTTAAAATAAAGCAGCTAATTTCGTAGAGCCCTCCCACTAAATCATGTCTTCGATAAAGAAACAGTCGAAGTACATGCAAAGCAACCCTCCAAAGTGCTGAGATATCAAGCTTAACATGAGCTAACACTCACGAGGTGCCTGCATGACCATTCGACATTTACATCACTGGTGGATTTGGTAGCTGGCATCGACATATCTTCGCCAGAGATTCTACAGTTGGACTACACCGACTAGTCCAAATCTACCCACTCCTCTTAGCGTGTTCACATTATGGACTGCTTGTATATACTCTATTATGTGGGTTAGTCACTTTATCTTCTTTGTAGACCTCTTTTTTTGTGGGAAGAAGAAAAAGAATTTTCAGCTCTCTCACCTTGTGTGTTCTCTTCTAGGGTTTGTGTGAGTGTGTGTGTGCTTGCAAGAGCTCAATCTTTCTTCCCCTTGCATCTTTTCATGGTATCAAAGCCTCGTTCATGCTAAGGGCTGAGCGGCAAGCAAGATAAGCATAGGAAGTGGTACGAGGGTAAGAGCTTCATCTACTCTTCCCCCTTTGTGTTGGCTACTACAACCTTGTCGAGAGCTCTTCGCCGCCGGGAGGCACCAGAAAACAAACTCTAATTGAGGAGCTTTCTTCGTAGGAGGAGAGCTACAAAAAAACTATACTATCCGTTGGTATCCATTGGACAAAATTTTTCAGCCTGAAAACGCGTTTCGGGCGCGTCTGGACCTCCATTTTTAGTTCACAGGAATTCACGAGCACTGCGAGTAAGTTTCGATTCTCTTTTGCGAAACTCTGTTTTGGATATATATCTATGTATATATATCTATGTATGTATATATGTATATATATACATGTATATATATATATATATACATGTGTATATATATATGTATATATATATATATACACACATGTATATATATATATATATACATGTGTATATATATATGTATATATATATATATACACACATGTATATATATGTATATATACATGTGTATTTATATATATATACATGTATATATATATATATATATATACACATGTATATATACATATATATACATGTGTGTATATATATATATATATACATGTGTATTTATATATATATACATGTGTGTATATATATATATATACACACATGTATATATATGTATATATACATGTGTATTTATATATATATACATGTATATATATATATATATATATATACATGTATATATACATATATACATGTGTGTATATATATATATATACACACATGTATATATATGTATATATACATGTGTATTTATATATATATACATGTATATATATATATATATATACATGTATATATACATATATACATGTGTGTATATATATATATACATGTATATATATATATATATATATATACATGTATATATACATATATATACATGTGTGTATATATATATATACATGTATATATATATATTTATACATGTGTGTATATATATATACACATGTATATATATGTATATATACATGTATATATATATATATATATATATACATATATATATACACGTATATATATCTATATATACATGTATATATATATATATATATATATATACATATATATACACGTATATATACATATATATACATGTATATATATATATATATATATATATATATATACATATATATATATACATGTGTATATACATATATATATATATATATATATATATACATGTATATATATGTATATATATATATATATATATATACATATATATACATGTATTTATATATATATACATGTATATATATATATGTAGAGAGAGATAGAGATAGATAGATAGATAGATAGAGAGAGAGAGAGAGAGAGAGAGAGAGAGAGAGAGAGCTTTATAGTCTTTTAGTATGTATGTGAAGATTGGAGAAAATCTCATGAGGGATTGTATATTATGTGTATACAAAAATATTATTAAAAAAAATATTGTTATTTTTATTCAATGTTAACTATTTTATAATAAAGAAAATGAATTTATACTCAATGTGCCACTCCTTCTAATTGAATACTTGATGGAATTAGGTCTATGGCAAGAATGGTAGAGACATGTAGTTTGAGGTGTCCTCTTTAGACCATTTCCTTGAATGCTCCAAGGAAAAGAAGAAGAAATGGAAAAATAAAATGTGCAGAAGAGTCAAGGGATAGTGAACCTCATTGTTGTGATGCAAGGGTGCATAATGTTACCTGTAATACCGGTGATGTATTGATGCAAGAGACTCATAGGATTCTTGCAGAATACGATACCTTTTCAGCACAAAAACAAGTAGAAAAAGAAACTTTGATGTATTTACCTCAATCTAGCACTAAGAGGTCTCAAATTGCACTAACAGTTTATGGTTGATGCCTATTGCAATGTTGAAGAGTCACGAGCAGCAACCGGTTTACGGTTTAGGGTTTAGGGTTTAGGATTTAGGGGTTAGGGGTTAGGGGTTAGGGTTAGGGGTTCAGGGTTCAGGGTTCAGGGTTCAGGGGTTTTTTTCAGGTGTGCGGTTGTGGAGTGATAAAGATAAATAACCGGTAGCTGCGGCAGCAAAAAGTAAATTTTTCGGGGGGCCGGTTACGTGATAGTCAAGTGAAGTGTATGTAAGATATGGTGTTGAGGTGTGAATAGTATGAACTTAAGATGGCCACGCACTATGACCAAGAAGTCCAAAATCCCACCTCACGAGGACAACAGCTAGCCGAAAAATACGACCAAGTTGCCCACGCAAAATAAAGGCTAAGATGTGGGGACAACAACTTGCCGCAAAAGAACGACTAGTTGTCCACCAAACCAAAGGCTAAGACGTGGGGACAACAACTTGCCACAAAAGAATGACTAGTTGCCCTCAAAAATAAAGGTAAGGGGAAGGGAAGGTGCATCAATCGAAATGACACTTAGTATGCCACGCAATATGACATTATGCCAGATCGAAGGAGCATACTCAGCAGAAAGACACTAAACCAGCCAAATTAATGACCAAGTGCCTCTTACTAAGCACCAAACCAATGGCCTTACTCACACACACAAGAAAGACACTTTACTTGCCCAAAAAAGGACTAAGTGCCTAACATACACAAAACACAAGACAAAATTTGATTTGATTTAAGAGACAAAAAAGACTTAAAAAAGTCGATTTCTTGTATTAACTTGAGGGTGTAGTTCCAAACTAGTTTCGCTCTAGAATGAGCTCTTCAGTGGAACACCCAAGTTTGAGATTACAAGAATGAGAGCTCTCCCTTATGTAGAGAAGGGAGGGCTAGCTTTTGCCTCTTTGCATGTGGGATAATTCAGCCTTTTGTTGTGAAAAAGCAAGCTTAGGACATGAAGAACCCAATGCAACAAACGGCGCTCGAATCGGATAAGTAGAGCTCTCTAAACAAGTAAAAGAAGCTCAATAGCATCTCATGCAAGCTATGGGTTTTGAACTCATGACCTCTTTCATTAGAGTCACAAGCCTTAACCATTAGGCTAGAGTGGACATGTTGACTCTACATGCAAAAATAAGTTACATAAGGTAACTAGAAGACTAGAGAGATGCATAAAATAGGTGGAGGGTTTTCCCGATAGCAGAACCAAACATGGGAGGTCTCATATGCTGTTAAGCCGATGCTCCCAAGGGTTGCTTTACAAAAATGGGTCCACGCTAAAAATAGTACTTACTAAAAATAGAAAGTTATAAATTAGAGGTTCGAAACCTTGATCTAACAAGATAGGAGCGCAGATTCCTTGGATTTCTCCAGCAAATCATAGGTCTAGGTATATGCTTCAGCTCGGGATTTTGTTGGCAAAGCCGAAAAAGTTTAGGGTTTAGGGAGGCCCCCAAGTTTAAAGCTTTGGTGTACTTGGAGTAGTCAAGCTTAAGAACCAGGGGGATCCGCTTACTCGAAGAGGTTTCTCGATTGGAAGCCTTTAGAAGTAGAGCTGTTCGCATATTATACTTGACCTTGCTGAAAGTTTTCCGAAGGAGAGAATCCGGATATCCTCTACCTCGAAGTCGTTGGAAAAACAAAAGCTTTAGCTTGATGTAGC
Source organism: Cibotium barometz (assembly GCF_041138505.1). NCBI lineage: Eukaryota > Viridiplantae > Streptophyta > Polypodiopsida > Cyatheales > Cibotiaceae > Cibotium > Cibotium barometz. Next base: position 31,561,079 of record NC_141110.1, read on the forward strand.
TTTGAAGCGTGCTTTCCCTGATGACATAACGCTTAAGTTCTCCAATGATGAAGGATTCCTTTTGATGACTAGGGTGCCAGGAAGAGAAAGGGAGGTATTGATACCTGTTCAGCTCTTTCTGAAAACAACTAGTAGAAAGCTTTCCTGTGGTTTGAAAATTAGTACCTTTGAAGAGGTGAATATCCAAAAAATCCACAGATGAATTGGAGATAACATGTGTTATCTTGATATGCTCCTGAAGATCCATTGCATAGTTGCTAAGATGTTGAAGCAAAGTGGTGTGAGACCCATGCCAAAAACCTAAAGCGTCATCAATGTATCTTTTGTAGTAGAGTAGCTCTGTTGTGGGATGTACCTGTTCTTGAAGGTTTTCTAAATAACATAGAAAAAGGCAGGCATAGACAACAGCAAAATTACTCCCCATAGCAGTGCCTCTGATTTGATGCCAAAAAGTGCCATTAAACTCAAGATAGTGGTTCTTGAGAACAAGAGAGGCAATTGTCATGATGAGGTTGAGCTCTACATGGTTGAAGTCACCCTGTATCATCATCTTGAGGGCATGCAGTCCTTCATTGGTGGGAATACTGGGGTACAGAGATTCCACATCAAATGTGAAGAGGATAATTTCTTGTGGTAGATGAAGCTCAGATAACTCTTTAATCAGAGTGAGGGAGTCTTTTAGATGTTGCTTTTGTTGGAGGAGAATGGGGAAAAGCTTATGATGAAGCCATATAGACGCATTCTCAAAAACAAAGCCATTGTAAGAGCAGATTGGCCTTTCGACCACTGTAGGTTTGTGGATTTTGGGCAAGAAGTAAAGAGAGCAAACTCTGAACCCTTGCTCTGGCTTCTGCAAAATAAACTTTGCTTCATCCCTTGAGAGCACACTAGACTTTTGACAGATGCAGGCAAGCCTATCAAACAGTTCATTCAATGGAGCTTGGGTGACTGGGAGATAGACCTGTTGATCTAGAAGTTGCCGATCACCTTCATTAAGATACCATGATTTATCAAGAATTACCAAACCAAGGTTTTTATCTGCTGGCTTGATAATGATGTTATGGTTCTTTATCAATCTGTTAAGGGCTCTTCTCAAATGAAGCGAAAGCTTGTTCTGAGGAAGTCGCTCACATGAAGAGATTGAATTTTGAAGTGTGACTCTTCCAGTGTTGATGATGTCTTCCAGAGGCTGATAAACTTTAGAAGGATTCCAATTCGGGTTTGCAACTCGAAAAGGAGGAAGAGGTCTATCTGGTGCATTTCTGAAAAACCATCGAAGACGAAGTTGCCTTGCAAAATTATCATAGTCTTTGGTGAGATGTGTTGAATCCGGAAACTTTGACGGAGGAATATATCCCAAACCAAGTCCTAGAAGCTTTTTCTCGCTAAATGAAAGCTTGTACTGAGAGAGATTGTGGATGGCAGTGTTTGAAACACATTGATCCACCTCAGTTGGGGTCTTTCTAGAGAAAAGCAATAGAGCATAGCGCTCGGGATCTTGGAGAGGGAGCCAGAAGAGGTGCCTTAACGCCGGGGATTTCGAGACCGAGATCGGCTCGGTGGAGCGGATCTGCTTCGTGAATTTTGCCGATTTTGTTTCTGTCCCGAACCAGATTTCTGGGTATTGCGGCCTTGTCGAGAAGAGGAAGGCTGTGCAGAGGAGGGGGTGGAAGTCTTCTTCCTTTGAGGTTGATTTCCACCCCCTTGCCGGTTTCCCCGCTGGTTTTTTGGCTGGGTAGACTTGCCTTTATTTGGCTTGTTTCCCTGCTGCTGCTGCTGCTTACCTTGGTGGTTGTTTTGCCGGTCTTTCTGTTGATTGCCTTTCTTAGAAGCTTGGTTGCTTCTAGTTTTCTTCTTGTTGTTGTTCTTGTTGTTGTTCTGGCTTTTCTTTTGTTGATTATCTTTCCGTTTTTTGTTTGTCCCACCTGTGTCATTTGCTAGACTTTTCTTTAGCTTGTTGATCTGTGCTTGAACTTGCTTCTGAACTTGCTCTTTGACTAGCTTGGCTATAGAGGGTTCAGTAGGAAGAGATTCTGCATCTCCCATGGCTTGATCCTGTGCAGCTTTCCTCTTGGTGAAAGCAGCTTGCTTGATCTTAGAGTTAAGGAGATGAGAGACCCTGAAATTATTTATGGCAGTTTTGAAATCTTTGAGCAGCTTGTTCTTCCAAGTCTTCATGGTGTTTTTCCATAAAGCGTGTGGGCTGTCCATGAGTTCCAAAGCAGCCATGAGGTTCAGGATTTCCTGGAGACTGGCTTCGAAAGTGGAGGCATAAGCATCCAGCTTCTTTTCTTGATTCTCTACCAGCTTTGCTTGGGCTTCAATGAGGACTTCCAAGCAGCTGCTCCTGTAATTTTTACAAAGATCTTGTAGAGTTTGATTGAGAAAGGCCTGTCCTTGTTCATCTTGCACAGTAAGGCGGGGTGGTTTGAGTCGAAGACTGTTAGGTACGGTGCCTTCTTCTCTTTGCTCTCTAAGCTTTTTGAGGTAAGCTTGACTTTTCTCAAAAACTAAAAACATCTTCTTGTACTCCTCGATAGACTTCTTCAAGAAATCTTTAAGGTGAGAAGGTTGAGCGATGGGAAGAGTAGGCAGAGCAAAAAGGTCATCATAGGATGATGATGAAGCACCAAGTGTAAACCTGTATTGGTTTTGTGCATTAGCAGTATCTGTAGAATCATCCATTCTCCGCTTAGCACGTTCTCTTTCTCCACTAGCAAATTGAAACGCTCCCTGGCTGGTAGAAGGGTTGTCTTGACCTTCGTTTGCTGCCTCTGGGATAGTGTTCAAAAGCACCATGATAGCAAAGGTTTAGGGTTTAGGGGTTTTTTTCAGGTGTGTGGTTGTGGAGTGATAAAGATAAATAACCGGTAGCTGCGGTAGCAAAACGTAGCTGCGGCAGCAAAAAATAAATTTTTCGGGGGGCCGGTTACGTGATAGTCAAGTGAAGTGTATGTAAGATATGGTGTTGAGGTGTGAATAGTATGAACTTAAGATGGCCACGCACTATGACCAAGAAGTCCAAAATCCCACCTCACGAGGACAACAGCTAGCCGAAAAATACGACCAAGTTGCCCACGCAAAATAAAGGCTAAGATGTGGGGACAACAACTTGCCGCAAAAGAACGACTAGTTGTCCACCAAACCAAAGGCTAAGACGTGGGGACAACAACTTGCCGCAAAAGAACGACTAGTTGCCCTCAAAAATAAAGGTAAGGGGAAGGGAAGGTGCATCAATCGAAATGAGGCTAAGATGTGGGGACAACAACTTGCCGCAAAAGAACGACTAGTTGTCCACCAAACCAAAGGCTAAGACGTGGGGACAACAACTTGCCGCAAAAGAACGACTAGTTGCCCTCAAAAATAAAGGTAAGGGGAAGGGAAGGTGCATCAATCGAAATGACACTTAGTATGCCACGCAATATGACATTATGCCAGATCGAAGGAGCATACTCAGCAGAAAGACACTAAACCAGCCAAATTAATGACCAAGTGCCTCTTACTAAGCACCAAACCAATGGCCTTACTCACACACACAAGAAAGACACTTTACTTGCCCAAAAAAGGACTAAGTGCCTAACATACACAAAACACAAGACAAAATTTGATTTGATTTAAGAGACAAAAAAGACTTAAAAAAGTCGATTTCTTGTATTAACTTGAGGGTGTAGTTCCAAACTAGTTTCGCTCTAGAATGAGCTCTTCAGTGGAACACCCAAGTTTGAGATTACAAGAATGAGAGCTCTCCCTTATGTAGAGAAGGGAGGGCTAGCTTTTGTCTCTTTGCATGTGGTATAATTCAGCCTTTTGTTGTGAAAAAGCAAGCTTAGGGTTTAGGGTTTAGGGTTTAGGGTTTTAGGGTTCAGGGTTCAGGGTTCAGGGGTTTTTTTCAGGTGTGCGGTTGTGGAGTGATAAAGATAAATAACCGGTAGCTGCGGCAGCTAAAAGCAGCTGCGGCAGCAAAAAATAAATTTTTCGGGGGGCCGGTTACGTGATAGTCAAGTGAAGTGTATGTAAGATATGGTGTTGAGGTGTGAATAGTATGAACTTAAGATGGCCACGCACTATGACCAAGAAGTCCAAAATCCCACCTCACGAGGACAACAGCTAGCCGAAAAATACGACCAAGTTGCCCACGCAAAATAAAGGCTAAGATGTGGGGACAACAACTTGCCGCAAAAGAACGACTAGTTGTCCACCAAACCAAAGGCTAAGACGTGGGGACAACAACTTGCCGCAAAAGAACGACTAGTTGCCCTCAAAAATAAAGGTAAGGGGAAGGGAAGGTGCATCAATCGAAATGAAACTTAGTATGCCACGCAATATGACATTATGCCAGATCGAAGGAGCATACTCAGCAGAAAGACACTAAACCAGCCAAATTAATGACCAAGTGCCTCTTACTAAGCACCAAACCAATGGCCTTACTCACACACACAAGAAAGACACTTTACTTGCCCAAAAAAGGACTAAGTGCCTAACATACACAAAACACAAGACAAAATTTGATTTGATTTAAGAGACAAAAAAGACTTAAAAAAGTCGATTTCTTGTATTAACTTGAGGGTGTAGTTCCAAACTAGTTTCGCTCTAGAATGAGCTCTTCAGTGGAACACCCAAGTTTGAGATTACAAGAATGAGAGCTCTCCCTTATGTAGAGAAGGGAGGGCTAGCTTTTGCCTCTTTGCATGTGGGATAATTCAGCCTTTTCTTGTGAAAAAGCAAGCTTAGGACATGAAGAACCCAATGCAACAAACGGCGCTCGAATCGGATAAGTAGAGCTCTCTAAACAAGTAAAAGAAGCTCAATAGCATCTCATGCAAGCTATGGGTTTTGAACTCATGACCTCTTTCATTAGAGTCACAAGCCTTAACCATTAGGCTAGAGTGGACATGTTGACTCTACATGCAAAAATAAGTTACATAAGGTAACTAGAAGACTAGAGAGATGCATAAAATAGGTGGAGGGTTTTCCCGATAGCAGAACCAAACATGGGAGGTCTCATATGCTGTTAAGCCGATGCTCCCAAGGGTTGCTTTACAAAAATGGGTCCACGCTAAAAATAGTACTTACTAAAAATAGAAAGTTATAAATTAGAGGTTCGAAACCTTGATCTAACAAGATAGGAGCGCAGATTCCTTGGATTTCTCCAGCAAATCATAGGTCTAGGTATATGCTTCAGCTCGAGATTTTGTTGGCAAAGCCGAAAAAGTTTAGGGTTTAGGGAGGCCCCCAAGTTTAAAGCTTTGGTGTACTTGGAGTAGTCAAGCTTAAGAACCAGGGGGATCCGCTTACTCGAAGAGGTTTCTCGATTGGAAGCCTTTAGAAGTAGAGCTGTTCGCATATTGTACTTGACCTTGCTGAAAGTTTTCCGAAGGAGAGAATCCGGATATCCTCTACCTCGAAGTCGTTGGAAAAACAAAAGCTTTAGCTTGATGTAGCTTTGAAGCGTGCTTTCCCTGATGACATAACGCTTAAGTTCTCCAATGATGAAGGATTCCTTTTGATGACTAGGGTGCCAGGAAGAGAAAGGGAGGTATTGATACCTGTTCAGCTCTTTCTGAAAACAACTAGTAGAAAGCTTTCCTGTGGTTTGAAAATTAGTACCTTTGAAGAGGTGAATATCCAAAAAATCCACAGATGAATTGGAGATGACATGTGTTATCTTGATATGCTCCTGAAGATCCATTGCATAGTTGCTAAGATGTTGAAGCAAAGTGGTGTGAGACCCATGCCAAAAACCTAAAGCGTCATCAATGTATCTTTTGTAGTAGAGTAGCTCTGTTGTGGGATGTACCTGTTCTTGAAGGTTTTCTAAATAACATAGAAAAAGGCAGGCATAGACAACAGCAAAATTACTCCCCATAGCAGTGCCTCTGATTTGATGCCAAAAAGTGCCATTAAACTCAAGATAGTGGTTCTTGAGAACAAGAGAGGCAATTGTCATGATGAGGTTGAGCTCTACATGGTTGAAGTCACCCTGTATCATCATCTTGAGGGCATGCAGTCCTTCATTGGTGGGAATACTGGGGTACAGAGATTCCACATCAAATGTGAAGAGGATAATTTCTTGTGGTAGATGAAGCTCAGATAACTCTTTAATCAGAGTGAGGGAGTCTTTTAGATGTTGCTTTTGTTGGAGGAGAATGGGGAAAAGCTTATGATGAAGCCATATAGACGCATTCTCAAAAACAAAGCCATTGTAAGAGCAGATTGGCCTTCCGACCACTGTAGGTTTGTGGATTTTGGGCAAGAAGTAAAGAGAGCAAACTCTGAACCCTTGCTCTGGCTTCTGCAAAATAAACTTTGCTTCATCCCTTGAGAGCACACTAGACTTTTGACAGATGCAGGCAAGCCTATCAAACAGTTCATTCAATGGAGCTTGGGTGACTGGGAGATAGACCTGTTGATCTAGAAGTTGCCGATCACCTTCATTAAGATACCATGATTTATCAAGAATTACCAAACCAAGGTTTTTATCTGCTGGCTTGATAATGATGTTATGGTTCTTTATCAATCTGTTAAGGGCTCTTCTCAAATGAAGCGAAAGCTTGTTCTGAGGAAGTCGCTGACATGAAGAGATTGAATTTTGAAGTATGACTCTTCCAGTGTTGATGATGTCTTCCAGAGGCTGATAAACTTTAGAAGGATTCCAATTCGGGTTTGCAACTCGAAAAGGAGGAAGAGGTCTATCTGGTGCATTTCTGAAAAACCATCGAAGACGAAGTTGCCTTGCAAAATTATCATAGTCTTTGGTGAGATGTGTTGAATCCGGAAACTTTGACGGAGGAATATATCCCAAACCAAGTCCTAGAAGCTTTTTCTCGCTAAATGAAAGCTTGTACTGAGAGAGATTGTGGATGGCAGTGTTTGAAACACGTTGATCCACCTCAGTTGGGGTCTTTCTAGAGAAAAGCAATAGAGCATAGCGCTCGGGATCTTGGAGAGGGAGCCAGAAGAGGTGCCTTAACGCCGGGGATTTCGAGACCGAGATCGGCTCGGTGGAGCGGATCTGCTTCGTGAATTTTGCCGATTTTGTTTCTGTCCCGAACCAGATTTCTGGGTATTGCGGCCTTGTCGAGAAGAGGAAGGCTGTGCAGAGGAGGGGGTGGAAGTCTTCTTCCTTTGAGGTTGATTTCCACCCCCTTGCCGGTTTCCCCGCTGGTTTTTTGGCTGGGTAGACTTGCCTTTATTTGGCTTGTTTCCCTGCTGCTGTTGCTTACCTTGGTGGTTGTTTTGCCGGTCTTTCTGTTGATTGCCTTTCTTAGAAGCTTGGTTGCTTCTAGTTTTCTTCTTGTTGTTGTTCTGGCTTTTCTTTTGTTGATTATCTTTCCGTTTTTTGTTTGTCCCACCTGTGTCATTTGCTAGACTTTTCTTTAGCTTGTTGATCTGTGCTTGAACTTGCTTCTGAACTTGCTCTTTGACTAGCTTGGCTATAGAGGGTTCAGTAGGAAGAGATTCTGCATCTCCCATGGCTTGATCCTGTGCAGTTTTCCTCTTGGTGAAAGCAGCTTGCTTGATCTTAGAGTTAAGGAGATGAGAGACCCTGAAATTATTTATGGCAGTTTTGAAATCTTTGAGCAGCTTGTTCTTCCAAGTCTTCATGGTGTTTTTCCATAAAGCGTGTGGGCTGTCCATGAGTTCCAAAGCAGCCATGAGGTTCAGGATTTCCTGGAGACTGGCTTCAAAAGTGGAGGCATAAGCATCCAGCTTCTTTTCTTGATTCTCTACCAGCTTTGCTTGGGCTTCAATGAGGACTTCCAAGCAGCTGCTCCTGTAATTTTTACAAAGATCTTGTAGAGTTTGATTGAGAAAGGCCTGTCCTTGTTCATCTTGCACAGTAAGGCGGGGTGGTTTGAGTCGAAGACTGTTAGGTACAGTGCCTTCTTCTCTTTGCTCTCTAAGCTTTTTGAGGTAAGCTTGACTTTTCTCAAAAACTAAAAACATCTTCTTGTACTCCTCGATAGACTTCTTCAAGAAATCTTTAAGGTGAGAAGGTTGAGCGATGGGAAGAGTAGGCAGAGCAAAAAGGCGAAGACTGTTAGGTACAGTGCCTTCTTCTCTTTGCTCTCTAAGCTTTTTGAGGTAAGCTTGACTTTTCTCAAAAACTAAAAACATCTTCTTGTACTCCTCGATAGACTTCTTCAAGAAATCTTTAAGGTGAGAAGGTTGAGCGATGGGAAGAGTAGGCAGAGCAAAAAGGTCATCATAGGATGATGATGAAGCACCAAGTGTAAACCTGTATTGGTTTTGTGCATTAGCAGTATCTGTAGAATCATCCATTCTCCGCTTAGCACGTTCTCTTTCTCCACTAGCAAATTGAAACGCTCCCTGGCTGGTAGAAGGGTTGTCTTGACCTTCGTTTGCTGCCTCTGGGATAGTGTTCAAAAGCACCATGATAGCAAAGGTTTAGGGTTTAGGGGTTTTTTTCAGGTGTGCGGTTGTGGAGTGATAAAGATAAATAACCGGTAGCTGCGGCAGCAAAAAGTAGCTGCGGCAGCAAAAAATAAATTTTTCGGGGGGCCGGTTACGTGATAGTCAAGTGAAGTGTATGTAAGATATGGTGTTGAGGTGTGAATAGTATGAACTTAAGATGGCCACGCACTATGACCAAGAAGTCCAAAATCCCACCTCACGAGGACAACAGCTAGCCGAAAAATACGACCAAGTTGCCCACGCAAAATAAAGGCTAAGATGTGGGGACAACAACTTGCCGCAAAAGAACGACTAGTTGTCCACCAAACCAAAGGCTAAGACGTGGGGACAACAACTTGCCGCAAAAGAACGACTAGTTGCCCTCAAAAATAAAGGTAAGGGGAAGGGAAGGTGCATCAATCGAAATGACACTTAGTATGCCACGCAATATGACATTATGCCAGATCGAAGGAGCATACTCAGCAGAAAGACACTAAACCAGCCAAATTAATGACCAAGTGCCTCTTACTAAGCACCAAACCAATGGCCTTACTCACACACACAAGAAAGACACTTTACTTGCCCAAAAAAGGACTAAGTGCCTAACATACACAAAACACAAGACAAAATTTGATTTGATTTAAGAGACAAAAAAGACTTAAAAAAGTCGATTTCTTGTATTAACTTGAGGGTGTAGTTCCAAACTAGTTTCGCTCTAGAATGAGCTCTTCAGTGGAACACCCAAGTTTGAGATTACAAGAATGAGAGCTCTCCCTTATGTAGAGAAGGGAGGGCTAGCTTTTGCCTCTTTGCATGTGGGATAATTCAGCCTTTTGTTGTGAAAAAGCAAGCTTAGGACATGAAGTTTAGGGTTTAGGGTTTTGGGTTTTGGGTTTTGGGTTTAGGGGTTTTTTCAGGTGTGCGGTTGTGGAGTGATAAAGATAAATAACCGGTTTAGGGTTTAGGGTTTAGGGTTTAGGGGTTTTTTCAGGTGTGCGGTTGTGGAGTGATAAAGATAAATAACCGGTAGCTGCGGCAGCTAAAAGCAACTGCGGCAGCAAAAAATAAATTTTTCGGGGGGCCGGTTACGTGATAGTCAAGTGGAGTGTATGTAAGATATGGTGTTGAGGTGTGAATAGTATGAACTTAAGATGGCCACGCACTATGACCAAGAAGTCCAAAATCCCACCTCACGAGGACAACAGCTAGCCGAAAAATACGACCAGTTGCCCACGCAAACTAAAGGCTAAGATGTGGGGACAACAACTTGCCGCAAAAGAACGACTAGTTGTCCACCAAACCAAAGGCTAAGACGTGGGGACAACAACTTGCCGCAAAAGAACGACTAGTTGCCCTCAAAAATAAAGGTAAGGGGAAGGGAAGGTGCATCAATCGAAATGACACTTAGCATGCCACGCAATATGACATTATGCCAGATCGAAGGAGCATACTCAGCAGAAAGACACTAAACCAGCCAAATTAATGACCAAGTGCCTCTTGCTAAGCACCAAACCAATGGCCTTAACTCACACACACAAGAAAGACACTTTACTTGCCCAAAAAAGGACTAAGTGCCTAACATACACAAAACACAAGACAAAATTTGATTTGATTTAAGAGACAAAAAAGACTTAAAAAAGTCGATTTCTTGTATTAACTTGAGGGTGTAGTTCCAAACTAGTTTCGCTCTAGAATGAGCTCTTCAGTGGAACACCCAAGTTTGAGATTACAAGAATGAGAGCTCTCCCTTATGTAGAGAAGGGAGGGCTAGCTTTTGCCTCTTTGCATGTGGGATAATTCAGCCTTTTGTTGTGAAAAAGCAAGCTTAGGACATGAAGAACCCAATGCAACAAACGGCGCTCGAATCGGATAAGTAGAGCTCTCTAAACAAGTAAAAGAAGCTCAATAGCATCTCATGCAAGCTATGGGTTTTGAACTCATGACCTCTTTCATTAGAGTCACAAGCCTTAACCATTAGGCTAGAGTGGACATGTTGACTCTACATGCAAAAATAAGTTACATAAGGTAACTAGAAGACTAGAGAGTGTTACCATATTATAGTAGTGATGTGTGTGAACACACTTAGGACCGCCGGGGCACTTTTTCCCTCACTAGGAGGTTTTTTCCCCCGTGCATTGTATATACGCCCATTATCTTCTAGGGCTTGTTATCTTTCATTTTTGGCACTCATAATACACTACTGTGTTGTGCTCAAGCTTCCTTATCTTCTTGAAGTTGTGTGTGCATTCCTGCAACCCTAATTCCAACAATTGGTATCAGAGCAGGCTTCCTCCTCCCGGGCAGCATCACCGGCACCTGCCGCTTCATCTCCTCCGATTGCGACGAGGTTTCACAAGCGTCTGCAGGTTAGTATATGCCGTGTAGGGTATTGATGCACGTCCTATTGTGGCTGGGAATGCTGCAAATACATCAGAAACAGGTACTGTTGATGATGGTGCAAGCACAAGTGCTGTAGCAGCTGTTCGAGAACAACCACTTTCAGCAGAGCAGATTCGTTGGGATGGTAGAGATGCGCAGGCTCATGCCTTGATTGCGCTGTCTGTCAAACGTACCATTATCCCACATATTCGCTCCTGCAGGACTTCTAAGGATGCTTGGGATGTACTTGCCACATTGTATCAGGCAAGAAATGAGGCTCGTGTTGCTTATCTCCGAAAACAGTTGGAGAGTGAGCATATGAACGAAGGTGATTCTATGGATAGCTTTTTGACAAAGATCAAGGATTTCAAAGAGCAGCTCATTTCTGCAGATGAAATCCTGTCAGACAGTTCACTTGTGCAGACTGTTTTGAATGGTCTACCAGATTCTTATCAGGGTTTTGCTTCCACTCTTCGCTTGATGATGAAAGGCAATCCCAATGCCTTATCATTTGAGGAGTTAGTTTCTGTTTTGCTGCAAGAAGACCAGTCAAGGCAAAATAGGAATATTATGCGTGTCGCAGATCAAGCTTTCGTTGCTAGTCAGAGAAGCGGGAAAGGTAAAGCTGGCTTTTCTTCTAGTAAGCAGAAATCTGCAAATGCTGCGCAACCAAAGAAGGAAGACAAAGATGAGAAGAAGGGTGACAAACAGAAGACATTTTGCAAGTACTGTAAGGGAAATGATCATGTCATCAAAGCGTGTCCTAAGCTGGCTGCGAAAGAGGCTAAGAAGAAAGAGGCTGGTATGGCTGTTGCAGATGCCTCTCCTTCTAACAATGAATCTGCTAATGTTGTGCTAGATACAGAATGGGCATTCAATGCGCAGTGCAGTTATGACCCATCTTTGCATGACACATGTATGTCTGCAGTAGATTCAGATGTATGGTACTTTGACAGTGGTGCCACTAAGCATATCACCTCGCAGCGCAGTTTATTCACTTTCCTTGAGTCTGCTCCCACAGGGAATACTGTCACTTGTGCCAATAACTCCTCTTATCCCGTTGAAGGAGTTGGACAGATTGTGCTGAATGTTGCAAATGGCAACACCTTTACACTTTTTGATGCATTGTATGTGCCAGGGATCAAAAAGAATCTGCTGTCAGTCTCCGCATTTGCCAAAACAGGTTTGGTTGTAAAATTTGTGGATGACAGATGTACTGTTCATGATCTCTCTTGTGGTGACATCATTGTAGCATCTGGTTCACTATGTCGAGGGCTGTATAAGCTCAATATGGATGGCAAATGTGTAGAGGATTCAGCATGTGCTATTATGGATACGCAGGCTATTTCAGATGCAAAACTGTGGCATGCACGTTTTGGTCATCTGAATTTTGCAAGTTTGCTGCGCCTGCAGAAATCTGAAATGGTGTCTTCTTTGCCTAAGCTTGAGGCACCTGTCAAGCATGTTTGTGAGGGCTGCATATTGGGTAAAATGCAGCGTGCTTCCTTTCCCAAAGATGGATCAGTGAGAGCTGAACGCAGATTGCAGCTTGTTCACAGTGATGTTTGTGGTCCCATGCAAACTCCATCATTTGGAAACTACCTTTACTTCGTGACTTTCATTGATGATTTTACCAGGCATGCATGGGTATATCCTTTGAAGGCAAAGTCCGAAGTGTTTTTGTGCTTCAAACAGTTTTTGGTTATGGCTGAAAATGTGTCAGAAAGTAAGATGGGCACCCTCCGTTCAGATCGAGGGGGGGGAGTATATGTCTTCAGAATTTAATGCATTTCTGGCTGAGCGTGGGATAAAACACCAATGTACAGTGCCATATACACCACAGCAAAATGGTGTGGCTGAGAGAAAAAACAGGTCTCTCATGGAAATGGCAAGATGTATGGTTAAGAGTCAAAGTCTACCACATGGTTTTTGGCTTGAGGCTGTCATGTGTGCCACTTATGTACTAAACAGGTGTCCCACCAAAGCATTACAGGTTGTCACTCCATATGAGGCTTGGCATAGCCGCAAGCCATCTGTTGGCCATTTACGTGTTTTTGGTTGCCTGGCATATGCATTAGTGCCTGTGCAACATCGCAGAAAATTGGATGACAAAGCTGTCAAATGTATTTTTGTTGGATATAGTGCTGAGAGCAAAGGCTATCGTTTGTATCATCCACAGACAAAGCGCATTTTGGTTAGCCGTGATGTTGTATTTGTGGAAGATGCAGTTCAGCCCTTGGTTTCATGTACTAAGGAGACAGATATCAGCTCACGTGATGTCTATGATACATTGTTGCCTCTTTTCAGTGGTGCACAGTCAAGTGCAATACCTCATGAGGCAGTTTTTCAGCCTATGCAGGTTTTAAATGATGGCACAGATCAGCCTATATCTGATGCAGATGTGCATGATGCACTTGAGGATGAGAGACAAGAGATTGAGGGCTCTAGGAATATGCCTAGATGGCTGGTGCAGACTTTGCGTGACAGCAAGTTGGATGCCCCTTTGTCTAGTCGCACTCGTTCTGGCTCTCATGGTGCCTCTTATGCGTCAGATTGTTATGCATTGGCTGTTTCTAGTATGTGCGATGAAAGTGAGCCTGTTTCATTTGATGAGGCACAAAGTTCAGAAAATTGGATGGCTGCTATGCAAGCAGAATACGATGCTATTATGAAGAATGGTACATGGTCTTTATGTGACTTGCCCCCTGGCAAGAAGGCCATTGGCACTAAGTGGGTATACAAATTGAAGCGTAAGCCTGATGGCACAGTGGATCGCCATAAGGCTAGGCTTGTTGCAAAAGGTTATGCTCAAGAGAAGGGCATTGATTTTGATGAGACTTTTGCTCCCACATGTCGTATGACCACTGTTCGTAGCATCTGTGCATTAGCAGCTCATAATGGTTGGAATGTACATCAGCTGGACATAAAGACTGCGTTCTTAAATGGAGATTTGCATGAGGAGGTGTATGTATCGCAGCCTCGTGGTTTTGTTCAAAGAGGGCAGGAAAACAAAGTGTGCAGGTTAAAAAAGGCTTTATATGGTTTAAAGCAAGCTCCACGAGCTTGGTATGAAAAAATACATGCATATTTGACTGCACATGGGTTTCAGAATAGTCCAACAGAAAGCACTTTGTATGTTAAACGTGTGGATGGTGTACATCTAATCATTGCTCTCTATGTCGATGACATGCTGCTCACAGGACCAAATGAGAGTCATATTGCTGATTTTAAGGCTGATTTGAATGCCTCTTTTGAGATGTCAGATTTGGGGCATTTGCATCATTATTTGGGGATACAATTTAAGCAGTGTGATGGAGGTATTGCTTTGTGTCAGACAAAGTATATTGAAACATTGTTGCGGAGATTTGGCCTTGAAGACTGTAAGCCTATTGCTACTCCAATGGAGACAGGTTTGAAGTTGAGTCTTCATGATGCTGGAGATCACTTTGATGTCACACTCTATCAGACAGCTGTTGGTTGCCTCATTTATGTATGCATTACGAGGCCAGACATTCAGTTTGCAGTCTCACAGGTGAGCAGATTTATGCATAGCCCAGGCATTAAGCATTGGCAGGCAGTGAAGCGTATCTTTCGCTATTTGAGTGGTACTCGGCATCTTGGGTTGTTTTATCCCAAGGGGGGATCATTGCCGCCAGATTTACATGTTTTTTCAGATTCTGACTGGGCTGGTTGTTATGACACACGCGTGTCCACGAGTGGTTTTTGCTTCATGCTTGGAAGCTCATGCATATCATGGTTGAGCAAGAAGCAGCCTACTGTGGCCACTTCTAGTTGTGAAGCTGAGTACAGGGCAGCTTTCACAGCTACGGTTGAGTGTGTGTGGCTCAGACGCCTTATGGCTGATTTGGGTGTTGGGCAGCCATCTGCCACCACCATCTTCACTGACAGTCAGAGCGCATTGGCAGTTGCGCGGAACCCAGTGTTCCATGCTCGTACAAAGCACATTGAGGTGCACTACCATTATGTCAGGGAGAGACTCTCTGCAGGAGAGATCAGTTTGGCTTATGTGCCAACACAGGATAACCTTGCAGACCTTTTCACAAAGGCTCTGCCTCGTGAGAAGTTCGAAGCTTTTCGCAAAGCTTTGGGCTTACTCCCTTTTGTGGATTCGTCCACATAGCTAGACACTTCCCTATACATGAGTGCTAGCTCTTGTTCACCGCATCACTCCAAGGGGGATTTGTTACCATATTATAGTAGTGATGTGTGTGAACACACTTAGGACCGCCGGGGCACTTTTTCCCTCACTAGGAGGTTTTTTCCCCCGTGCATTGTATATACGCCCATTATCTTCTAGGGCTTGTTATCTTTCATTTTTGGCACTCATAATACACTACTGTGTTGTGCTCAAGCTTCCTTATCTTCTTGAAGTTGTGTGTGCATTCCTGCAACCCTAATTCCAACAGAGAGATGCATAAAATAGGTGGAGGGTTTTCCCGATAGCAGAACCAAACATGGGAGGTCTCATATGCTGTTAAGCCGATGCTCCCAAGGGTTGCTTTACAAAGGTGGGTCCACGCTAAAAATAGTACTTACTAAAAATAGAAAGTTACAAATTAGAGGTTCGAAACCTTGATCTAACAAGATAGGAGCGCAGATTCCTTGGATTTCTCCAGCAAATCATAGGTCTAGGTATATGCTTCAGCTCGGGATTTTGTTGGCAAAGCCGAAAAAGTTTAGGGTTTAGGGAGGCCCCCAAGTTTAAAGCTTTGGTGTACTTGGAGTAGTCAAGCTTAAGAACCAGGGGGATCCGCTTACTCGAAGAGGTTTCTCGATTGGAAGCATTTAGAAGTAGAGCTGTTCGCATATTGTACTTGACCTTGCTGAAAGTTTTCCGAAGGAGAGAATCCGGATATCCTCTACCTCGAAGTCGTTGGAAAAACAAAAGCTTTAGCTTGATGTAGCTTTGAAGCGTGCTTTCCCTGATGACATAACGCTTAAGTTCTCCAATGATGAAGGATTCCTTTTGATGACTAGGGTGCCAGGAAGAGAAAGGGAGGTATTGATACCTGTTCAGGTCTTTCTGAAAACAACTAGTAGAAAGCTTTCCTGTGGTTTGAAAATTAGTACCTTTGAAGAGGTGAATGTCCAAAAAATCCACAGATGAATTGGAGATGACATGTGTTATCTTGATATGCTCCTGAAGATCCATTGCATAGTTGCTAAGATGTTGAAGCAAAGTGGTGTGAGACCCATGCCAAAAACCTAAAGCGTCATCAATGTATCTTTTGTAGTAGAGTAGCTCTGTTGTGGGATGTACCTGTTCTTGAAGGTTTTCTAAATAACATAGAAAAAGGCAGGCATAGACAACAGCAAAATTACTCCCCATAGCAGTGCCTCTGATTTGATGCCAAAAAGTGCCATTAAACTCAAGATAGTGGTTCTTGAGAACAAGAGAGGCAATTGTCATGATGAGGTTGAGCTCTACATGGTTGAAGTCACCCTGTATCATCATCTTGAGGGCATGCAGTCCTTCATTGGTGGGAATACTGGGGTACAGAGATTCCACATCAAATGTGAAGAGGATAATTTCTTGTGGTAGATGAAGCTCAGATAACTCTTTAATCAGAGTGAGGGAGTCTTTTAGATGTTGCTTTTGTTGGAGGAGAATGGGGAAAAGCTTATGATGAAGCCATATAGACGCATTCTCAAAAACAAAGCCATTGTAAGAGCAGATTGGCCTTCCGACCACTGTAGGTTTGTGGATTTTGGGCAAGAAGTAAAGAGAGCAAACTCTGAACCCTTGCTCTGGCTTCTGCAAAATAAACTTTGCTTCATCCCTTGAGAGCACACTAGACTTTTGACAGATGCAGGCAAGCCTATCAAACAGTTCATTCAATGGAGCTTGGGTGACTGGGAGATAGACATGTTGATCTAGAAGTTGCCGATCACCTTCATTAAGATACCATGATTTATCAAGAATTACCAAACCAAGGTTTTTATCTGCTGGCTTGATAATGATGTTATGGTTCTTTATCAATCTGTTAAGGGCTCTTCTCAAATGAAGCGAAAGCTTGTTCTGAGGAAGTCGCTCACATGAAGAGATTGAATTTTGAAGTATGACTCTTCCAGTGTTGATGATGTCTTCCAGAGGCTGATAAACTTTAGAAGGATTCCAATTCGGGTTTGCAACTCGAAAAGGAGGAAGAGGTCTATCTGGTGCATTTCTGAAAAACCATCGAAGACGAAGTTGCCTTGCAAAATTATCATAGTCTTTGGTGAGATGTGTTGAATCCGAAAACTTTGACGGAGGAATATATCCCAAACCAAGTCCTAGAAGCTTTTTCTCGCTAAATGAAAGCTTGTACTGAGAGAGATTGTGGATGGCAGTGTTTGAAACACGTTGATCCACCTCAGTTGGGGTCTTTCTAGAGAAAAGCAATAGAGCATAGCGCTCGGGATCTTGGAGAGGGAGCCAGAAGAGGTGCCTTAACGTCGAGGATTTCGAGACCGAGATCGGCTCGGTGGAGCGGATCTGCTTCGTGAATTTTGCCGATTTTGTTTCTGTCCCGAACCAGATTTCTGGGTATTGCGGCCTTGTCGAGAAGAGGAAGGCTGTGCAGAGGAGGGGGTGGAAGTCTTCTTCCTTTGAGGTTGATTTCCACCCCCTTGCCGGTTTCCCCGCTGGTTTTTTGGCTGGGTAGACTTGCCTTTATTTGGCTTGTTTCCCTGCTGCTGCTTACCTTGGTGGTTGTTTTGCCGGTCCTTCTGTTGATTGCCTTTCTTAGAAGCTTGGTTGCTTCTAGTTTTCTTCTTGTTGTTGTTCTGGCTTTTCTTTTGTTGATTATCTTTCCGTTTTTTGTTTGTCCCACCTGTGTCATTTGCTAGACTTTTCTTTAGCTTGTTGATCTGTGCTTGAACTTGCTTCTGAACTTGCTCTTTGACTAGCTTGGCTATAGAGGGTTCAGTAGGAAGAGATTCTGCATCTCCCATGGCTTGATCCTGTGCAGCTTTCCTCTTGGTGAAAGCAGCTTGCTTGATCTTAGAGTTAAGGAGATGAGAGACCCTGAAATTATTTATGGCAGTTTTGAAATCTTTGAGCAGCTTGTTCTTCCAAGTCTTCATGGTGTTTTCCCATAAAGCGTGTGGGCTGTCCATGAGTTCCAAAGCAGCCATGAGGTTCAGGATTTCCTGGAGACTGGCTTCAAAAGTGGAGGCATAAGCATCCAGCTTCTTTTCTTGATTCTCTACCAGCTTTGCTTGGGCTTCAATGAGGACTTCCAAGCAGCTGCTCCTGTAATTTTTACAAAGATCTTGTAGAGTTTGATTGAGAAAGGCCTGTCCTTGTTCATCTTGCACAGTAAGGCGGGGTGGTTTGAGTCGAAGACTGTTAGGTACGGTGCCTTCTTCTCTTTGCTCTCTAAGCTTTTTGAGGTAAGCTTGACTTTTCTCAAAAGCTAAAAACATCTTCTTGTACTCCTCGATAGACTTCTTCAAGAAATCTTTAAGGTGAGAAGGTTGAGCGATGGGAAGAGTAGGCAGAGCAAAAAGGTCATCATAGGATGATGATGAAGCACCAAGTGTAAACCTGTATTGGTTTTGTGCATTAGCAGTATCTGTAGAATCATCCATTCTCCGCTTAGCACGTTCTCTTTCTCCACTAGCAAATTGAAACGCTCCCTGGCTGGTAGAAGGGTTGTCTTGACCTTCGTTTGCTGCCTCTGGGATAGTGTTCAAAAGCACCATCATAGCAAAGGTTTAGGGTTTAGGGGTTTTTTCAGGTGTGCGGTTGTGGAGTGATAAAGATAAATAACCGGTAGCTGCGGCAGCTAAAAGCAGCTGCGGCAGCAAAAAATAAATTTTTCGGGGGGCCGGTTACGTGATAGTCAAGTGGAGTGTATGTAAGATATGGTGTTGAGGTGTGAATAGTATGAACTTAAGATGGCCACGCACTATGACCAAGAAGTCCAAAATCCCACCTCACGAGGACAACAGCTAGCCGAAAAATACGACCAGTTGCCCACGCAAACTAAAGGCTAAGATGTGGGGACAACAACTTGCCGCAAAAGAACGACTAGTTGTCCACCAAACCAAAGGCTAAGACGTGGGGACAACAACTTGCCGCAAAAGAACGACTAGTTGCCCTCAAAAATAAAGGTAAGGGGAAGGGAAGGTGCATCAATCGAAATGACACTTAGCATGCCACGCAATATGACATTATGCCAGATCGAAGGAGCATACTCAGCAGAAAGACACTAAACCAGCCAAATTAATGACCAAGTGCCTCTTGCTAAGCACCAAACCAATGGCCTTAACTCACACACACAAGAAAGACACTTTACTTGCCCAAAAAAGGACTAAGTGCCTAACATACACAAAACACAAGACAAAATTTGATTTGATTTAAGAGACAAAAAAGACTTAAAAAAGTCGATTTCTTGTATTAACTTGAGGGTGTAGTTCCAAACTAGTTTCGCTCTAGAATGAGCTCTTCAGTGGAACACCCAAGTTTGAGATTACAAGAATGAGAGCTCTCCCTTATGTAGAGAAGGGAGGGCTAGCTTTTGCCTCTTTGCATGTGGGATAATTCAGCCTTTTGTTGTGAAAAAGCAAGCTTAGGACATGAAGAACCCAATGCAACAAACAGCGCTCGAATCGGATAAGTAGAGCTCTCTAAACAAGTAAAAGAAGCTCAATAGCATCTCATGCAAGCTATGGGTTTTGAACTCATGACCTCTTTCATTAGAGTCACAAGCCTTAACCATTAGGCTAGAGTGGACATGTTGACTCTACATGCAAAAATAAGTTACATAAGGTAACTAGAAGACTAGAGAGATGCATAAAATAGGTGGAGGGTTTTCCCGATAGCAGAACCAAACATGGGAGGTCTCATATGCTGTTAAGCCGATGCTCCCAAGGGTTGCTTTACAAAGGTGGGTCCACGCTAAAAATAGTACTTACTAAAAATAGAAAGTTACAAATTAGAGGTTCGAAACCTTGATCTAACAAGATAGGAGCGCAGATTCCTTGGATTTCTCCAGCAAATCATAGGTCTAGGTATATGCTTCAGCTCGGGATTTTGTTGGCAAAGCCGAAAAAGTTTAGGGTTTAGGGTTTAGGGTTTAGGGGTTTTTTCAGGTGTGCGGTTGTGGAGTGATAAAGATAAATAACCGGTAGCTGCGGCAGCTACAAGCAGCTGCGGCAGCAAAAAATAAATTTTTCGGGGGGCCGGTTACGTGATAGTCAAGTGGAGTGTATGTAAGATATGGTGTTGAGGTGTGAATAGTATGAACTTAAGATGGCCACGCACTATGACCAAGAAGTCCAAAATCCCACCTCACGAGGACAACAGCTAGTCGAAAAATACGACCAGTTGCCCACGCAAACTAAAGGCTAAGATGTGGGGACAACAACTTGCCGCAAAAGAACGACTAGTTGTCCACCAAACCAAAGGCTAAGACGTGGGGACAACAACTTGCCGCAAAAGAACGACTAGTTGCCCTCAAAAATAAAGGTAAGGGGAAGGGAAGGTGCATCAATCGAAATGACACTTAGCATGCCACGCAATATGACATTATGACAGATCGAAGGAGCATACTCAGCAGAAAGACACTAAACTAGCCAAATTAATGACCAAGTGCCTCTTGCTAAGCACCAAACCAATGGCCTTACTCACACACACAAGAAAGACACTTTACTTGCCCAAAAAAGGACTAAGTGCCTAACATACACAAAACACAAGACAAAATTTGATTTGATTTAAGAGACAAAAAAGACTTAAAAAAGTCGATTTCTTGTATTAACTTGAGGGTGTAGTTCCAAACTAGTTTCGCTCTAGAATGAGCTCTTCAGTGGAACACCCAAGTTTGAGATTACAAGAATGAGAGCTCTCCCTTATGTAGAGAAGGGAGGGCTAGCTTTTGCCTCTTTGCATGTGGGATAATTCAGCCTTTTGTTGTGAAAAAGCAAGCTTAGGACATGAAGAACCCAATGCAACAAACGGCGCTCGAATCGGATAAGTAGAGCTCTCTAAACAAGTAAAAGAAGCTCAATAGCATCTCATGCAAGCTATGGGTTTTGAACTCATGACCTCTTTCATTAGAGTCACAAGCCTTAACCATTAGGCTAGAGTGGACATGTTGACTCTACATGCAAAAATAAGTTACATAAGGTAACTAGAAGACTAGAGAGATGCATAAAATAGGTGGAGGGTTTTCCCGATAGCAGAACCAAACATGGGAGGTCTCATATGCTGTTAAGCCGATGCTCCCAAGGGTTGCTTTACAAAGGTGGGTCCACGCTAAAAATAGTACTTACTAAAAATAGAAAGTTACAAATTAGAGGTTCGAAACCTTGATCTAACAAGATAGGAGCGCAGATTCCTTGGATTTCTCCAGCAAGTCATAGGTCTAGGTATATGCCTCAGCTCGGGATTTTGTTGGCAAAGCCGAAAAAGTTTAGGGTTTAGGGTTTAGGGTTTAGGGGTTTTTTCAGGTGTGCGGTTGTGGAGTGATAAAGATAAATAACCGGTAGCTGCGGCAGTAAAAAGTAGCTGCGGCAGCAAAAAATAAATTTTTCGGGGGGCCGGTTACGTGATAGTCAAGTGAAGTGTATGTAAGATATGGTGTTGAGGTGTGAATAGTATGAACTTAAGATGGCCACGCACTATGACCAAGAAGTCCAAAATCCCACCTCACGAGGACAACAGCTAGCCGAAAAATACGGCCAAGTTGCCCACGCAAAATAAAGGCTAAGATGTGGGGACAACAACTTGCCGCAAAAGAACGACTAGTTGTCCACCAAACCAAAGGCTAAGACGTGGGGACAACAACTTGCCGCAAAAGAACGACTAGTTGCCCTCAAAAATAAAGGTAAGGGGAAGGGAAGGTGTATCAATCGAAATGACACTTAGCATGCCACGCAATATGACATTATGCCAGATCGAAGGAGCATACTCAGCAGAAAGACACTAAACCAGCCAAATTAATGACCAAGTGCCTCTTACTAAGCACCAAACCAATGGCCTTACTCACACACACAAGAAAGACACTTTACTTGCCCAAAAAAGGACTAAGTGCCTAACATACACAAAACACAAGACAAAATTTGATTTGATTTAGGAGACAAAAAAGACTTAAAAAAGTCGATTTCTTGTATTAACTTGAGGGTGTAGTTCCAAACTAGTTTCGCTCTAGAATGAGCTCTTCAGTGGAACACCCAAGTTTGAGATTACAAGAATGAGAGCTCTCCCTTATGTAGAGAAGGGAGGGCTAGCTTTTGCCTCTTTGCATGTGGGATAATTCAGCCTTTTGTTGTGAAAAAGCAAGCTTAGGACATGAAGAACCCAATGCAACAAACGGCGCTCGAATCGGATAAGTAGAGCTCTCTAAACAAGTAAAAGAAGCTCAATAGCATCTCATGCAAGCTATGGGTTTTGAACTCATGACCTCTTTCATTAGAGTCACAAGCCTTAACCATTAGGCTAGAGTGGACATGTTGACTCTACATGCAAAAATAAGTTACATAAGGTAACTAGAAGACTAGAGAGATGCATAAAATAGGTGGAGGGTTTTCCCGATAGCAGAACCAAACATGGGAGGTCTCATATGCTGTTAAGCCGATGCTCCCAAGGGTTGCTTTACAAAGGTGGGTCCACGCTAAAAATAGTACTTACTAAAAATAGAAAGTTACAAATTAAAGGTTCGAAACCTTGATCTAACAAGATAGGAGCGCAGATTCCTTGGATTTCTCCAGCAAATCATAGGTCTAGGTATATGCTTCAGGTGTGCGGTTGTGGAGTGATAAAGATAAATAACCGGTAGCTGCGGCAGTAAAAAGTAGCTGCGGCAGCAAAAAATAAATTTTTCGGGGGGCCGGTTACGTGATAGTCAAGTGAAGTGTATGTAAGATATGGTGTTGAGGTGTGAATAGTATGAACTTAAGATGGCCACGCACTATGACCAAGAAGTCCAAAATCCCACCTCACGAGGACAACAGCTAGCCGAAAAATACGGCCAAGTTGCCCACGCAAAATAAAGGCTAAGATGTGGGGACAACAACTTGCCGCAAAAGAACGACTAGTTGTCCACCAAACCAAAGGCTAAGACGTGGGGACAACAACTTGCCGCAAAAGAACGACTAGTTGCCCTCAAAAATAAAGGTAAGGGGAAGGGAAGGTGCATCAATCGAAATGACACTTAGCATGCCACGCAATATGACATTATGCCAGATCGAAGGAGCATACTCAGCAGAAAGACACTAAACCAGCCAAATTAATGACCAAGTGCCTCTTACTAAGCACCAAACCAATGGCCTTACTCACACACACAAGAAAGACACTTTACTTGCCCAAAAAAGGACTAAGTGCCTAACATACACAAAACACAAGACAAAATTTGATTTGATTTAAGAGACAAAAAAGACTTAAAAAAGTCGATTTCTTGTATTAACTTGAGGGTGTAGTTCCAAACTAGTTTCGCTCTAGAATGAGCTCTTCAGTGGAACACCCAAGTTTGAGATTACAAGAATGAGAGCTCTCCCTTATGTAGAGAAGGGAGGGCTAGCTTTTGCCTCTTTGCATGTGGGATAATTCAGCCTTTTGTTGTGAAAAAGCAAGCTTAGGACATGAAGAACCCAATGCAACAAACGGCGCTCGAATCGGATAAGTAGAGCTCTCTAAACAAGTAAAAGAAGCTCAATAGCATCTCATGCAAGCTATGGGTTTTGAACTCATGACCTCTTTCATTAGAGTCACAAGCCTTAACCATTAGGCTAGAGTGGACATGTTGACTCTACATGCAAAAATAAGTTACATAAGGTAACTAGAGGACTAGAGAGATGCATAAAATAGGTGGAGGGTTTTCCCGATAGCAGAACCAAACATGGGAGGTCTCATATGCTGTTAAGCCGATGCTCCCAAGGGTTGCTTTACAAAGGTGGGTCCACGCTAAAAATAGTACTTACTAAAAATAGAAAGTTACAAATTGGAGGTTCGAAACCTTGATCTAACAAGATAGGAGCGCAGATTCCTTGGATTTCTCCAGCAAATCATAGGTCTAGGTACATGCTTCAGCTCGGGATTTTGTTGGCAAAGCCGAAAAAGTTTAGGGTTTAGGGTTTAGGGTTTAGGGTTTAGGGTTTAGGGTTTAGGCCTTAGGATTTCCTGGAGACTGGCTTCAAAAGTGGAGGCATAAGCATCCAGCTTCTTTTCTTGATTCTCTACCAGCTTTGCTTGGGCTTCAATGAGGACTTCCAAGCAGCTGCTCCTGTAATTTTTACAAAGATCTTGTAGAGTTTGATTGAGAAAGGCCTGTCCTTGTTCATCTTGCACAGTAAGGCGGGGTGGTTTGAGTCGAAGACTGTTAGGTACGGTGCCTTCTTCTCTTTGCTCTCTAAGCTTTTTGAGGTAAGCTTGACTTTTCTCAAAAGCTAAAAACATCTTCTTGTACTCCTCGATAGACTTCTTCAAGAAATCTTTAAGGTGAGAAGGTTGAGCGATGGGAAGAGTAGGCAGAGCAAAAAGGTCATCATAGGATGATGATGAAGCACCAAGTGTAAACCTGTATTGGTTTTGTGCATTAGCAGTATCTGTAGAATCATCCATTCTCCGCTTAGCACGTTCTCTTTCTCCACTAGCAAATTGAAACGCTCCCTGGCTGGTAGAAGGGTTGTCTTGACCTTCGTTTGCTGCCTCTGGGATAGTGTTCAAAAGCACCATGATAGCAAAGGTTTAGGGTTTAGGGGTTTTTTTAGGTGTGCGGTTGTGGAGTGATAAAGATAAATAACCGGTAGCTGCGGTAGCTAAAAGCAGCTGCGGCAGCAAAAAATAAATTTTTCGGGGGGCCGGTTACGTGATAGTCAAGTGAAGTGTATGTAAGATATGGTGTTGAGGTGTGAATAGTATGAACTTAAGATGGCCACGCACTATGACCAAGAAGTCCAAAATCCCACCTCACGAGGACAACAGTTAGCCGAAAAATACGACCAATTGTCCACGCAAAATAAAGGCTAAGATGTGGGGACAACAACTTGCCGCAAAAGAACGACTAGTTGTCCACCAAACCAAAGGCTAAGACATGGGGACAACAACTTGCCGCAAAAGAACGACTAGTTGTCCTCAAAAATAAAGGTAAGGGGAAGGGAAGGTGCATCAATCGAAATGACACTTAGCATGCCACGCAATATGACATTATGCCAGATCGAAGGAGCATACTCAGTAGAAAGACACTAAACCAGCCAAATTAATGACCAAGTGCCTCTTACTAAGCACCAAACCAATGGCCTTACTCACACACACAAGAAAGACACTTTACTTGCCCAAAAAAAGGACTAAGTGCCTAACATACACAAAACACAAGATAAAATTTGATTTGATTTAAGAGACAAAAAAGACTTAAAAAAGTCGATTTCTTGTATTAACTTGAGGGTGTAGTTCCAAACTAGTTTCGCTCTAGAATGAGCTCTTCAGTGGAACACCCAAGTTTGAGATTACAAGAATGAGAGCTCTCCCTTATGTAGAGAAGGGAGGGCTAGCTTTTGCCTCTTTGCATGTGGGATAATTCAGCCTTTTGTTGTGAAAAAACAAGCTTAGGACATGAAGAACCCAATGCAACAAACGGCGCTCGAATCGGATAAGTAGAGCTCTCTAAACAAGTAAAAGAAGCTCAATAGCATCTCATGCAAGCTATGGGTTTTGAACTCATGACCTCTTTCATTAGAGTCACAAGCCTTAACCATTAGGCTAGAGTGGACATGTTGACTCTACATGCAAAAATAAGTTACATAAGGTAACTAGAAGACTAGAGAGATGCATAAAATAGGTGGAGGGTTTTCCCGATAGCAGAACCAAACATGGGAGGTCTCATATGCTGTTAAGCCGATGCTCCCAAGGGTTGCTTTACAAAGATGGGTCCACGCTAAAAATAGTACTTACTAAAAATAGAAAGTTACAAATTAGAGGTTTGAAACCTTGATCTGACAAGATAGGAGCGCAGATTCCTTGGATTTCTCCAGCAAATCATAGGTCTAGGTATATGCTTCAGCTCGGGATTTTGTTGGCAAAGCCGAAAAAGTTTAGGGTTTAGGGTTTAGGGTTTAGGGGTTTTTTCAGGTGTGCGGTTGTGGAGTGATAAAGATAAATAACCGGTAGCTGCGGCAGCAAAAAATAAATTTTTCGGGGGCCGGTTACGTGATAGTCAAGTGAAGTGTATGTAAGATATGGTGTTGAGGTGTGAATAGTATGAACTTAAGATGGCCACGCACTATGACCAAGAAGTCCAAAATCCCACCTCACGAGGACAACAACTAGCCGAAAAATACGACCAAGTTGCCCACGCAAAATAAAGGCTAAGATGTGGGGACAACAACTTGCCGCAAAAGAACGACTAGTTGTCCACCAAACCAAAGGCTAAGACGTGGGGACAACAACTTGCCGCAAAAGAACGACTAGTTGCCCTCAAAAATAAAGGTAGGGGAAGGGAAGGTGCATCAATCGAAATGACACTTAGCATGCCACGCAATATGACATTATGCCAGATCGAAGGAGCATACTCAGCAGAAAGACACTAAACCAGCCAAATTAATGACCAAGTGCCTCTTACTAAGCACCAAACCAATGGCCTTACTCACACACACAAGAAAGACACTTTACTTGCCCAAAAAAGGACTAAGTGCCTAACATACACAAAACATAAGACAAAATTTGATTTGATTTAAGAGACAAAAAAGACTTAAAAAAGTCGATTTCTTGTATTAACTTGAGGGTGTAGTTCCAAACTAGTTTCGCTCTAGAATGAGCTCTTCAGTGGAACACCCAAGTTTGAGATTACAAGAATGAGAGCTCTCCCTTATGTAGAGAAGGGAGGGCTAGCTTTTGTCTCTTTGCATGTGGGATAATTCAGCCTTTTGTTGTGAAAAAGCAAGCTTAGGACATGAAGAACCCAATGCAACAAACGGCGCTCGAATCGGATAAGTAGAGCTCTCTAAACAAGTAAAAGAAGCTCAATAGCATCTCATGCAAGCTATGGGTTTTGAACTCATGACCTCTTTCATTAGAGTCACAAGCCTTAACCATTAGGCTAGAGTGGACATGTTGACTCTACATGCAAAAATAAGTTACATAAGGTAACTAGAAGACTAGGGAGATGCATAAAATAGGTGGAGGGTTTTCCCGATAGCAGAACCAAACATGGGAGGTCTCATATGCTGTTAAGCCGATGCTCCCAAGGGTTGCTTTACAAAGGTGGGTCCACGCTAAAAATAGTACTTACTAAAAATAGAAAGTTACAAATTAAAGGTTCGAAACCTTGATCTAACAAGATAGGAGCGCAGATTCCTTGGATTTCTCCAGTAAATCATAGGTCTAGGTATATGCTTCAGCTCGGGATTTTGTTGGCAAAGCCGAAAAAGTTTAGGGTTTAGGGAGGCCCCCAAGGTTAAAGCTTTGGTGTACTTGGAGTAGTCAAGCTTAAGAACCAGGGGGATCCGCTTACTCGAAGAGGTTTCTCGATTGGAAGCCTTTAGAAGTAGAGCTGTTCGCATATTGTACTTGACCTTGCTGAAAGTTTTCCGAAGGAGAGAATCCGGATATCCTCTACCTCGAAGTCGTTGGAAAAACAAAAGCTTTAGCTTGATGTAGCTTTGAAGCGTGCTTTCCCTGATGACATAACGCTTAAGTTCTCCAATGATGAAGGATTCCTTTTGATGACTAGGGTGCCAGGAAGAGAAAGGGAGGTATTGATACCTGTTCAGCTCTTTCTGAAAACAACTAGTAGAAAGCTTTCCTGTGGTTTGAAAATTAGTACCTTTGAAGAGGTGAATGTCCAAAAAATCCACAGATGAATTGGAGATGACATGTGTTATCTTGATATGCTCCTGAAGATCCATTGCATAGTTGCTAAGATGTTGAAGCAAAGTGGTGTGAGACCCATGCCAAAAACCTAAAGCGTCATCAATGTATCTTTTGTAGTAGAGTAGCTCTGTTGTGGGATGTACCTGTTCTTGAAGGTTTTCTAAATAACATAGAAAAAGGCAGGCATAGACAACAGCAAAATTACTCCCCATAGCAGTGCCTCTGATTTGATGCCAAAAAGTGCCATTAAACTCAAGATAGTGGTTCTTGAGAACAAGAGAGGCAATTGTCATGATGAGGTTGAGCTCTACATGGTTGAAGTCACCCTGTATCATCATCTTGAGGGCATGCAGTCCTTCATTGGTGGGAATACTGGGGTACAGAGATTCCACATCAAATGTGAAGAGGATAATTTCTTGTGGTAGATGAAGCTCAGATAACTCTTTAATCAGAGTGAGGGAGTCTTTTAGATGTTGCTTTTGTTGGAGGAGAATGGGGAAAAGCTTATGATGAAGCCATATAGACGCATTCTCAAAAACAAAGCCATTGTAAGAGCAGATTGGCCTTCCGACCACTGTAGGTTTGTGGATTTTGGGCAAGAAGTAAAGAGAGCAAACTCTGAACCCTTGCTCTGGCTTCTGCAAAATAAACTTTGCTTCATCCCTTGAGAGCACACTAGACTTTTGACAGATGCAGGCAAGCCTATCAAACAGTTCATTCAATGGAGCTTGGGTGACTGGGAGATAGACCTGTTGATCTAGAAGTTGCCGATCACCTTCATTAAGATACCATGATTTATCAAGAATTACCAAACCAAGGTTTTTATCTGCTGGCTTGATAATGATGTTATGGTTCTTTATCAATCTGTTAAGGGCTCTTCTCAAATGAAGCGAAAGCTTGTTCTGAGGAAGTCGCTCACATGAAGAGATTGAATTTTGAAGTATGACTCTTCCAGTGTTGATGATGTCTTCCAGAGGCTGATAAACTTTAGAAGGATTCCAATTCGGGTTTGCAACTCGAAAAGGAGGAAGAGGTCTATCTGGTGCATTTCTGAAAAACCATCGAAGACGAAGTTGCCTTGCAAAATTATCATAGTCTTTGGTGAGATGTGTTGAATCCGGAAACTTTGACGGAGGAATATATCCCAAACCAAGTCCTAGAAGCTTTTTCTCGCTAAATGAAAGGTTGTACTGAGAGAGATTGTGGATGGCAGTGTTTGAAACACGTTGATCCACCTCAGTTGGGGTCTTTCTAGAGAAAAGCAATAGAGCATAGCGCTCGGGATCTTGGAGAGGGAGCCAGAAGAGGTGCCTTAACGCCGGGGATTTCGAGACCGAGATCGGCTCGGTGGAGCGGATCTGCTTCGTGAATTTTGCCGATTTTGTTTCTGTCCCGAACCAGATTTCTGGGTATTGCGGCCTTGTCGAGAAGAGGAAGGCTGTGCAGAGGAGGGGGTGGAAGTCTTCTTCCTTTGAGGTTGATTTCCACCCCCTTGCCGGTTTCCCCGCTGGTTTTTTGGCTGGGTAGACTTGCCTTTATTTGGCTTGTTTCCCTGCTGCTGCTTACCTTGGTGGTTGTTTTGCCGGTCCTTCTGTTGATTGCCTTTCTTAGAAGCTTGGTTGCTTCTAGTTTTCTTCTTGTTGTTGTTCTGGCTTTTCTTTTGTTGATTATCTTTCCGTTTTTTGTTTGTCCCACCTATGTCATTTGCTAGACTTTTCTTTAGCTTGTTGATCTGTGCTTGAACTTGCTTCTGAACTTGCTCTTTGACTAGCTTGGCTATAGAGGGTTCAGTAGGAAGAGATTCTGCATCTCCCATGGCTTGATCCTGTGCAGCTTTCCTCTTGGTGAAAGCAGCTTGCTTGATCTTAGAGTTAAGGAGATGAGAGACCCTGAAATTATTTATGGCAGTTTTGAAATCTTTGAGCAGCTTGTTCTTCCAAGTCTTCATGGTGTTTTCCCATAAAGCGTGTGGGCTGTCCATGAGTTCCAAAGCAGCCATGAGGTTCAGGATTTCCTGGAGACTGGCTTCAAAAGTGGAGGCATAAGCATCCAGCTTCTTTTCTTGATTCTCTACCAGCTTTGCTTGGGCTTCAATGAGGACTTCCAAGCAGCTGCTCCTGTAATTTTTACAAAGATCTTGTAGAGTTTGATTGAGAAAGGCCTGTCCTTGTTCATCTTGCACAGTAAGGCGGGGTGGTTTGAGTCGAAGACTGTTAGGTACGGTGCCTTCTTCTCTTTGCTCTCTAAGCTTTTTGAGGTAAGCTTGACTTTTCTCAAAAGCTAAAAACATCTTCTTGTACTCCTCGATAGACTTCTTCAAGAAATCTTTAAGGTGAGAAGGTTGAGCGATGGGAAGAGTAGGCAGAGCAAAAAGGTCATCATAGGATGATGATGAAGCACCAAGTGTAAACCTGTATTGGTTTTGTGCATTAGCAGTATCTGTAGAATCATCCATTCTCCGCTTAGCACGTTCTCTTTCTCCACTAGCAAATTGAAACGCTCCCTGGCTGGTAGAAGGGTTGTCTTGACCTTCGTTTGCTGCCTCTGGGATAGTGTTCAAAAGCA